>NC_092827.1:12527112-13727112 GCF_039878825.1 Excalfactoria chinensis
CAGGGACTATGAGAAGAACAAGAAGCAAGGTTTTCTCCACATATGTAAAATGGTGGAAAAATCTCTCTCCTTTCCTCTGTCGCTCTCTCTCACACACATATACTCATCACATCACAATGACAATAAGTTGTGGCACAAACGGGAATATCAATAAATCCTTCATCTACCTGAAACTGAAATATAGCCAGAGAAAATTTATTTTTAGATTACCTTGAACGCCAGCCAGAATGAAAGATGCAAAAATAAGACAAGGAAATAGATGCTGGTAATGCAAAGCTGTAGATAGGTAAAGGAGACCTTAATCCATATGCTATGAATGCGTCCCTCAGTGAATCCTTTTTGAGCAGATGCTAATAAATAGAATCATCTTCATTTGGGTTATTGGTATTACCATGTTTGGTCTTAGTCTGGCATGATTCCAGCTTACTTTATGTCTCTTTGAATATACCAGGCAACAAATTCTTCTAGGGGAACACATGATACCCCTGCCAAAATGGAAATGAAACACAAACTGCTTTTTGAGAGTATGATCATAATGGAGCTGTTTTCCAAGGTTATACCCAGTTTCAAAGAAATTGCTTTCTCTCTACTTAACACCTTAATATTTGACATAAGGACACTTAAAAGAGGCAGCAAAAGATATCCATGGAGGTCCCCATTGGATATCTTTTCCTTTTCTGGCTTTCCCCTTTCCTCCCTGTATGCTCCCATTTGCTCTGGGGATTGCTGTACATTCTTCAGGTATATCTGCCTGCCTCTCCTGGCACTGGGACTACTCAACTTTGCTGTCAAAGTACCTCCATATCTCCAAGAAAAGGAAATTTCTCCCCATAGAGAGGGATGAGGCAGAGAGACTGTCATAAAAGAAGTGCTCTGAGTTTGCATGCAGTACCCAGAAATGACCATTATGAAATTGAGCATTAGATTTTGCTATTCTTTTTCAAACACAAAGGCCCATCTAGTCCAAGATCCTCTCCCTGACAATAACCAGTCACCAGAAGTTTAAAGGTACTAGAGTAATGTGGAATAAAGCAAGTTGATCCTGATCCTTCCACATCACTTCTACAGCATGAGAGTTGAAAATTGGATGAAACCCTAAAGCTATATATGTATATATATTTAGTAGCAATATTTTTTGCAAGTCTAAAAATTTTTGTTAAACACTTGGTTCCTCCTCACCACTTGTGAATGTCATGGTCTTAAAAACATCTCAAGACACTAAATTCCAAGGATTACAATTAAATTGTATGCTAAATGCATCCCTTCCTATTCTACTTACTCTTCAGTTTACACTAAATTTGTCCACTATCTGTCGATTTTTTGGTAGCTATAAAGTCCTGATCCAACTTCCTTCAAAATTCATTTTTCATGTAATTTGATGCACTTTCGTCTGTCTTCCCTCACTAGTCTGCTTTCTGAATAATTCTAAGTTTTTCAGTCTCTGTTCACATAATTGTTAGTCAAGGAATTTCTCAGCTCTTTACCGTAACTCTAATGCAACAGTACCATTGCTAACAGCATGGTGATACTTCACACACATCCATGTGAGATTACACCAGTAGTGTGGACTGCATATGTTTGTCCTAATATTTTGTAATGTTTGGAAATTCATATGCACGGGCAGAATTTACTCAAATTTACTTCCTTTATTCTTTAAAAATAATGCAACTATTAATGCTAGACTTGAAAATAATCTAAGTAACATTACTGGCATATTGCATTGTTGTCTATATGTAAAAAAATAACAATGAGCTAAATTAAAAAAATAAAAATAAACTAAAATAAACTTATTTTCAAGGACTGTGCACTAGAAGGAGAATGCAGAAATAATGTAGGAAATGTCATGTCATTACTGTAAATCAGTGGTCACTAAAATCTGGTCATTTTGGAGTACACCTATTTTAGACAGCAAGACAAACAAAGAGAACAAATATGTAATGGCCAGTGCAGGATGATAGCATGGACTGAGCTGAATGATTTCCATCTGGAATGCATTGATCTCAGAAAACATTAGAGGATTCAAAGTCCATCCACTTTACTCATCTGTGTGAGTCATCCTCATTAAATTCAAAGGATCTCAGAACATCTGTGCAACTGTAAATTGAATTTTAACACTCAAATGAGCAGTGACTCAGTACAGCTTCTATGTCTGATACTAAACTGGACAAGAGAAGAATTGCCTGAAAGCAACAAAGCAGTACAGAAATTTGACTTAGTGTCAGAGTTAGTAGATGGTAGCACTTTTTTAATTAATTTCCTTTTGATTATTAAAACATAACGTTAAATTTATTTAAAATGTTATAATTATTTAAGCACTATTATAGCTAATTTAATACAGAGAATTGAACTTTTATTTCCTCAAGGATACAAGTAAATAGACATTGTGAAATATTTCAGAGAAATAGACAGGAAATAAGAATCTGAAAACAACCTTAGAGTTAATAACAAGTATTTTCAATAAACAGATTATATTAAATGGAAGAGTTTTTATTTTAACAGTTGTCGTATTTCAGGATTGATTTCTTGCTGAATAAATGATGTCAGGTGGGACCTGGTTGAAAATAACAGTGGTGATTTTAAGTGTTGAGAGAAACTAAACAACACAATTGGAAGTACCAAAGGACTGTATTTCTAAAAGTATTTAGGTCTAATCATCAAAGTGAAGTGTTTTCATATTTTTCTCAGCTGTGAAATAAAGTATCTGGAACTCTCTGAAAATCTCATGGATTCTTGTCTGGTTCTTTGCTTCACCTGAGAACCTTTGAATTCCAGCCAATTAGAGGTAGAATCCCTCTGGCTTTTGGTTATTTTTTAAATTATTAATTATTTATTTTTAATAAAGCTGTGTTTCTAACTATTCTGTAAAACTTTAGTTAACTAAGTAATTCATATGGGTCACTGTATATTCATATTGTGCATGTCACTAAAGAAACAGATTAGAAACAAGAACAATCCTAGAAATATTCAGATTTCATAAAAAATAATAATAATAAAAATTATTAAAAAAAAGGGGGGGGGAGGGGGAGGGGGGGGAAAGGAAAAAGAAGAAGCAAATTGTACCAAAGTACTTACTACTATGTGTGTGGCTGCTTGCCTCACCCATAGAAAAGGTGCACATTTTTGCACCTATCTATCGAAACTGTCTTGGTGTCTGAATGCATACTGGAAAGTCAAACAGGAGCAAGGAGCTTTCTTCACGACAGTATTTGGACATAAAGCACGACATTGCTTTCTCACACAGCTTCTGAGTTTGGTTTGAGTTCTGACCATTCCTGTCAGGTATTTTAGACACAGACACCCCATTGTACAAGGTAAATACCACAGATAGAAACCTCTCTATTGCTACTGGCGGTGCGAGAGAAATATCCCAGGCACTGTTAGGTGCCAGACACAGTTTGTGGGTTATGAGAATGTAAAAATTAGATTTAAAAATTGTGAGGTTTATTCCTGTTTCCTGAAAGTTATTTTTTAAACCAATACAAAACATTTGAACAGTTCAGAAAAGAGGAACTGGACCCAGTCCTTGTTCTTTGTGGTAGCGTATGCCAGCGAGAATGATGCTCCTCCTCCACTGTCTCCTCCGCTACAATTCTGAGTCTGCATGAGGCCCAACCTCTGACTCTGCAAGTGAGCCACAGGACAACTAGATCAAGGAGAGTGGAGCAGATGTGGATTTCAGTCACCTCCAGCTGAAGAAAGATCCAGAGCATACCAAATATTTCATTTCTCACTTCTTCCTGTGAGCGCTGTCAGATTCTCCCTCTGGCAGATGTATTTTGCACTGCTCATCTCTGCCCTGCATCTGCTCAGAGTATTTCTGACTTCAGAAGACCTTCTCAGGACTGAGAGTTGGTCTGTGCTCCATGAGCTGTGGAAGAGTAGAAGCAGCAATTTGGTGCTTAGTTTCGAAGCATTAAGCTGAGGCATCAAAAGCCTTTGTAATGTTGAGTGAAGCTGAGTAGAGCTGCTGGAATGCGGACTACTACAACTCTCCTTGGTACTTAGGCAGCTCCTTTTCAAGAAATGACATTTTAGGCCCCACAGTGTAGGGTCCAGCTGTAACACATCAAAAGTCTGTTTGCTGTGATATTCAGAAATCTCCTAATTTCTCCATGTATGTTTGCATGTCACTGTGCCTCTGTTTGATTTTGATTCCATCTGAACCAGTCAAGAAGGAACAGAGTGATCTTGTTTTAAGATGCAGTCTAAGTAGAATTTCTGTACTTTCAGTTATCCAAAGCTCACTCTACAGAGATCAGAAAAAATCATCAGCATAATGGCTGTCCTAGGTTACAAGCAAGACACTTTGCAATGTTTTTCTATGGAGTCTTGTAAGTAAGACAGTATGCAAGAAAAATAGGCCAAACAAATTGTGATAGTATAATTACAAAAAAAAAACAAAAGTCTTGATTTCTTTTTCATGCTAAAAAATGTGAAAATTGTGAAAATGAGAAAGTGATTTAAAGAGCTAACCAGTCTGTACCCTGTTGAAATACATATTCAGTCATATCCCTTAATTTTGACAAGAAATTTAACATGTTTGTCAGGACTTGCCCATGCCCAAAATGATCCAGTTTTGTGAAGAAAATCTCTGTTTATTACAAACAAGATTATTTTCTCCTTTTCTAAATATGTAATTTGTTTTAGGAAGAGTGCAGTTTCCTCTGTGATCTTAGATACTTCTAGCCCATAAGAACATTTTCCTGGCTGTTTTTTTTGGCACTAGAAAATGGTGAGAGGACATGGCCATTGTGTTTCATAGCCATAATGAAACTACAAGAAATGTCTGAATGTAATTTGTAATTAAATAGTTTGAATTTTAACGGTGCATTTGCAGTTGCTAATGGTGACACTGGAAGACAAAATTCAGTCCACACTAATTGAAAATTAGAATATTTGCCTCCAACTACTGCATTAGGTCAAATATTCACTGTGGCAAAATACTCTATGGATAAATCATAAACAACTCTCAATTTGCATAATAGATTTTCAGAAATTTTGTCACCTGTAAAGAAAGCTTTGAAATGATGAGAGAGATTTGTTTTTCCAACATTGGAATCATGGGAATAGAAGTTGCTCCACACAAAATTAATTTACCTTCAGATGTCCTCAAATAACTGACTTCAAATTTTGCTCAATATTTATTTTATTTAGCTAAAAAAAACCTACTTTGACCTGATTCAGCTGCTTTCTCTGTAAAATGTTGACATTTCAGGAAATTATCAACATCTCTACAATGTTTAAACTTTTCAAATGGCTTGATGTATTTTATCTGTGTTAAAAATATACTTACCAAAAGATCCAGTGGGTGCACTGTAAAGATTTAACAGCTCTTGTACTTGAGAAAAGCCTACCCTTCCTTCCATTGGTTCTAGCTCTCTTAGGTTCTTCAAACTTCTTAAAGAAATGTTATGCCTCTTCTTAATTAAAACACAGATCAGAAAGAACAAATTCCACCATAACGGACCATTATTATTTTTAAAATTATTCTTAAATAAAGGTGAATTGAAATGCACTGAAAATGATTATAGATAATATTTGAAAAGAATATTGATGCTTGAAATACTGAATTTATACATTGGAAGCAACATAAATATACATTTGAAAATATTATATTTGCTTAAAAATGTATTTACTAATGATAATTTTAAGATGTTTTTATGTGTTTATTATTTTCATTCAGGAAAGAAGATAAATCCAGGACAGCTGAAACTATAAGAAATAACCATTGTGTAGCCTTCTGTGTCTGGGAAAAGAGGCCATTTCTACTAAAAATAAGTCTATCGTATGGAAAGTCTGACCCTGAACCCTTAGTTCAAGGTCAGCTCAACTATTTCTGCCATCAGAATTAAGCAAAGCATTCACTCCATTTACTGCAGCTCTGCAGACAGTGCCTCCAGGTGAAATAAACACAGTGATGCTGTAGTTGCAATTTTTAGATCTATGTAACAGAATTGGATTACAATAATTTAGTCTGGAAGCGATGGGAGAGGTATAAATTACTATGACTCTACTGCTGATTGACATTATTATGTGAGAAAAGAGATAGAAAAGATCTATTAGGTCATCTTGTCCATTCCCCATGATACATTTTAATGTCTCCAAAGGAAGTGTTATAATGTGTTTTGACAAGGACCTGGCTATTAATAATGCCATTAATAATTTTTATGACATTTTTAATTCTCTTTGCTTGAACTTTTTTTTTTTTTTTTTACCCCCAGTGATCCAAGAATAGATGCCTTGTTCTTTCACCATACTACCAAAATAGGCAACACGAGTTGTATAAAATGCAATAAAATGGTTAATTTTCAAAGATATCATAATGTATTAAATAATTAAAATGGCTCTGTGTGACCAGAGTGCTAAACAGCGACTACATTAAAAAGCAGCAACAGAGAAATAGCTCAATATTAATGTACTTGGGTCTGACCTCACTCCCCATCATACAATATACTGAGCAATTCTCTATCCTATACAATTAAAATCTGCACAACATTCTGGCTGGGAAGGATATGGGGAACTGCACCTCATATTCAAAATGAAAGCATGAAATATTTCTTTAATCTTTGGTTTTCCACTGTTACCTACCCCTACTCTTTGTGGTGGTAGAGAAACTGGCAAGTACTACAGAAATTCTAGAAAAGCTCAGTCAGATTACTTTGAATGATGTCAGAAAGTATCGTCACCTGTGAATCACCCAGCATCTGATCCTTGGTTATGTACCTTTATGAAATTAATCTTTGTCCTGCTCTGCAAAGCATTGAAATAGGGGTAATTCTGAATGTCTCAGGAACAAGTCTGGGACAGGATAGCACTCCCACATTTATTAATGTCCTGCACTGCAACACTGGAGAAGTCATTCAGTAATCTTTCTGCAGCTGTTTCCTCTTTCAGTTTTTTTCTATATTCTACCTATTCAACTGATAAAGTCTACACTTAAACCATAATCCTGAATAAGATGTGAACTGGCACTTTTCCCCCTCTTACCCCAGTCCCAGCTTGCAGTAGTTCTCACTGAGAGGCAAGTCAGCCAAACAAGCATGGAGAAGGATACTGCAAGTTGGTCAGACTGGTGGCTGGAAGGTTGGGGTGGTGGGACACATTGCAGATTGCATCTGTCCAAAGTCTAGACTGTGGAGGTGATACTCTCTCAGATACTGTATGCACTGTGGTGTAGATAACAAACAAGCACCTCATTAACTAATGGTATTTCTCTCACGAATTCGACAGTCTGTGCAGAGGAGGTACAAGATCAGAGGCTAAGTCGGGGTACCAAATAATGGTACTCATCAGGGCTCTCCTGATGAGTAAGAAATATTGGTGCTGGTTTTTGTTGGATTTCTTTTTTTTTTTTCTCTGTAGCATAAGTTATCTGTTATTTGGTCCTTTTTGCTCAAAGAAGTAAATTATAAATTTTTGCTGTAAGTCAATAATTATTTGTTTCAGTTTATGGGGAAAAAATGGGCAGGTTTCTACGCCACTTTCAGTGAATGGCCATATTCTAAAAAAATGTTTTTAAAAAAATTCTTACAAATATGAAAACTACTATAAATTTAACAGATGACAGCATGATATCATTGGCTACACTAAATCGTTTTATATCAAGTGTGTGTGTGCGTGTATGCATGTGCTCTTTAATATTTATGAAATAATTATTGGGTACAGCTAAGTCCATTAATAACTTATTTGAGAATGCATTCTACAAAACACATTAGTAATAAATTGTTAACAAGCAATGCCACAGCTCTCTGTAATAAAAAATACTGTTATGTAGGAATCATTAAAACTAAGGACATGCTTGATTAATACTTGAATTCCAGAGGTAACATACCATACTTTAAAGTACAATAAACTTATTAAATAATTACGTATCAGTTGTGCAGATGGGTATTATAAAGAGCTTGAAAATGGAACATAAAACCAACTATAACAGAGTAATCAAATAGTCTTGGTTTTCTAGTTCAGCTAACATAATAAAACAAAAGCAATATAGGAAAATATGTGAATTGGAGCACAATATGAAGTCTTTCTCTAAAATGGGTGTTCAATGCTTACACTTTGGTGCCATCAGTAAGTGCTCAATTTAGCTAGCTATTAGGGCTAATTTATCCATCTTTTCTGTAGTCAAAGGAAGAGATTCTTCAGAGGCTGGCTGAAGACTGAAGACTAAGTTAGGAATTCCAGGTGGAACCTCAGAGAATGTATCTCTTTCTGTTGACTACCTAGAAAACCCATGGGGCTTAAGTAGCTGAAATATCAAATTATGTTTCAAAAGCCGGATGTTGCGTTTACTCCCCTGCATGTGAACAGCCTGCAGAAGTTTTATAGAGGACTACTATTCATGTAGCTGCACATGCTACTTTGGAGCCATCTTGAGATCATCATGCAGACTCTTGCAAATGTTTTCTAAAGGAAGACTCTTATGCTTGCTCTAAAGCATGACATTAAACAGTGTGGTTAACTGAATGGCTTTGAAGAACAATTTTTATGAAGGATTCTTTCAAACCCAGACTGTTAATTTATTATGTGCTGACCAGTAATATGAAAGAACTCTGTGTTTCAGAAGTTCAGTGGCTCTTAATTGCAAACAAGCTTTGAAGTACCCAGCCACGCATGACAGACTTCCTGATACCTCCCTGTCTCTTCCTTATTGCACCCTGAGATCTTCTCTCCAGCTCCTTTATTTACCTTTATCTTGAAGCCTTCTTTGAATGATCTGACTACTGAAAGATTCAAAGTACATGGCTTGACAGATTTACAGTATGTTTTAATATGACAAATCATATCCTATGCAATATTGAAAAATTTTTTAAATGACCAATATTTACATCAGAGCTAAAGGAATCTATACCCTGTGGTTTTGTCTTACATTTAGCATAGTGATTAACAACAGCTCCTGTTCCCCATGCTCCATTAGAAACACAAAACCAATTTCAGATCTTGTGGTATTTGACTAGAAAGCCAGAGCACACATTAGTGATGCAGAAAACATTATTAGCTAACCTTCTGGCCACAGACTGTAGGGGAATACTTTCAGAAGCATGAATCTGAGCAATCCCACATTATAAATCATAGAGCAGAAAACTCTTTTTATTAGAACAATTAATTAATGTGGATCCTGAGAGGACAGAAAATAAATAAATAAATAAATGAAAATCTCTAGGTATCCTAATTCAACCAAAAATAGAATAGATTTTAAATGACACTAAGAATTCTCACATGGTGGAGCACAGTTTTTAACTTATAGTCTTGTATCAATAAAGACTGGATTTTTTCTCATTCAGTTTTATACATCTAGTATAAGAAGTATAAGAAGTAAATCTGATGTGTACTTAGTAGAGAGAGAAGCAAAGAAATCAGTCCATCCAATGATTAGACATAAAATGTATAGAGTGAACATCACACTGAAAATGCACATCTATGTTCAATCACTCTACAGGTATTTAAATGAACACCTTATCATAAAACCACAGAAATCTTAGAATCACAGAATGTCTTGGGTTGGAAGGGACCTCAAAAATCCTCCAGTTTCAACCCCCTGCCTCAGGAGGGTTTGCTAACCACTAAATTGGGCACTAGATTGGGTTGTACAGGGTCTCACCCAGCCTAGCCTTGAAACTTCTGTATGCCCCAAAGTTCATCAGGTTGAAAACTTTGTTCCTTCTTAGCTCAGGTGTTATTCAGATACATCAAGAAGCCCAGAAATCTATACAGACCAGCTGTAACAGGATAGTGCTTTCAGAAAAGAGAATGTGTCCACTGAAAGCGAATTTCCAAAATGAGATGTGATGAGATCACCTCAGTCTGAGCCGAGCACTACTCATAGAAGGGCACTGGGGTTAGTAGTTTACTTGCTGTTTGTCATGTATTTTCTCCCTGCAGTTTTTTAGCAAGTGAGAAAGGTTAGACCTGAACTAAAGGGCTTTTTCATACATCTGAGCATTTCCATCTCCTAGTTGATTTTTGACTCAGAAAGACTGCAATAAGTGTGAGGGATTCACACATGACACAGATGAATGCTATGTCACAGTTTAGCTAAATAGATGTTACAGTCATTTTTAAAGGATTCCCTCCAGACATACACATGCACATTTATGAGTTTTTCATTTCCTTGCTTCTCTTCCCTGTACCTCTGCCTCTGAGCAGTCAAGAAGGAAAAGACAGAACAATAAGTCTCTTTCTCACATACCAAGTTTATTTTTAGAAACATTTTTCCAAAACAATTACATTAATTATTCATTATATCTCTCCCTCTTTGTTCCTTTCAATACCAGCTCCGAGGAATCTGTTTGTTTGTGACTTTTATCCAGTGATTTGTGTTTTTCTCATTTTCACTGACATTATTTTTTTATTATCTTTTTTTTAACAAATTAAGATGCCTGCAACTAAGCCATTAATCATAGAAAGGTTCTGATAAAATTATTGCATTCTTCAGAATTGGGTAAATGCAGAAACGCCTTTAAATTCTCTGTATATGGCTGCAATACTTAACTGTTTTCAATGTTGCTAATGTACTTAACTGTTTTCAGTAGTCCTACAGCCTGTTTGCCAGCAAGAATCTACCAATATTTGCTCCAAGGTATGGAAATATTTCAGTGATATGGAAGTTCCACATACCTTTACACTAATGCAGTGTAATGTAATGAGAAACAGAATTTTTACACCAAAGAGAATGCCCTCATCTCCAAGCTATAGTGTCATCATCTCCTTTCTATTTCTTGGAACATGTATAATAATGGGAGTTAAAGAATCAGAAATTGTCTTTTACACAAAGAGGTATGTAGTCTTCCATTACTCCCAACTTCAGCCTAACCGTTAGGCTCCTACTTTGTGTTGTCTCAAACACTGGAGACAGTGGATTTGGGGCTCCACACCCTTGATGTCTGCACTTCATATTAAGCTCTCACTCAGAAACTACAAGATATCATTCTGCTTCTCTCACCTTCCAAGGAGAAAAACAGCCCTGCTATTATATTTTAAAGGACGACTTCAAGCACCTTTCGTGAACCAACGGCTCTGTAATATGCTCATCGCTGTGTGATATATTTTTTTTTGTCATTATGTCTAAACTTAGTATTAACTGAGTGAACTCAAGACCCTATATGATTTCATATTCCTCATGAATGTAGTACAAGAACACAGATGATTTTTGAAAAATAAAAAAATAAAAACATCAATGGAAAAAAAGTTTTGTCACAGGTAAGTTAGGAGCATTTGTTTGGGATATGGAGACATAGGGCAGGGTTATAGGAGAGCAGGAACTGTTCTTCTGCCTTAAAGAAATGATCAGTACCACTATGGTACGAGTGGAAGAACTGTAACAGGGAGGACTGTGCACATCAGAACCAGGGTCAGACAACTACTGTTCAGAAGGGACCATTGTTTCCAGCAGGGAAATATTTTTGGAAGGAGATGCTGCTCTCAGTAGTCTTCCAAACATCAGGGCTAAAGGTACTTCTACAGAAGAAGATGTGTCTCTCCAAGGAGCTGGGCTTCAAACCCGTTTGTGCACATCCAATGTGTGACAGATACTTTGCTTTACTAGCATAGCATGTATGGAAAACCTTCAGCCAGAAACACATTTTCTCCTAAGGGGGGTTTAAAGGGAACGCATGCTCCCACAGTGGTAATAGGAAAGATGAAAGCCACCAGCTTTCTGTCAGTGTCATCTGCTCGTAAACACAGAGTGCTTCCCTGGCTCTGGCATGCAGACCCTGGGATGAACAAAGCCTACTGTATTCATGAAAGACTCAATGTTCAATACCACTGTGCAGTTTTACCCTTTTCTTCCTTAGATATTTCTCCAGTTTCAAAGTAGCATGCTGCAGCTGCTGTCCCACTCATCTCACAGAATATTTTGGCTGATTGATAAACTAAGGAGAAGAAACAACCCTAGTCAGTCCCCTGTAAGTATATTAGTTTCTTCCTATCCTGGCTCACATAAGCCTTTCTCAGACCCTCACTGTCTGTACCAGGGTCCGTCCACTATCTCAACCAAGAGCAGGAGATGCAGAGCAGTGGGCACTTCATTGGGGACAAGGATGTGCCAAGGCTTGGCAGTGATCTGGGCCCATGAGTGGTCCTAGCTCTACCTGTCAGGAAAAAGCTGTGTAGATCTGGAAACTGACCTACCGCAGCCTCACTAGGGCAGGGCTTGGTGGCCCCGATGGGCTGAAATGAGGTTCTTGGCTATGGGCAGAGTGGAGGCAACCTGGAGGAGGCTACTCAGGAAGAGTCAGGGTTGGAGATGCCCTTGGGGCTCTGTCACCAGAACTGCCGTAGGCAACTGCCCTACACAGCTGTGGGGTGAACGTGAGCCACACTGACTACTGATCCACTTATCAATAGGACAACAGCTCCTCTTACTTTTAAAGTGTTGCTGTTCAAAATCTCCTGATTTAGCTTTCTTGTCCATATCGTCCAGGGAGCTCAAGTTATTGATAACTTGAAACAGCTGAAAATGTTATGTGCAACTATGATTGAAAATATTCAACAGATGCAAACAGTAATTTACTTCTGCTACTACAAGTGAAATAGCCAAATTCTAGTAAAACAAGCCCTTTTGAAATCTGGCTCAAGTTTGACAAAACAATAAAAATATCATCACTTATGTCCTGCTATTTTCTCCTTGTTCTTCGTTCTTGATCTCAGTCCAAATGAAAGAAACAATAAGATAAATGAATACATTATCATCAAAATTTTCCTTCTACATCTTGTTGTTAGCATAATGTAGAGAAAAACAGTTGGGATTTAGAGGCCTGCAAATTTCTAGGGTGGGAACAGGTATGAGAGTTTCTCAAAATCAAAACCACTTACAAGCTATTATGCCTGTGGGAGAGGATAGCTATGAGTTAGATCTCATAGGACAAAAAGACTGGAAACTTATAAAAGGAAAGAATAGCTCATAAATATATGTGGGATACTCTAAAAGTAATGCCTCTTGTTTTATAATGCTGGCCCACAATGTTAGAAGCAGATATTGGTGGTATAGCAATAGAAGTTGAACCTTCCTACTAAGATTCCATTACATTTTGTTGCCATGTCGAATGGCAAAATGGTATCTGATACTGAAGTGCAAACGAAACAAAGGCATAACATTTAATTCCTCCATGAGGAAAATGTGGCACCCACCGACATTCACTAGAGCTTGCTGAATGTTTGCGGAGACTAAACAGTGGATATGAGCCCAGTGAGGCAGTAGGTGGTGCATTTCAGCAATGGGAACAGAGACAGTGGGTCACCTCCACTGGTGCAGATTTTTACAAGAGCAGTGTGCAGGCTCTTTTTCATCACTGGTGAAAATGAGGAGCTCATGGTGGTGACTGTGTTGAAAAATAGTATTCTGCAGATGAGATTCTGCTCTATCAAATAGTGTTACTGTGCTCTTTGTACATGCCATAATTTCCATGGAAATAAAAATGTGTCATTACTTTTGGAGCAACCTGAAGGAAAAAAGCATATTCCCATTCAGCAGTTCAGAGGAAGTCTTAAAGGTATCTAAGAAGTAAAGCCCAACACTCTGAATATAGAAATGGGAGCCAAAGATGTTAGGATTATCATTTAGCATATGGATACTTGGCAATTAGAATAATATTTTGATTATACAATAATTTCCAAATTTCCTCTAATTGTCAAAGTGTTCTACAACAAGGCACTTAGACAATTCACTACTTTGATATATCTTGAATTACTTTTTCCATGTTTTTTTTCAGGGGTGCTCAGTATCCTACAGTGCACAGCATTGGCTGCTCAGTGTTAAACACAGGCCATTGGTCACAGCTTCCTGTTTGAATGCTACCTAACACAGTACTGATCTTAGACAACTAAAGAAACCCTAGATCTTAGGTAATAGAGGGTCCAGAGTTAACATCAGGCAGACATTACCTAAGCATAGTCCTGTAAAGCCATGTAACTCTGTGTCATCCCACCCAGCCTTCAGCTGCTGTTCTAGGAGTACACATGCTTTTTGTAGAGCCTCTGTCTTAGCTGCAAGCTCCATGTGGTTGTCTAAGATTCTTCAGGGCCTCTCAAGTCATCTTCTTAGGGAACTGAATTGAGCTATCACAGTCATGAGCAAAACCCTCATCATTCATTCCCTTGAACTCTTTTGGTTATAAGAAGAGGAGCCAACAGGTGTTTAGAGGTGCTTTAAAAATTCTCAGTCTGGACACTGAAGCTGGAAACAAGATGGACAACACCTTAACAGAGCAGATTTCGCTTTCTTATGTTTCCTACAGTAAGAGAGACGACAGACTCATATCTGTTGTTAGAAACTTCCTGACTGCTTGTTGTAATGTTCCCAGAGAGATCGTCCTCAAGACAATCATGTGGTGTGACCTACCCTAGAAATCTGAGTGCTTTAGCTATAATTGCCTGGCTAGGTGACTTATGCATAGTACTTGCCCAAAAAGTTTATATGATGAATGTTTGGCACCAAGATCTGTTCATGTGATTAAAAAGTTATGGTTCATCACACACAGGAGTAGTGAAAGTCCAGCTCACACCATTTCAGTTTCAGCACTTCCTCAATCTTTGCACTGTAGGGAAGTTTTGTAAACAGAACCACTGGTTTACTATTGCAGTAAATATATTATATACTCTTCTAAAGCATCAGATTTTTACAGGCCTCCTGGCAAAGTCAAAAATGAATAACACACAGAATGTACTAATCTGCAGAACAAACCATGAGTGGTAATTTATGTATCTCATAAACAGCTAGAGAGCTGTTATTTTACCAGCACTATTTTGAGGCTTCATTATCTCACAGAGATGGGCAAATCTGCAACCTTTCATTCATTCAGCAATCTGCAGTGCTTAGTTGTGCAAAGTTTAGAAGTTTGAATTAGAACATGCCATTTAAAACAGTCAGTTGAAAGGAAAAGTATTGTCATACACAATTAACAATTAACTTAGCGACTGTAACTTGCAAAATAGCACAGGTTGCTCAAATTGGAAATAGCGATCAGGCAAACAGCTCAGATTCATGGTAACTGGTCAAACATCTCAAATAATCTTGTGAAATGTAGGGAATTGTATCATCACTTGTACCATTTACTATAGTACTAATGGTTGTATTTGGTAGTCTTAAAATAATCTGGAGTATGACCATTATCAAAAGTTACTGCCTCACATTTGGCTAAGAGATGCTCATGACACAGTCTACATGTCTGAAGTGGTCAAAGCATTTTTTCTTAGTTGTTGACCTTGCAATGAGAATTATACTCCTGTATGAGGCTATAGAGAACAGTAATAAGTCAAGGATAGAGTCACATTCTGGACACTGCATCAAGTTATGTGACCCAAACAACAGATGGTTGACATCATTTTAACTTCTGTTACATAGTAGCAAAATAGATTCTCACTACTGTCCTCTGTCAAAGCAAAGCATTAAGTTGGAGAGTTTCTAGACAGATTTAGCAAGGAAGTTCTCCAGTTCTGAACTTTTTATATGCTTTTCAGTTAAAGGGAGCTCTATGTCACTATACATTTTTACCTGTTTGTGTGGTTTTGTATTATCACGCACACACATGCGTAGTCACGTGTATCTCATTAAAGAATATTTCTAAAAATTGTGAAAAATATACTTTATCTTGCAATGTATAGTCTAAATGAGACAAAAAAGCAGATGCTTTTGTGTAACGTTCTGGATTTTCCGTTATTCATTAGCTGACTGTTGGGTGAGACCACATCTACTGTTTCTATTTAGAGTTGCTCATGAGCTCGCTGTTTTCTAACCCACACAGGTGGTGGTCAGAAAAAGCAGAAAAGAGTGCTGACTAATTTAGCAACTATTCAATTTTCTTTTTAAGTTTGGGATAACTGAGTCGCAATCAAACTGAGAAAATTAAGCTAAAGCACAAATTAACAGTACTGACAATACAGTCTAGTCTTCATTTTTTCATTTCAGCACTCCATGTCATCTCATGCCTCCATTCCTCTCTTTTTTTCTGGTTTTCCACCTTTCCTGTACTGGAATTGCCTTCATACTGGAGTGTGCAGTGTTCTACTGTGGACTGACTCTGGCTAAACCCAATAGTTTCCTGACACAGTCACAGTGCTCTTCAAGCACAGACAATTCTACACACAGCTATAATGTCATCTGTCCATCAAAGCAGAGACAGAAGCATCAAGTTATGGGTATCTGTCCATTTATACAAATATTGACAAAAGGGAAAAATAAGCCTAAAAAAATCTTTTTGGAGCAAAAGAGAAGTGAGTCTGCTGCAGTCCCAGCAAAGAATACGACAACATGAGATCTTCCTTTAGACCAGTAATTCAAAAGGGCACTACAAGATTACAGACTTTCCATGGACTGCTGACGCATGAGAGGGATTGCTGTGTGGAGGCTTTTGATGGAGAATCAGTTCTGGGTCTCAGGATTGTAAGACTGAAATGTGCCCACAAAAGTGCCACAACTGTGAATCTGCACCTCTCACCAGCGTTTCATTGAGCTGGCACTCCAGTCAACATGTAGGAAGTCTTCTTTGCTCCTGTGACTTCACAAATCAAAACGATTTTATTGGACATGTGGGACAAAGAAATATTCTTCCTGTGAGGTCTCAGATGAAAGCACATGAAAATCACTGATAAATGAAAGTGAAGCATTCAGCAGACCAGCAGGCTCTGCAGACCTGGATGTGCAAAGGGAGCAAAGACACCACAAATGTGACAAGTTTAGATTCATACTTGAAAGAAGATGGATAATTCTAGCAAACATCATTGCTCTCCCATTCAAGAATTAGGTGGAAATTCACACTGAATGTTCAGTGCATTAGTCCATCTACACAAAGGGTTCCCTGGGGAAAATCTGTGGTATCTCGAATTTTACTCAAAAAGACACAAGATAAATATAATGACAAAAATATTATCAAAAAGATAGAAGATAAATATAATAACAAAAAAAAAATAAAAAATGAAGGAATGTTCTACTAGGTATTCTGATTCCAACATCAATATTATTTCTATCATTCATATTTTACTGAAGATGTCATAAAAGTCCAGAAAAGTTCAATGAGCCTATGAGCACAAATAAAGACTGATTTTATTGCTGAAAATACCAGTTCCAACCTGCACACTAAGAAAACTTCACCTTCTCTTTGGGTTTGGACTGGTTATTTTCCTGAGGCATGAACAGTACACTGCTTCACCTCCAGACTAATTATCTCCATGCATAATGAAGGTTATACTGTTCAACATGTGAGCCAGACTCTAGACTTCACTTAAATCTTTTATATATATTATATATAATATAATTATTTAAACAAAGTATTTAAACAGATGCTTTAAAAATATTAAAATGATCCAATTTATCAGCCTATATAATCCCACAACAGAAAACACATTCTCTGTTTGCTGTTCCACAAATCATATTGGTTATGCTTTCACCTTTCTGACCACAAAATTCAGGCCCTGAAACAGCAATGACACATTTATTTATTTATTATAAATCGGTGCATAACTTCAGTACCCAGTGCAGTACCTTTAAGTCACTATAGCTGAGTAAGAGCATATGTTGTTTCTGAACTACAAAATAGCATACTGTGCAAAACCAATTCCATCATTTTAGGGTGTTTTTTCCAGTGGAATTTGTCTAAGTTAAATGTGCTGAAGCATTCCCTTTCTGTTCTTTATTCATTTTATCTCCTGGGAAACCTGACAGTCTCTCAGATGGACATTGCCAGTATGAGCCTGCTATTTGGTTAAACAACTGCTTCAGAGCAACTACTCTGTGGTCAGGGCTGTTATATTTCTGTCACATTCACTTTCTGTCTTTGGAAGATCATTCTCTTTCACTTCTGCACTGAGACATTTACTAAAATAGGAAAGATAGATGCACAGTGACAGTCCTGATGTATAGAGGTTTGCATTCCCTTTGCTTCTGTAACCCTTTTTGCAATCAGAGCTACATGATAAAACCATTTACATGGTCACTGAGCTAAAACCACACAGGCAAAGGCAGAATGGTTTGGTCTGAGAAAAGAAGGATTTGCAAAATTAGTTATGAAGCTGTTTCAAACAAAATTAAATCTAAATAGCGGCCTCTTTATGCAAATTGTGCTTCCTTGTTATTGTCTTGCTATGAATCCCTATCTTGAGATAGAATAAATGTGATGTGAAAGCTAGCTGATACCTTTGGCTCAAAATGAACTGCTCTGACCACTGCTAAGTGATGGATTCATGAAGGGTGTCTTAGCTTGGAGAACAGAAAACTTAGCAGAATCTCATCAATTTACATAAGTACCTAAAGGGAGGGTGCAAATTGGACTGAGCCAGGCTCCTGTTCCAGGACAGAACAAGAGACAATGGACACAAACTGGGAAGCTGGAGATTCTGTCTGAACACCAGGAAGGATTTCTTTACTGTGAAGGTGTACTGGGTTTATGTGGCAAGGATTTGGTAGCATGGCTTTGCACTGGAGCCCTCTGAACAGAGCCCAGAGCTGCTCTAGATCAGAGCAGCTCCAGCTGTTCCAAAGGAACCCACCCCTGGGCAGAGCCGTCTCATGAGGAATGCTGGGTGTGCTCTGGGAGCACAGATTTAAGAAAGGGAAAAACTGCTGCACGACAGCAGCTGAGAGACAGGTGTGAGAAAGGGGAGATATGCAGCCCTGCAAGTTGGGCACAAAGGTCAGTGCAGGAGGTGGGCAGGCAGTGCTCTAGCTGCAGAGCAGAAGTTCCCTACACTGAGTCTGTTTTGCCTCTGACAGTAATTGGTGACTGATCTCCCCAACATTATTTGAACCCTTGAGTCCTTTCTCTGCTGTATTCCCCCAACCCCTACCCTTGAGGAGAGGGAATGAGAGAGTGGTGTGGTTGAGTTCAGCGTCCCATCAGAGTGAGACAAGCATAGCAAGTCTCCAAGTAATGGAACAGATCATGGACTCTCCCTTTTGGAAGCATTAAAAGCTTCATGGACATGGTCCTAAGCAACCTGGTCTAGATGCCTCTGCTTAGGCATGGGATTTGGAGGCAAGTGCCAGAGTTCCCCACTAACCTCAACTATTCTGTAATTCTGTGATAAAACACTCCTTATATCAGTTTTCCTTCTGTACTCTGCAGGATCTGATAATCTCATTCCAGACTTTAGCACTTTAGCGCTGCTTCCAGTCCTGGGCACATCAGTTTAACACTCCATCTGATAAAGTTCCCCTGTCCTCTCTGGGTTCTTAATTAAGATAGGTAAAATAAGCATGTAGGAGACTGGAAATCCCCTTCTCTACCTCAACCAGCAACATTCCCCAATGAAAATACATTATTTTTTTAAGTGGTGATAAGTCTTGATTTACCTATTTCAGTTAGAGTCTCTGTCACCATGAGTCCAGCTATTTTGGATTCAGTTCTTCGGGGAATAGATACAGTGGAGGAGTCTCAATCAAAAGGACTTTTCACCTGAAGTAAGTGAAATGCCTACTTAATTTGCACAAAATCAAGTTTAGGATATTGTTCTAACAGACTTTCAAGAGGAGAACACTATTTTAAAAATCGTTAAAGGTGATTTTATGCAAGAAAACACATCTAAAAACAGAAACCACTCAGAAGCTCTTAACTGCAAATCTAATTGTTACTCCATCTTGTGTGACAGCTAAACTAAATGGAGACCCACTAGAACATCATAAAGAAATCAATTAAATCAGGCTTACACTGTAGAACAACAGAAATCTGTAAGGAATTCAATACTTGCTGATAGCTAATATGTTATGCTTCCTAGAGAAAACATCAAACTCTATTAGCTAAGCAAAAGAATAATGAGTGCATTTCTTTTAGAGCTGGCAGACTTTCAAGGGAGCATATCACAAAGGAAATACTACAGAAGGATCTCATCTGAGAAACCAAAAGAATAGCACTGTCAGACTATGATAGTCACGTATTAGCATTGAGGAGAGTGCAACAAGAGCTCTGTAGCTTTCAAAGACCCTCAAGCTTCATCTCTACCATTTACCACAGCAGCAAAGTCACCTCCATAATCAATGGATTGTAAGAGATGACTCCAGAAGGCAATTCAGCCACCTGGAAATTATGCTAAATGAGTCACCATAAGCTACTCAGTGCTGAAGTTCTTTTGATTATAGGTACTTACCTGTAATCAAGTACCTTTGTAAACTTTAGGAACCTAGCAGAAAAGAACTCACGAGTCTCTGCATTCTTTGCCTTCCCCAAATGTTGGAAAAATGACTATGATGATTCAGAGAAGCATCATAAGTAATGGTATTATATTATGGTAATTTTCTCATTTTCTTTTGTAGCATCTGAAGCTAAAGCTCTGCCTGAGGGAATTAAGTGTAAAAATAGGAGCAAAAGGAGAATGCCCTGTTTTGAGGTAGCCCAAGACTTTTTCAAATAAATTGCAGGGTATTGTTTTGAGCATGTACCCTGAATATCCATCAGCATGAAGTTCACAGCATTTAGCCAGAATGCTACAGAGGCTTTATTTCACCACTCTTTTGGAGTTTAGCAGCCTCAGAATATTGCCACTATCTATGAGTATGTGGTTACAAAACAGCTTTTGTGTTTTTGCACTCTTAAAAGCCCATTCACACTTACTGATAGCACCTCAGATTACATTCTTGTACTTCAGTAATTACAGAGTCAAGCAGGACACTTTATTTTAATTTTAATCTTAAATCTGTGGTACTGAGTCTGCTTAGCTGGCACACACAGATGCAAATGCATGTATATAAAGCCTTCATCAAAGTGTACAGTAATTTGAGGAAATCTTGAAATCAGGTAGGGTTTCTCCTCTAATATTCAAAGGCACTAAAATATATCCCTTGTCCATTAAATACTTGACCACGAAGGCTCAGTGAGATGATCATGAATTTTGCTCTGCAAGAGGAAGTGATGCTGCCCTGACCTCAAGAAACCACACAGTTCTCTTATTTCTCCCTCCTGCCTTGAAAAACTTTGCTAACATATTCTCCAGTACTGAGCTCCTTCAGGAAGAGCTCCCACCTGTGTCACACAGTTGAAAAAATGATTGTCCCTTTCTTAGCACCATATATATTCCAGCAGAAGTGATATTAAAGTACAGTTAACTTGAGTGTAAGTAGCAATCTTAGAATCATACAATTACAGAATGGCTTTGCTTGGAAGAGTCCTTGAAGACCTTCAGGCTCCAAACCTGTGGCACAGGCCCTTTGCCACCCACCAGATCAGGCTGTCCAGAACCCATTCAACCCAACCTTGAGTGTCAGCAGGCATAGGGTATCCACAGCTTCCCCTTACTCTTGTTATGCCTATTTTGTAAAAATATCAGAATCAAAACGGACCATTACTGCTGCTAAGGGTCTTAGTTCAATTGCACCTATGGTGAACCTGCAGAACTTCCATCTGGTTTCCCCTTGTAACCACTCTGCTTGATGAAAGCCATAGCTACCAGCTAACTTTTGGAGTTTTCATGTCACATTTCAGCACATCATCTGATGCCAAAGATAAGGACAGAACATATTGCATGTCAATGCTACAAACTGTAAGCAAGTTATTGGTATGCAAGGTGTAAATAGTTGCCTAAAGGAGATTTTAGTCTTATGTCACAAATCCTCCAGGTCAAATATAGTTCACATGTAGGAAAAAAAAAAAAAAAAAATGTGGAAGTGAATTTATCTTCATTTAACTTGCCCTGCTTTCATCCTTCAGGACTTTAAAAATGTTTTCTGAGGACTCTGAACTTCAAATCTCCCCCAGCTATTTATTATTGATTTAATGCACCTTTAAATTTTGCCCTTCAAATAATCCTGCTGAATGTCACAGAATGTTGTCCCTTTAAGCCAAGATTGTGAACCAATATGCAGAGCTGACTGTGCTTGACCTAGTTTGAAATTTCTGTTACACAAGGCAGAAAATAAAGTTGAATCATCACATACTCTCACTGTCACACAAGACTAGCACTCTCTGTCTTTACTATGGATAAGTCAACAATCAGCCTTTATATCAAAGAAGGAATTTCCTTATAGAAGGGAAACCAGAGGAAAAAGTATGTCAGTGATGGTTTTGCTCCTCATAGGTTTTGCCCTCTTAGTGGCAGCCCTCACTGTATTGTTTATATCTTTTCCATGTCTATTGCCACATTAAAATATCATATTCTCTGAAGTGGTGAGCTTCTTAGTTGTTTAAAAATACATTCTGGTCATATCTAAAGAGCTTAGCTGAGACTGTCTCACAGAGTAAAGTAGTATGTTAGTAATTTCAAGCAACATCATCTTTCATCATCTGACTGTGCATATGTGAATCCACCGTCTTTGCAAAAATCACACTTTGTGAGGAAATGTTTTAAAGTAAAAATTCCTGATGTGGAGATCCTCTGTATGCAAATCAAAAGCACACAGTGTGTGGATGGAGTTTTTGAAAAGTAAGTACGAAGTCTGCAGAAAGCAGGGCCATGACAGGGCAGCTGTACAACAGTTATTGCCCTTCTTGTTTTATTATACATGAATAAATTCATGCTTTCCATTGAACATTGCTTACTGCATATTCATACAGCCCCACGAAAGGTACCAGTCACCTTTCCCCACCTTTCCATCAAAGAAGCATGGGAGCAGAAAGACATCCCTCTTTCTGTTAAGTATCTGACTTTGAGCTTACTGATGCTATCACAGACCTGCTAACAACCTGGATCCTAAATTCTAGGCTTGATGAATACAACTTTTGACGTTGCTATTTCTATGTGAGTTTGCAAGCTGAAAATTGACAGCCACAATCAGGTTTCTGGAGCTGATTACAGTCATCCTGTTTCAGGCACTCAGAAATGAGCTTGATTCTATATTGTCAGAGCTGTTCCAAATTTCTTGGTGTAAATGTGAATTTGCCCTGCAGTTTGTTAAATATCTTACAGTGATTTTAGTAATGGTCGATGTAGTGGCTAATTCACCATTGCATTCTTATTTTGGCTTCAGGATATCTTTACTCTTAAGACTTGACTCCAAAAAATCTCCTTAGTTTTCTGAATGTTAAGCAGCCAAATGAAATATCTCTGTGAGCACGCAGGAAATATATGTTCTCTTTTCTCTCTGAACAGCTCCAGGGGCCATATTCTCACAGTACCCTGTGTGTTGTGTTCCCATGACTGTTATAAAGTTATATAACTAAATTTAAAGCAGACTATGGCAATGAATTGTCATCCTGCCTTCAGACTCTACTGTTCCCTCTGAAACTAACACTGCCCATCCTTGAAGCAGTACTTGATGTGGCAGATCTTACAGTTCTGTTTTCTAGCAGATAAAAACTCTTTTGTACAGACTCAAGGTACACCTTGAATGCAATTTGTTTTACATATACTACTTCTGGCACAAAGAAGGTCAAAACTCAAGTGGAGAGACCTCTCAGAAATCTCAGGACCACTCCATTGCCAAGGTCACAGGCAACCTGCAAACAAATCCACAGCCTCCAAGTGACCAAGGCTAAAGATTTCCTCACAGCAATGCTTGGGAAGTATATTTTCTTTTAACAAAGAAAGGCAAATTTTTATGCAAACATCATATATGGCAAGTCCTTAATGCCCTTGCTGCACCATCCAGGCCCCACAAACTGGGAATTAACTCATAACTCTTAATCACTGAATAACTTTGATGACTGTGATTATAGAACCAGTCTGTTTGGCCATATCTGTACTAATAAATACAACTTAGCCAAGCCCCAGATTGAGCACTGGTACTTGATCCAGGCTGCTACATGGCTGGCACATACTCAAACATTGCTCTCTCCTAATGCTAAAAGCATTCTACCACACATAGCCAGATTGGGATCCAGTTTCAACACAAGCCAGGGACTATCTATCTCCACGCATGACTGGTGGAAAGATGCTTTAAGTGGATGTAAGATATTCCATGTCCCTTGTTCTCCACCCCAGAGCATGGTCCTAATTTATTATTATACAGACTCATCTTAGCAGGTTTGTGATTCAAGCTGTCTTGCTCTAAATTAGAGAGTCCCTCCCCCAATAGTTGTTAGTCTTACTGATCCCCAGTAGTTATTTATCTTACAGTTCTAATCCCAAACAATGCATTTTTTATAAGATACTCCCTATATCTAAGCAGAAAATATTCAGGGTAGTGAATCTGTTTTCTTGCATTGTGATTCTGGCTTTAAAATATAGCTGGGTTTCCATAAGAGTCACATAGTTGCTTTGAAAACATTATGCACTTGCTATAGAACTAAAAAGAAAACAAGAGGAATTTCCTATTGTCTCTTAGCTAACAGAAGGATTTGAAAAGATATATTTGCAAAGGAGAGGAACAGTAACTCCAAGTAAAAGAACAGTTTTATTCATAGGGTTGTGATACTCATGCCTCTAGCAGCAAAGGAAGGATACACAAGACCCTGGGTTGGCTCCCAGACCTGTGTCCATTTGTGGCAATTCTTTATTTCACCATCTGCTTTCCATGAACATCTTTGTTTTTAAATTGAAGAACAACAATTTCACAAGACAATTTCACTGCATTATATCAATCTCTCGGTGTTCCTTCCTATTCAGTTTTGTCCAGTTTAAACCTCCAGTACATCCAGGTATTCTTCTGCCTTTCCTTCATTTCAACAGCAGTGATCTATCAAATCACTTTCTTTTAATTGTCTTTTTATCTCTGCTGCAAGGCATATTATGCGCTGCACAAAGCAGCTGGGTTGTAAAGGATGCAAATTGTTATGCACATCATGTTTGTTTAGCTGTTCTTCTCGCTATTTGTTTCATTCATATACATGTGGATATGCATGTGTATGTATGTGTATGTGTATATATACATATATACTTATGCATTTGTATGTGTATTTTTAAATAAACTCTGACTCTTTGGGGACATTACCCTTATTTTTAATTACATATGACAACAGATCCTAAAACAGTACTCAAATCTTCACAGCAACATTTAACCATTATTATAATTCTGATAAATGGCAATTTCTAACTGTAGTAGTACGAACAATGGGTACAGAAATAACATATATTAATCACAGATAAATCATTGCTCCCATTAGCGTTCATTGAGCTGTAAATCAGTAGAGCAGTAAGAATTTTTAAGTGGATACACTGCATACTTCTACCTATCTATCTGAGGGAGGTGGGGGGAGAAAAGTATATAAATATATATACATCTTGCCAAAAACAACTATTAGATGTTTTCTACTAGAGCAGTTTGTAGAGAATAATTAGTCATATCAAATTTCCTATATACCAGTTTTTATTCAAGAATACATGCTACCTTCTTTGAAAATTAATTTTATCTATTTCTGGAGTAAGCATGACCAATCAGCTGTCCTCTCTGCCAACAACTGGAGCTCAGTTCCCTAATCCATGGCACAGAATATCAGATTCAGGTGTGTGCAGTGATATATCAGTGTTCTTTCCAGGTATGGCACTGAGAGTCCATGTAGATCTTTTGTTGTGTTGAACTGGGACTCAGTTCATCTTTTGCTGACACACATAGAACCCAAGCCTTAATCTTTTCAACCTCTCATTAATGAGGTTATAAGAGTTACTCTTGGTTCTACATATTCCACATCCCCCTTTTTGCCCTGTCATTAGCAAAACACTCAGGAAAATTCAAAGATTTAAAGTCTATTCACCACTTTTTACAATAAAGATATATAAAGATATACAAAGGATAAAGAAAAATAGCTTGCTTTCTACTGGCATTAAACTGCTTTCCTTTAGCAATCAGAATTCTATATGGAAGCCAATTCCAGTAAATAGGTATTAGAGAAATGGCTTGATAATCATGACTCTTCACGTTACTGTGATTTCTCATTTGTCTTCATAATCCTTAACAAAACATGTCCTGTAAAATTTAAGACTAGAATAAAATTTTATTTCATAAGACACAGTAATTCTTCAGTTTGCTGTTATTTTTATTAAACAATTTGAATTTTTTAGATAAAGAAACATGGTGCATACAAGGTGCGTATATAGCACTTCGCTATAAGACATCAGGTCATACCTACTACAAACAAGCCAAGTCAGAGCAGATCTGTAAATGTAGCTTCTGAGTGTTTAAGATTGCCAGTGGTGGAGCAGACCAGTGAAGTGGTAGATTTTTTTCAAATGCTGAGGTTCCCTCTTTGGACTGCCAGAAATATCATTCAACTGAAGATGCAGAACTCCCAGCTTGAAACTGGGTGTAGCTAACATGTGAAAGGTCAGTTATGGTGCAGTGGGAAGTATTTTACTCTTGCAGATCACCACCTGCACATGGAGTGTTCTTTGATATAAACATTCCCACAGAACATGGGAACAACTTGTTTATGAGAAGAAACAGTGCACCCATTTTTCTCAGTCCAGAAACAAGGAAGTTCAGAGGTTGATATAAGCGTTCCCCAGCAGGAATAAACTGTGAACTGCCTTTTATAACTTCTTAAAAGTGGTTCAAGGGATGGATAGTTCAAAGAACCAGTGGTGAACTGTAAAATATTTCTTCTGTAGGCCAGTGGTTTAAATATGACCAGTTCATATGGTTTGAAAGTCCTTACTATCAGAGGCAATACACTGCTCTCTACAAAATGGTCTTGTGGTCATAGGCAGTTTCACATCACAAAATACAGTGCCAAAGCTACTGGAACTGAGCTTCTCTGTTTGCAGTGCAAGCACTGACATCAAACATTTCAGAATGAACCTAAAGTCAGTTCCCATCCTGATATATCCCATTTATGCCAAGACCAGCTAACTAATGTTCTCACTGGGATGCTATTTCTACTCTCTCTACATTTCAGCAAAAGTGTTCTATGCATTCTGACAGCACAGAAACAGCATCTTCTGCTGCTTTTGTGTACTGGAGACACAAAAATCAAGATCAAAGTTAACTGCTGGGCATGCAAAAATAATTAAAAATCCTCACCATTCTACCATAATGTAGTATTTCTTCCAAGGCATGACTGCTTACTCCTTTGAGCAGTACTTGTCTGGATATCTTTAACAACACCATCTGGCAACTCCTAGCACAGTAACAGATTTTGCTTGAATGAACTGGCCATGTAAAAAATTATCAGTGCAGCACCTGAAGGCTGTGTGAAGGTGTCATCTTCTGAGTAAGACACCAATTGCGTAGCTCTTCAGTATCCAACATAATGTGTCCTAACTGAGAGCAGGCTATGGGCATGAAATGCGCACCCATTTTTTACAAACACTGGTGTCAGTTCTGTAAAAATCTGCCTCTAGATGATGTTGAGAAAATACAAATTGGGTGCATGCAGCTGCTGCTGTTTTGAAATTCTTCTGTTACATTTTGAGACGCAAGTTCTGCAAGAATCTGTTTCCACATTTGAAGCCTTGTGTAATATGCATAGTTTCTTTATGAGATATTACATCCCATTTGGATTTTTTCTATTTATGTCAAAAAGAATAGATTTAATGCTTCTGGTACCAGGAGCACACAAACAAACAGAAAAAAGAATTTAACTGTCTTATGAACATACAAGAAAAGTTAATTTTCAAAGGCATTCATTTAGGCATAACTAGGAAATGTCAATATTAGGTTGGAATAATTAGAAAGTGAATTATGTAGGGAGGGAATAGCCTACAATAGGAAGTTTTGATGAATATTTTAGTGACTGGAATCAATATTTACTTTACTTGGGTTATCACTGCACAATATATCTCCTAAGCAGATAAAAATAATATTAAGAATGCCAGGAAAAGCTTTAGGAAACTTACTGCAATCATAGATTGTTGACCATCAGTATTACTGCCAACTCCTTGGGCTGCATCACAGAGTTTCATGGATGAGGGCCCACAGATCTCCCTGGGAGTCTGACCCCACAGCCAGGGAGAAGGCTGTGCTGGTAGGGGTTAGGTTCAACAGGTGTTGCCCTTATTTTTGCTGCTCTCTGGAATGTCCTGGCCTCTGACCCAAGACATTCTGCTTTTTCTTCCTAGCTTGTAATCCCAACCTTGAAGTAATATTCTCTTTACTTAAATATCTGACACTGTTTTTAAACTGTGTGCTATTAGCATATATTTTAGATCATAGTTTAACATGCCTTGGTGGAAAGGGTGTCCTGCAAATAAAAACCCGATATAACCACCCTGAATCTGATGTTATCTGTGGATGTTTGATGTATTCAGAAACTCCAGCTCAGGGCATTTTTAAGCATTAATAACCAACATAGCATGTGGAATACATAAAAGACTCTCAATCAAGGAATTTCCTTCGGAATGTTTTGAAGACAGGGATTGAGATCTGCTGTGTTGCTGATAACTGACAGAAAAGTAACATTGCATTTGCATAAAAAACGAGCTTTACATTTTTTCTAACTTTTATTTTCAATTTAAAATGTGATTGAAGATCTATGTTGAAAAATACTCTGTAAAGGTAGGGAGGCCCACATACAATCTATAATTACAGTAATAAAGTAGAAGGAACTGCTTGTTTTCTTGGTTTTCTTTTACAGAACCATTTCCACATCCTCTGCTATGTGGTGGTTTTTCCAAAAATTAAAAAAAAAAAAAACAACTACACATGGTGAGTAGAAGAAAATCCCCTGTGAGGTACATTGCTGTTTCCACAGTGTAAATGGGAAGTGAAAAAAGATTCAAGTTTCTTTGTAGTATTAATGTCAGAACATAAACCACATCAACAACACAAGCTGCAGTATAAACATTTGTGAGTGACACACAACTGGAATAGGGAAAGAGAAAAAAATGCCTGGCCAACCCAATAGCAACTGAAGTGCAAAGTGATATTAGAAGCATTATTTGTCTTTCTTTCTTTAGAGATTTTCCATGGGAAAAGTGGGACTGTACAAGAGCAGGCCTCAAATACAACTGTGCAAATTACAAGTACTGCTCTGAAAGTAATGCCTCTTATTTTATTATGTTGGCCCACAGCAACAGAGGCAGGTGGTGGTGGTATGGCAGTAGAGGTTGCACCTTCCCACCAATACGCCATTACATGTCATTGCCATGTGACAGATGGCTGCAGAGGAGCACTCTGAAAGAATGGCTTCTGACATGTAAGTGTTCATGAAGCAAAAGTGTAGAACTCAATTCCTCCATGCAGAGAAAAAATGGCACCCACTGACATTAATTAACATTTATAGAATGCTTATGGAGTGTACAGTGAGGAGGTGGGTGATGAATTTCAGCAGTGGTTACAGCCATGTGAAAGACTGGACAGCCATGCACAAATATCACATCAAAAAATGAAGAAGGTCTTGATCAGCTCATCCACTTGAATCAGCTAACTGTGGTGACTGTCAGAAGTCAGGCAAAATGCAATCTGTACCCATGTTGTTGATTTTATAAGCCATACCATACCGGCAAACCCTTTCTAACTTCAGCAAGATTTTATAAACAGGTAAGAAAATTAATCAATGTATGCAAGGCAAAAAAAATCTGTGATTGCCAAAGATGAGCATGTGCCATTCATTTGATAAATAATAAATAAAATATGCATTTTTATTTTTATTTTTATTAAGAAAAAGGAAAGAAGAATGGAAGTTCTTTAAAATAACAATAAAGTGTTTTGTCATAATTCTGTTTCTATGGAAATGGTTTTATTTTGTGATGTTAATGTCTGCTATGTGTGTAAGCCCACAGATGTTAAAATGTTAACGCTACATCTGGACAGTGTACTTCTGAGAAATTTTACCTTCACTATACATAAAGTTCAGGTTATCTGAAACTTAATTCAGATTTGGGTTTAGAAGTCATTAACCATTGCAATTACAGTCTCTTCACAGTGCTACAATCCCTTAACTGCCAACAGTCATCATCCCCACTACCATATAGCTAAGGGCTAACAGAGGCTGACAGATTGCGGCTTTCCCACTCTTGTGCTGACATATTGCTTACATGTCCCTGATCACAGTGGGAGAGCAAGGTAGGGACGCTCTCGAAACCTTTGGTTGAGGTCACTTTACATTATGAAAGTTAAACTTCCTCAAGCATGAGAATAGGTACCCAGATTACTTGCCAGTCTGACAAGTGATAATCGTTAAGCTAAAGATATTTTTTCTCTTTCTGAGAGCTGGAGTATGCCACTGTCAAGTAGAAGATGCTACTGCCTGAGTATTATACCAGTCAATTGATTTCAGCTCCCTTCCCAGAATCAGACAATTTATTAGTGAGAGTGCCTCCTCAAATGATTTATACACTCATCAGCTTGACAGTATTTTGAAGAACTCCTTTTATTCTACTTTGGTGGGTCTTTAATCCTGTCAGCAATTACCAAAATTCAGCCTGCTGCTCTGGATCTCAAGTGCCCAAGAACTAAATGTGAGGGAACTGGGAAAAGCAGCAGCAGTTTCTAGCAGCTTTACAAGTGTATCTTTCATTTCCCCTGAGTTTCCTACTGCAAGTAAAACATCTAGTTTCAACTTGAATATAGTGCTCTGTGTTGAAGAAAATGCAATATGTTGAGGAGGCCTAGGTGAGAATCCCAAATAGATTTTCATTTGGATCTTCCAGCCTGAATTGCCTGTCCTCACCTCACTTTGGCAGCAAAAGAAAAGAAATTGTTATGCCTGAAGTGCTAATTGTGATGTTTTACATTGGCAAAGTACTAGAAAAGGTTTCTGTTTAGTTGAGTCCTGCACATACAGTAACATAGAGCTCTTACTTGTGCTTCACTTGAGCAATTATTGTAGCTTTCAATATTAATCCTAATTATATGACTAAAATGCTTTCATAAATAATTTTAAACACTGTACTAATGACTAATAAATATAATGAAGAGTAAGTATAAAGTAGGATGGATCCAGTTAAATTACTCTTTGGTGTTCAATATCCATGGCATGTTTAATGATTAGACTTCTGTCCATCTATAAATAATTATAATTATTTTCATTCCTTACTATCAGGCCCAGCAATTTGGCTAATTACTACAAACTGTAGTTAGCATATTTTCAGTTTGCATCAATAAGTCATTTTTTAATTTGTAATTATCACCTTGTCCTTTAAGTTTCTTCTTCTTGATGTCACTTTGATAAAGCGTTAGAAATAAGCCTTCTAAATTTTCTTAGCAATATACTTTCCTTTACTGAAACAACAGATTTTCATCAGTACATGAAGATGTCACAATACATTACTTGGAATGATGTTACAGTCTGCAGTTTTGAGTTAGAATTGTACTATATAGAATCATAGAATCACCAAGATTGGAAAAGACCTAAAAGACCATCCAGTCCAACCATTCACCAATTACCAATATCTCCCACTAAGCCATGTCCCTCAACACAACATCCAGTCTTTCCTTGAATACCCCCAGGGTCGGTGACTCCACCACCTCCCTGGCAGTCCATTCCAGTGCCTGACCACCTTTTCTGAAAAGTAATACCTCCTAATGTCCAGCCTGAATCTCCCCTGCCATAGCTTGAAACCATTCCCATATGATGGTAGTCTGAGATTCTGATAGGTCTCTTTGTCTTCCACATAACGGATTGTCATCCTCTGAAATTCAGTCTGAGATCACAATTTCCAGCGAGTTTGAGACTTACCATAACATGTTTCCATTAAAGTAGCTCTACTGATATCTTTGGAATTGCTCCTAATTTACAAAAGTATTATAATCAGATTGTGATATCAGATCTAGCCTTAGTTAAATGAAAAAGAAAAAAAAAAAAAAGAGAAAAAAAATATAAAAATATAAATTCTGTCAGTTCAAAAGCACTTAAGAAAGCAATACTATCAGAACTGGTCAGGAATTCTCTAGCAAAATGTGTCCATGACACAGAACATATTTATATAAATAAAATGTTACTTGGAACTTTTTCCACACATCATGGAACCCAGGTTTTCTTGGGATCCAGCATAGCATGCAGATTTCTAGCCTGAGCAGGTTCTGGTCAACTCACCTACTCCCTCAGCAGCACACACAATAGATTCGTGGATAACTGAAGCAGTAGGAATCTTGAATTCTATTTCCTCAAGTCTCAGGTGCAATACAACTTGTATTTTTGAGCTGCACTGTAGAGCCCCTACAGCCTTCAGGATCTGAATTAACAAGAGAATGGATCTGACTTCCACAGTCATTGCTTTTCAGCAGTTTGAGCTTCTAGGCTATCATCATTTATAGATCAAGATTCTTGTAGCACAAAGCCATTACCCTATAGCCATTTACTCTGGGTCAGCCCATCAGATATCACCCTTCTGTCTTATCACCTACACTCACTTTAGTTGGAAATGTCATCATTCTTGTCACAAATTCCTTCACAAAATGGAGATTTTTTTTTCTCATATAGCTCTAATTGTGACTGCCATAGTCTAAAAGGCTTTTATTAACAGCGCATTGTAACATTTGTTATTTCCTGTTGTGCCCTGTGAATTTCACACATCCCAATTCACAGTATGGACAGCTCAGAAGTCTTTCACATCTTATGTGAAAATATAATCCAGGTCAACATGCATCTACAGAAAAGTTCAGTTTCAGACTATTGGGATACACTCTTCAGAGTCTCATCATTGTTTGTCACCTTATAGACTGCCTGGAAAGCAATTTCCCATTCTAACTTAATTGTGTTTTATAGCTAGAAGTGGATACAGTATCATAACTGGGAGTAATTCAAGGTATTATCAGCTTTCAGATTCCAGACCCGAGAAAATATTGGAGCTTGCTCGACTTCCAGTTCTATTCACTATACAAATAAAGTCCTAAAATTGGCATCATTCATTCCTCTCCCTTGAAAATGTTCTGAGCAGGGAAAGCTCTTGGTTCTTCTACTCACTATTTGACTTTTCAGTGCCATGGAAGTGCTTCTGAAAGATAGAAAGGGAACAGAAATTTCCCTGCAGTGATCAGAATAAAGATGCTTATTTTAAAAAGAGAGAGGAGCTAGTTCTGGCTGATCTTAGAGAGAAGCATGCATGTGCATGTTGGATTAGAGGAACCATTCATGAATCATGCATTCTTACCCAAATGTTATCCCTGCATTACTACCCCAGCTCACGTTACCAAGTACACAAGTGTTGGCCTTGAAATGCAGACCTGCCCAAGGGCTAGTTTAATTGACACAGCCAGCTTTTCCAAAAATTGGTGTGTGTTTGCAGATTTGTGAGCTAGATATGTTCTAACAATGAGTCTCCTTGTAGTCTTTCTCAATTATTTGTCATTTTGCAAGTCCTTTACTGCTCATCCAGTTTACCCTGTATCCTCTGACAAACCTGGGCTGAGTGCCACAGACTCCCTGTATGATCTTGGCAAGTCATTTGGGGTCAGAATTTCACTCACGCTTAATTTGAAGTTGTTCCATTGGTTTCAGTGGGATTACTGAAAGGATGAATTACTGCAGAGAGCAGTGATAGGAAAATTCATCCTTTCAGATATTTATTGTGAGGGATAACTCAAGAACTCTGCATTTGCATCTGGTTATACAAATGAATAGTCTGTTTGGTCCTAAATGAATTTGAGGAAGGCCACTTCTGAATAAGAGTTTATGGAAGAAACATTCAGAAAGTGAATCTTATTGCATTAGTGAATCCAAGAGGTTCCCTGTACGCTCTGGGATTGGTATATGTTAATATGCCTCTTACCAAAGAATGTGGGCTCCCAAATGCTTTAAGTAACATAAAGCTCTCCCACACAACGTCCAAGTCAATTCTGAAAGCTCTCCTTCCTGCGTGCAGGTACAGTGGTGCTTAGTGGATGATGTCTGTCCTTGATAGCCAAAATGGGGCACCAGACAGCCTCTGCATTCTGATGCACAGGATCAATGTTCATCTCTTTTGAAAGAATTACAACTTAACAGCTGCTTTAATGCTTCTAGCTGTCCCCGGCCTCTCCTAAGCAAACAGAGCATCTGAAGAAGATAGGGAAAATAAATTTCTATCTTCCTATTATTTCACCTTTCTGATAATACACATATGAATGTCTTCTAAGTCAGGGAATCAGACAGCTTAGAATCTAAGTAAAAGTCTTCATTTTTGTTAGATCCAAAACTTGATATTTGATATAGAGGTCAGAGACATAAGTTTTGCACAAAGGTTGTAGATAACGTGGATGATAATGGAAACCTGAGGGCAAATGTGCTTTCCATCAGCTCTCTAAGAACAGCTATCATTCTATGTAAATAGCTTTGGTATTTAGTCTTATGCAAACCCTCATATGAATCACATTTCATGCAAGTGACTTTGGCTACTCAAGGTTAGAAATTTCAGCCTAGAGCCATACAAGAAGACTTCTAAGCTCTTTAAGTGGATTTTGGCAACTGAGTGTTTAGTTCAGGAGCATTCTTTGGAGATTCGGTTGCTAAAATCTCTTATTCCCAAACCATAAACATCTGTGTAATGTGCCTGAAAGTCATAAGGACTGGATAAACTATAAAATGCCTAGTTTTAATTTTTCAACTTTTGCCATTTACAGAAGAAAAATCTTACCATTAAGCTTTGTTTTCTCCCAGTTTTCACTTTGGAAGGTTTAATATACTAACAGCTGTCACTTCTAGAATAACAGGTTTCTTCAGCTTTATCTGGATTATAATAAATTCACTTCTAATTAATGTGTCCAACTATATAGCTAGGTATAACTATATATAGCTAGGTATCAAATGAAACAGGTTGCCAGCAGGGGAGTGAGTCCATAGAGCCCCACCTGACAGTTTTGCCCCACTCCACACCACCTGCATCTCATGCAGTAACAAATCAGGCATCACAGACTCCCTAGAGATTTGAATGAATATCCCATGCCTGGACTGCAGGAATTTGAAAGGTCCACATCTGGAGCACAGCATCTTGAATGCAATGAAATATATTTCCTTTGGGAGCTTAGAAGCTGATAACTGACAAACAGCTCTAGACCAACACAATTCCACTTGCCTTAATGCAACTAAAACAGAAGATTACTGTAACTGCTAAGAATACAATCATGTAAAATCCTGTACAGGATTTTCAAAAAGGACTTAAAGAGGAAAAAAAATCACAAGATAATTCAAAAAGAGTATTGATTTTATTAAGAGAAAATTTGGAAGAGCCCTGTGGAAAAAGCAGTAGTGGTTTGCGAAACACTAACCAGTATTTAGCAAAAGCAGGTCAGGCAAAGCTCCTCCAAACACTAAGCTGATTTAGGCGCCCATGATTTCTTTGTCTGTTTTTTTCTTTCTGAATGCACAGCCTCGCAAAGCAGAAAAGATGATGCTGGCTTGTTCTTATAAACACTGTTACCCACTCAGGTCCTTGTAAATGAGCTCAAAACGAGTTACATTACAGATTATTTTAATGTTATAAAGGAAAATGAACTGCAATTTGGTTCTATTTTCTTAATATTTTTCTGCCAAACAAGCTCTATTTGTTTAGCTTTATCTCTATGTAGTGTTCTACAAAAGGCTGAATTTCAGGATAAATAAATAGTGTTCAACAGAGGAGACCTGCAAATTTTGATGAATAATACTGGAAAACCTACACTCTTCCCACAGGCAACTCAAACAGTCCAAACCAAACTAAGCTGATTTTCAGGAGATAGAAGAATGATTTTTTTTTTTTTTTTTACTTTTGAATACAGACGTTTTGGATATAAATGCACATGGGATCATTCCTAAATTCAGAGCCAAACACTTCTGTGGTTCACCCAGAACTGTTTCCATAGATAAACAGACTGTAAGCATGGAAATTCAAAAGGCAGATGAAAACATAGAGGAAATAAAGAAAATTTGCAGAACAGAAAGACACTACTGTAAAATTTTGCCTGTGCCATCATAAGAACAGGGAAAGAAAATGGCATATTGAATACTGAACTTATAATGGAATGTTTTGAGTACTTTTCTGAACTTTTGTATAGATGTATTTCCTGAGGTTTTGGATTTCTGCTTTCTTGTTTGTTACCTCTGAGATATTTCTAAGACTCATTCTGTATGCAATGGAAAAAATTTAAGAATGTACGTCAAACTCCGTGGAAATAATTTCCAAACAACTTTGCATACAAGATCTGTTTAGGTGGATGAACCAAAATTAAGACTTCAAGCAACAAGATTTTCTAGGGCATCTAAAGATTTTGGATGTATCTTCCTTGCCAGAAAGAGGAAATGAATAGCCTACTGGAGAAACTGGTGCTAAAACAGCACTACAAATCTCCTGTGTCTGAAAACATATCTCCTGTATTTATATCAGCAGTGAGCCAAGTGTATTGCATAATAATTAAAGAAGAAATGTTAAAGGTACTAATGGGAAATGAAACCTCTAGCTGACAGAAAACAAAAGCACAAGCTAAATTATTTTGTTGAATTCTTGCCTGTTTCATGCAATCACTCACTGTCGTGGCTTGTGTTTGCTGCATAGTTGCATAGTTTTTCCCAGAATACTGAACAGAACTCATACCATAAGTGCTGACTGTAAATGGTAACAGTAGGAAACAAATAGAGATGTAAGCAGATGGGGATTATGCAGAAGAAGCCCCGTGTTGTTGGAATAAGTTACTATCCTCAGCTTGCCACCAACTGTTTATCATGCCCTCATCTCAAAGGTTATCTAATCCTACAGCAGAGATGATGAAGGGGAAACTACTGTACCTGCTGCATTCAAGATAAGACATCTTATGAAAAATCTAGTCAGGCTAACCTCATTCTGACTGAGAGATTGGGGAACTTGCATAGGATGGGTGTAAAAGGAGTAGTCACCAATGGAAAGTCAAGACCAGGGTCTCAAAAGTAATATCTGTTTGTATGAAGGGATCTGGAGCAGGAGACTCAACTACAGCTTTCAAAACATTCAAAGGACTGTAGGCTGTGTTCCTAATACATGTAGATGATATTCGGGGAAACTATTCAGAGGATTAACTGAGTAGAAAAGGTCTCAGAGAGGTAGTCCTGACAGGCAGTGTTGATATATCACATGCTGTTTTTAAAGCCATGATCGTGCTGATGGATTTTACTGGATAGAACTATTTGACAATTCCTGCTATGTTTGGAATTCTGTTTTTGTACTTGCCATATTCAAATATTATTCTCCTTCAGTCTCCTGATCACTTGTGTTACAACTGTCTGTTACAATATGCAGTTTTAAATCCTTCACACAAATGGCTTCGATGTAATCCTGAGTGCTAATCTCTTTTATCAGACTAATGGTTCTCCAAATCACATGATTTGGAAGTCTGTTTTCAGTCAAATGTGGATCAATACACTCGACTTCTTGCTTTTTTTTCCTTCCAGAAAACATCGCTCTTTTTTTTTCTAGACATCTCGCTGCAGACTCAGCGAAAATCTTTCTGAGCTTTTTGTCTTTCTGTGTAAGGAAAGGAAACAAAACGTTTAATTTTTAGACACGGAACTTGTGAACTATTTCTCTGCCCTCATAATGGAAAAAGAGAGTAGATAAAATTTTAAGAATTCCAGGAAAAAAAAAAAAAACAACCCTCAAATCAGTGGTTAAACACAGCACAGTCTAACCTGAGGGTCTTTCAACCTGCAGAATCTTCCTAATTATAATGCTATAGGTGAAGCACCTCAGCTCCTTTCCCAAATATGCAGATTTTCTGAATGCTCATGCAACCTATGCCACTACACTTTTAATCTTGTATAGAAGAGGAACAATTATGCCTTTGAAATTGTGCTTCCACTTTTTGACTGAGGTAGCCTCTAAACAGCTGAACAGATTGAACAATATCTGTATCAGGTTAGCAGTTGTTTATTCTTTTAGGATTACGAATGACACACGCTGAAGAAGGTCAAAAACAGTGTAAATGAAGAAAGGATCTTTCCTCAGTCTACAACACTAGACTACTACTGTAGTATAAACTTAGGGAAACCCAGCTCTTCCCAGAGTCAGGGAAGTGTTGCCAATGCTCAGAGGATAGGACTGTTTCAGCAAAGCCATATGAAGGATTTTCAGCACTGCAAAAATATGACATGTCAACCTAAGGAAAAAGAAGGCCGGCTGGACAGAACTGATGCTGCCACAGAATGAAATAGAAGAGTAGGGTACAGAAAATCAAGTAAAATGACTTGAAAGCAAGGCACTTTGCTTCTTGCTGCTGTGAAGAAGCTGAGTTTGGGAAATGAAGGGGGAAAATGTCTGTTTCTCCTAGCAGAGCCCTGCCTCCAACCACACCACATATGTCTTCAGCAATAGCAGCAGCAAAACTGGCTTCCCAGGGTCTGGGTGTCTGCAAAGCCTGAAGCAAAGACAGAGAGTTTTTGTTACTTTTGACAGTCTTCTAGATAGCTGCCTACTCTATCCATATGCAGACATCTGATAATCTCTTTGGATCTCAATGAATCTGTTTCACCTACTAATTCTTTCACTGGTGTAGGAGACTTCTGCATATTTAAGAATAGTCCATTTAGGTGTAGGAGTATATAGCTTTTGGGAAATCATAGAATCATAGAATGGCTTAGGTTGGAACCTTGAAGATCATCTAATTCCAAAACCACTACCACAGGCAGAGTTACCAACCTGTGGATCAAGCTGCTTTCATTCAACCTAGCCTTGAATGCCTTCAGAGATGGGGGACCCATAGCCCTTCTGGGCAACCTGTTGCAGCACCTCACCGCCCTCTGAGTAAAAAAATTTCTTCCTAACATCAAACTGTACTCTCTTTTGTTCCCTCTTGTCTTATCACTATCTGACCACGTAAAAAGTCAGTCCCCATCCTGCCTGTATGATCCTTCCAAGTGCTAGAAGGCTGCAATGAGGTCTCCGACGAGCCTTCTTCTCTCCAAGCTGAATAAGCCCAACTCCCTCAACCTTTCTTCATAGGAGGGGTTCTCCATCCATTTGATCATCTTTGTGGCTTCCTCTGGACCTGCTCCAACAGCTCTGTATCCTTCTTTTACCAAGATCCCCAGACCTGCGCACAACACTCCTGATAGGACCTCACAAGGACAGAGTAGAGAGAGGACAATTGCCTCCCTCTCCCTTCTCGATACTCTGGGGTTTCTGATCTGCAAGAGCACACTGATGGCTCATGTCCAGCTTTTTGACCACAAAGACCTCCAAGACTTTCTCCTCAGGACTGCTCTCAGTGAGTTTTTCTCCCAGCCTGTGCTTGTATCTGGGATTGCCTTGACCCAAATACAACACCTTGCACTCATTACTAGCCTCCAACTGGACATAGAGCCATTGACAACAATCCCCTGGCTACAAACATCCAACCAACACTTAATCGACCTAATAGTCCAGCCTTCAAATCCACATCTCTCCAATTTAGAGGTAAGAATGTTGTGTGGAACCACATCAAAGGCCTTGCAGAAATCCAGATTACACCAGTTACTCTTCCTTTGTCCACTGATGCTGTCTCTCCATTTTAGAAGGCCACCAGATTGGTCAGGTATGGTCTGCCCTTGGTGAAGCTGTTCTGACTGTTTCAGATCACTTCTACATCTCACATGCACTCTAATATATATTCTAAGAGGATCCACTCCATGATCTTCCCAGGCACAGATGTGAGGCTCACCAGCCTCTAGTTCCATAGGTCTTCTTTTCTCCCTTTCTTGAAAACGGGTGTGATACTTCCATTTTTCCAATCACTGGGGACTTTGCCTGACAGCCACAATTTTTCAAATATGATGGAGAGCAACATGACAGCCACGTCTAGTTCCTTCAGAACAGTGGGATACAAGTCATCTGGCCCCAGTGACTTGTACGCACTCATCCTAATAAGGTGGTCTTAAACTTGCTCTGCTCTTACACTGGGAGGGATTTTGCTTCCCAGGTCCCTGCTGCATCCAGACAACATACCTATATTCTTTGCAGGCCACCCAGCCTTGCTTACACTGCTTATACTTTCCTTTCCTTTCCTTTCCCTCAGCCTGACCAGAAGGTCCTTTCTCAGCCATGCTAGTTTCTTGCCTTGACTGTCTGATTTCTTATTTTGGTGGACAGAGAGCTCTTGCACTCTCAGAAAGGCATACTTAAGTGCTGCCAGCTGTGTTCTGTTCCTTAGTCCCTAAGGACAGTTTCCCTAGGGATCTCAACCAATAATTCCTCGAATAACCTGACATTCACTCTCCTGAAATTCAAGATCTTGACTCCACTCTTTGCCAGGTTTTCATTTCTCAGGATTACAAACCCAACCAGGACATGATCACTGCAGCTCAGGCTGCCTCTGATCTCAATCTCTTTTATGATCTCTTCTGCATCAGTGAGCAACAGGTCCAGGGTTTAACTCCAATGGACCTGTCCAATACTTGAACAGGAAAGTTGTCATCAGTGGACTCCAGGTTCCTAATTTTAACCCACAAGCTGTCAACCTGTTCATGACTGTTTCTCAGGGACAGCTCTTTGCAATCTACCTATTTAACATAAAGGGCAACTCCCTCACCTCTCTTAACTCCTCTATCCCTTCTGAGAAGCTCATAGCAATGGTATTCCAGTTATGTGAGTCATCCCACCATGATTCCATGATAGCAGTAAGATCACAGTTTTCCAATTGCATTGCGGTTTCCAGTTCCTCCTGCTTATTTCCCATGCTGTGTGCATTGATTGGTACTGAGGCTGTTCAGCTGGGCTTTCAGCCACATTACCTTCCTGGACGAATCCTCCCAAAAACCTCTGGAACAAATCTGAGGTTTTCCCCTGCTGCTTTCTAAAGTGACAGTGTTCCCCGACTCTTCTCTGTTCCTCAGCAGTACATCCCCTTCCCCCACCAAATACAGTTTAAAGCCCTAGATCCGGTGGGGGAAGGGAGTGTACTGCTGAGCTACAGGGAACTACAAGGGCTTTGAATCACTTCCAGACACTTAGCTCTGAAGAGTCAGGAAACGACTTCCTTCCCTGGCTTCCTCTCTACTGCCATTATTTTCCCCACCCTCATCCTGTTGTAAGGTTGAACAAGATCTGTTGGGAATTTAAATGAGGTTGGTAGCAATGACTCTCAGCTGAGGATGGCACTTCAAGTTCAATGCTCAACAGGAGCTAGTTTAGCTGGAAGTTTTGTCTCTTCAGTGCAAAATTTGCAGGGATTCAATATGCAGCTATTTCAAAAGATCCTGTATAATTCAAGGGCGCTTTTATTCAGCATTTAGTTACAGACCAAATTATACTAAGTGAATAATTTCATATGGCCCCTGGAGTACAGACATCATCAGTTTTATGTCCCAGAAACCCTTCAGGAGCATACTTTTTTCAGCCTGTCAAGCTACTGTACCATCCCTGAAAGGCATCTTGTTATGAAGTAGGTAGCAAGAAAAAAAGCACAAGATGCTGACACACCAGGACCCAGCACTGTCATTAAAAAAGTAAAACCCCTTAAATCTCCCTCAGCTATACCTTCCTCTCTCCTTTACATAGGGATGTAAATTCAAGGCAGATTATTCAAATAAATAAATAAATAAATAAATGCATACTCTTGTATTGTCATGGCTGAGGCACATCAGAGTAAGGTTACATCTGTACCAACATAATTAAATGGTGTTGCAATGAATTCTCAGACCTGAAGAGCAATCATTACCGTCTAGCCACATCTGTATCCCAACAAAAACAAAGCTGTCATAAGCATTTTCCCTTGGGAACTGGGTTACATCCATGCTAACTCTCAGGCCAAGACTTGGGTCTGCCTAGGAGTCTCTTAGATGGCCCCTGCAAAAAATAATCAAACATTCTGTTCATAATTTAAGATATAATCAAATTTCAGTGTTTGTGCTTGGATACTGGTACTTTTTCATATACTAAAATAGTTACAACCTGAGTGGCCACTGCAAAGATATTTCAAATAAATCACAGTCAGTTTGACCACAGGCACCATATGGGCATCTGCATTATTCTTTCCTCTAAGTCAGACTGCCTGGCTACAACTCCCATATTGTCCAGCAGCAAAACAGTGAGAGGGAGGCTATGATACCCTACGGGAAATGCCATGTATTATGGCAAGCACAAAGCTTTGAGGCATACAAGTGTGTAAAGTACCCAAAATATACTACATAACAAAAAGCAAGCTTATTAATTACTGCTATACATTGCTTTAATCAATAAAACTAATGTTGTTCTATAGAGATACTCAGTCTGCAAGAAAAGTTCATTTGTCACTAAAACTGTTTTCACAGAAGATTTCCTGCTTGTTTCAAAGTGCCATAGTGACTGACTGCCACAGGACAGAATAATATTGCCTCAAGTTTTTCTCCCTGTGCCATCCACTCTGTTTGGAAGGCAGATGAACGTCTTCACTCTCTCAAACTGACTGCTGTATTTCTTTCAAAGCTTTATTTTCCTGATGCTCTAATTAGTTATATTTTAATCTTCTTCTATTGCTGTGCGATAAACATTGTTAGTTTACCTAGAAGCAGGAAGAATAATTATGTATGCTATACATTGGGTTAGTTTCCAGTGAAATGTCTATCAAAAATATCTTCCCTCATAATGCACACGCAATCTATACATTGCTATCATGACAGTAAAGCAGATAAATGCTTCTCTTTGGCAAAACTTAAACCCTTATTTTGAGAATAACCAGGAGTTATGCTGACTGGAGGTAAGCTTCAGTGACACAAAAAAGCAAAAGTGTTAATGAGTCACAGAGGAAGCTCTTTTTAAGAGAGTTATTTTTAAAAGGTAATAGAACGATGTGAGTTCAGTGAGTGCAGTGTTGTTTTGGTGAATCGAGACTTGTGCAAACTATTTAGCAGTTCCTATTCACAATGAAATGTTCCACTTGGTTTACAAGGAATCTATGGTGCTATGAAAAGGGAAAGAAAAATCTCTCTTTCTTTGAAGCAAATATACTGAGATAAACAATAAAGAGGAACAGAGGTTTGCACACTGCCCTATCTGAATCTTGGAACAAATGTAGTATTAATTTCAATGGGCCTGTGAAAGTGAGGCAGAAAATCTCAAGCTGAATTGTCATGAGTAGTAAAATATCTGGAACTGAACAGAAAGAAAAAGAAATAAAACAGATGTAGGGAAAGTTCCGTATAGACTGAAGAATGAAGCTACTTTACATGCTTGGATAGTCTTCATTTAAAGAGAGAATTAGATGGAATACAAGTAAGCCAGGTGGTTTGTAAGACTTTAACAGGACTGTGGCAAGCAACACTGATGGATAAATAGCAACTTATTTCTGAAACATCTTTTTCCCAGAGCAAGGATACTCAATACTATGCCTTGTGTTGATTATTTTCTTAAATATATTTGGAGAGAGAACAGATAAGTAACACAATACAGACAGGTTTCTGTTTAAATTAATATTAAAAAGTGATTTAACTGTCATAGTCTAACTTTGAAATTGCTCAAACTGAAAGATGTAATAGTGGGATGGTTCTAGGCTTTGACAGATTTAGCTTCTTCCTTTGAATGTCAGTGGTCTGAACTGTTCTGAGCACCATCACCTGGCCCTCCTCTGCCAAGATCGAAACAAACCAAAGTCAAAGGGAGAATCCTTAAGTGTGCAAATGTTTGTTTCATTTTCTTTTGTTCTTTCTGAACACCCTGATCAGTACTCAGATATTTACACCGATTAGCAATAAATTTAATTCCCCAGAGCTGAACCTGCTTGCCTGCAACATCAAGTGATTTCTGTCTTTATTTCAACCTCCATGCCTTCTATCTCATCTTTTTCTTTGGGTGGGGGGAATGAGTGTGGGTGCTTGGCTATAAGCTAAGGCCAACCCACTACAGATGCGTTATCCATCAAGATGACAAAATTCAATTTTGTCTGTGCTGTGAAGAAGCCTAAGATTCGTTCAATATAATGTTCAATTACCATGGCTCCCATGTGGTACAAAAGTATTTGGTGAGTCAAGTCTTTCTTATTGCAGAAGTGCTTTTAAATTAATATATTTGAGAAGAAATTGAAAACTGTTCTCAATTCAATGCTTTTGTGCAGAGGAAGAGATGAAGACCATACTTCAGTATGATTGTGTTGGGAGCAATGGGGTTATTTGAGACCTGACTGCAATATTACTCAGTTCAGAATCTGTGCAGAACCAGGGTGTTCTGTGCTAACAAAGACATCTGAAAAAAGAAAAAAAGAAAAGAAAAAAAAAAAAAAAAAAAAAAAAGGCATGTTCATGTAATACATAGGAGAAGTCTTTTTCTTCATCAAAAAAAGTTAAAGAAAGCACACCTAAGGACCAAATATTACCTCACTATAGCTAAACTAGCCTTAATCACATTTCCAGGTACAAGAGTATATTCAGAATCATACAAATACTTTTGCAAATTCAGCTGCAGAAGTTGATAAATTCTGAAATTATAATGATCTATGTTACTAGAAAATGTTTTGTTTATTATAATAAAAGCCAATCAGTAAGGAAGACATCAGTATTACAATATTTGGAGCAAGGAATTTAAATATATAATTATTTTTGTTGTCAATTAAAATATCAATATTAGATTATCATTAGTGTTCCATAGATGCTTTACTTTCAAACACTGCACTGTATCTAAGCCTAAGGACACATAGAAATCAAACTCTCCATCTTGAAGATCTTGTTCTTTGGGCCAGTCATAGAAATAACTGGTTCCTCTTGCAGTAAGATGGTGGTGGAAAACTAACAAAATTTGTACCTCCTAAGTCCATATCAGTCACCCAGTCTCAAGAAGAAATAGTAATTCTATTTTAGATCATGCTAATTTGGTAAGTTTTTTAACTGATAAACGCACAATTGCCTCTAGCCCCATTCAGTTCATTCTTCCTTCTCAAAGTAGAAGCAGACCTGTTGACTTGTACTGTTGGATTTTTTGATGTGGGAACCTTTATCCAATAAACTTCACAGCGTCTACCAGTGCATTTTATGCAAGCTATTAAACATCCATCACATGGAGATGACTCAGTCATTAATGGTTAGGTCATATTTGAGCCAGTGACCTAGAGCTGAAGAGTAAAGACAGCTTAAATTGCTTTTTACCATACAACAAAGAACCATATGCCAAAATACAGTTGAAAGATGTAATTTAGCGTACTTTCAGTTTATAACAAGCAGTTATCTGTTGCACTTTTAATTCCAATCAAAGTAAAATCTTTCATAGTTCACTACTTACAAAGCAGTGCCCAACCAAATACAGCTATGGTGAACTGGGAGTGCAGGCATTTTCATGCAAACATCAACAGTTATTTTGTTGTACTTTATTATTTTTTTTTCAACAGCTGCAGAGTTTTGTCAGCATATCAAATCCTACATTTTGTCTTCACAAAGTCTGTTGATGTTAAAATCCAGAGATGGAAGGAAATTCTATGAAATCATTACAAGAAATATTGTTGCAGTTGAAGCATTCTTAGTACAATCAAGTCTGCTTTGTGTGTTTTGAAGTATTCCCAAATCAAGATTTTATGAGTCTTACTTTTCTTTGTCTGATTCTTTCACAGACAGAAATATTTGATAAATGGTAGCAAATGCTATTAACTAAATGATCAAAACTGCTCTCAATTGTGGATTTCCATATGCTATCTGTTTTAAATTGAAGTAGAAGGTGATGTGATTACATTCATAAACTTCTTAGGAAATCCTTACAATACTTTTCAAAGCATAAAAGGAGAATTCCTGGGTCTCGCAAATTATATTACCCAGACAAAAAGGCCACAGATCTGCAATGACTGAACTAATCTCTGCCCTTCATATATAGAATAAATTCAAATCTTATTTGCATTCGGGATAACATCTGAATTTTCCCTTATATTCTAAGGGTATTGAAGGAAAGTAAACTTGGTTCCATTTTTTGCAGACCTGAATATAAAGCACAGCTGTATTTGATACTTCATTGTTCTCCTACTGAAAATATTCTCATGGTATTTGTTCAAGAGACTTTTTGTACCAGCTGCAGTTTTCACACTATTTTCAGTAAGAATTATTAAAAAAAGAAAAAAAAAAAAGGAATTCACAAAGAACAGCAGAAAACAAGTTTTAGTCTTATACAGCATGTATTGTGTGAATTAAAAATGAGCTTGGTGTTGTTCTCTTACTACTTTCCAAACGATCACATGAAAACATCAGATTATTTGAAAATTGCTTGAAGCCTATTAATTGTCAGAGTATTCCTAACTGTGGCAATAGACTCCTAGCTTAGAACTCCTATAGAGGCTGTGTACAGCATCCATGTACAGACAGAAAGAAGTAAGTGTTGGAGAGTACATTTGTATTGTGTTGATTTGGTTGCAGTTTTCTCTTAGTCCAAACAGTGAACAATCCCTTGTTAGGACTCAGTTGTAATGCTCATTGTTTGATAGAAAATGTCTGTAAAGAAGTCTTTGCACAAGACATAGAATACTCAAAGATATGACCAAGTAAGGTGTGCTGGCCTTGATCCAATCCACGAGGGCCGGCTTCATCATTGCAAACCAACAAATAACATACTTAAGAACTCCTTGCAAAAATTAACCAACTAATTGAAGTTGCTGTGCTCAGGCCATTGATCAGCCTTAGACTTAAAAAACAGAACAAATTGTTTTCTTTTTTGTTGCCTGACTAGGAATGTGTCAGTCCTGTTCACGTGATCTTTTAACAGGGAGGTTACCCAGGCATCTAACACTCTTCTTCAACACAAGCCTAGAAGTGCCTTTGTTTTGGCACATTTCTGCACCATGATTCCTCTATTGCCATGAGCTCTCTGGACCTAAGTGAGAGTCCAGAAACAAAGTAATTCTAGAAAAGAAAAAAAAACAAAACTTCTATCTTTTTAAGTATTGCATAGTTATGCTCTAAATGCAACTAACCAAAGTCAGTCCCATGCAAACAGATCTCTGTCTTCAACATTTTGTTTGCTAAAAGCGGCTTCTCCTTCAGCATGCAAAAACATCACTATGCTGACAGAAAATGATGCATGTTAAGAGCAAAACTGAGACAAAAGGAATGGCAGTTAACAAGTGTTAAGGGCATCTCATACTGCAGCACTGGAAAGAATTGTCATAGCAAAAATATTAAAAGAGTTTTAAGAGTTCATCCTGATAGAACAGAAGAATAATGTTATCAGTTCCAGACGTGCAAATATGAGTATAAAAGAAACATCTTCAATATTAGCAGTTTCAGCCTTCTTCTGTTCTCCCTGTCATACTTCCTCCACCACCAGTGGAAAATCTTACTCTTTCCTCTGTATTTCTCTGAATGGTAGCTAATCAGAGAATATCCCTGCAACTGAGCATTCTGTTTGACAGTCTTACTTATGAATCTGTTTCTCAGATGCCGAAACCCCACTGAGACTTGTATTTCAGTATGAGTCATATTTCATCACAGTATGTTAATTCAGTTATTCATTTCCATTGAAGGATTGTCTTATAGAACACGTCAATGGAAGCCTTATTGTTTCCAAAAGAATATTATGTCATCTTAATGCGGTTTAGATCCAGTGTCTGCAGCTGCCTTCTGTTTAAGACTTGTTTCATTTAAGTTTATAACATTTTGAGAGACTAAATTCCCATTCATAGCTGCTTGGATCTAGGTCTTTAGTTTTATTATTGATGTGATGCAGCACAAGTTATCCCTCTAAAAGCTGTTCTCAACTGAATGGTTAAGCAAAACATCAATCCGGCCCCAGGGCTCAAAGCTAATCTTTCAGCTCATTACATTTTAAAGATTGCAAACAGTCAGAAGGCCTGGAATTTATGTAACTTGGGTTATATACAGTAAAAGCACGTAAAAGTTATATAACTTAATGTTCATATCAGATGTTGAAAAATAATAGGTAAATCAGACACAGGAACATAACAAAAATGTCTCAGAGGAGTACTTATGGTTATCCTTTGACTAAACACACACAAAGAGCAATGTATATTTGTATGTATGCGATTAATTCTCTCACCTTTTCAAAATGAAATTCACCTTTTTGCAGTATTGAATTTTTATAATAGCATTTTCTTAAGTACTCCAATAATACCCTCAAATCTTTGCAAGTTTAAATTAATTTTATAAACAGGTTAATTAATTTTTCTTTCCTTATTACTGAAGCATCAGCGTTCCTACATACCTGGGCTTCTAACAGCTTGACTGTAGAATGGTGTTACAACTAACACCACAATTTTGCCCTAGAACTGCCAAAATGCAATCAGATTTCTAAGGAAAAAGTTATGTCAATTCTAAAGAAAGATGAAGAATCACATTCATTTGCTCATATATTTTAATATACATCACAAGCTATTTGCTCTGTGAATATTTCCCTGTCAAAATTATCCACAATTACTGTATTTAATTAAGAGTAGATAGGTACACCTTTATAAGGGCATGAGAAAGATAAAGAAATTTCTGTGTGGTCCTCCATGCTTCATTATTAGGGAAGCCAAAAGAAAAGCTCCTAGTCATACTTTCTGCCCTTAAACTTTATGAATTCCAGCCTGACGGCCTCCAAGTCTTAAAAAGTTTACATATTTAACAATAAAAATAAAATATATATATAGAAAAAAAAATCACTCTTTCTGGTTAAGATATATCATTAATTAAAGGCACAACACCTGTCTGAGGTGTGATGCTGTGACCTTTTCCCCACCAAAACAGCCTACCGAATGTACAAGACACTGCTGGTCAGTGAAATAAACACAGGACTCCGCACTGAAAGATACCAGAACTGCTGATATATACCTCAGCTGCAGCAGAGCGCTGCTGTCAGCCATGTACCAGGCATGTCTTTTGCCTGGAATATCTCATAACCTAAAAAACAGGCTATTGCACTATAATCTGAAGGGCACTGCATAAGGTGGGTGAAGAAACCAAGCTATAGTTACTCCAATCAATTACAATTCAACACTTTTTTTCTTTTTTCTTTTTAATTTCTCAGATAACACCAACACAGTCATATATCCACCAAGGTTTCAGCTCTTAAGAAGTACCTAAATTAAGACTCATCATCCCTTCAGATCCCTGCCTCCTTGATGGGAAATAAAAGGCTTTTATGTAGGGTAATTCAACATAGCTAAAATCCAGATCAATTCCCAAGATCCTGACAGTACATTAAAATCTATTACCACAAAGCCTTTCCTCTGGAAACAGAACTCTCCTGCTTCAGGAGGACCGTTCCCAGTGATATCCAGTGAAGGGTTCAGTAAAGGATGTTGTGGCTCTTGAGGCTTTAAGTGTTTTTCTGGCTGTTTATCATTGTATTCACCTACTCACAAGCAGAAAGTACCAAATTCCAAAAGATCTTATTTAAAATATTGCTTTCAAGGAATCCTTTATTCCCTGGATGGACACAGACAATATATGCTTTTTTTAAAAAAAAAGTGAGTCACCACTGAAGTCAACAGGAAAACTTCCATTAAAAAAACATTTTGGAAGGATTAGAAGCAGATTTTTAATCAATTAGATCTTTTTAGATACCTGGGGAAGGGAACAGTTTTGGGATTATGACCTGATTCTATTCCCATTGAAGTTAATGGGAGCTTTGCCATTAACTTTGAAAGCGGATGAGGCCCAAAACTTTTGAGAGAATAGTGCAGTAGTGTTTAATAGTTCATGCAGACCTCCTCAGTTGAAAATGCCTTTGTGGTTCCAAGTTTCCATCTACCTTTCCTGGATAAACATGGACATTTAGTTCTCTATTTCAAATTGTTTCCAACTAACATTTGCAACACAGTCACAGTCCGTTTTTGTCTTCCATTAAAAAAAGAAATATTTAGCATGTTCCATGATGTTAGGAAATGCCAAGGAATCATTCCAGCAAGTAAAATTTCATACATCTAGCTGGCTAGGAAGAATAAATAATGACCTTTTCCACATGCCAGCAAATATAAAACGTTCATATTTCCACAGGCACAAGCTTAATGGCCATCTGAGATGTCTGATTCATTTATGATTTAAGCAGTGTTTATAAAAGTTGACCAAAGAATTTACTTGATATCACCGAGGAATGCAAAACATATGAGTAAATTATACAATTCAGATATCCAGAAGAAATTCACCAAAAGTGAAGCTAAGTACATTTACACTAACTAAAATTTAGCATGCACATATACTTGTATGCAATCATGTAAATCCAGTCTCCATCATTTCAGATCAATTCTGCAGTTTTTAAATTAGCATATTATAATATTAGACTGTAAGCCTAGATACAACTCTTCTCCTGTTTCCTTTATAGAATTTCTTTACATCAGCCTGTGTGTTATACATGTGTTTATTACAGGGATGCTACCAAGCGTAGGCCTTATCTCAAGCTGTAACTTTTGTTTCTATACCCAAAGTAGTCACCTAGAGCCACTGGAGATTGGCTTTGTGGCTGGCAGATGCTTTTTTAGAATGGTGTGAAGATCCACAGGTCATGTGCCATATTTGTAAAACTTTCACAGATCTCTTGGGCACATCTCAAACAGGACTAAATACTCCATTTGTGCATGGGGAACAATGGAAAAAGATCTAAGTTTCTATTCTAAACCTGAAATTTAATCTCCTTCTATATATTCACAGGATTTTGCCACAGTAAGTGCAGATACCATCAACTGTCATCTCATCCATTGTAGATGGTTTTGAAAGGATGTAATGAATTAAACTCTGGAAGTATCCTCTCTTCAGTGGTTATGGCTATGCTTCAGTAAAGTATTTAAAGCTAGAATACATGCTCAACCTCCAGCATACAATTGTCTATACTGCTTAATTGTTGTGAAGCTCCCTGGTGTAGCTTTGGCCTGGGTCAACTAGCACTCCCCAAAACAGTCTGGATGTATTTCAGGAGCTAACACTAACTTCTCAGTAATGGCAAAGGAATGGACTATGTTTCACTTACTGGAAAGATGTAGCTTATATAAGTAGCTTAGTTGAGGTACTTATAATTTCAGCACAGTCCTAGTCTAGATGAGATTAAACCATCATCTAGTACAACTGAAATGTTTGTACCTGGCCAGTAACTGTAGACATTCTGCTGAGCATAAGAACTTTGGTCCCAGTATAACAGATGAACTCAAGGATTACAAGTTCAAAATCTTGTCTTACCCTGAAATAGCTGAGATAGAATTTCTCAGTCGTGCTTAGAATTGGCCTCATAGCACTGTTGTACAAACAACACCTAATAAAAAACACATCTCAAATACACTGAATGAAAAGGTAAGGGGAAATGTTGGAATAAAGTCTGTAGTGTTATGTAGCAAACAAATTAAAAGCAGTGTGGTCATTTTAGTTAAGCAGTATGATTTTCAAAACATCTATTCATCCTTTCTTGGATCAGTTGTTCAGTACTGATGTACAATTACACCCTAAAATGGGTATGCTATAATGCATGCCAGGCCTAGTACCATACCACAAAAACAGGCGCGCCATGACTAAGGCACTATCTTGGGTACTTCAGCTGGCTACTGGAAGCTAAGCGGGATAAAATAAGGCTACTGTGACTAAAGGAAATTTTTCATATTTGTTCTTAAATTAAAGACTGTGTAATATGATCGGCAGTATGTAAAACAGCATGAGCAATGTGTTTTCCCTTATGATCTCTCACATTGGTCATAAATACATTATTTCCTCTGTAGTGACTTCTCAAAGGCATTAGGCAATCTGGATGTAATTCATTTGACTTATATTTTGCAGGGTCATATTCTCCTGTGTTATTGCTTTGCCATAAAGGGATTGCATAAAGAGCAACCCAGAATACAGGCAGACTTCAGAAGGAAAATTTTTCAAAGCGGTAATCTGGCTGCTTATTATGGCCTATTTTGTGGAACACAGTCAAAAGGTACAAACAATCTGAGCATCTAAACTCAGTTAAGTGAAGAGTGGGACTTGTTGCATGGTCAAATACTTAGCGTCCCTGGAACAATTCGTTTGATTCCTGGAAGAGCTGACTTGGATGCTGAGATTTCCAAAGTTCCACTGGACACAGTGAAACTCACAATGGGAGTGGCCACAGCCTGCTAGCCAAAAAGTTAAAAACCTGAGGTACTCTTAATAGTGGTAAGTTTTACACACAGTGGCAGATTTCACATGACTCCAATGAGTCATGACCTGTGGCCAAAGCAGTACTTGTACTCAGTGGTACAAAGTATGTCACTGTGGTTATTTGACTTCTCTCATCCCGGCTGCAGCTGTAGGTAAAAGCTCTTGATGATTAGTTATAAAATGTGCTTGACGATTGCCTGGGATAAAAAAAAAAAAAAAAAAAAAAAAAAAAAAAAAAAAAAAAAAAAAAAAACCTTTCTTAAATGATGCAACATCCACAGGCATTGGTGCAAAGTGTTCCATAAACTGCACATGGCTTTTAGTTCAGACTCTGCAGGGACATACTTTACTAAGTGGGCAAGGAAAGTAGGCAGTCAGGAGGTGATCATCATCTTTACATAAGCTGCCCGTCTGACTGCTGGAAGTAGGAGATCCAGCTGGGAATGTTCAAGCCACTGTCTGTGTTGAAGTTGTGTCATCAATACTGTAGCTCTTGGCTGGAGTAATTTCAAATAATAAAAGTTTCTTTAGTTTGTAAAACTAGCTTTTGGATACATACAAGGGTGTCTCAGCGTTGCTCTCCAAACAACATCTTTCACTCTAAAACAGTATTAAGGGCCAAATTCTCCATGTGGCTTCAACCCAGACTCTAACATTACAGCTGCAAGTTCTGCACACAGTGAGTAGCCTTCTAAATATACTGGTCTTGAAGAGTGTATAGTGTAATTTATACACAATCCAGGAAAGAATGGCAATGGATCAACACAGAGATAGAATGGTCATAAATAAGCCAGAATTTGTTTCCTTTTCTAAAAACATCAGGAGGGGACTTTTATTAGAAGAGCACCTGGAAGAAAAGAAATGTATCAGATGAAATTAAAGAGTATCATGAAGATTTGTACCATTTCATAATTCATAGTAAAATCTAAACAAACCAAAGAAGGCAACATTAGGTAAGTCTCAGAGTCTCAGTGGGAAAAACAGAGCTAGAGAAGAGTGAGCTATCCCTGCCCTGTAGGAGCAGTAGTGTTCTAAAACCATCACTTCCCTGAGGCTAATGTACTAAGCTACCAGGGCAGCTGCAGTAGATATAATCACTGTTCTAATTTTCTGGGAGTCAAAACAAGTGAATGTAATACTCTGGGACTTCCAATACATTGTACATTGACTGTGGAAAGGTGAGATGCACATTCATAGAATCATAGAATGGTTTGAGTTGGAAGGGACATTTAAAATCATCTAGTTCCAACCCCTTGCTATAGGCAGGGACACCTCCCTCTAGACCAGGCTGCTCGAAGCCTCATCTAGCCTGGTCTTGAACACCTCCAGGGACAGAGTATCCACAGTCTCTCTGGGCAACCTGTTCCAGTGCCTCACCACCCCCACAGCAAAGAATTTATTTCTGATATCTAGTCTAAATCTACTCCCTTCCAATTTAAAGCCATTTTATCTCATCCTCTCGCTACATGCCATTATAAAAAGTTCCTCTTCAGCTTTCCTGTAGTCTACCTTCAGGTACTGGAAGGCTGCTATAAGGTCTCCTTGGAGCTTTCTTTTCTTCAGGCTGAGAACTTTTTTTACATGAGATGGGATTTAGTCTTCCTAACTTAAGCCCTGGAGGTAAACAAAGCAGTGCTTGGGCATAGGCACCCAACCATCTACACTACTTGTTTACTGGTATGTCTCTCTGATGTTACCAAGCTGTGGCTGGTTGTTGGTGTTCCAGGTACAGTTCAGGAGCTGGTGTGAGCGCTTCCAGTAGGTGACAGTAACCAGCCTGTTCTTTCAGTGAGGAAAAAGAAAGGTATGAGAGACTTTAATGACACAGCCGTGGCTAATTTGTGCGACTTGGCTATAAAAGCTGGAGAATAGGCCTGGGCTCTCCTCACTTTATTATCCTGGGTCTCAGCTGCCTGAACAAGCTCAAAGATTCTCACTCCTTCTGTTAGTGATTAAAGTATCCAGCTCTCTCCATGCAGGGAATGTGCAGTATTCAGTTTGGAATTCAGTATTTCACTTGACACCCACTTGGATTAGGCAGAGGTCTGCATCTTGACTTACTACTGCTGAGGAACACCTCATAGTGTCAGCAGTACCCTACACCTCTCTACAAGTAGAGTTTTGTTGATAACATTGATGCGTTCTTAATAGCAGTGATATTAATTGATGACTTATTAAGTATTGCCAGCAAAGAACAAGTTCAGCGCAATAATAAATCTTTTCTTTGAATTAATTATTACAATAAAACTGTTGGTTTTTTTCTTAACTCAGAACAAATAACTTGAACAAACTGTATCACGCCGACTAGCATTTTAATTGATTATGTAATTCTACAGCAGAGGAAAACAGCACTACTTACATTTAGGGATCCATGACATTATCATTCCTAAAATCCTTAGGGGCAAACTCACTTCTAATATATTCTGCACTCTGCTCTTGACTTTTCAAAAGATTATATTATGATTGAAGAGTTTCTAGTTTTAAGGTAGGAGGAATAAATGACAATGACAGTTCATTTTTTAATTCATCTATGTGTTCTACCACCCATCATGAACTTCTCTTGACATCAAACATATCTCCAAACTTGTCTCAGATTTAATCCCTCTTGTAGCCATGAGTATCACTTTTAACAGGATTGTGGCCTCCATTTGTTGTCAGAAATAACTGAGTTCAACTGGCTTAGGAAACCACCTCCAGCAGCAGCAGTCCTCTTGGTTACAATGAACTGGGAAATGCTGCTCTCCATGTCCAAACCAACATAGCTCCTGTCTATACAAGAGTCTTTCACTGATTTTCCTAGAATCTGAACTCCCTGAAGGAAATACCCAGAAGATACTGTTTACTTCTGGCCTTGTCATCTAGACATTGTCATTAAAGAATGATGTTGTTAATCCCTGCTTTTAACGCAATAAATATTTCAAGTCTTGCAGAAAAAGATTTCTATATAGCCTTTCTATTAACAAGTTCTTCCAGAAATGTGCACTGAGTTGGAAAGGTTTCTTCTCAGAAAGGCAGGTTAGGCACTGGCCAGGCTACCCAGAGAAGTGATGGAGTCACTGTCCCTGGAGGCACTTAAGGAAAGGGTAGATGTAGTACTTAGGGGTATGGTTTAGAGACTGATGTTGGTGGTAGGTGAATGGCTGGATTACAGGATTTTAGAAGTCTTTTCAACCTTAATGATTCTATGGTTCTTTGAATTTAGACACAGAAATCACTCAAGCCTTATGAATCACAACACCCAGTGGTGCAGTGGTATAAGCTGCTGCCTGCGGCACTGGAGGGCCCGTGTTCGAATCCCCCCCCTGTGGCGCAGGGGTAGAAGTGCCGCTTCGCTACACAGGGGGCTCGAAACCCGGGAGTTGGACTCGATGATCTCTAAGGTCCCTTCCAACTCGCATGATACTATGATACTATGATATGATATGATACTATGATACAACAAAAAAGGCAAGGAAAAGCAAAAACAACCAGTTTCTCTTTTGGCATAAGGTTACAATGGAAGCTTGAAAGATGCAAAGACAGTACTGAAAAACTATTAGCTAGTTGATGTTTTGTAATCCTTTATCCCATCCCTACAGACTCAAAGAGCTTCCCCTATACATGCTGGAAAGCAGCAGGCAGCTCTAGAAAGCAATGTGCTCTAAGGTTCAGAGAAGACAAAAAGAGCTTTGCATAAGGCCAAGAAAGAACACTGGCATATTGTAACTGAGGAACAAGAATCATGCTGGATCTTATTTAGTAGTTTTTATAATAAAGGTACACTTAAGCAATTTTTCTACAAATGGATATTACTTATTATTTTTATACTATTACTTATTCTCATTGAATTTTGGGTACAGAAATGTTGCACCTTTATCACCACAATCCATATAGATTCTTTTAAAGTAAAACACAGAGGAATTCTAGAGATCTGCTGAGACAAATCAAATGTGCATGGACTTATCCTTTCCAAGGAATGAAAGGTTCCTCCCAACAGGTGCTGCAGTGACTAGCTGGAATTCTTATTATATATAGCTTTATAAATAAATCTAAAAATAAATAAAAGGAAACAGTCCCTTGTATTCCAGTACCTTGAAGTCTGAAGCAAAGGCTTAATGGTAAAATTTAGTTCAGGGTAATTCAGCACAGTGCACTAATTGCGAAAGAATTATAGCCAATTCATCTTTTGCCAATAATATTCACGAGTTACTACGCAGAACTGCATTCAGCTGAGTCTAACAGCCTGAATGGACATCTCCTGGTTTTTATTAGCTTTTCAATGATTTCTTCACTTACTTGCAATCTCCGTAGTCTCATAAATCTGACATTCTTTTTCTCCACCGATGCTAAGCATCAACATCAGATGCAGAGAGTGCCTACTCACTCTCAAGAACTTTGGGAAATAGGGATTTAAAGCTTAACAGGCTGAAAGGACCCAAATGAAGCCTCATGCGTTGTGAATTTCTCATAATAGATGAAATGTGGATAACACCCACCCTTCATTATTTTAAATGAAAAACGGGACATTTAACTGTATCAAGAGGGATGCTGTTGGAAAAATAGGACAATGGAGTGTGAATTTTAGATTCAAAATCTTCTTTAAGTCAGACAGGAATGAATTTGGGTGCAGAAAATGTAATTCAACTTATCATTAGATGTCTCCACACTTGGTAGATGTCCAAAAGCTAGGCTGCTTTTATAAACTAATAAGCATTTCTAAGACAAACCTACTGACCTGTTTTATACATTTGCTGTCAGAAAAGGTGAAGTACCAGCTTCTTTCCATTGACTATAAATTGAGTCACGATGAGCAGCTAAGATGCAGATGTCTAGAAAAACTCTTGCCTGCATTTCTTATATTTCTTGCTTTCTTCACAGAAGTAGTGCAGAAGTATCTGGGAATCCTGTTTTGAGACCTAAATCTCTGCCTAATACATAGTCACAAATTCCACTCTACTGTGTAGCTGTCAAGTAGGTGAACCTGAAAATATTACACATCTCTGCTGCAAACCCTATTGTGAATCCAGAAGCTCAGGTTACTTGTAATCTCTTCCCTAGCAGCTCATGCTCCCACAGCTATCACTCCTTCAGTTAAGGCTCAGAGATACCTCTCATGGAGTACCCAGTATGTCCAACTGTATGAGAACAGAGAAGAAAAACACTTCTGTGTCTATTTATTTACTAAAGATTAGACAAATCAAACAAAGAGGAAGTAAATATACATGACAGATATCTGCCATGTTACTTTCTATCAAGCACTTAATACAAAGTAATTAGATGTATCAGACTGATTCTAGTTAATATATGCAAAGAAGTGTTGGGTATTCATGCTATTTCTGGAACATTATACTGTCAACTATTCCCAGTATCCTTGGCAGACTTTGCGATAGCCCTGGGAGTGAGAAGCAGGTAGGAAAGTAATACAAGGTGCTCTTTCTTGAGCGCACAAACAGAGCCTTTAATTCACACCAGAAACATCGAATTCCGAATGTCAACCATGATCAGGAGTGGACACCTTCTGCATCCATATACAAAACAGAAGATAGTTGGAAGCTGAAAGATAAACAGAAATCATTAACCTGTTCTACATCTGGGGAAGATTAAAAAAGAATGTGCTGAAATGTCTCTTAATTTCCTCCTAGGGAAACATATCCTATCACTAATAAAAACCTGTTAATTGGCTGCAGATTGGCTAAAAGTCATGTTGATTACAGTAATAATAGTGACAGCTATGAGTAATTTTGGTGCTCAAGCAGTTGTAACCAAATTCCAAAGTTAACAACCCACTGTGAAAAAAAAATAATAATAATAATAAAAGTTCTCACCTCTCTAGGTTTTCTCATTTGAGTTTGGCTGCTGAGAAGTTAAGGCTGTGAAATAACAGTCTGTGCCATGAAAAATTTATCTGCAGTATCAGTTTAGGACAGAACCCAGAAACATCAGCTTTGCCTTGTAATCCCCTAAAACAAAGCACAAGCCCTCCCATGGCCCAGCTGCTCAGGCTGTCTCACAGGGCAGATCAAGAAGGAACCTTGTCAGCTATTATTGATCATTAATTTATTACCATATTTTATTGTAGCACTCCTGCTCCATGACAGATAAGCAGAGTCAAGAAATTTATAGGTCTTTTGAACTTACAGGCTAAAGCAGCAGTGGCTATTAAATAGTGTACTGTTATAAAGGAAGCTGAGGCCCCATAAAAGAAGGAAAATGGGATGAAAGGTGTCTTCATCTCATCTCCCACAGACTTATACCAGTCCACTAATTTCTGATTAATAACTCATTAGGGATGGAGTGAATTTCTAGAAAGAAAGTAAAACCTGTTCTGAAGTGGCATGACTTGCCAAAACCAGAAGACATGATTTCCTTCTTCTATGAGCAGGGAAACAAACATTTGGTGATTAATCAGTATGGACTGACCTTAACCACCTTTATACTGTCAACCCTCTGTTTTGTGAGATAAAACTGGAGAAAACTTGAAATTTCTGTTGTAAGTTATCAGTCTTCCTAGAACTTTTCTGAACCCCTTTAAATAAACCACATTGTTTTCCTTTGCACATAGGTGCCTGGGAAAGAAAATTATATAAATCAGTACAAGTATATTTTGTGTCACTTAGATAGTGACAAGCACTTTTTAAGGATACTCAGTTCATTACATTCCATCAGCTGCAAAGGAGATACCGGCAAAATAACAATTAATTTATATCATTTATTTCCCTTATGCACATTTTAAACATCCAGAACTTTATCTGGATAATAATTACCACATTTTATTACATTTGAAATAAGTTTTGAATGGCTTCATTTGAAGAACTTGCTCTTGCATAGGACAAGAGAGTAGAATCATCTGACATTTCACACTGCATGATTTCCTTAAACCTGCTCAATAGACTAGAAACAAATTGGGAAATTAGGCACTCTCTTTCCACAAAGTACCTTTCTGTTCCTGCAGAAAGTCTATATCACTTCTCTCTGACTCGGTTCTGGAGCTAGAGGAATTTTCTTGACTATTTTCCATTCAAAAACGTTCATTCTTCCAAACGTGGTCTTTCATCAAGTAAAGGCCATCCAGTCTTCTTGTTTACAGATATTGGTGTAGAAGAACCAATTGCACATTGCAAAACTTCAGGCCTGAATTCAGCATCTAGGTAAAGAAGCAATTGTAATGTGTTGCATTCTCTTCTCTATTTTTTTTTCTCCATTCTTTCAAGAGCGGGAGTTCAGCATCCCCAGAAAATCCAACAGTGGTTTTTCTCCTCATTCTCTGTTTAGTGTAGTGAGAACTAGCAAAGATATAGCCTTCCCACAGAAGTTTCTTCCCAAACATTTTATATTTCAGTCCTGCTGTTCATGTCTTTATGTGTTCATGATTAAATGAAACCACTCTTCATCTTCCTTGTAGTGTCCTAGCTCTGTGCTGCTCACATCATTGTGCCATATGTGCAGAATGGATGTGTTGTTGCTAGTGTAGCTGTTAAACCCCATATGCTTCAATCTGTGGGAAAGAAAACATTATATATGCAACCAGCAGGCCATTTCTCATGTAAGTTTGTTTTAAAGCATTACAACCAGTTTTTCAGTTAGATTTGATACACATAATTATTGACTTATTCCTGCAAACCCTGCAACCATGCTTTAAAAAAAATGACCCTAAAATTCAGGCATACCATGTGCCACTGTGATATCAAAATTCCACGTAAACAGCAACCAGTACACAAGAAGAAAAGAGAAGAAAATAGAATCTACAGTTGGTGTATATCATCTGATATTTTTAAGTGTTATCCATGTATTTCCTTCTTCTGAAGGTTCACAGAATCATAGAAACACAAAACAGTTTGGGTTGGAAGGGACCTTTAAGATCACCTAGTTCCAGTGTCTCACTACCCTCACAGTAAATATTTCTTCCTAATATCCAGTCTAAATCTACCCTCTTCCAGTTTAAAACCATTTCCCCTCATCCTGTCACCACGTGCCCTTATAAAAAGTCCCTCCCCAGCTTTCCTGTAGTTTCCCTTCAGGTTATTTTCCTATTGTATGTTGTGCAATTTGGTGCAACCAAATATTACGTGACATTACTTAATTCTTCATCTCCTTACCTCTGGGATGGTGTTTAAGGCTAATTCCTCTTGTTCCAGAATCAAGCACCATGTAATGAAGTGATAACCTACCACTTGCTTAGTGAAAAGAACATAAGTAATGAGACAACATTACAGTAGGGAACTGGTCGACATACACGATAAGTAAACTGTACTCTGTTCCATCCAATTAATGATGAATTAAAATTAACCCCTAGCTGTTGCTGTTTTCTTGGGTGATATTTTAAGAAGTGATGCCTTTAGGTTCAGGACTCCTAATTATCTTTCGCTGTGTGACCTTAACTGCAGGCAGATATTACAGTGAATTTGCAACTCCAGATTTCCCAGCAAACACCATGGCAAGACAGAGGCTGAGATTAAACATGCTGTTTTGTTGGTTTATCCTGAGAACTTGATTGTTAGTTACTGGGTTAGGTTCAGCAGGGAAGGGAGGCAGCTCTACTTTTCAGATCACTGAAAATGTAGTAATGATATTTTTGTAATTTTTTGCTTTTACTTCCAGTGATCAAAAAATAAGGTAATGATGCAGCACATTCTGGGATTGGGGTTATTTAGCAATTGCAGAACTAGTGAATCATCACAGCAAAACCAGAAAGCAGGTCCACTCGGGCTGATCGACTCTGAGGTCGTAGTGGTGCAGTTAATGAAGGGTCTGATCTCGTTGGATGATGGGGCCAGATGGAGACCACGTGAGGCTGTCTTGGCAGGGGCTCTGGCCCAGATTCTGAAATCTGCTTGCACATTAGATAATTCCCCATTGCCAGAGGGGGAAAAAAAGAAAAAAGAAAAAAATAATAAATCTTCACTTAAAATATGCCCATCTATCCACTAAATTTACCAGACTCCTTGATTCCCAAATGGAGCTCTTTTTAATATGGCCCCTAGGGTAGAAGACCTCCTTGCTTTAACAGGAACAGTGAGGGAAAGAGCAAGCAAGAACATGCACACATGCATGCACACACTCTCTGAAAAGTACATTGATAGAAGACAGCATTTCAAGCTGTATGGTAATACATCGCATTAAAATGCACTCCTAATACATTATTTGTTGTGTGACTGAGTAGAAACAGCATATGCAAATTGATTCTAAGCGTGCAATGTAATTCCCATGTAGATGAGCTGTGCAAATGGGAATTCAAGTTTGTTATGAGCACTGACTGAGACACGATCTTTGGTTGTTTCATTTTTTTCTAGCTCTGAGTCATCAGTCTCACTGCCTGATAATGAATTTGAATGCAAGTCTGTATAATGCTTTCTCATTCTCAATCAGATAACATACTGTCATCATGTCATTTCCAGGGAAATACTGTTCAAATCGCATCTTGCAGTGATGAAGCGAGAGATTGCTTTTTTTGGAAGGGGAGGGAATATTTGTCACCTTAATAACATGAAAATGGATGGTTCCGAGAACTGTCTGCACCACAGTTTCATTGAGCTTGGGAGCACTGTGCCATTTTCCTAGCAACTTTCAAGAGCTCATGCCAGGGGACACAAAAAGAATGAATGAAATGGTGCTGTATTGTACGTGGCTATGAAGAACAAGGAGAAGGTGAATCACCCATCTTCAGGACCCATTGCTGTCACTGTGATTTTCAATATGCTCTTCTAGAAAAATCATGACAAATTAGGGTGGGCTTTTCCTCCTCTCTTCTTGTTATACAATTTTGCCCTCAAAAATTCTTTCAAATCCCCTTAGAAAGAAAGCTATGAGCATAAAGGCAATGTATGGCCTGGACTCAGCTGGGGGGGGGGGGGGGGGGATGCATGATATATTTACTAATAGAAGAATATTGCAGCAGGGATAAAAAACCTCTGGACACGCTGCCTTTCCCTGCAATTATCCTGAATCTGATATGAGAAGAAAAAAGTGGTCCTAGGCTTGAGAAGCAAAGGGAAAACAATATAAACAATGTGGATTGGAGCTGGTGACTGAATAACAGCTATTGTTGCCCAAGATGTGAGTTCCAGGAAGAAATTTTCCTTGAGTGCAACTAAACTCATGAGTATTCCCACACACTTTAACCTGGTCACCAGCACAGTTCCCAACATTTCTGAAGGGATGTGGTGCTTGCTGAAGAAGAAAAGCTGACAGCTTCAAAGGAAGGAGCCTGCTGGTTGCAGAGCACATCCAACAGCACCAGGGCTACCCCTTCCCACTTCAGTCACTGACGCAAACCTGGCAGACATAATTCCTGCAGCTACCTGCACACAGCAGTGAAGTCTCTTCTGCCTGCTCTGGCACACAGCAGTGAATGATGCTGTCCAGTGGAATACAGTCCACCTTTGAGCTAACAGATGGGGAAGGTCCACAAAGGGTATCACAGAATCATAGGGGTTAGAAGGGATCTCTGGAGATCATTGAGACTAATCCCACAGCTTAAGCAGGTTCCCTGCAGTAGGTTACACAAGAAATCGACCAGTTGGTTATTGAATATCTCCAGAGAGAAGGACTCCACAACCACTCTGGGCAGTCTGTTCCAAGGCTCTGTCACCCTCTAACGCCTTTTTCTGAGCTGAGAACCCTCAACTCAGTCCAGAAGGTGACAATTGCTGTGATGTCCTGGAACCTCATCCAACATCATGCACCAATCTGGAGCTCTCATTTAGGCAGTGAGAGGGCCAGACCTCAGCCATTCTCAGCTAAAGGCCAACATGCCTTTACTGGCTCCTTAGAACATCACTGAACCAGGTAAGGATACTCCCCACTCCTCCTGAAAAGGCTGTGCAAATACTGAATCCTAGTGCTTGCAACTTCAAGAAAGCCTAGCTAGTACTGTCTATTTGTGCATTATTTTTGTAACATCACATCAATAGACAAGTCAGATACACAGACTAGGACCTAGGACTCTTTTTTCAGTGCCCTAAGCACCAGCACAGATGATTAAACATCCTCTCATCTTTCTATCCATATTTTTTAATTACAGGCCACAGACAGGATACAGGATGGGTGAGATTCCTTGAGGAAGGGGCAGAATGGACAGACAGATGGCTGGGAAATGAACCAGATCAGAGAAAGGACAGAGGCAGAAGCAAAGCAAAGAAGAGAAAAAGAGGAAAACTAATAATGAGGTCGTGTTTGTCCATGAGTTGGACGTTGGTTTCAGATCACATGCAAAGGTCTAGAGCAGAAGCTGAAGGGCAGAAGCTGGTGGTAAAGGAAGTCAGGAACGCAGAGAACAATCATAGGAGAATGTAATGGTAATGGGGGTGGTAGAGAAGTAGCACACCCTTATTACAAAAACTCGATTAGCGTCAGATTCCTGTGTTTCCCAACAGTGGAGACGCAGGCAGAAGTGCATGTCTGCATCGCCCTCTAGTGCCAGGCCCTCTCGGGAGACGCGTGACTCTTGCGAGTCCTTTGACTATGCGAGGTAGGAGGTCTGAAAAGTCCAGGCTGTTGACAGCCTGCGAGAAGGAATCAAGAGAAGGAAATGCAGGGATCTTTCCCCCAGCCCACCCCCCCGTCATTGAAAATAAATACAATAAATTACATCAAAAAGACTACAGTAAATTTAATTGAGAGCAAAGTGTCATGTAATTGAGTACTTAGGAAAATGTCAACAGGTAATTGTTATTCACTGTTGCAAATGTTGTCTACCATTTGTACTTGGAAGTATTAGTGTTTAGTATTTTCTGCATAATCACTGAACAAGATGCAAGTGAAACAGAAGCTTTAATTAAAAAATAAATAGATGATCATAAAAATCAGCTTTCTTACTTTGTTTATTCAATTATTTATATTGGATGTTCAAGCTTATTCTCCTTCAGGACTTATAGGACAGCTGAAGAAACAGGAGCATAGAAACTGGGCAGTGGATGGAAGAGATTTATGGACTGTTTAAAACTCCTTTGACCTTCATTTTGACCATGATGTTTGGTTGATTTTTAATTTCTATTTAGTTTTACTTGTACAAATGTGGTGCTAAATTGCAGAATATTGCGCAGTCATGTAAAGTGCAGAAATACTTTCAAAACTAATGCTCATACATTTCAGATAGTGCTGTAGAAACTTTGGAGAAGGTCCTTTCTACATGGGATATAATTCAACAGGTGTAAATTCCTGGTATTACACCTATTGCTGAGATTTGTGTTAGTCTAATACAGTTAGACCTTTGCTAAATCACAATCCTCAAAATGCCACTAAAAACTGTAGTACGCCCTGTTCCTCAAAACTGCCTGCTCTCATCCAGCTGTCTTACCACAATTGCTTAATGTGTTGTGGAGCTCCCCAGCTTCAGCAGTTTGCAGGTTCAGCTGTTGAAACTCAGACCCAGCAGTCCTTGGCCTCTTAAGGAAATTAACAAACAGATTCTGCTCTCTGGAACCACCTGAGATTCAAAATGTGATTCAGAACTGTGTATAAGCTTGCTACTTTGGCCTATAGCATCAAAGAGACTCATCTGGAAACCAAGAAGCCTATGTGTCCATACTGCAGGATTGGAGCTAATCTCCATTGGAGGCTGGATGAGTAATGCCTATGGGTTATATCTGGGTTCAAACTTCCCACTCTAACATTGCAAATTAAAAAAAAACAAAACTCTATTAATTTCTGCTCTCCATTACCTTGCCTGGGATGCTGACATTATTCATGCCAAAAAGACAAACAGAAAAGCAACCAGACTGAAAGCCACTATCCTTTCTTTATCCTATCCTTCTTTCAACATCACAAAACAGAATACTTTAGGCCTATAACACCTCTAATAATAACTTAGTGCTCCTTTTGCCTATGAGTTGCCATGTTGGAATTTTTACAATTATTAAGGGACTCTCCAGACTTCAATTACACTATGAAAAACAGAATATACATATATATATGTGTGTGTGTATATATATATATATAGAGAGAGAGAGAGAGAGAGATCTGTCTCTGAAATAAAAGGATAGACAGAACTTAATAGTCAGAATGGCTGATGCACTCTGAAAAATGTACAAGGCCCCCATGTGTGTTTTATAAAACTATGCTTAACACTTTATAGAGCTTGAACTGGCCATACACACTTTATTAAGTATGTAGAAACAGCTGTTCACAATTAAGGTCTTTTTTCTTCAAATACCTACTACTGGGCACAGAAATGACTGCAATATGTAATCCAAGTCAGTGATCTATATCTCCATATAGACATACTCAATAGTATCCTTGAACTTCTTCTCTTTATAATAATGTTAGTTTTCCTGCATAGTAAAAATGGAAACTCAGAGCCTAATTTTCCTCTCACTCACATCAACATGAATCAAGGCAATGGAGCCACACTGATGAAAGCAGATGCAAAAATGGAATTATACTCAAATCCCTAGAGCCCATTTTAACTTTTGCAAGCCGTGTATCTAAAAACAAAAACAAACACCTGCCAAGCTGCTACCCGTAAAGAGGTCATTATTACAGAGAGCAGCAGAACTTTGTGACAGATATCCTTTCCAAAAGGAGAAGGATTTGTTTGTCACCACTATTACGCATAAACTATGGAAACAGCTTGGTCAGAAAGCTGCTTTCCTTGATTCTGCATACACCTTTTCCCTTGGCATTGTTAAAATATGCAGGAATGGAATATTCTGTTACTTTTGCCGAACAAGATACGCAAAGGAAATGGTTTGGCAAGCTTGTTTCCAAGTGTAAAAGGCTTTTTAGTTCCCAGTAGCCCTGCCAACAAAATTAAAGCTCCTCAAACAGCACTCAAGCTGGTCTTTCCTTAGGATGCTTTTAAATGCTCCTAAGCGCACTAAGGTACTTCCTTTCTTTCAAATTCTTTGTGTCCAAATGCGGCTTACTAAGGATGAACTGTTCGAGCAGATCCTTAATACAAAGCTCAGGAAACAAAGTCCTCAACACACCTTGAGAGCCACAGACATTTGAGGTCTGATAGAGCAAGATATTTAAACAGGTGCCCCATTCGAGCTAACGCTTGGTTCCAGTGAATGCAAAAACAGGGAAAACCTGAATCCATAGTTTACAAGAGGACAAGTGCTAATGTCCCTATTATTAAGCAAGAGTTCAGTCACATATCTGCTTGTTAAATGTGTCAAGCCCAGAGACAGCATACAAGGTGCAGTGGAAAAGCAGGTTTTGTGGCATACCTCTCTTTTTGTGATGTGCTGTAGTCCCTGCACATTTTCAGCTGGCTCCCTTTAGGAACTTAACCCTGATAAACACAGCAAACATCTCCCAGCAGAAAGCTGTTTCCCAAGCAGAATTCACTGTGAGCTGTATTTGCTTTGGCCTCCTATAATGGCATGTGACTCATCCAGAAAAGTTGCCAGGTGAGAGTACTGTGAATTTCTTGTCACAGCCTGAGCCCTCCATTGTAAAAATGAATGTGCTTTTGAAAAGATACTGATCCCGATGTGTAAAAATGTAGACCAGGTAGGATGTGCTGTGATCATTTACTACTAGACTACACCACTGTTACATGTATATGAATTTGTGGTGATAGTGTAAGAGGCATTAGTATAACGCTAGCCACATGTTAAGCAGTAGTGATGCACATGCTGAACACAGAGATTGACTCCATCACTGTTTATCCAATTGTTGTGGAATTTAGCTATGGTAATTAAATAACTAGATGCTACTTTGTGTTTTCCATATTCATTTCCTATATTTATGAAACTGTGTTCTATGATGGCCAGCCTAATACCTCTTTGTTTGCTTCAATGGGCTGAAGCCATGTGAGAACTAGTGTTTCTTTGAAAGCTAGGAGGAAATTGAAGACTAGCTTGAAGTATCTTGGAAAAGCAACACAAATCTTCATTAGGGCAGTAATGAGCATTAATGCACTGTAACTAAAATGGTCTGTTACCTCTTCTTGTTAGAAGCAAGATGATAGATGGAGACCATTTCCTCTTTTTGATTACCATTGCATTTCTAATGAGTTTAGTGAATAAATACATGATGGAACTTACCATGGAAGAAAACAAGAGCATAAGGCAGTTGATCATGTAACTACCTTTTTCTCCCTAGAGACAAAGCCATTTAATTTTAATGGCAAAGGGCATGGATGTTACAACATGAAAAAAAATGTTCATATGTCTTCCTATGAATTCTGGAGGGAGGATTTTTGCTGTTTTCTCTCTAAGCTCACGAGACCTGTTCTTTATGATGGACCTAACAGGAATAACACTCATTTCCATGTCTTTGCTCTTTCTTGTACCTTCTTCTTTTCTAACTGTCCTCCTGATTTTACTTCCATATTTTCAGTTTCATACTATGAAGTTGTCAGTGTCCCAAACATAGTACTGTGTTCCAATGGTGTGTGGTGCTTAAAGGAGCTTAAAAAGCCATGGGGTTTTTTCACCTGAAAATGGCCTTCAAATTATTGTTCCTTTGTAACAGAATTTAAATGACAAGCTAAAGAAAGGTGCTATACATGAATATATAAACACTGAGATAATATCAAGCCAAAATCTAACTTTAGATTGTGTACCTGTCAGTCACTAAGAATGAAAAGTGTTCATCATATATTGCAATTAACCCACTATTGAGTAGTCAAAAAGATCAGTAAGACATAAATGATGTTCTCCTTAAAAAAAATACCCAGGCTTTAAGGCATGGAAATATTTAGTATAGGCTCTAAACAATAGTCCCACTATCCAATAAATCCAGTAATCCCTGTAATAAACAAACAAATAATAATGAACAGGGACTTTCAATATCTACAGTCCTTCATTAAATCATTTTAAAGGTTGACAATTTCTTTTCTTTTTTTTCTTTATCAGTATAATTATTATATGCCAATAGCATGTAGAATGCATAATTTACCTTACTTGCTTTCAAAGAGAGAAGATAAAATGTAAACATTTATGTTCTCATTTGCATTTAATTCTAAATACTTTCCAAAGTATCTTCAATAATATGAGATTTAAAGAGTGTACCTCATAGTTGCATCAAAGCATTGTGTTTGCATCCTTGTGTAAATAGGGGGAAAGTCTGTGTTTCCTAACATGTATGTAAAAGCACACAACCTGGATATACACACCATTTCTTTCCAACCTAGCCTTCTCCAACCATAGGCAGACATGAATTCTGCCTCGGAGACAAAGTGGTGCATATGTTAGGAATCTCCTAACTTCCAAATTCCTCTATAAACTTGCATGTTCTGTTTTGCTGATGTACGACAACATGTGTACTTGATTTCAGCTTTATCTAATGGCCCAAGAAATTCCCCAGCTTCAAATTTGTCATTACCATAGCAGGGCTGTGAAGGGTAACAGTGCCTTAAATGGAAATGATCCCTTACTCTTCCAGTCATCAGTATTCACCACATTCCCAACAATCCCTGTGTACACAACTCCTCATGCATTTGTCCATGACCTGGGACTGTCCCTTTAGGTTGGACACTGAAACTGTGTTTTTACTTTTGAGGAACTGAAGACACAGTGGCTCAAGCAGAAGACTTCCAACATCTGTATGCAGCTCAGTATAGGGTTTTTGCAGTGTCAACCAAAGGATGAAAATGGCAGCAGCCTTTACATACAGATTTTCTGCCTTAGAAATGGAATTTGATCATAATACAATTTCACTAATAAATATATATTCCAGTTTTTTATGTCCCAGCATCTGATATTGAGTGTTTAATGGAATTATCTCTCTGTAAGTAAATACCAGTTCAGTCATGGAAAATTGTATCTATACAAACAGCCACTGTTGTGGAGTTAGTTCTTTAAGCTTTCATGGAAAACGTGAGCCAAGTGGGACTAATTTGGCCCTTTATATGTGGCATATAAATCTATGCATAGGAGACCATTAATTTGAAGTTTGGAGAAGAGGCCAGCCTAGCTTTAATTGTGTCTCTAGGCTACACATTCTTCAGCTGATGCAAATGAAAAAGTACAGATGCAATTTTGGCCCATGGACAGCCCCTATACATATATGTGTGTGTATATATATATATATTTTACTGATGCCACAGAAAAGTTTATCATGTATAAAGTGGCAAATAAAAAGAACATAATATAAAAACTCTCAAGTTTAAACAATTCAAAGTTTCTCCCAAAAATATCCATACAATTTTTATTTTATTTTTTTTTCAAAAAAAGGAGAGAAATGGTCAAATTTAATTTTCCCCATGTAGATCTCAGAACAAAGAAGTTACCATATTTTGGCTATAAATTTTTCCATAAAAATAGCACCTATTAATAAGAATTTTATATCATATTAAAGTACAAGAAACTCATAAAGACTTATATAATGCAATACAGTTTTCCTTTGTGTTTTGTCTTCCCTGTAAACTATGGCCCCAAATTATTTGCAGAATGAAATCATATTATTTAATTTTATGATTGATATTATTAGTTCATATAATATCAAGCCACATACCCAAGGTTTCCATAGACCTATTCCATATGGGCCATGCAGTCTTTTTGTCTGGTCTCCACAGGCTCAGCAGACAGCCTGAGTGATCAAGAGAACCCTTTTTGCCCCTTATGCCTCCCCTCTTTCTTCCCCTTAGCTGCAGCCAAGAATTTGTCACAGCTGCCTTCCATCAGGTTTTATAAGCCTATCTTAAGCCCTTTTTCCAAAAAGGAGAAGAGAAGTCAAACTCGGGCACCTGAACCCACATAAATTCCACCAGCACTTACCATGAAGCACAAAGTTTAATGGTTTACTAAGGACAGAGCTATGGAAAGAAGCAGATCACTGACCTCTGCCAGGTAGGGCACTAACAGGGGCACATGCTCAATCTTTAGGTTTGCAAAGCTCTCTGTTGTTGTTCATCAAAGAAGTCCTGCTATAACACCTAGATGTGGAACTCTGGGTCATCTCATGCTCTGGAAATACATTCCAGGGCTGTTGTCTCTTCAAGCATCACAGAAAACAGGAAAAGGGATTTTACTCCAATGTTGTTTTTTCTTCTCATTTCCATCATGGAGAAATTTTTTGTGATATGGGTGATCCGGGACATATGATATCCAGCAACCATTTGCTAGGAGGTAGAGTCAAATGAGTTTGAATCAAGAAGCTGACTCTGAGCAACCCATTCTGTCCTGCCTCCCAGCTCGTTAGCACAGAAGACACAAGCAAAATTCCCACTGCTTTCACCTGACAACATAACCTCATGCTATTGGGAAAAATAAGAACAGTTTTACCTAGCTGCATTATGCAGAAACATCTGGGCAAATTATTTATCCTAACCCATCCTGCAGCACTGTCAATGGCTTCTGCTTCCACCCAAATGCCATAGGCAGATTACAGCAGGATCTTTGGCCATGGGCCTCACGGGCAGCAGGAGAAGGAGTACTGTGACAGCACCACAAGGCCACAAGGCATACCAGATCACTCAGTGCTTACCATCTGTCAGATGGATGCTAACAGCTCAGACTTATGCTTTGGGGTATCTTTGAAATGAGGATCAATCTGAAATCCATCGAGTTGTGCTGATTCCTCCCTTTAAGTGTCTCTCGTTCTGTAGAGCAGTGCTTCACACTCTGCCAAGCAGAGTACAGTTATGAGGTGTCAAATCCACTACTACGTAGTAGCCACCTTTTCTAAATGATAATTATTCTTTAAATCCCCTTCAGTCCAAAGCCGTTAAAATCATGTATCATGTAAGTGTATGCTAATGTTGCCATTTACCTGACTGTGCCTCTTTTGCTTTTCATTTGCTGGTCACCTGGGAGGGCTTAGTATAAACTTTGCAGCCACATTTGTGACTTGCAAACAATAATTTAACTTTTTTTCCTCCCTCCCATTTCTGGCTCAAGCAATGCTGCAGAGTAAGTCTTGTCTCCCTTGGAGTCTGAATCCCTTACTGCTGTAAGCAAATATTCCAGTGATGGTATAGAGATCACCTCTCAGAAACTGCTGCTTGATTTAAATTCACTCACTGCAGCTCCTCATCTCAGCTGGTGCCCTGCTGTGTTTAATTGGCCCTCTGAAAGTACATCTTCCTTACATCTTGATTATTTTGAATAGGAGGTGAGAAGTGAGGAGAGAAGAGAAGAATGAGGAGCCGACATCCTCCAAGGAGTGAAAGAGAAGGGAAGGAAAAATGTTTTGAAATAACTTTTTAAGTAAAGATCTTTAATACTAGTAAATGAAACTGTGCCGTGGTGCATCCCAAGGGTATGAACGTAGCTGTCTATGCTGATAAACTTTGAGAATGGCCCTCGGTAAATTTTTGGCTTGAGCTGAGTAAAATTCTTTCAAGTAAGTCTCAGTTGGGAAGCTGCACGGTTTTGGGGTTAGCAAAGGCCAGCACCCACTCCCAACAGGCAGTCTGGATAAAGCCTGTCTGACTGCGTCAGACAAAACTGAGTTCAAAAGCAGGAAGTCAGCTAAGCCACAACAAGTCCTGATGCTCAGAAAAAGAGAATATTATACCATCTTTTTCAACAGATGTAACCTATGCAATTTGTGAGTCCTATCTAGAATGAGCACTGTGCTTTTCAGGTCAAGAGATGCCTTTATAGCTCACAAAGCTATATCTATATTCACGATCCACTTTCATATCCTACATATTGGCAAAGAACTCAAATTTCGGCACACCATTTTCTGACTAAGTGCTGCAGCCAGGAGGCTGTTTGAAGATGATGGGCAGAAACCCCTCTCCTAGAGACAGCTCAAAAGGGTGAGCCTGCTGCAAACCAGTGCTAAGAGGTCAACAACCCTGGGTGGCATGATGTTTTTCCATCTCTTTGTGCACACTCCCCCTCTCTGCTCAGCTTGGGTTCTTCATCCAGGCATTAACTATGGAAAATGCCAAGGGGATAGCATATCCCTACATCTATGCATATCCCTAAAAATCAAGAGCTAGATCCATATGAGATACAAACAAGACATCCTATATTGTCTTCCATGGGACTACTCATATGCTTCTATGTATTCATTTAGATGATCTGCAGCAGTTTGGTGGGCGTTTTACCAAAATAAAATTCCAGATCCAGAAAGACACATTTCTATATATGAAGCCACATACTGGTACTGCATCTTCATTCTATCAGTGCTGTAATTAATCTCAGAATATGTCCTCTCTAAACCACACTTCAGTAGGGATGTATTTTTGAATAATTAAGCTTTAAAAAGAAAGTCTAATGAGACTAATGGCTATCAAATTACTAGATTTTGAAAATCATTGATTTTCTCATTTGCACTCATACATGGCTGCTAAAATTAATTGATTTCATTTGCATACAGAGATTGCATTTGCTTTGACTTCCAGAATGTTGCTCTCCAGAGTTTCTCATCAAACTTTCAATATTCATTTTCATAAAAAGGCAAGTGATCCGATCCTTTAACTAAGCTCATTTGCATAGGAACTGAGACATTATCCCTCATCTAAGTAAGCACTGTTTTAATTATCCTTTTTGTTCAAATCCATTCTATCCCAGAGTGCTTAGATATTTCAGCTGTGCTCATCACCATGGTATCTGAATACCTTACAAAAATTTTAATAAAATACTTCAACATCAGATTATTTAAAACCTTTTGCTTTCTCCCCCTTTTTTTTTTAGAGAAAAGCTTTTCTTTCTCTTCCCACCATCAGCTAAGCTAAGTCATTTTTTCCACCCCTTACCAACTTTCCACTTTCTGCCTCATAACTTTCCCTCCTTCTGCTCCTCCTCTATCTCCCTGGTTGGATGGGAAGGCTGAGCTGTCCATGTATTTGGAAAAGGTTAAGGTGCCAAATGACTCGCCTTTCTCCTTCTTTAAAAAGTAGGGCTAAGAAAAACAGAAACATTTTCCAGGAAGACCTACCCATAATCGCAGAGACAAATATACAAATAACTCTACATAATGATTTGCCAATTTAATAGAAGTGAAATATGCCTGTGTTAACCATTTATTCAGACATTTCTGCTTAGTACCAATAGCCAACTTCTTTCAAAACAAAAGATGCATCTTGATCAGTACATTTCTCCTTACCACCTCTCCTGTATAGAATATTTCTGATCATCTGCTGAACTATGTGCTTTATTGTCTATCCCCAAAGAGTGAGATTATGGATCTAATTTCATAAAACATATCAGAACTTCAGGCAGAATCTCTCTTTTACTATCACTACCTCTTCTTCAACAGCCTTTTCCTCCTTCATACCCTATTCTGTTTTTATCCAACTGCTGTTGAACTGTTCTTAAAAATCTTGATTTCGCCAATTTGTGGACAGGAGATGGGATCCAATAAGCAGAATTAAAATTAAGTTAGGAATTTACTGTGGTTTTGTCATTCCCATCTCCACAATGAAGGAGCCACTGCAGGAAGCTGAATTCCTGGGGAAAATTAATTCTGTGGCTTTGGTCAATAGTAATGCAGACTTGAACAAGGGCATAAATCCATTATGTCTTTCATGTGTAGTAACGAAAATATAATTTGGCTGGAGAACTGGAAGTGGGAAATTGCATGAAATTCAAGTTGAAGGCAGTGATTTTATGGAGGTGAGATTTTCCAAAAGGGAAAAAAAAAAAAAAAAAAAAAGAAAAAAAAAAAAATCCAAATAACTGAACAGGTGAGAAAACTAGGAGCATATTTCATCCATACAAATATCAACTGCAGGCGAAGGTTAGAAACATATTCGAGTGGAATTTATGTCAGGGAAAATGTTCTCCAGTAGCAAGGTCTGAGTACAATTTCAAATGTGCTAAATCAAGGGATACTGACTGCTTCACCTCTCCAAGTGCTTGTGTGGTTTCTCAGTTTCCAGATTTTAGTTATAATTCTTTTGCTCTTCATATTAAATTTCCTATGTCTATTCCTATGTCTGTGCCAGATAATGTGCATCTAGTCTTGTCTCATCACAACAACTAGTTTTGTTCTTTCCTGACAGATGAGATGGGAATCCATTGGTATTGGAATTAGCCGAGCAGTCTTGGTCAAATATTAGACCACAGAAGTCAAATGGGTAGTTAGGTATATTTCTTTAGCCACATCAATTTTACTGTGATGATAGATATGAACAGAACAAAACAAACAAAAACAACAACAACAAAAAAGGCATTTTCCTTGCCAAAGAAGAACATCCTGAAAATTATTCTCTGTTACTGTCTGCACTGCTTTTGAGTAGTAGCATCTGTGCTTGCACAGCAATGGAATCTGAGCTCTCAAGTCCCATTTACCTCAGCTGAACAATAATTAGTATCAGATGATCATCTCATTCTGGGTACACATAGATTAGTTCTTAGAAAACCATGCATGCAAGCCACAAAGGCAGATTGCATAACAGCAAATACAATTAGGTGTCCTACCACTAGTAGTTTCAATGGCATTTGCTTTGCATATCATTTATGAGTTGGGTGATTTCTTAATACCCTTAAGTTTGGCACTCATAAAGAGACTGCAGAGAATATCAGTTTGAGTGGTTACTTACCTCAGAACAGAATCTTTGTGGGAAAAAAGTTCAGTCCTATAAATTCCAAGTCCTGATTCAACCAGACACATGAACTCATGTGTAACCTTAGGCTCAGAATCATTACTACTGACATTTAATTTAAGAATATTGCTTAAATCAAGCTTTAATTAGTGGAAACTTTTGTAGTTTCTTTCATTTTCCCACATCTTTCATGTATCCTTACAGTGGCCTGATATGCCCTAAACAAGATTTTCACCAGTCATTTAAACTGAATAAATACACTGAAGAGCTACTGGTAGCCTTCACAGATACTTTGGTCATTTTCTTACATTTCATTTGAAGACTAAACTACAGATATTTCTAGATGGACATTTGAAGAATAAAAGACTGGGGACAGGGATAATTAGTCATTTAGCAGATGTGAGTGTATTCTTGAAAGTACTGAATTAGGCTTCTCCATAAATAGTCCATTATGATCATTAGAGAAGAAGAAATGTATTTTGTTATTACTCATGATGCTAAATATAATCTTTAGGTGGATAATATCAAAAGGAGAAGACTATTCATTTCCATACATGAGTACACATTACACTGATTAAGGGAATTGACTCAATATAGATATATTTCTGTCTTATCTGCATGGACTTGTCAAGTGAATGAGGGCTGAAAACATTCACTGTTCATTTGATGAGCAAAGCTGGTTATTATTGATAAGGGAAGGTATTTCAATCTTTGTATGTGCACAATACACTAAACTCAAGCTTATGTAACTTTGTCATTACTAATAATGGATTAAACCATTGGTCAGGAGGACTACCTGTCCAGTCAAACAAAAGGACATAGAACAATAGAAAAACCCTGCCTTTTCCAGACCAAAACTTGAATCAGAATTCCATAATTACAACTTACAATCATGATAATGATTGCTGATACCCTACTGCCTAGTGTATTTGGGAAACAAAGATTTTTCTCTATAGTCAAAGTCTAAATGCTACAGATTTATCTCTTCACTTTGACAACAGTAATAATGTCAAGAAAGCAGCTTGACACTTTCTTCTTAAAATGAAGAAGGCCAGCCTGAAAGTTGTTTATTTTGTGAATGATATTTTCTTATCTTGTAATTGTTCCTTTTTTGAAAGGAAACAGTTAAATCCTTAATATGTTCATTAGAAGCTGCTGGAAAACAAAATACAGAACTAAATGAAGCATGAATGCCATCCAGAAATTGCACTGAGGATGTACTCCGAGCCATATATTTTAAACAGGCTTTGGCTGGCCTGGGTGTACCCCTTGTTTAGGAGGTTGTTTGTTTGTTGTAAGTGAAGGTTCCTGAAGACATGTAACGGAGTAATGAAGCAAGGCATTTTAATGAATAGCTCACTGGAAGCCTATTGATCATTATGGCCATCAAAATTTTTATACAGACATTATGTTACCATGTAGAAATAGCCAACAAATGCACAATGTGTCACTATAAAATTGAGATGATTTTTAGAGTTCATACATATGGTCATGTACTCTACAGTAAAAATGATAATATTTAACACATCTGGGTCATTCCATTACCAAAGTACAGGCATTACAGACTGTAAATTGTGGCTCAAAGGCACAGGCTTGGCTAAGAGGAAAAGTAATGTTCTGGTGCTCCAGCAGGAACCCGTATGGGAGCTGAGCCTAAAGGCATCACTGAGGACAGAAGCATAAACCCATAACTGAAGGATTTTGCAGACCACAGCATGTACACCCCCTGGCTACTTAATGCTCTGTCATTATTACATCCAATGCACAAAGGAAGATTGCTAGCACCGAGAGTCATTAAGGGCCCTGGCCATGGTTCAGTACTGCTCAGAGACTTGGGCAATCATTTATAGCAGCAGAAGGGACAAGGAAGTGCAGACATCTTGAGAAGCTGTAGGGAGAGCTACTACAAAGCACTGTTCTTTTCCCTAATAACAGGAGGAAGAGTGTAAGCAATTTCATGATTTTAAAACATAGATCAGTTTAACTGTTTTTTAATTTGAAGTTATCCAAAGTGTGGAAGAAATCCCTATAAATCACTTACAATGTTGGATTTTTGCTAAAAAACAGTTTCAATTACAATTAAAAAATAAATAAATAAATGAAAAGCTTTTCAACTACTTTGAGGTGAGGAAAGGATTGATTTATTGATTTTCTGTGGCAAGAAAAAAATTCACATACTGAAAGTATTAAACCAGGCCCAAGAATAAAGAGGCCACAGCAGAAATACAGAGACAAAGGCTCAGTGCCTTCACAGTTAAGAGAAGCATAAGGAAAGCTTCCCATTCCCTTTAATCATTGTTACTTAATTGGTTCTTGACTAATGAACTTATTGCTGATAAGTCTCTACAGAGAACCAAAAAATACTGAAGATCCCATGAACAGATCTTTATAATAATGAAACATTAACCAGAATGAGACATTTAATCTACTATAAATTAAATTAGCATCACTGTTGATTATGGACTCAAACCAGTTTTGAACTCTCTTCTGTTCCTAGAAGTATATTGCATTTCATACACAAGCTCAGCATGGTTCAGATCCTATGTTTTCTCTGTCCTATCAGAAAGGGCCTAACAGCCATTTCCTACGCAGAATCTCCTGGATTAGAGCAGATTCTGTGCCTGTGCTTGGGACACCAGGAAGATCAAGATACATCCAAAGCAGTGAATAAATAAACAACATTTTTGCTTTTCACAACCCCCAGCATAAAAGGCCCAGTGTTCAAATTCCTGTGTTCACAGCTGTTGCAAAGAGACCATAATTAAGAAAAGGATCTACTGAAAGCTCTCTCTTGACAAGAGCCACATCAACTATTTCTGTAGGATATTCTGAGAAGGACTCATATTAAGATCTTCTTCCTAGGTCTGAATTTCTATGTACTGGGTTCATGGCAGGTGGTTAAATACTTATTCCATCTTTATGTTAAAAAGCAAAGCAACAGACAAAGGGCTGCAGCCAACATCCTTTTACTGATTATTTCTGCAACTACATTCACCCAGGACATGGGATGCTTGAAAACAGTCCCCCCTTCTCCATGTGGGGATTACACTGGGACTCAACTGCTCTCGAGCTAGGAATCTATTTCCTGAACATAAATCTAGTGATGCTTCGGGAGTCTGAGTGTAACTAAAACATATAGCTGCTGCTCCAGAAAACACAGGCATACCAAAAATTCTTCATCACATCCATGATCCCCAAGAATTCCTAAAATGGCAAGGAGTGCCTCAGAAAACAATGAGCACCTATGCCTTGGCAACTAAATCCCATCCTGCATACTCAATGCTTTTGCTCAAAGATAGATATACAGTGCTGTCTACCTGTTCTTCTGCTAATGCTCCTTCAAAAGTGCAGTTTTCTCATAGGCTCTGTATCATATCTGTCAAACCCATGTGGATGCTAAATTTCTGCTAGGCATCTACAGTGGGTTGACAGACTGGAATCTTCCAGATGAGATTCTACTCGAAGATAGGGCACATAAATAAAGCAAAATAAATGCTAGAGGTATCTAGCCTCCCTTAGCAGTCTGTGGAGGACTTTCTAGTACAGTAAGCAGAACTATTTAACTCATATCCTAAGAGATAGTAGCTTGTCATCTAAATTGCTCTTTAAGCTCCACTTGCCAATGACTATCACTGGAGTTTAGAATCTTCCAGAACAAGTAGACATCTTGATGCAGATGCTTACATGCCTTATGATGAAAATGTATCCTCTGCTGAGTTTTGAAAGCTCTAACCACTAAGCCATAGGGTGCACTGGTTATTGAGGAAAGCCAGTATGGGGTAAAAGGTTTTAATCCCTCCTCTAAAAATTTACGTTTTACAGAGGATAAATAAGAAGCCATTGGACAACTAAAAGATAAGTAAGATTTATATTCAAGCTCCAAGAAAAGCTCAAGAGGCTCTGGAAATAAATAAGGATCAAATATTCCTGCCTAGGAGGCAAAAACATTGTCAGGGCTCCTTAGCTTAAGGAAATGTAGATCAGTTTGCTACAGTAAAAGAGAATGTTAAATCAAGAAAAATCAGAACAGAGAGTTTAGAAATATCAGAATAAGGAAAAATAAATAAATCACAAACTACTCTTTTCTACAGATAACTAGAACCTGTTAATTACCGCTGCTGTTATTGAAATGGTGCTTCTGTCCAAGGAAGGCAACCCAGTTTTAACTGAACAACTTAGTGGCAGTCTTGTTTGTTTGTTTGCTTTAAACTGAGCCACACATCCTTGTCAGCTGCTCTTAGGAGCAAAAGAGAAATGCTGCCTGCTTAACATCTGCTGTCAGATTACGTTGCCTCTGCTCTCAGAAATGAATGCTGAAGACCAATTCAAGTTCCTGTCAGCTGTGATGCCTTTTGGACATGTTTCAATCAAGCAGCAGGCTTTTCTTTACACTTAAAGAATCATTAGAACAGCTAAAGTCTTAGGGAAAACACATTTTGATTGCAATTGTAGACTAATGTCTAATTCATTTAAATTGCCATGCATTAAGTAAATATTTGAATTACATTGAGATCCATCACACATAATTGTAGCTCTATCTTCAGTTTAAATATTTCTCCCTTCTCAAAATCCTAATCAATAGAAAGCAAAACATCTTTTAGAGTTAGAGATACAGCTATCTGTTATGTCAGTGTACATGCCCACAAATTCTCCCTAAGCATTATTGACTGTTTTGCATAATAAGTATTGGTGGTTCCCACATCTCACAGTAAACTTGTGAAAAGTGAATGATAAGTTTGAGCATAACTCAGATGGTCTATTTCCACCTGATGTGTCAGCTAAGGTCATACTCTCTTGCCCTTCAGTCTTAAATCTTTAAGGTGCCCCTGGGCCCACCATGTATGGCATAGGGAGTTGCAATGTGACCCTGTCTGAATTCTCTTCTTGTCAAACAGTTATCACAACACTCTGAAATCCCTCACAGTGACAAGTAGGGATGAATCAAGCTTGATGTTTGAGATGGCTGTATGAGCTCCAATGTGAGTCACCTTATTCTTATCCAAGAACTCGTCAACAACTGTAGCTCTCTCGTTTTCACACAAAAAAAAGAAGCAAAATGTTATGACACCTATTTTAGTAATGTAATTACAACATTTGGTGCTCTCCCAAAGTCTCTCTTTCTAGAGCCAAGTGATTAGCCAAGTATCTCAGTTTTCAGTCTTTCACAGAGGCTTCCAGGAGAAAGCTTGGAAACGTTCTAACACATTACCCATGCAGGCTCATAAACCAAAGTCAAGTAAAAATAGTTAATAATGCTTCCTCATTTCCAGAGCTTACTATTTTAAGTCAGTCACATACTTTCAGGTGGCATGGCTTGTTGTATAGTTTCAGTTATACTGGCTTCAGCTCTAAAGTTGATGTAAATATCCACTTCCCACTTCTGAAAAGCACCAATGAGGTACTCCACTTTTTCTTCAAAACAGAGTGCAGGTAACCAGCTAGATTCAGTAAGCTAAATGATACAAATCTAAGATTTATACCTTCCCAATTTTTTTCTTTCCAGATAAGATCTGGGTACTTAAAACCTACTGTTTCTTCCCAAATCTACATTTGGGATGAGTCAGTCAGCCACACACAAAAATGCATGTTTCTGGTTCAGTAACACGCAGCTGTTCCCATCACAATGGTGTTGCCATGTTATTTTCTTTTTAACCAAAAACTTACTTCAGACCTCACCAGCACAAATCTGGATGTGTCAGATCCAGACTACATGGCTTACCAGCAAAAATTAAGAGAAATATAGTCTCAAAAATAGCAAGGAGGCCCAGAACAGTGTTCAAATTAAAAATAATAATAATAATAATAATGCAGAGAGAAAAAGAATAATCTGTTCTCTGTTTCTGGGAGCAGATAAGGAAAAAGCATAATGAGCTTAAAGGACAGAACAAGGAAGAAGCAAAGAATACATGATGTGCCTGGTGTAACAGATCACCTGGGAACACTGTGAGGCACAGAATCTTAATGTGACCGGGGTTGAAAAGGACCACAATGATCATCCAGTTTCAACCCCCCTGCTATGTGCGGGGTCACCAACCACCAGACCAGGCTGCCCAGAGCCACATCCAGCCTGGCCTTGAATGTCTCCAGGGCTATCCTGACAAATCACAAGTCAAACACATTGTTGACCTACTCTGGCCTGGGAGATGCAACATATGATTTCCTGAGGTTCTTTCAGCCCTACTTATCAACAATTTTATGCACAGTCATGTGGACTGCATGCCTTGTAAGTAAATATGTCCTACGTCCATTGGATTAACAGAGGAAGTGCTGTGGGTGCGTGCAAGCACTGCACTGATTGAGCAATCCCAGAACATGAGAGACAACTTTGCAACTCTAGATGATACACTGAACTAAAACCAAAGTATATGAGCACTGAACTGAACTGAGTTTTGATGCCCTACACTGTTCTTCAGGGAGAAGAGTCCAGGGATAAATCCAGTAAAAAGATATCTGGGTGTTATGGGACACAGTGCATGGCATGCAGAGTGTAATTTACGTCCTTCCATTAGGCTCCCACAGTTCCTACAAAGCCATTGTTTAAGAACAGGTACCTCACAAAAGAATTGCGTTCACAAGCTTCCTACAAGTGACCTTACTTGAAGAAATCTAAACCAAACCAAAACAATCAAGAAATATTTCAGATCTTTTAAAATCCAGACGTTCCTCAGCACTGAGGCACCCCAGGGCTTCAGATAGATGTGGCTTTTCTTTGTGAGGTCTGGGTGAGCAGGGGCTGTGATGGGCATAGAGAAGCACTGCACACATAGGGACACATCAGCACAACAGAGGGGTCTGCAACTCCAGTGGCCCCAGGCTCACTTTCTATTTATCTGGGTCACATATTTGAAAGCACAAACCCTTCACTAAGATCTTAAAATGCTGTATCTATGTCTACGTTTCTTCCCCAAAGACACAGAGCACACAAATCCAGAGCCTGTTCAGCTCATCACAAAGGGTTAATTTCCTTTATTCTTACCACTGCCTGTCCTCAAGTTGTGATGACTAAAACAGGGTCTGTTTTCTCAGGAAATATCCGAAACACTGCACAAAGTAATAAAGCATTTCTCAGCTCATTTCATGAAGATGGTTAACAAAGCAGCAAAGTAGGGAGGATTCCTTTTTCTGCCATGGGAGTCCTTCCCATTCTCTAATCACCCTAATCCTGAAAACCTTCCTCCTGCTCACCTCACACTGTGGAAAGACATAACATTCTCTTGTTCTCAGCTCAGATTACCAGCTATGAGATCCTGCTGCAGAGGCGAGGTGGGGCAGCTCACAGAGAAAAGCCAAAGCAAACTTTTAAGACAAACTCATTCGTAATTTTAACTAGGAAGCATCACTCCTTAATAATGTTAAAAACAAAAATCAGAGCCAGATAGTGGAAGAGGACAAGATAAATACTGTACACACTGGAAAACTCCATTCCTCTGCTGACTCACAGCCTAAACATTGTACAAGTCAGGTGACATTACCACAGTGATAAATCTGATCTGTATCTACAGAGGAGGACTCCTAGGCCAATCCTTTGTCGAATACTGAGGAAATTGTTGCCATATGTGAACATTTTTTAGTGATGCCTTCTGACAAAATACATATTTTCCATTCTTTATCGGGTTGTTTACCTAGACTTAGAATTATGATAAACTCTTCAAGTGGTTCATTTTCTAAGGATTCGTATGGAACACATTAAAAACAAGTTTCCATAACAAAAGTTACTCAGCAGTAGAGCTGTGAGATCTCCCACACCCCTCCCTGAAGACAAACTTCACAGCCAAAATGAATACAAATGGCCCTGCTTGGGGCTTCCCAGAGCTCAGCTGCATGTGCTGGAGAGGCAGTCCCACTCCTCTGCAGGAATGCACATGGCCAGGACTTGCCTTTTAGAGGCTATGATACACTGCTACAGCCAGGCGAATCCAGTGTGTTCCAATACATTGGATATAAGGCAGAAAGTTTCCATGATGAGGGTGGTGAGGTACGGGAACAAGTTGCCCATCCATAGAGGCATTCAAGGCCAGGCTGGATGAGGCTTCAGGCAACCTGGTTTAGCAGACGTCCCTGCCCCTGACAGAGGAGTTGGAACTAAGTGATTTTTGAGATCCTTTCAACCCAAATTCAATTTTATGATTCTCTGATATTCACTTTCTCCATTCCTTTCAAGGTAGTTACTCCTCAGTGAAAAAAGGATATCTACATCTAACTCCTAAAAAAAAAAACAAAAAACTTTTAAAAAGACATTGAAAGATAAGGAAAGACATTTGCTTTTTATCTATGTGCCTATATGGTCCATGAGTACGAAGGCTGGAGATAATCTAATAGGCACCAAAGAAAATATCTGGCTAAATAAAGCGTGGACACAAAGCAGCTCTATTTGTACTTCATCATGGAAATACTCCATTTTCATCCCTGCTAAGGCTTTCTGACATTTCTTATCATGCAATCTCATTTTCATTTACAGCTTTGAGAAACTTTAAGTGTTGAGGGCTGAGGTTTCACACTTGTCATCTACCCCATGCTACCTTAATTCTAAAAGTAGCCAAGATCTTTTCACAAACAAAGTAGCTTTAAAAAAGAGAAAGAGAGAGAGAGAGAAAGAGAGAGAGAAAGAGAGAGAAATTGCAGCTAAATAACACTAAAAAAATTAGCTACAAAGCTTAGGCGCTCTGTGCTTTCCAGGAACTTTGTGTGGAGGAAGAGCTGAGCTTCAGTTAAAAATAAACCTTGTTTATTCAGTTTTTTCCCTGTGAAATACATCCACATCCTAAAAACGCACAAGTCTGTGACAAGTAGTAGTTTACACATACCTCACAAAGACTTGCCGGAATTTAATAGCTGAAATCCTCAGGCAGTGTCTCTTCACTAAGCATGTCCCACCTTTATACCAGCTATATGTGACTGAACTGTACATGCTTACAGGCACTGGAAAAATAAAATAATATAATTTAAAATTATTCTGCAGCATATGGCTAAAAGAAAGAAATCTAGTTTTCCTCTGCAGTGATTGTCCCAATATACTCTAGGCATTCCGCACACTGGATGTTGCTCTGGGGATCTGCTCTCTCTCGCAATCCCAGTTCACTCACCAGCAAAACCAAGCATCACAGAGAGGAAGAAGCTGCCTTCATCCTCCAGGAAAAAAAAGAAAAACAAAAGGTAGATCAAAGGCTATGAGGAAGAAGTGTGTAGGAAAATGAGACTAGGTCTATATGTCGATAAAGGAATATAAACTTGGACTGAAACAAGGCAAAGACACAGCATTTTGGTAAGTCTCACAAAGGTATGCACCTCTGCCTAGGTATGCAGAGGTGAGGTATAGGTCCAAGCAGGTGGTATGACCATGCTGAGGGATGATGTGGAACTACACATATAGAGAGAAACTGTTCACAGAAGTGCACGAAGAATGGGATGAGGCTGATTGCTTGTGTTGAGAAATAACAAAAAAAAAAAAAAAAAAAAAAAAAAAAAAGAGAGAGTTGATAAAGACTGACATAAGATTTCCTGAGGGAAAAAAGATTTAAAAGAAAAGAGAGCACTGAGGTTAAGAATCCCCAAATGAGTCATTTCTGAGATGATTAGTGAAGTGCTAGGCATAGGACTGGGATGGGACTAGAATGATACTAGAACAAGGACATCCAGCTCAAGAGTTAGATGTAAAGGGCAAAGAAGTGGAACACAATCATCATCATTCAGACTAAGCCCCAGACCTTTCAGCTTACCTCTATGCCTGACTACATGCCCTGTGCTCTGCTTGTTTTCCTTTGTGAGGTCTACAAGATTCTCATTAGGTCACAGAATCATAGAACTCATTGAGTTGGAAGGGACCTTTAAAGATCATCTAGTCCAAATCCCTGCAATGAACAGGGACATCTACAGCTAGTCAGGCTGCTCAGAGTCTGCTCCAATCTGATCTTGAATGTCTCCAGGGATGGAGCATCTATCACCTCTTGTTCCAGTGCTTTACTACACTCATCATAAAACAAAACAAACAAAATTATTTCCCTATATCCAGTCTAAATCTCTCCTCATTCAGTTTGAAGCCATTTCCCCTCATCCTGTCACAACAGGCCCTGCTAAAGAAACTGTCCCCAGAGCAAGAAGTCAACCTCTGTCAGTGACAGCACTGCAGATGAACAGTGTGGCATCTGTGTGGGACAACACATGGGAATGCCCAGGAGGAGAAGGACAAACCCAACAAATTTAATATGAACAAAGTCTGACATTGTTTTGTCCTCATTATTGGCCATGGAAAAAATGTTACAAGAGTGTAATGATATACTAGGATGATAACAGCAGTGTGGCAAAGTCTTTGTCTACAGCAAATGAGAACAAGCCCAAACACAACAGCTACAGACACAGAAATAAAGGAAGGGGTAATAAAAAAAAATTAAACCTACTTACTTTTGAAAGGCCCCAGGTAGACAGGAATCTCTAACAAGAAATACCCTTACCTCCACTGCCAACCTTTAAATGAGGTCTGGGAAGGGGTGGATCCTGGCTCCACCCCTTCCAATCACCCAGTTGCATTGCTTGCAACTGAGCTCCCCTGGGTTGGCCACCAAGTGCGCAATCACTGTTTCAGGCCATGACTTAGCATTTCAACTACACAGTGTAATTGGACAATAGTACTACAGTGGCTGCGCAGTCCATACCACCTCACCTCCTTGGACAGTTTTCTTCCCATTCCTGAGTTATCTATACCCCAACCTTCATTCAAGAGCTCTGGAGGAGCCACAGAGCCTGAAATACAATTTCCAAGGTCCTCACATGGAGGTTATCAGGAGTAGTCAGCATGGGTTCATCAAGGGGAAGTCATGCTCGACCAACCTGGTAGACTTCTATGATGTCACTGGCTGGGTGGATGGGGGGAGAGTGGTGGATGTAGTCTACCTTGATTTCAGCAGGGCATTTGATACTGTCTCTCATGACATCCTTATAAAAAAGCTGAGGAAGTGTGGAATAGATGAGTGGACAGTGAGGTGGGTTGAGAACTGGCTGATTAGCAGAGCACAGAGGGTCGTCATTGGCAGTGCAGAGTCCGGATGGAAACCTGTAACTAGTGGTGTTCCCCAGGGGTTGGTGCTGAGTCCGGTCTTGTTCAGCATCTTCATCAATGACCTTGATGAGGGGATAGTGGCCACCTTCAGCAAGTTTGCTTCTGATACAAAGTTGGGAGGATTGGCTGACATGCTTGGAGGCTGTGCTGCCATTCAGCGAGACCTGGACAGGCTGGAGAGCTGGGCAGTAAGAAACCGAATGAGGTTTAACAAAAGTAAGTGTAGAGTCTTGCACCTATGGAGGAATAATTGCATGCACCAGTACAGGTTGGAGGATGACCTGCTGAAGAGGAGATCTGCAGAGCGGGACCTGGGTGTTCTGGTGGACGACAGGTTGGCCATGAGCCAGCAGTGTGCCCTCATGGCCAAAAAGGCCAATGGCATACTGGGGTGCATTAAAAAGAACATGGCCAGCAGGTCGAGGGAGGTGATCTTCTACTCTGGCCTGGTAAGGCTTCATCTGGATAACTGCGTCCAGTTCTGGGCTCCTCAATACAAAAAAGACAGGGACCTCTTGAAAAGAGTCCAGTGGAGGGCCACAAAGATGATGAAGGGCCTGGAGCATCTCCCCTATGAAGAAAGGCTAAGTCAACTGGGTCTGAGCTCTGCCTTGAGAAAAGAAGACCGAGAGGGGTCTATAAATATCTAAGGTACGGGGGTCAAAGTGATGAGTCCAGACTCTTCTCAGCAGTGTGTGGAGACAGGACAAGGGGAAACAGCCAGAAACTGAAGCATAGGAAGTTCTGCATGAATGTGCGCAATGACTTATTTACGGTGAGGGTGACAGAGCACTGGAACAGGTTGCCCAGGGGGGTTGTGGAGTCTCTTTCTGTGGAGATATTCAAGACCCACCTGGATGCCTACCTGTGCAACCTGGTGTAGGGAACCTGCTTTGGCAGGGGGGCTGGACTCAATGATCTCTGGAGGTCCCTTCTAACACCTACAATTCTGTGATTCCTCCAGGACAGGGATACTCAGCTCTCTCATGGGCTCAGCAGAGGAAGAACAAAGCAGAAGGGCAGAAAGCTATTTCACTGTAGCAAGATCTGTGAAAGAAATGAAATCCATAACCAAACATGGGATATAATTCCACTTTTTCATAACTGGAAATAACAATTCTGGCTTAAATGATTTATACAGCTTTTCTCATGATCCTTGTGTCAGAGACAGGGATGAAATCCAGCTCTCCTGAGTGACGTTCATCTACCTCAGCCACAAGACAACCCACTTTCTCCCTTCTGTCCCCTGCCTCATTCATTTCACATCTTCCAACTTGTGCAACAAATGAGTCAGGGGACTTAACAGACAACAGATGCCTTCATGGCATAATTCTGATTCATACCCCTGGCAGAATGGAAGAAATCATGTGTGATTATTTAATTCAAGACTGTAACCTAAGGAACTGAATGAAAAATTCACAAACAATAATTCTGGTATTTTGTTGATTTTTAAATTAACATCTGTAAGTGTAGAAAATATTTTTAAAGATGTTAGCTGTTGAGTGAGTTTCTTTGTTTTATTTTCTGCCATGGTCTAACTTTCACTACAACATAGAATCAGCTTTATAGTCCCAGAGCAACAAGAGCACAAAGACAAACACTTGCATTCCTCTATTCTGATTCACTATAGTCAAAAACGGGAAACAACAGACTTATTGAAGTCCTATCAAGAAAACACCCAAAAGACCCACGTTGTCTTTAATCTGTACTTTTATAAGTGTACTTATTCTGTATGTACAATCACATCACAATCAGATATACAATCATATCCTTTCCTGATGTGTCTTTGGAGTCCTAATCTTTTAGGACTTTGGAGATCTGCAGTCCAGCCCATGTATGTAGTGTACAGCTCATGGAACAGATCTGACACTGTATGTGCATGTTTAGCTTGTTGAAGGTTTGTAACGCAAAGCAAACACAAACACACACAGAAGTTACAGTGCCCCAGATGAGTCATGTGTTCATTAACTATTCCACCAGGCTGCCATCATTTGCTGTGGAAGATAACAGCGCAATAGATTCCCAGGAGTAAAGTTCCCTGCAAGGGAAAAGAAACAATATTCTCTGCAAAGGACATCACACCAATGCTGCATGTTATGCATGAGTTCATAGAATTGGAGCATGCAGATCAGATGAGTGTTCAGTTCTGTACACCTCTAATCTGCTTTTGTTTTCATGGGTTATTATTTGACTGGGGACTGTGTTTTCATATTATTCTCTCTTCCATGCTCACAGTTCATTCCAAAGGGAGGAAGAAGATAAGGAGAACAATAGAAAATAACTTCAGCAGACATCTTCTTCCTGGCTACAGGTGTAATTATTGGATTTGATAAGCCACAAAGATTTTTCAAGTATCAGTGACAAGGTTATGATTTATAAGCAAATCCTTAGAGTCCTTAAGGTAGACACTTCCTCTCCATATTACAGTTGAATTTTTAAATATTTGGCTATCAAAAATTCTCAGTAGAGTAAATAAAAAGGACATGGACATAATGTGCTCTACATGATATGGCTAGGCTTCTTGAAGCTTCTTGAACAGCTGTTTGCCAAAGAATTGGAGACAAGGAAAGCATTATACTGATCAGATCAGCCTCAGCTTTAGCTAGGGCTTTGCACTCTGAGCTCCATCTACCAAGACAGGATGATGTGAATCCTAAGTAAGTCCCACCATCAAGATACAACATCCAGAGGGCCAGCATCACAGTACAATAAGCGAGTCTTCTCAAACTGCATGTCTTTTTCTACTGTTTGATTATGAAGATGGGACCTGTACCTCTCTTGGTATCAATGCTTGAGACCCAAGTACTTGATCCAACAGTTTGGTGAGTAGTCTCAAATCCTGGAGATTGCTCATGAACTCTCCTGCCTGTTTTTCCCTACCTGGGGAAGCTGCCAGCTCTCCCAAACAGGTTGGCACAGAGGCATGTACAGGTTTTGCTCAGAAGTCAGTTCAAGCTGACTGAGTTCATCTGCATATACATAGGTGGGTTATGATGACCTGAGTATAGAATTACCTTCTAGAAAGCTTTTATTTTAATACAAAGAAGCAAGAGAGGTTGGGAGATTTCCCAACTAAATCATACTTGACTTTGTAATTTCCCTTTCCCTTCCACTCTCACTTTTATTTACAAGTCAGGCATGCTTTAACACAGAAAACAAGCCAGAGATGTTCAGACCCAGATATCCTCAAGGTTACTGAACAAAGGCTTGAACTTGTGTCTCCTTAACATTTCCTTAGACTCAGCTGATGGGTCTTCAAACTTATTTATTTTGTCTATGATGCAGTGCTTTATTAATTCCACTGAACTGTTATATTTATCTTTAGTAGTTGTTTAGCTCTTCTGGAAATATCCATACATTTGGCATAATATGATGCAGTTAAAAACGGGCCATCTTTTCATACATATTCTCATTTTAAAAAGTGAAAGAACAAGGAAACTTCAGCTCAAGAGAAGAAAGGGATTAGGATAAAATTTCTATCAAATCTTCAGCATGCCTTTCACAAGCACTTATATTCTCACTTTGTAAGCACATAGTGTATAGTACATGAAGTACAAATGTCATCAATCTACTGTTTACAGTCTCTCTAGCCTGAATGGCTAATAAGTTTAACACATACATTTTTCAGTACAAATTAAGCCTGTCAGAATGACTCACACTTCTATATAAAGGAAGTTCTAAACATATTTATGGGGAAATTTAGTTGTCAAAGTCAGTTTGCTTGTTGAAGTTAGAGGAATCCCATGTTTCTTTCTAACCTTTCATAGAACATGGTGTTTGGCAGATGCTGGCCAGTGCAAGATAAGTGGTTTTTAAACTTGTTTGCATATGGGTGTGTGTGTGAAGAGAGCAATCAGAGACTCTGGAGAGCAATTCTGTGGAAGTTGAAGACATACTTCTTTGTCTTTCAGGAAAGGGAAGGGCCTTTCTATAAGCTAGTGAGAACTGAGGAAGGGCTTGTATACTCATCTTTTGCCCCCCCCAGTGTTACAGTTGATATACTGAAAGACTTTGCCTACAACTCTTGCTTTGCTGGTATCCTCAGTTCTAACACTACTACTTGTTGCATTTGAAGATCATCTTTAGTCTCTAGTTTCTGAAATGTTTATATAAATACTGTTGCTCAGAATGATCTTTTCCAGGAGAAAGGGTCTAGCAAAGCAAAGGTGTTGTAAGCTAAACATAGCTGAAAGCCATACCATGTGTTTTGTTGTGTTTTTAGTGTTTTGTTTTTAGTTGTTTTTTTTTTTCAACCAAAAAGAGTAGACTAAAAAGGAATGCAGAAGTTCTTCATCAGTTTATTTGGTCGACTAGCCAAGAAACTGATTTTCTATTCATCAGTTCATTATGATTCATTCCATATCATAGTCATAGAATCACAGAATGGCTTGGGTTGGAAGGGACCTTAAAGCCCAACAAGTCCCAACTCCCTGCTGCAGACAGGATTGCCATCCACTAGATCAGTTTGCCCAGGGCCCCATCCAGGGTTGGGCAACTTCTCTGAGCAACCTGTTTCAGTGCTTTGTCACTCCTGAGTGGAACATATATACATATACATATTAAAATATAATATAAATCTCCCCTTTTTTAGTTTAAAACCATTTCCCCTTGTCCTGTCATTATCTGCCCAGGCCACATGTGCCTCCTTTACCCTTTCTGTGCTTCAGAGCCCAAAACCTACATCCAAAAAGGATGAATTGTTGCCTACAATGCACGACAGTTAGTGTTTGTTTCCAAAGCAACCGGCCATGTGCAAGTGCAAGATTAACAGCTTGAAACCTTGTCAGGATGGAAGAACTTCATTTGAACCATAAGTGCAAAAGAACTGCAAAAGACCCTGAGGCCAGAAGAAAAAGTAGCAATAGGAAGTGTAATTCTGGAGCTTGGTGGTGACAGAAGCCAGCCAGAAGGTGAAGGATGCAGACACAGGAAGGATGGCATAACTGGAGGGTTAAGGGAAAAGAGACAATTATCCTTGACAATTCACAGCAGAAAGTGGTGCTTCACTCTGGAAGGGATGACAAAAAGAATCCTAGTCTCCTTCCCTCCAACTCCACTCCCAGACTTACAGTGGGATCTGAGGCTACTAAATACATATATATATATATATATGTATTTCTGTGAAATATACAAGAAGTCTGAAGTACCAGGCAATTAATACGGCCTACTTTTTCCATATAGATTGCCCTCACTTTCAGTTTACATGTATAAAAGCCTTCATTTTACATCTCTTCAGAAATCCAGGCACACACACCATTAGGCAATTGGATCACCTAAATACCTAGTAGACTTAACCAGCAAAAGTAAAGCTGTATGTGGGCCTTGTAATTTTCATTCTTGACCTTCAAACACTGGCAAGCCATCTGTGTCCTTTCTTTGGAGCCTGGGACCTTTTGTGGACTTCAGTCCTTGTTTAGCTATTAGCGCCTTGTGCTCCAGCACGTGGACAGAGCAGCATGAGGAATGTCCTTCTGATATTCTCTTCTTATCAGCATCCCATTCAAAGAACAGAAAATTTTCAACAAAGAAATGTTCATATCTTGAGGATCATGAGAAGATCACCTTTTAATCCAATAGAGGATTAAAGTGAAATGCCTGTTAATGGTGAGACCAAATAACTAAGCTCCTAAGGATCAAAGCAAGCCTTTACATGCCACTGTACACCTTCTCTATGGGCAGCTAATGCTGAACTCACCCACTACAAGCATTACTGCATTTTTAATGAACATTTGAATTCTCCACTTCCACCCAGCAGACATGAGGTTAGACAGTGTGCTGAGAAAGGTAAGCAGTGTTTCACGCTATAATTTTGTAAAGTTAGAGCCTGCTTTCAAGCCCACTGTCTGTAAAACTGACCATTTCTCCTCACTAATAGTGTTAATCAACCAATGTGGTATCAACAACAGGTTGTAAGTGATTGCTCTTAAAAGAATTTCCTTCCTGGAAATTCTTCCCTTTTTTTTGGGAAAGGAAAAGGAAGCTCAGCATCAGCCAAACTGTTTCAAGTCAGGCCAGTCACCATGGCAACATTTTTTCTGATATTAGAGAACATCACTTGGGAAGTATGGTTAGTGTAATAGCTTCAAGGATCATTTTCATATATTCACTTTAGCCTTATGACTTAAAGGGACAGCGTCCTTTTCTTGTGAAAAAGGCTGTGATACAATGCACAACACAGAGAACAGATGGGCATAAAATTATATATGTAGTAAAGAAATCAAATGGTTTCAGCCAAATATAGACCTTGAAAAGTTTGGCTGGCAGAAACCTACCTTCAGCTTCCCAATAACTTGGTTGACAAGCATAGCTGTTCTAGCCCCATTTTCTCCACTGACTATAGTACAGCAGTATTTGTCTTCTATTTAGCTATAATCAGATGCACAGATGCAGAATATTTCTGAGCTCCATAATATTACCTTGAATAATGACTGTGCTTGAGTTGTTTCACTTCTTGTCACGTTAGATTGAGCTGTGTTTAAAATATGCTGGTTTTGCTTTTAACAATAAGGATAAATATGTAATTTTACTACACTCGGGGATTCTTATTTTATAATGTCATTCTTTTTACTTTTTTCTTGTCTGAAGTTAAGAACATAGCTTCTAAATGTGCTTGAAAAGAGCTGCTTAAGGACATGGTGGATTCTTAAACGAAATCTTTGGGATGATTTGCTATGACACCATGAGAAGTGCTGGTTTTGGTGCAGGATTAGGAGTGAATATGATGTGTACAAAGCAGAAAGATAGTCATACCTATAATTACCAATGAAAGTATTCAAGGTTCTTCCTTGTCAGTTGGAAAGAGCCAAAATTCATGATAGGATCAGAAGCTGGCTACTTTAACTGAAACAATATTTGGTCTAAATATTACATTACAGGATAAATAAGTACCAAAAATACATATCTCAGACTTTTTTTATTCAGTGGACTGAAGAAATCTTTTCACCATTTACCACACTGTGAGGAATATGAGCCAAATTCTGATTTCACTTCCATCCATGTAAGACCTGATCTGGCAAAGAAAACTCCTTAGGATTTACAAGGTGGTAGAATGAGCTCAGGATACAGCCCTGTGTACTGCATGAGGTAATGCTTACCCCTATAGCTGCCTGGAGTGTTTCCTTATGGACCAAGGAAGAACTGCTCAGTCTGTGCAGGAATCACTGAGTGGAACTCGGTGGCCTCTCTTCTGCATGAGGTCAGACTAGATAATCAGAGTGCTCCCTTTTGGCCTTGAAATCTATGAATCTATTAAATGAAAACAAATGTTACAATTAATCAAACTGATTTTCCCCTGCTGTAACCCACAGTGTTAGTCATGAAAAATTGGCCTCTCAAGACACTGTTTTTATGGACATTTTGACTGGTGTTTGGTGCAGTACCGCCATGAATTAAACACACCACGAGTGCCAATCTTTCCATTTCATTTCTTTCACATTGGTTGCCTGCTGAAACTGAAATCATGTTAGACCTTCAGAATACACGAATAAGTGTCCCCATCATTGAAAGGGTTCAGTAGGAGTTAGGACAGTAACATCCAGCTGTAGTGGAGACATGGAAGTGTCTGCCAGATGCAGCTGCAGCACTGAGACACCACATAATAACAAAGGGCATACATCACGTGTGGGCAGAGTTTAATGTCCTAGAATGGAAACCCTGTTGCATCACCCATGAGTAGAGGATTGAATTATTATAATTGTCTAAGTGTAAACAGGATGCAAGGTGTATATTTTTACTTGGATCCCACGCTCATTATGTATTTGGCATGGCCATAAACTATGACCAGTGCATGCTGCAAAACCTGAGACCCATCTGGCATAACATGAAGAGGACAAAAATAGAGATGCCTCCTTCACACAATAAAAAGTTGACAACCAAACCACCCTACCCAATGATTAAGCTGGCCTGAAAATAACTGTTGTCAGTCACATTAATTGTTCAGTGTAATTGTTTGACTTCTTCCTGTGAATAAAATATATGAATTGTTAAATTTATCTGAAATGTTAAGTAATTTACCAGTAGTCAAAATCAAACAAAATGTACAGGCTGCATTATCATACATGAAAAGTTGTTACAAAATATGATCTTCATTATCATAGCATGCCTTGGAAAATGGGATTTATGAAAGTGAAGTTTTGCTGTATGTAATGTGCGCTGTTTATTATGCTTGATACAATGCTTTGGGTAGAGATCTCTGCACTGAGAATAATCTTTTAAAACAAAGAACTTTTCAGATATAATTTTCCAGATAAGATATAAATGGAAATATATTCTACCTCTTCTTTTGGCCATCTACCATCCTGTATTATAATAGTGAAGTAAGGAACAAGAAACGTTCGGTTACTCTGAGAAAAAAATAGAAAATAGCAATACATAAACTTGATTGAATATGAAAAAAAAAAATAGTTATGCATTAGTTCGTGTTTAAATGTACTACAGTTACATTCTTCTGTAATTCTTTGGGCTTAGGAGGCATATGAATTTCTGAAAGGGGAGTGAGTTTGAAATGGCAGTGTCTCCTCTGATTACCAACACTAGGAATGATTGATGTAGGCTTTTCTACTGGGTTAAATATAACATTCGAATACAACTGTCATCTTAATGAGTATATCGATATATGAATGACTCAGAAAAATTTAGCATTTCTGTTGAAGTGATTTCACAAAATGCATCCCATTATTCAGGACAAATGGCAGTGCTGTGGTGCCTACACATAGCCTTCTTGCAATTTTTTTTCAGGTGTCATAGGATGTCTGAGACATCTACATTGTCCTGGCAGATATGACTTGCCTCCTCTGAAGATACAGCTGGAGATCAGCCAGGATACTGTGGAGCAGCTTCCATGGCACGAGACATCAATGGTTAGTCAGCTGAAAGGAGCCTGAGGCATCCAAGTTCTTGCTGTATTAGCACAGATCTACTCAATACAGTCACCAGAGTCTGGAGGGTGACTCAACTTGCCTTAATGTAGGCAGCTAGTGCCTAAGCAGCCTAGTTGCTCTCTAGGTTTCTGAGTGCATTAACTAGATCTCTGCTGACTCTAAAGGAAGTCTGAATACCAAACTTGCATGTAGATGGGTATACTTGAGTACAAGGAGTGTACCCATGGATTCTGCCCAAACATTTAGAGTTGTTTCTAATAATCAGGGCATCTAACTGCTTTTGATGAAGGTAAAGGTCTAGTGTATATTTTGCATTACAATTTGAATTGTTACAGTGATGTTTTCAGATGCATTTGAGCATACTCTGCTCTTATGAGACACCACCTGGAGTACTGTGCCCAGTTCTGGAGCCCCGAGCACAATAAGGACATGGAGTTGTTGGAGCAGGCCCAGAGGAGGGTCACAAAGATGATCAGAGGGCTGGAGCACCTACCCTATGAGAACAGACTGAGAAAGCTAGGGCTCTTTAGCCTGGAGAAGACTCCAAAGAGACCTTATAGCAGCCTTCTAGTACCTGAAGGGGGCCTATGGGAAAGCTGGGGAGGGACTTTTTTTAAAGGGCAGGTAGTGACAGGACGAGGGGAAATGCTTTTAAAATGGAAAAGGGTAGATTTAGACTAGATATCAGGAAGAAATTATTTACTGTGAGGGTGGTGAGACACTGGAACCAGTTGCCCAGTGAGGTTGTGAATGCCCCCTCCCTGAAAGCATTCAAGGCCAAGCTGGATAGGGCTGTGAGCAACCTGGTCTAATGGGATGTGTCCCTGCTATAGCAGGGGGGATTGAAACTAGATGATCTTAGAGGTCCCCTCCAAACCATTCTATGGTTCTATGATTCCATACTGCATCCAGATATGGAGTCTTCAGTACAGGAGAGACATGTACCTGCTGGAGTGCATCCAGCGGAGGGCCACAGAAATGATCTAAAGGATGGAACACTTCTCCTGTGAGAAGAAGCTCTCTCTCCTGAGAGAGCTGAGTCTGTTCAGCCTGGAGAAGCTTCTCTCAGCTGCAAGGTGACCTGATGGACCTGAGCAAGGCCTTTGACATGGTCCCCCATCACATCCTCATCTCCAAATTGGAGGGAAGTGGATTTGATGGGTGGACAACTAGATGGATAAGCAATTGGTTGCAAGGCCGCAGACAGAGGGTGGTGGTCAATGGCTCTATGTCCAGGTGGAGGCCGGTAACGAGCGGTGTCCCTCAAGGGTCTGTCTTGGGACCGGTGCTCTTTAACATCTTTATTAATGACATCGATGAGGGAATGGAGTGCACCCTCAGCAAGTTTGCTGATAACACCAAGCTGAGTGGTGCAGTCGATACGGTGGAGGGAACGGATGCCATTCAGAGGGACCTTGACAGGCTGGAAAGCTGGGCTCGGGTGAACCTAATGAGGTTCAACACGGCAAAGTGCAAGGTTTTGCACTTGGGCCGGAAGAACCCCAGGCACTTGTACAGGCTGGGAGGAGTTGTCCTTGAGAGCAGCTCGGCAGAGAAAGACCTAGGGGTCCTAACAGATGAGAAACTTAACATGAGCCAGCAGTGCGCTCTGGCAGCCCGGAAGGCAAATGGGATCCTGGGCTCCATCAGGAGAGGGGTGGTCAGCAGGGATAGGGAGGTGATTGTCCCTCTCTACTCTGCTCTTGTGAGGCCCCATCTGGAGTACTGTGTCCAGGTGTGGAGCCCTCAGTACAAAAAAGATATGGAGATTTTGGAAAGGGTCCAGAGGAGGGCCACGAAGATGATCAGGGGGCTGGAGCACCTCCCCTATGAGGACAGGCTGAGGGAGTTGGGTTTGTTCAGCCTGGAGAAGAGAAGGTTGCGGGGTGACCTCATTGCAGCCTTTCAATACCTGAAGGGAACTTACTCCCAGGAGGGGAGCAAACTCTTCGAAAGGGCTGATAATAGCAGGACTAGGGGAAATGGTTTTAAGTTAAAAGAGGGAAGATTTAGGTTGGATGTTAGGGGGAAGTTCTTTACTAGGAGAGTGGTTAGGTCCTGGAACAGGCTGCCCAGGGAGGTTGTGGATGCCCCGTCCTTGGAGGTGTTCAAGACCAGGTTGGACAGGGCTCTGGGCAACCTGATCTAGTAAAGGCGTATGTTTGGTGGCCCTGCTAGGCAGGGGGGTTGGAACTACATGATCCTTGAGGTCCCTTCCAACCCAGGTCATTCTGTGATTCTGTGATTCTGTGATTCTGTGATTCTGTGATAGTGGCTTTTCAGTATCTAAAATGGAGCTACATGAAAGAAGAGAACAGACCCTTTAGCAGGGTCTGTGGTGATAGGACAAGGGGAAATGACTTCAAGCTGAAAGAGGGTAGATTTATGTTACATGTAAGGAAAAAAGTCTTTCACAGTGAGGGTGGTGAGCCACTGGAACAGGTTGCCTTGTGGTGGATACCTCAACCTTTTGAAAGTCAAAGACAGACTTTCAAGATGAGGCTGAATCAGGCCCTGGGCAACCTGATCTAGCTGTGGTGTCCCTGTTCATTGCAGGGGAGCTGGACTAGATGACCTTTAAAGGTTTCTTCCAAAAAAAATGATTCTATGACTCCATCATTCTATTTTTCTGTATCAGCCAGCACACAGAGGATAAATTCAAGCAACTGAAATAGAGTCCATAATTTCTCCATAATGCCTTCAGCAAATGCTTCTGCATTCCAGATTGCAGAGACCACAGCCCCTAGTAAGAGGTAAGCATGCTTAAAGTAATACTGTATGCAGAACTGGGCAATTAATTAACCAACTGCTCACCCAGTCTGGGTTTTGGGAAAACTCAACTCACTGGAGCCTTTAGCCAATGGCAGACACCATCCTTCTTATCTCATCATCCATCACCACGCTCAGTTAGTGCTATTTTAAATCTTTCCTGTCCATGACTGCATTTACAAAATAGATTATCAGGGCAACCAACCTCAGACTGCCCCAAAGAGGGTCAGATTAATAACTGGGAGGGGGTGCTCCCAAACTGTCAAGGGGAATCAGAATTAATGCTTGAGAGGAAATAAAACTGAGCAGATGAAATCCAAGAAACTGGGACTTCCCTGAGGGATGACGAAAACACTTTAGAATAATGGCCCAATTATTTAATTCTGAATTTCAGTGAAAATCCTATAAAAGTACTTAAAACACCCCCATTAGCACTAAATGAGCTCATCTTGATTAATGTTATTAAAATAATTGCCAAAGGGTTTAGTAATGATTAAGTCTTTTATCTCAGGTGATAAATTCTTAACATTCTGGATACATTAGGATAAAGCATAAAAATAAAGGTTTGTTTTCATTTTTATTTTTCTAATTTATTATCTTCTTTCTTCTCCCCGCCAACAGACAAAGCAATGTATGCACATTTCTGCCCTAACCTCTATAAGTGTTGCAGGGGCAAATTGTGCAATAACGTTCCCATTGTTTCATCTGGATGCTTAGGTGCTTATTCCTGTTCTGACCACTGACTTTGAGTGCTATTCAAGAGACCGGATTAGAAGATGAATTTCTCTAATAACTCTTAACATCAACTGCATGGTGTAGTCTTACTCAGACAGCCTGGTCTGCCACCTGTCTCTTTGTACTGATCTACCCTTGAAATCTTAATCAGATGCCTACATTTAGGCGGATGGATCCCAGTCTTCAAACTCTGTATAGGTAAATGATTTGAGTAAAAATTCAAGCCCGCTCAAAGCTAATGACTCCCTAATGACTTCAGTGCTGGATTTGCTTAGGCTGATGGTACTGGTAACTGAGGATAGTGCTAAGGCCCTACCTTCCCTCCACCCTAATCATGACCACATGTTGGTGTCACTCTATTGATATTGGGTAAGAGTTCTATTGTTCCTAATGTTCAAAAGAGTCCTTAGTAACGTTTCCCAGGTTTCAGTGACACATCAGCAACATTTTTCCTTGTGTTAGGGCTAAGAGGAAACCATAACTTGCAGGTGTTCAAACTGTGTTGCACTCGGAATGATAGGAGGTTGTTTTTCATTATCTTCTCCAATGCAGGCTCCTGTGGCTGCATAAGGGTACAATAAGGTTTGCTCTTGAACCAACATAAAAGGAAAGCTTTCCTCTGCTGTACTTTCACACAAGCTATAGTCCTTATCAGTAAATATACAGATGTCTTTGTGAGAGCCCTTGGAGACAGGAACCACCCAAAAGAGACAAACTGCAGATAGTACTATAGTGGCATCTACTTCTGGAGAGGTACTGTGAGGATGGTACCTGTGTGATTAGAAGGTCTGAGGACTTTCTGTCCTCAGGTAGACACAACAGATCTATAGATGATTTGAAAAGCAAGGCACCAACTACAAACCTAGCATTCTGTGTGAGCATGTGGTGAGTCTAACATGACCATAAGTTAAATGTTCTGGTTGGTTATGACACACCTGCATGGGTTTCCATCACATCTCTACAACACACTGCAGACCATCAGCTCTTCATCTCAAATCCTGTTGACAATATTATTTCCTTGTGTTGTTTGTAAGTCCCACAGGGCAAGCTGCTGTAGCTGGACACAGCAATACACAGGATATGACTGTTGCTAGGAATTCCATTGAGCAACCAAGCAGTGCTACAGTGGAAAGAAAAAGGTGACTTCAGTTCTGTCAGGTCTCTTGGCAAACCTGCTTCCATGTATTGTTGTCAGGCTGTTAGTGATGCTGACAAAGAGTTCACTTGGTCTGAAATAACCTTTGTTTAAAATGGGGTTTTGATGTTATTTGTGTGCCTGTCCATAGAACAGCTTTGGACGGTATGTAGGGAGTGTCAAAGAAATCTGCGCCTGTAAACACAGACCACAAAATCTGAGCAGGGAAATGCATACCTTGATCTAAAGGAAATAATTGCACCAAGGGATTTCTTGAAATCAAAATAAAATCAAGCAAGTTCTAGTAACGTTCTCTGAATCGAGTGATTTTTTTAGTAAGTTTCCCATAAGTTGCACAAAAACCACTGGTTCTCCACTTCCTGACATTTCTTTGACAACTCGAAAGATCTGATGCAATCTCTGGAAATGCATATAGCATGAACTGTCTTCAAATTTCACAGATATTTTCTTTTCATCTCACATCTTGCCACATGTAGCCATCAGTTTATAGCAGTTTGAAATTCACTTGTCTTCACCCAAGCTTTTGTAAAATGTCCTTGTTTGTTGCTGCTGGAAAAAGAAAAAAGAATGTCTTGAAGTTTAAACTGTTTCTCCCTATATCCAACAAACTGGCAGCAAAATGTTCATCCTTGCTGTTTTCCGAGAAATTATAGAATCACAGAGTCATAGAATGGTTAGATTGGAAGGACCTTAAAGACCACCAAATTCCAACCTCCTTCTATAGACATGGTTGCCAGCCACTAGATCAGACTGCCCAAGGCCTCATCCAACCTGGCCAAAAATACCACCTACTTGGTTAAGCTCACAGACTTTGACTTCTGAAGACTCATTTAGTTTCTGAATTTATTTCTCTCTGGCTCTATTTTGCCTCCTATCAAACTCCAGACTCTTTTCTCTTTGTCACCACAGATTTACCTTCCATCTCCCTCACACCAGGTCCCAGCCTGGTTTCTTCTCCCCACATGTACTGGGTTTCTGTGGCAAGGTTTTGGTAGCAGGGGGTTGCTGCAGGGATGGGCCCTGTGAGCAGAGCCCAGCACTGCCCCATGTCACATCAGAGCCAGCTCCAGCTGCTCCAGATGGAACCCTCTATTGCTTCTGAAGGATGGGCCCTATACTATGCAGCCATGTCAGAGGAGTTATTGGAGAGTTTCAGACTTAGGGAAGCCCATGTAGGATCAGTTCAGGAAGGATGGAATCCAATCCCTGCCCTACATGGAGCATAGAGTAACCACGGAAGAATGGTAGAGATAAAACATAATGGACTGAGTGCAGCCTTCATTCCCTGTCCTCCTGTACTGCTTGATGGGAGGAGGTAGAAGAGGGTAGGTATGGGGGAAGATGGTTTTAGTTTGCTTTTAGTTCTTATGGCTCTGGTCTGTTCGTTGTTGGCAATAAATTATATTAAACTCCTTAAACTGAGTCTATTTTGCTAGTGATGGTAACTGGTGAGCAACTTCCTTGTTCATTTGTCAATCTTTGATCCTTTTCTGTCATATTTTCTCTTCATATTCCTTTCCAGAGGGGTAATAAGAAAACAGTGTGCTGGAATTTAGCTGCCCATCAAGATTAAACCACCACACCAATATTTTTCTTCTATCCAAAACGAAGATTAAGAGTCCTACAGGTGAATCCTGTGTAGCCTGTAGAAATCTGTCCAGTCCCATCCACAGTAGCAGATTGAGTAAAGCCAGGAGACAGCCACAGATCCCCATCATCTCAATTGGTGGATGCTTGCAGCAAGGCTAGAGCCATTTCTGACCAGGACCAGTGACATAGCTAGCATCCTCCAGTCAGTTTCTGTATGCAGCTAGAGTGATCATGTTGTGCAGGGACTAGACTAGATCAGGACCTATGAACTAGCCAGGTTACAAGCAGCTGTCATGTCTTGAGGGCAAAGAGTTTTTAATAGTATAGATATTCACAGATGTCTTCAGGCACAGAGAATGAGGTCTGGGCAGACACACTGTCAGGTTCCCAGTACTTCTGTCCCAGAACCTCTGTCCTGCTGTGTTTGTGCAACCAAAACCAAGGAAAAATAATACACACACACACACACACACACACACACACACACACATATATATATATACACTGAAGCTTGTAAATCTGCCCTGGCCACTGAACGCACCTTCATCCTCCTGACAGATGGTTTTTGCCCACATGAACAAGCCCATCAACATTGTTTGCTCAGTGTTCCTCTTTTGATTTTACTCTGCCATGTGTTTTCCTGAGCTCTCCTCTGCACTCAGACACTTCCCACACCAACAAAACGCAGAGCAGTGTGGCTGGCTAGATTGTGCTACTCAGATGTTGCTAAATTCCCATTGAGAAGCAATGCTGAATTTGGCTGTAGGTGTTTTTCCCCAATTAAAACTAGCAAGAGTGTGTTTTGTGAATGGTGTGGGGGGAAGGGAGTATGAAAAGTAGAAGTGCCCCATTCAGTTGCACAAGCTTCAGGAGCAATTAGTAAGTCAGAGGGGAAAAAATCATGAACCAAATCATAGGAAATGGCAATGGAGCTGCAAAGATGACATCATAGTTTATTGGAATTATTTAAACATCTTAGACATATGTGCAAAGCTCAGTGGAGATCTCCAGTGCTACACGCCAGCGAAAATCAGCCTTTCATTCAGGACCAAGTCTAATATCCTCCTGGCTTCACACTGGAGCGCTTTACTCATCTTTTTATACATGGCATCTAAATAAAGCCTCTGTCATAATTAGCTGCGCTGAAACAACCTTGAGTATCACATGATGATGCATATGCTTTAGCTGATGTGCATCCGGAGAGAAAGCTAACCAGAACCACAGGATATTTCAGACCTCGGGGGGAGGGAAGTGAGCAACTCTGCTGTGGAAAGTAGCTGGAAGTTATCCAGCTTCCCCAGGCCAGTCAGTCATGAATATCCTGCTTTGGCCACAGAGGAGCTGTGGAGGAAGCAGGCTCACAACAATTGGGAAAGGTTTGTAACCACAGGAGTCAAATGAATGAAGCTAAGAGGCCGCTAAGTGATGCAATTCATGGAAAAAGAAAGAAGGAAAGTAAGAAAGAAAAAAAAAGAAAAAAAGAAAAAAAGAAAGGAAAAAAAAAGAAAGAAGAAGACAGAAAAAATGAAAGAAAACCTCTTCAGCTCCTACACAGGAGCATTCATCATTCTGTGTGACCTTCCAGGAATGTGCTGACAGACACAAAGCGTTTTGTGTGACATCGTGCCAGTGAACTGGAATGACTGCTGCTCACAGCATTGTTTCCTAACAGCAGGGCACCATCTTCTGGAGGCTGCAAAGACTGTCCCAGCCACTCCTTGAGCAGGGTGGGATGGGCTGAAGAGGGGTGAGAGTGATGCACCAGCCCTTTGAAAGCAATTTAGGGTCTAAAAAAAAAAGCACTCTTTAGGCCTCCTATTAAATCCAGGCGCTGTGTCAATTAGATGCAGTTGCCTGAATGGCAGAGAGGGGTGCCTGAGGGAAAAGGTGGTGGTGCTGTGCTGGAGCAGGATGGAGCTGGGGGAGATGTCTCAAGAATGTCCTCATAGAATGTGCTCATAGGCACAGCCACAGCTGGACAGACAGAAATGGCACTCTGCACTTCTCCTTGTTGAACCTGATGAGATTCCTGCCAGCCCTCCTCTCCAGCCTGTCCAGGTCCTTCTGGATGACTGTGCAGTCCTCTCATGAGCCACTGCCCTCAGTTTTGTGTCATCTGCAAATTTATTCAGGGTGCACTGTACCTCATCATCCAGATCTTTAAGGAATATGTTAAACAGGACTGGACCCAGTATTGACCCATGGGATGCTCTGCTTCTTACTGGCCTCCAATCAGGCTTTGTACTATTGACCACTGCCTTCTGGGCCCAGACATTCAGCCAGTTTTCAATCTACCTCACTGCATCATCAGTAGTTTCTCTAGGAAGACCTTACAGGGTCAGTGTCAAAAAACCTTCCTGAAGTCCAAGAAAACAGTGTTCACTGCTCCCCCCTCATCTCTCAGGTTAGTCATTTCACTACAGAAGTTTATCAGATCGATCAGGTATGACTTTCGCTTGCAGAATCCACAATGACTATTCCTGATGTTTTTTCTCCTAACCCTAACCCTAACCCTAACCCTAACCCTAATCTCCAGGATGATCTGTTCCATCAGCTTCTGAGAAATAGCCACTAGGTCCTCCCTTTTCCTATTCTCAAAGGTAGGAGTGACATTTGCTTTCCTCTGCTCTTCAGGCACTTTTCCCAGTGGCCACTATCTAAGATTATAGGGAATGGCCCCTCACAACCACACCTGCCAGCTTCCCCAGCACCCATGGGTGCATCCCACTAGGGCTCATGGAATTAAAAACGTCCTGTTTGCTCTGACCTGATTTCTTCTACCAAAGGTACATCTTTTTGCTCCAACCAAAAAAAAAGCATGCATTACAAATACATTTCTGGCTTTTGTTAGATTATGCTGTATTTTGTATTTCTTGGTCCAAAAGAGCATTGATATGATCCAACAGCTCTGAGTTTGCTGGTGGTTGTGATACTGACAGCAGTAAGCTGGTATCTCAATAAGACACCTGATCCTGATATCAGTTACATCTTCCTAAGTAATTTCAGAGTAAAAAATATTTTAATTGTAGATGCAATTCATGAGAAAGAAATGTGGTTTGTATTCTGGGTGCAGGCATATCTGTTGTCCTACCCTTCAATTTATCAGAAAAGTCAGAGGCGCAAGGACACCATTTCCCACTGGCACAGTCATTAGCCTCTTTAGGCTGCTTTGGGTACAACATGTTTTACTTATGCTTTCAGAGCTGTACTGTGTTGTGTTCTGGCAGCAAAGGCCCCTCTGGGAGCATCCATCACCCTCCGAGATTGTACACTCTTCTTGCACTTTGTTCATTGAAGGCACAAAGACACAGATTAGGCAGCTGAAATTTCCATTGCAGAAATCTATAGATGACACCAGTATGGACCTGTATACCACGAAGACACAATCAGCACTGTACAATGTGTTGAGGGATGTAGGCAATCCTCTAAAACTGGTTATATCTCCAGGTTTGACTCTCAGACTCTTTTCAAAGAGTTCACTGCCAGCACTTTATTTACTCCAGGCACAATCTCAGCACAGATGCCTGAGTGTAAGTAGCATGGATTTTACTTTCCTGTGTTATGCTTTTGTTCAAACTCATAGACTCACCTAAAACAAGTACCTGCTCCATTTTACATCTACAAACTCACAATTCCCAAGTCCTTTGACAGCTGAGATGTATGTTTTGCTATCTTTCTCTTTGAAAAGCTGAAGTCACACAGATCAGCTGAAGGGCAATGCCATAGGTAGCATGAAGTCTTTAGGCAGTTGGGTACATTAAAATTGTTCAAGCCAGACAGATTGTTGCTTATCAGCAGCAGAAGCTAAAGGCAGACAGGTTTCACTACCCTCCTACTCATTTGTCTTTCATGAAACCCTTCCAGCACAACACATTTTGTGAAGGAAGAAGAAGAGGGGGTAGCGCCAGGATGCATGGCATTAGTCTGCCCTGAGTGCAATAGCGTGTCCTGCTGACAAGCAGGCAATTCAGGAAGCAGAAAAGAAGCTGTCTCACTGCACAAGTGGTCTGGCTGCTCTTGGACAGACTTTGTTGTCTGAGTGGACCCAGGGTTCCTCAGCCCACACAGGAGGACAGGAGTTGAACCTGACCAAGAGGATGGATGGATGGATGTGGGTACTAAGGTCTTGGAGATGCTGGCCGTGACTGAGGTTACACTAGGAGAAATAGCTTTCTGTATGTCTGGATTTTAGAGTTGCAGCCTGGAATAGTTCTGACAAGAAGAAGCAAAATAAACTGGTAAAATAAAAGGTACAAAGGGCTGCTTGACTCCACTTTGTCCTCCACATAGCTGGTGTGTCAACTGGCCAAAGCCAAGGAGAGAACACTTTTTCATATGAAGAGAGACTGAGAAGATAAAGGGAAGGTACAGGAATATAGCAACTGCATCAGGAGAGTGGTGGACAGCAGGGCAAGGGAGGTGATTTGAGGCCCCATGTGGAATACTGTATCCATTTCTGGGGCCTCCAACACAGAAAAGATGTCAGGCTTTTGGATTCTGTCCAGAGGATGCTCAGAGGGCTGGAACACCTCTCCTGTGAATACAGGCTCCAGGAACTGGGCTTGTTCAGTCAGGAGAAGGCTGCAAGGAAACATCATTGTGACCTTCCATTATTTAAAGGGAGATTATAAACAGTAGGGAATTCAACTTTTTACATGAGTAGATAGTGACAGGACAAGGGGGAGTGGTTTTAAACAAAAGGAGTTGGGATTTAGATTTAGCTTTAGGGGAAGTTTATCACTGAGAGGGCAGTGAGGCCCTAGCCCAGCTGCCCAGTGACGTGGTGGATGCCCCATCCATGGAGGTGTTTAAGGCCATGTTGGATGGTGCCCTGGGCAAACTGATCTAGTGTTTGTTGTAGTGGTTGGCAACCCTTCCTGAAGCAAGATGATCCCTGAGGTCCCTTCTAATCCAAGTCATTCTGTGATTCTGTGATGAATGTAACACTGCTGTTTGGGTTTAGAGAGGTAGGACACGGGACAACAGTCAGAGAAAATAATAGACACTACATCCCTTTAACAAAAAGAGAGTAGAAGAAGCCAAAGATATGCTTCCTCTTCTGTTCTTGCACAGAGCTAAACTTTTCAGGGCCATCCAGATGACAAAGTGGTCAATCAGGAGGAGAAAAAAGATTCATAACACCTCTGAGTGACACTGTCATTGTAAAACTGGGTGCTCACTGACATCCATTAGCTTTAAGCCAGCACTTGAGTTTCTCACTTCACCTCTCACAGGACATATGTACTCCTTCATTTCTCACAGCTCAGCTGCAGCACTGTCACCCACCACTGCAGCCCTCAGTGTTGGCAAGGCCGTTCCCATGCCCCTCACTAGTTGCTTCTTGGCAGCCTCTTCTGGGAATGGCCAGCCATGTGCCCTGTGCGCCTGGGAGCAACCCTGGGTCAATGCCTCCTATCAGACCAGCTGGGAACCATTCCCAGGCACTGCCTCAATAATTGCCCAGTGGTATTTCCAAGTGTTTATTGGAAAAATGGGGACACAATCAAAGCAAACCTGTAGGGAAGCATGAAAAGATCCAATCTAATCTAAACAGTGGGTAACAGCCCAGATAGAGTGAGACCCTCCAGTCACAATCCATGTAAGAGACTAACTTCCTCTTATTCTGCCCCTGATACAATGGAGATTTTATGAGATAATAAGGTAGAGCTCTGCAGTTATGTAAGGGAAGATTTCACCTCCTGGTGAGCGATGAAATATGAAGCCCACCTGATGTCAAATGGAGCAATTTAACTGGTGGCAGCGCATACCAGTAGATATCAAAGAAGGACGTGAGTCAGTACCTGCAAAGGCAATGGAAGTGAAATGCAATACTCATCCACTACATAACTGTGGGTTATGGCAGCAAGGCACCAGGAAGTCTATTAAATAAGGACTGTTATAGACACTTTCATCCCTGGGTGTCCCAAGCCTTTTGTGCTTGCTACATCCTGAGAGTCGTTCCTCCCTATATAAAGACAACTGACTTGCATCAACCTTTCCAAAACAAAGGCCGAATTCCCAGCAGCAAACACTCCGCTGATTTATGTTGAAGATGTAAAAAAAACTGATGCAAGGCTCTTTAAAAAGGTGGTTATGGATATTACAATTTATCAGAAAAAGCAAGGAAACTCCACCATAGTAAGGAAATGAGCACCATGTTTTCTTTATCATAAAATCAAAGCACATTGCATTCAGTAATTGCCAGTTTCTTTTTTTTTTTCTAATTCCACACATGCTGGGACATGGAAAATTGGTATGGGGAGGCTTTTAAGGAGGAAATTGCATCTTAAAGATTTTAATGTATTTCCATAACTTCCAAGGTTTTCAAGAGTTACTGATGAATTAGAGGACCGCAGTCCTGAGAGTTGAATTTAAAAGACCATAAAAGGACTTAAATTTCAGATGATGGGTGCTCAGCCATTCTGAAATTCAGGCCTTATTACAATGTTTCCAGTTAGGCACCCAAAGTCATTAGTCACTTCTGAAAACCTTGGCATAAAGTAAAAGAGAATATCTCCAACTGAGCTAACATCCTTTATGTACAGTCTCGTAAAATAAAGACTAGAAAAAAAATGTCCTAAAACCCACAAGTGAGTCGATCTCATTCATTGTGGCTGTGGTAAGCTGTAAATTATTTTTATTTAATAATAGCTAATACCTGGCTTTTGTACAGTTTTTGCATTTTTGGTTTTGTTTTCTTTTTATCAGTGGGCTATAAATGTATTATAATCTTTAAATGCAGCATCATGGAGCCATTAGTACAATAATTTAGTTAGTGCAGACAGATCATCATAGCAAAAGAATCCAGCTAAACAAAATATACACCAAAGTATTTGCTCCTTAGAAGACAATGGGAAATTTCAAACAGGCAAAAATTCTCATGCCTTTCTCACATATTCAGCGTGTATTTCACAGTCAGATCAAAGATGGTTTTGTTGTTCTTTCCTTTTCTGTTTCTTTTGATTTCTCCTGTCAAGCCAAAGGCAAGGCAGTTGTGTTGCAAATCTTAGCATCAGGTTTTCTGTCCTGTCCTTCAGAGCAAACAGACAGGAGAAAGCATAAGGTTGTATTGTGTCTACTAAGGTGGTTTGCAGAGCAGCTGCCTGGCTGTCTGCCCATGACTGTATGTGAAATCATTACTTTTGGCCCAAAAGAAAGAGGAACCAACTGGACCAGTCAGGGGGCCTAAGTCATCCTCAGCAGCATTCTCAGTCTGGGATACTTAAACATCCTGGGTGGCCAATAGCTGGCTGCAGGAGCAGAATCATTCAGGGTGTGGATGGCAGAACTCCCAAATAGGCTGTGCAGCCTCCTTCTTAGAGCTTTCCAAACACTGCCTGGATGTTGTGCTGGGCCCCCTACTCTGGGTGTCCCTGCTGGAGCAGGGCTGGACTCAATGGACACAGAGGTCCTGGGCCACCAGTGATTCTGCATGTGATATGAGAGCATTACGTTCCACCTGGACAGTTCTGTTGTACTGTGCAGCTACCCTCTGCCTGCTAAGTCATTGCATGTGTACACAGACCTGATCAAGTAGAATACTCATTTGATAGGTAGGTCTGGCATTATCAGGTTCACAAGTTTCAGCCTTGAATGGTGAGCTCCAGGAAGCTGGACTCCAAAGAGAAAACTAAAGCTGTGGTGGTGGCTAAAGAAGGTCCATGTTTCATCCAGCACAGCAGGTCAGTGCCAGACCCTGCAGCCTCAAACTGCGCCTATGCTGAACTTAGTTTCTCGTGTCTCACCAGGAAATTTTTTTGCTGTTTTTTGCTACGAGTGGCTAAAAATATGTGCTAAGCCAGGCTAGAGCTGCCCATGGAGCCACTCATCTGGTGCCTTGCAAAACTCACGGCATTTGAGTAAGTGATGCTTTACGGTTTTTCTGCACAAGCCCATTGCATCGTTGCTTCTAGCTAAAACTGAGGGCTGGACTAGGCAGGGCAAAGGTTGATTTAGGTGTGGCAAAGTGTACAGTTTTAATGGATAAATAAAGCTCGTGTGAAATCCTTGTACAAAACCACGACAAAAGCCTTGGTGCCATGAGCAGCTCTTATTTTGTTCCTGCCACAACCCTGCAGCCTATCCTGCTGACAGCAGAGAGGCAGGTGAAGACATGGGGAGGATGAGGCCCAGGGAAAACACCATCTCAGAGTCAGTCTGAAATAGGAGAAGATCCTGAGAGTGACACACCAAACAGCTCATAATGAAGTTAAGAGCCTTCCATTTCAAAGTAGGCTTCTCGGTCTTTGGAAAACTCTCTCTCTCTCTTTTATTCTACTTGATTTATTAGCTTCAATTTCAATTAGATTGTATTGTGTTATCTTGCATTCTGATATCATAGTTAGTAAAATAAGTTTTCCTCCTTAGATCGTTGCCACTGCTCTGTTTGTGTCCTTGAGCACAGCTCCCATCTCCCTATCCCTTTCCCTTTTCCCTTCCCATTTTCTGGGGTGGCTAGGGAGCCCACAGGCCTACTGCCCCCTGTCACAGACATAGATTGATCTAGATAATGACATCAGTACAGTTTTCTGGACATTTTCTTCCTAGCCCAATCTCAGAAATATGTGTTTATGCATTAGTTTTATGCATTCGTTTCATAGTCAGACCAACTCTCTACCTCACTTTTACATTATTTTAGAACCTGGAGATCCATTTGCTTTGCAAATGAGCCTTTCTTTTGATGTAAAATAACTCCAGATGAAAAAATCCAAGTCCACATTTGACAAATTGTCACATAAACCCTTTAAAAATAATTTAGAAGTGTTAAGGAATATAATATATTTATAAAGCCCATCATTATAATAAATATTAGTTTTTCATCCCTAAACAGTAAATATGAAATTTTCATAACGCAAAACATTTCACTTAAAAGGAACATAAAAATGATTAGCCTACTTCTTAAAATAGGTAGTGGTTTTGTTTAGCTGATGTGCTGACACCTCCTGAATGTAATAAGTATTTGTTTACCACGGTGGAAGGCCATGCATTTGGTTATTACTATCAATCAGTTTCGCAGGTAAATTGGTAGGTAGCTAATTTGACCAAACATCTAGATTTTGCCTTTTTATTCTTATTAAGAATTACAATCAGGAATAAAAATAATTTTTCATGATTATTATTTGCAGTAGAAGCCACCAAACATTTTTATCTTCAGAGGGAACAGATAGAAATTCACTTTAGTCAGAACTCTGTCTCCTTGTTTGTCATGTTCAAGAAACATTTAGATGCTCTACTACAAGGACATGGTTTAGTGGGAAATATTGGTGGTAGGTGAACAGTTGGACTGCATGGTCTTGAAGGTCCTTTCCAACCCTGGTGAGTCTCTGTTTCCCTGATTTTTAGAATGTCATCCCTCGCATCGCTGTATTTTAATAAGCAGTGTGAGCTCCCCTTCCAATTTGTATATTGGTCAATGATTTCAAAACTAGTTGACGCTAACACCCCGTTATCTCCTTGCACAAAACCACCTAAAGCTCTGAGCACCCCACAGGTTTCCATCATGCACTGAGTGCCACAAGTGCTCAGAACTTCTCAAAATTAGCTTGCCTTGAATAGATGGCTGGAGATACACTGCCACAGCCTTGCTCGCTTGCTGTGGCCCTGGGGTCTGCCCACCCTGCTCACACATCACTGCCCCTAAGCTATTCATTTTCTCTTTGGCGCTCAGGGTTTGGAATGACTCTGATGCATAAGTGTGTTGTTGTAACTTATCAACCTTTGCTCTATTTCTTAAATGAAGTGTTTTATAGAGGAATTCATCTAAGTTGGGAATTTATAACCAAATCAAAGGCTTTTCCCTGTGCCACCAGATAATTAAAGTATAATAATTAAACTTTAAAATTAGCCCATGAGGGCTGTTTCTTACTGACAGAAATAGAAACTAGGAAAAACTGATCTACAGTCCTGCTGCCAGTTACTGATGTTGCATTTACCTAATTTTTAACTGCTTGTCTGCTTGGTGGGAAAGGGCATTGCTGAGCTGGGGCTTACTGGAAATGTCTTGGTTATCACCTCCTAATATAGCCTCCAAAATGGCCCACCAGGATGGAGCCCACTAGGTTGGAGCTCATTAGGGCATGGCCCACCAGGATGGGACCCACCAGGATGGGGCTTACTAGGGCATTGCATACCAGTGCATGCTCCACCCGGACAGAGCCCACCAGGATGAGGCCTGTCAGCACAGCACATGAGTCCTGTTCAGTCCATCAGCAAGAGAGGGTCCTTGATGCTCCTCTGAGAGCTTTCCCTGCAGTAGTACCAAGCAGGCAACACAGGTGTGTCAGGCCCTTCAAGCAGATTTTTTCCCACAAGACAGTACTAAAAAAGGAAATGAGAAGCGGCTTCCTTCAATGACTGAGATTCGTTCTGTAGGGCTGTTTCTTGCCTACCACTCTCCTCCTATGTTGCAACACAGGAAATTTGCTTCTGCAAACACCTGGTGTTGTTTCAAACAGACAGATGGTCTTAACCTCAGTCTCCTGTAATTGATGGCCTACTTGTCTAACTCAGTAACTATCTCTCACTTTAGACACAGATGCTGCATCTCTAAATGCCGTTCCACATTAAAACATCCTACCTTCCTGTTTCGCATATCAATCAGCGCAGCAATTCTTACAGAAACCAGCAATGGCCTGTGTAACCCAGAAGACGGTGGGTGTAAGCAAGCAGAGATAAATTTATGCAGGCTTAAATTACAAATTGGATGTGTGGTTGAAGGATTTAGACTCACACTGCAAAATTAGCTGGGATATAACCAGCAAGCAAACACACACGCGGTAACCCCAAAGCAAATCTGTTGGACTTAGCCCACAGAAACCAGGCTGCTCTGGTGCATACCAGAGAACCATAGAATGACACAATGGCTAAGGTTGGAAGGAATCTTAAAGATCATCGAGCTACAACCCCCAAGGCGTGTACTGGTTGCCTCCACCATCCCAGGCTGCCCAGGGCACACCCAACCTGGCCTTGAGCACCTCCAAAGATGGGATACCCACATCTCCGGGCAGCTGTGCCAGGGCATCACTGGTCTCTAAGTAAACAATTTCTTCCTAACATGTAACCTAAATTTCCTCTCTTTTAGTTTAAGGCCATTCCCCTTCGTCCTATCACGTTCTGTTACAACAATGAATTCTGATGTGTTGTTTCTATGCATCACCTCAGACTTTCTACCCCTTGCTAGTGCATCCAGATAGCTTTCTGCTCACAGTTTCAGTGCTCTGAGTTCTTCAGGCTGGGTCCAGAGATCATGACGATACATCCTAGAGGCTATCACAGTACCAGAGGCAACTAGCAAAGCAGTGCCACTTAATCACTTGCAAGGTAAGAAGCTTTTTACTAGACAAATCAGGGTCTGCTCAGTTACCTGCTTCCTCTCAGTCCTTGTGCTAAGCACACCAAAGGCTGACACTGTGCCTGGAACCCTGACATCGAACTCATAAACCGTGGCTGAAGTTGCTGAGGCTACCGAGACCTTTTGTTTCCTGTTACTGGGTGGAGACAGTATTTCTTTCCCCTCTCAGAGAACAGTGAGGACAATACTTCATGTGATAGTTGGGTGTTCAGAAGCTGAGCCGCTGATGGTGGCTCACATACCTTCCTTGCATGCCTCCCACCCCTCAGTTTCATATCTCGGCATCACATTGGAAGTAAGGCCTTGTCCTCAGAGCATTCCTGGTACAGATGAAGCTGCCACCAGCCTCATATTGAACATGGGGAGCCAAGGCAAAAAGCATACCGAAGGATTCAGCCCAACCAACACAGGACATGGGTCAGGGCATGGGCTGGATCCTGACTTAGAAGCAACTTTTTGCTTTCCCATCAGCCCTTCTGTCTTGGGCAGGTGGTTTCAATCCTGAAACTTCACTTTTTGTGGTACATCAGCATTCACAGTCCCATCTGGATGTGGATACATCCACATTCTCAAGTTTAGGAGTAGACAACAGGCAAGTTACTTAATGAGGTCTGTGTGCAGTTGTAGGAGGATTAATATAAACAATGATGAAGTGGGGAGTAGTATGGAGATAGACATGGGAAAATTAGGTTGCAGTTTCATTAGACATATTTAGACAAAAATACAAAGCCTAGCTCTCCTCTTCCTCCTATCCATGCACTCCCCTACATATGCTTTCTGACTCTGGCATGATCTGGATCCCTCCCTGAGCCTAGTTAACTCTACTAATGCAGAATAAGTCTGTCCCAGAAATACAGTGTGGCAGTGAAGAATCGGGAGGAACAAGGGAAGAGACATGGAAAGTGACTTTTTCCTTTAGGCAGTGACAAACCAGTAGATCGGATCATTAGCCCATGAAACCACAGCCTTTGTTTAAAAGAATTCACTAGGCAAAAGAAAACTGAAGAGATTCCATACCAACAACATGTGGAGAGGAGCAGCCCAGGACAAGAGAAGAAATGAATGTTGCAGAAAATGTGGGGGTGCACAACGGAACATCTTCCTAAGTCACTCCATCCCAGTGCAATCCAGCACTGACACAAAGCCAACAAAAATCCCATCCCAAATTACCTTGAGAAATGAGGACATTTCTCACATTATTTCCCTTCACACTGCAGATGGATCAGAAATTAAGTCCACAATACAGAGCATTGCATGTTTATTTGATATCTGGATTCTTAAATGAAAGTGACTATGACAACTTTTAGCTCTCCCCATTTCTTTCCTCTCAGTACTTTCCCAATAAAGCTTTTTTTCCATTTCTGAGAACTGCAATTTTTTCTTCCAGTCTTTGTCTCTGTTACCTTGAACTTGACAGCTGAGTTGGGTAACTGAAAGGTCACATTTTTAACATGACCTGTTGAATTCCTGCTTTCCCAATGTGTTTATTTGCTCTCAAGTACGATTTTCTGTACCTCCCCCTACACGCTGTGCCTCTAAGAAGTCTGCATTAGCAGAGGTTTCAGACTTTACAGGCATTTTGGAGAACTCTAGAGATGGCTTCAGCTTCTGTATCACACTTTAATATTAAATGGGCTAGCATTAGAAAGAGGCAGAAGCAGTTCAGGACCAGTTAGTGCCTCTTCTTGAGATCAAACCAGGCTACAGAAGAACTGAAGCTCCTTTCCAAGCCCACACAAATTGCTCAGCTCCAGCCTAAACCCTCTGGAAGAGGAGGCCCCAATATCTGCGCTACTCTTCTTTCAGCTGGTATTCACATGAAAAAAATAACAGCTTTGATGTTTCTATCCAGCAGGGGCACCCAGAGCAGGGCACCCAGAACCATGGCTCCATGGCTTTGGGAGCTCCCCAAGGAGAAGACCCCACAACTTCTGGACAGTCTGTGCCAGGGCTCCATCACCCACACAGTGCTCATTCAAGGAACACCTAGACACAGGCAGAGGGTCAGCAAATGGCCATGACTTGGTAGGACATTATTTGATCATTCACCAAAGCACACCAGTTGGCCAGGGTAGCAAGGAACAGTCCCTGCCCAACAAGGGCAGCTGTTTACTTGTACAGGCATATTCACTTAGCATGAAATATAAATAGTTATATCTAGTAATGGGGAATGGAAACTGTCCTGGTCATTGGTTTTGATATATTTATGGCTGCTTTTAACGTAAATCTACATTTTCAGAGCTAACGGTCCAAGCTTGCAGATAATTCTCTCCTTCCTCCACCCTATTCTCTACAAAGATCAGAAGCAAATAGATCCACTTCTACCTCCTCTTGGCTTCTAGTGTCCAAAACAAATTGGTGGGTGCAAATCTTTAACGCTCACTGTTGACGCCAAATTGCAGCCATCGCTGTGCGTGTCTGAACACTCATCCAGAGGCTCCTGGAGCTGGTCCTATGTCAGCAAGATCAGAGAAGTGCTTCCACTGTTTAGTTCTTGGATATTTACTGGTTGTAAATCACAGAACCAACACCTATTGAGAAATCTGTGAAAGCATCTTTTTGGTCTGTGTTAACAGCACTGTTCTGAGATAAAGCTGTTATTTGAAAACATGACCTATTTTCATTTTGCATCAGTCTTTTTAACTGTTCTGAAAAGGAGAATGTTTATACAATTTTGCAAAGAAATGTGAACTCTCCTGCTACATTTACATTTCTTTGTTCCAAAATGTATTCCTCTTGTTGAGATTCCAGCAGACAAGGAAAGCAGACACAGCGGTTACTCTCCAATGTGAAACTTAAAACCACAATCTCCCGCTCAGAAAACACAGAATGAGTCACAGGAAGGGGCCACTTGCTTGCAAAACTCATTAAAAGCAAGGCAAGGCAAAATGGATTTCCTGTATCAATAAATAGATTGCTGGCAGTCAGCAGAACACCTGACAGTGCTAGAGGGTAAAAACCAGTCCAAGAGTAGCCATTAGGAAATAGATCAATTCTTTAGCTTGAAAACTGTATCTCTCCAGTACCAGTTGGATTTGGCATTAGTTGACTCAAGCCAGCGAAGTGCCTCAGAATATGCATAAATTTGAGTGCGAGCTGCTGAGCGTATGCTTAAATAGACTGAAGTTATTTTCCAAAGGAAATCTCACTAGAAGGGCACGCGCATGGCACTGCAGAGCTATAGATGCTGCAGGTGAAAGCTTTGTTTGCTGATTTTATGAAGAAAAAACAAATACATAAAGAAGCTCTAATCCCATCTAAAATTTAGAATACAGCTCTTGTTCATTTTGCTGTTAGCAGTAGCACTTGGACACTTCAACAGGGATTTCTTTTTTGTGAATCTGATTCCCTCCTGTTGGGCAAATGAAGAAAAAACGGCCTACTCCCCTACTCTGCTCAATGCAGAGATGTGGGATTTGGGTCAAAACTGCTTAGGATGCATCTCAACATCTGGCTCAGTACAACCAAGGTTCAATACTAGAATGGGAATAAGGTGCTTTTTGGCCACTTACTCAGCTTTTGTTCACTTTCTCTAGTTCCCCATCAAAGAAAAGTTATTTCTCCTTTTGCCTTCGTTTTTCTCCATCACATCTCAGTGGCTGGGAAGGTCTTGATGAGGATCTCTTCCCAAAAGCATCAATCCATATCACTGCTGGGTTTTCTTTAGAGCCAACTTTGTGTCTCCCATTTGCAACTAACCCCCTCCTTGCATCACTCAGTCACATCAAGCACAAGAATTAGGACTACAATAGGTTACAGCACTGTGAGCATAGGCCCTTCAGCAGCATTCATATAATAAATAAACAAACCAGGTTTCACCTTTCTGCATATTCAGAAATTAGTTGAAAGCTGCATTTTTAGGTTCCTGACATCTGTAGTCTTCTGCTGCTTGCAGTAATCTATTCTGATGTACTTGGTGGTATCTGCAACACAAATTAAGACACTTATTTAAAAAGAAACCAATTAACACAGCATTCTGTCTGGGAATATTCCCTACCTTCCATGGCATCAGAAAATAATAGTCTTTGCTCCTCAGGAGATTTGCTCCCCCGACTTTTCTACCTCTAGTGTTAATTAGATATTGCAGGAGCAATGAATATGTCCTTATAAAGTTTGGTTTGCTGAGACAAAAGCATAATTCCTCTGACTTTTAATTAAAAAAGCACCTTCATTTCAAAGCCTGCCTCCAGAGCTCTAGTGTAAATGTTTATTCAAGCTGGAGACATACAGAAAATAGAGAAGACTGAAGAAGCAATGAGTGCAGGCTGCCCAAATACGGCTGCTTTTCTATTTTTAACATGGAACTTTAGCTGCTGCAGAGCCTTATCAACCCCAAACATCTTTGTTTTCATATCAACACCAGCCTGACACTAAGGCTGTACTTAGCTTGCTCAGTAAACCCAGCAGAGGGAGCAAAAAGCAGCTTTGTGTTCTCACGGATTTGATGAAATGGTTCCTCCACAACTATGTGGCCAGTGATAAAAAGAAAGGGAGAGAAGGGAAGAGGGAGGCTATCAGGTCAATACTGTTAATCACAATGATCCCATTCAATCAGACTGTTGGTCTTTCAGACCATGCTTGGAATTAGACAAAAAGACAGATGAAGAAAAATCTGAGGTAAGATTCCTGACTGGTCCAGTTTGCTCCAGTTCCTGTCTGGTTTACTCTTGGCTACCAGGTGCTGTTCTCAGATCCCAGAACAGTGAGAGCCCAGAACCAAGCCTTGTCTTTCTCAGGTTCTTTCCAGTTGAAAAAGCTCTGGATCAAACTCTGTAACAGCAAATATTTTCTAGGTGTTGGAAGTTTTACTGGACAACCCCAGTACGATACAGGCAGCTGAGGGCAGATTACAAACCCTGTGCTTCACAGTTTCAGCAGGTCTGCAAAAGCACTCCTGCAACATCACAGCATACAGAGGAAAAAAAAAACAAAAACAGAAGTCAGACTTTTTGTATTTGCCTTTATTACAATATATAGTTCTATCACTGTTGCATTCAGCAGATCAAAATGAGGCATTAAAATGATTTTCATCATTGCAGTAGCACATACAGAGTAAATACTGTATATAAATAGGTTGTGAAATAATAACCCGTATCTACAAATAAAAATACCCAGTACCCTCTTCCTCTCACCCTATATTACAGCAGGAACATTTTACCTTTAACACAATTAATGCACCAAGCGTGGTATTCTGTCCCTCAAATGACACAGCTGGAGAATAATGGTCACCAGCTCCATGAAAAATAAACATCAGTCACTCCTCACCGCTGCACGTTCCAGTTTGTGTGTATTTTATAAATGGAACATACAGTGATTTCACGTGCCTGTATATTTACCCTAGCCAGATATTCTTTCTAAAACAGAAACCAGCATTACACTGAAAGTTGATTTCTTTTTTCTTTCACAGAAAGAGTAGGAATTTGTTAAACCATCTTTTTTTCTTCAGTAGGAATTAACAAAGCAGTTCAAATATTATGCATGTAATTGCTCAGCCACCAAACCAAAATATCTTATTCTCTCTTCAAAGGATTGTCAATGTTTCTATAACAGGCCAAAGCTTGGATTTTCTTAACTATTTTTTCCATCAGCAATTTTGATAAGCACAAGTTATATTTGTAACAAACACATTTGTTTCGCTCTCAAGCTCAGATACAAAGGGGGATACACCATATGTCATACGTAAGGCGTTAACTTCACAGAACCATAGAAATGTTGGTCAGAAGGGACCCCTGGAGGTCATCTAGTCCAACTTCATGCTTTCAGCAGATGTTTGGCAATGTGAGATCAAGTCAAACCCAGCCCTCTTCACCAAGTCCTGAAAAAACCCCAGGTGGGGATTTCACAGCATCTCGGGCCTACCTGCACCAGTGTGGCTCTATGCCTAAGAACATGACAGAATTAAAATGACCACTTATCCGCACTACCATTGGGGTTGAAATACACTCCAGTGCAATACAAAATAGGTTATCTAGGATTCTTTAAGTCATAAATAAAAACCACATAGGCTTCAGTTGCAGGTAACTCTCTGGGAATTTTTCTTATGGAGGAAGCTGCTGTAGGTGAATAAAGAATAAAACAAATTGATAGCTTCTTACTGAAGAGCAGGGTTGGTTTGGTTTAATTTTGCATCACAAATGGCTTGAAACACACCTTTGCCAAAACTGAATTACATAGGAATCAGTGTATTCATCCATTAATTCCATCATTAGTGACAGCTATAAACTGATACTTGAAAGAAAGCGTGGCTATATTTAGAGATGCAACCGTCTCAGTTTGGTAACTTGAGATCCTCACTGATTGTCATACAGGTTTGAGAAATGTGCTACAGGTTTTCTGACAGTCAGTTTGCATTTGCATTACATTTGCAAGGAGAGAATAATCAGTCTGGGTTACCAAACACACATTTCTTTCTCTTTGTGTTTGTCTATTAATTCCAGTGTCTCCAGAGTGGACATGCAGTGAACCAGCAACGTTCACGTAAAAAGGAAGACTGAGGGCTCACCACTGCACACTGCAGCTGTGCACACTGCAGCTGTGCAATGGGCTGCATTTAGTAATTGCTATTGAAGGCACAGGAAAATCATAAATTGGCCCCCTGACATCTCAGATAAAGCCTGCAGCACTCAAAGTTAGAAAGCCCCACTTATAGAATTACCATCCCAACTACGTTGTTATCACTCTTTTGACATGCAAAAGCAGAATCTGTTGAAAGAGAACAAATGTGATACAGAACAGCTGTTCCCAAACCTTTGGGTGCTAACCAACCACAAACACATCTTAAAATTTCTCCTGGACTGTTCTTCCTAAATCCTTAATTGAAAACACTGCAAAACAGCTGCAAAACATGCACCGCAGCCTCACAGATCACAAGCTGGCAGAGACCACAGCTTATGAACCACTGTTTCGGCCACACTGAAATCCTGTATACACGGAATCCCGTAATGTCATTTTTAGTGTTTCAGAGAACAGATAGGTTTTTAAATGTACTTTAAAGGAGGAAAAAAGCATCACTTCCTTAACTACAAGCTCAATTTAAGAAGTATTTGGCATATGGTCATTTGATGCATATATTTTAAAGCAAAGTACCACACTGTATAAAGGCAGATCATTTGGAAAACATTATCAACTGATCTGCAGTATTGCTTCTATCACACAGAGTTGAATCTTAAGGCAGTTAAGAGCAAGTAGCAAAAACAGTACATATAGATCGTGTCTGAACAAATGAGCGGAAGAAAAGATGGAAGAGGAAATTTCAATCTCTTGCAGCAAAGTAAATGGCACTAAAAGTATCCATTCCATTCTTTATGATACAAAAACAAACAAAAAAATCCATACAGTAAAAACCTGAGATGCATCACTCACCAGCATCAAAGTTCACATTTTAACCCAAAAACGTTTCAAATACAACTATTCCATTTTGACAAAATCCTCACAGTTTTCTTGGCTCGGCAACGTCTTGAAACTCAGCACATAATGCTGAGCAAGATGTCTTCACTGAGGGAAAAAAATCACTGAAGCCAAACTACTGACTTCAGTAAGATGGGCACTACACACAGCAGCCTGCATCTTACACTGCCACGCTTATCTTAATCCAAAAAGCTTTTCCTGAAACGTAGTACTTCTCAATATGAAGACTAGCAGGATCAGGTCATCTTATTTATTTCACACCCCATTTATATTGCACATCATTTATTTCCAAACAGAAAATCATTATCAGATCAAAACAGTAGGCTGGAATAAATGAACACAGCTCCACTGGCATTGATGGCTACACCAGTTTACAGCATCCGAGGACCTAGGTCAGTGATTATTTCAGGTTCCTCCAGAAGCCATCTGGTCCAATCCCCCTGCTCAATTATTTGCTCTTTCAGAGGATGGAATCTGGCATACAGACTGTAACATGTATCACAAAATGACGTCAGGACTGGCAAGTACCTTCAGCTCCCTAACTCGCAGTGGTGTCTGATGAGATGAAAGACAACTTCAGTAATACACAAAGGATACAGAACCACTTAACGATCTTATGACAGATCTAACTGCAACTCCATCATCACTGCAATTTTATTTAACTAATGAAACTGTATGGCACGATTTGAGTTGCTGAGTGAAGAGTGAGGGATCTAACTCCCATTCCAGGTAAGGCTCACTCTTGTCATCTGGAAATGTGACGAAGTATGAAGAAGCATTTCTAAGTTTGCTTACTGCAAATGAATACAACATCACAGATTCCAGCTGAACAGTAAAAGCCAAATGATGTTCTTGCAGCGTGAGCTAACACTTTCTTTGATCTGAGGCTGACAGTCTGGAGATGCAGTTAAGATGAGTCTGGATGTACATCCTGAGTTTCAAAAGGTGGCAGAGGTTCTCTCCAGTAGGTAAACTGACTGTAGGTATCAGAACAAGGGAAATCTGAAGAATGGCTTCTTTTCAGCAAAGGAAAAATATGGTCTACCACTTCACACAGTCTGACATAGCTGAAAAACAAATAAATAAATGTAACACCAAACCATTTCAGATCACAGTCACAGTCCCCAGTCAAGACATGGCTATACCTATATGAACAGGCTATACTCCTTAAATGAATAAAATTGAGATTAATTTTGGTGTCTAGCTTCTAACAGGTTCTATTCACAGGTCAGATACAGAATCCACCTTTGCTTAGAATAAATACTTTTCTAGAAAGAAAGAGGTGCCATTTTCAACCCAAATCACCTCCTGAAACATTCAGGCACCATATTTGTTTCTTCGTTGGTGTCCAGCTTGACTCAAACAGCTCCCTGCTCAACTGATTCACATCACATTCATATCCATGTGCTCACTGTGATTCCCCTTCCGTTAAGTGCAGTCTTAACTTCACACAAGACCTTTTCTTTTCACTGAGATGCCTAAGCATCTTGATGGAAGCCCTCAGCCCTTCCTTCACTTTTTCCCCGGCTCTTCTACATAGAAGTTCCAGGAAAAAGAAATTTTGACAAAGCCACAAAAAGGCAGATAGCTTCAAAATACTGGTTAATATCTATGCAGATTAACTTGTACACTTGTTATTCATTATTAAAGTAGATAGAATATGTTACACTAAATACAAAACAATTTCTGTATCAGTTTAACCAAAAAAGAGTGGAAAGTCTGTATTTTATTTTACTTAATATTTTATTTGGCACATCCTAGAGATTTTTTCATTACTAAAATTAAATCCATCTTTGGGCAACTTGAGTCATAGGTTATAAAAGGAAATTAATTTCATCTATAAAGTGTTAGGGATAAGATCACTTACGATGAGATGTTTGTCTTTGCATGTTCTTGTATAAGCTCTCCTTTGGGGTTGACTGTAAATATTCGGTTTAAAGAAACACCCACTTGTTTGTATGAATACACGTCCTAAACAGAAAGCAATAAATAAATAAATAAATAATGATTCTGTCTCTGTATACTAACGTTCATTCTGGAATATATTACATAGAATACATCTGCATAGCATTGTTACTGTATCTACCTATTATGGATCTGAAATTCTCTAATATTCTCTAAAACTTTGCAGGCTTGAACTCAGAGTAATGAAAGCCTCATGAAACAATTTACAGTTAAGTATGGAGTCTGCCACTTCAATTTAAACTATTGATCAAAATCATGTTGTTCTGTTTCTCAGTTAATTTCCCTGACACAAAAATAACATTCAATAAAAGCCTAATGTTGTTCAGAGGTTTAAAAAAAAAAAGCATTTGCACTTCCATTTTTCTTTCAGAGAATATTTAATTCCCCAAGTGTGTTGTACTGACTATCTCGCAACAACGTATAGATGCTAAAACATAATTGGCATAAAACAGTGATTAGTTTGTAAGGAGAAGGTCACAAAAGAAAGTTTATATTTAAACCCCAGGAAACATCTCCCAGTTCTTGAGTTTGGTGCAATATCCATAAATTGATTTTGTATCAGAGAATGGGAAAGCGAGGAATAAAGACTGTAACTGCAGCTCCGATCCCCAGGAGGTAATATAGATATAACTGTGTGAATCAATTAAACTGCAAGAGAGAGATTTAGACTAGATATCGGAAATAAAGTATTTACTGTGAGGGTAGTGAGACACTGACACAGCTTGCCCAGAGAAGTTGTAGATGCCCCCTCCCTGGAAGCATCCAAGGCTAGGCTGGATGGGGCTGTGAGCAACCTGGTCTAGAGGGAGGTATCCCTGCCTATAGCAGGGGGCTGAAACTGGATGATCTTAAAGGTCCCTTCCAACCAAAACCATTCTATGATTCTATGCTATGGAGTACAATTCAAAAGAAGATATTCTTAACTCTTACAAGAAATTCAAGTTGTCACAGCAAGTATGAACAGGTCCTGACATAAAAAACAAACAAAGAAAAAAGCCCAACAACACTGAATAAATCAAGATTAAAAAGATCGGGCCAAGCTGCCATGCAAGTCTATGGATATAGTCTTAAAGTTCAGGTGGTGAAAGTTTAATGAAGATATGCAAACCATTTTACACTGTACAGTATGCTATGTGCACCTGTAATGCTTGCAAGTACTGAAATCTCACTAAGTTTACTTGGGGAAGCGATCAAAAACTAGCAAATGAAATTGAGAAAGCTATGATCGTGGTGTTCACAAAGCATAACTGTATTTCACATCTGAAACAGCAGTCAAAGGAGATATCAGTAATCTCTTTAGAAACTCTATAACTCTGCTTTACTTGAAGTTGTTATTGATGCATGAATGAAAATAATGATTTTGTTTTATTCTGAGGTTCACCTATAATGTAAAAATCACAATAGCAGCCAAAATATTGTGTGTGATGTAACAACCAGACACAGAAGTGGTCAGTCCATAGGGACTCCTTCCTGTCCTCACTGACTATGCTTTTAAATTATATAACTCTTTAGAAGACGAAGCTGAACAAAATTGTCACTTCTCATAAATACCAGCAACCCTAAGAAAAAATGTGGGATAACTGTAGGAATGAGTTCCAACAGAAAGGCATGCTGAATTCTCTCAAATGTAGCTACAAAGTGTATGGTTTCAATGCCAAAATATCTTGCCAGGCACTTTCATCCAACATTTAGGCATCTAAAACGCTCAGTCTCTAAATGTTCTCATTCACACTAACTATGGCTGGTGTCCATATTTATGCTGGTTATTTCCCCAAGCTATCAATGTTTTAGCTAGTAGACACATCAGAGGTCTTGCAGTACTAAGCAACTAAGGCTGGAATCTATTCCATGCTCCTCAAGTTTAAATATAGCTTTTAGATCTTTTAAAATCAGCAGAGAGCACCAGAATCACCCTTGAGAAGCATCCAATTTCTCTCCACCAACTAAAGGAAGAAGGAACCAACCGGTTAGTTATAACAGGGAACAGGAAAGCTCAAGGACCATTCTCTCTAGGCTGTGTTACAGGCTGCACTATACTACACATTTGTTTCTACTGGAAATACTAATCACCAATACATTGCAGGAAAAAGTAGCAAATGCTCTGCTGCTGGGCTCATGGGTACAAATAATAGTCCCATCTGCTTAACTTAGGTGCCCACTAACACTGTAAGTACTTAAAGACTGCTATTTCCTGTGCCAAAACCATTTTTCAGATCATGGTATCAATATAAAAGAAAGGGTGGTCACATGTTAGGGTGCCTCTGCACTAGTTTTGCTTAGGTTATATGAAGTCTCAGCATCCTCCCTAAGGCTGTAGCCTTCTGTGGATACAGAAGTAGTATAGGACAGGAGTAGGAAAAGCGCACAGTACAATATTATTCTCCAAATGGGTGAGAAACCTGACTTCCCCTCTCTGTGTCAAGAAGCACATGAGTTTCTCCACAAAGCAAAAGGCTTGATTAAATCGGACATCCAAATCCTTCTAAATGTTGTGGTTAAGTCTAAGTTCCACTGATAATCATATAAAAGGATCTGGTGTTTGTCCACAGGTAACTCACTGGCACTGTATCAGTTGCAGTAAAATGGTATCAGTAGTTTTCACAAATGCCTAAGGATTTATTACATAGTTAGGGTTTAAATCAGTATTTAGTATTATGCTAAGCTATGAGAATATAACATAGTTGGATTACTGTTCTTCCCCCTCTTTAGCCTACACTGTGATATCTTTGAGGAAGAACTTCTTTTTAATCCTTTGCATAAGACCTAATAAAATATTCTATAGTTCCATTTAAAGCTTCTCAGTTTTAATGCAACAGAATGGTGAAATAACAGCAATATTTCTGTTCTCTGCAATAAAATAATTTCAGCTATTACTCACAGCGGGTCTGTTTCCAAAAGCAGCATAAAAGGGTTCTGTGTTAGGATAAAACAAATTCTTTATGTCTGTCAAACACTGAACTTTGAATTTTTCTGGCTTTTTCTCTATCACTTCCCTGAAATGATATAAAAGGAAAAAAACAGTGAGGGAAGCACCACCTGAATAAGTACACATGAAATACAGCATAAACCAGTTTAACTTTACTCAGTCTTCCCTCCCCCCCTCCCCGTTCACTCAGGACTCCTGCTGAGCTTTTCCTCCATTAAATCTTCATTTGGAAGTCACAATGGCCACAAAGACAAAAGTAGCATTCCTAAGCTTACGTGATGACTCTGATAAATAAATCCTCCAAAATGAGGACTTCTACTGTAGCTTAAGTAATAAAGATGGTTACTGAGCAAAGATGGTTGAATACAGGGAGTTGTAGCTAAATAAAGACTTATGAGACATAAATGAAGTAAGCAGCTTCCTGAGAACTGCAGTATGATTCACATAGATTATATTAGCCACCACAATGTATGGCTCTTTAATCACAATCTTTTTTATTTTTTTTAAATTAAATGCTTGTAATTAACATATGTGCTAAAAGGACCTCAGTCTGTTGAGATGCTTCTACAGTCAGGGTTATCCACCACTAACTAGCAGAAGTAATAAAAATATCTTCCATTTCTTTTCAGTTGCTCCTTACAGAATACAGAATTCATTAATGAACAGAGGAGCTGCCTCATCTCTGGGTAAAAGCCCTTTCATAACAGCTTCTCTTGGCAAGGATGCCGAACAGGTGGTGAAGTCTGGAGATCCCACAACAGAGAAAGACACCAGTATGACACTAAAGTGCTGAAGAAGCTTAGAATCCTACATCCTAGTATCATCATATATGCCAAGGAAAATGCAAGTAGCACAGATGCTTCATAGGAGTATTACAGCCCTTTGAAGTGCAGTTTCTCATATAAATTAGAATCTGAGCATGTACAAAGGAGGAATAAAACCATCTTTCCCCAGTCCCCTGTTGTTAGTGTCCTTAAAATCCTTAAAACCACAGTGAATAAATTCATGGGTAACAATTAAGTCATATCTTGTCCACACACCACAGAAGTTAAGAGAGATAGATGGGCATTTTTGTCTAAAGATGATACCAAAAAGAGTATCACTTGAAATGTATTTCTAGATATGAGGAACATAAGATGACAGCAGCTATCCTTTTACCATGACTATTATTTAATTGGTCTAAGAAGAACACTGTGTACCTCCACGCTCTCTTATATTTGGAACATGACTGGTAAGACAGCCTGTGTCATGTCATTCAATCCAGAGAACATCTGAGCAACCTTGTATTAAAAATTCTAATGAAATCCTGTCACAGCAGCATTTTACAGCCTAAAATATTTTCAGTAATCACTTGACGTACTTCACTGAATTAGAAAGAAGGAACAATATTCATATCTGCGCTGTCATGATTCATTTGTTACATACCAACACCTAGAAAGAACATTATTGCCCATGTAGAAAAGCACAATACAGTCAGGACTATAAAGAGATCATTTTATTTTCACGTGAACTTCTAAAGCCAACAAGAAATAAATACTATCATGCACACACACAAATAGAAAAAGTGGGAACAAATAAAAAACAGGCAATACTTTTACCTAAACAGTGATTGTAGATATATGTTGGGGTGTATTTAAGAGAGAAACTAAGTGATATGCTTATCTATTTGATTGTGGTCTTTTCTTCAGCTTAATTTCTTTTTAATTAAACTCTGGACCACTGTGTAAATAAAATCATTATGAATGATTTCAATAGATCCCATTAAAATGCTGACATGTCAGCTTTCACCAACTCCCAAGTTTCTTTCTACACAAAAGTGATATTACAGTACCTGTGCAAAGCTGAGAATAAGCTGCTTGGACTCAGCAACACTGGCCCTTGTGGCAACACAGTTCCACGTTCATTGACCCAGTGCAGGTACCCTCTGGTCATATCCGCCATTCCAATAGCACGTGCTGAGCAATACAAAAATTTATATCCATTTCTGTAAATAGAAACAAAAGAAGATAATATTGTTAAAAATAAAGCAGGTGTTTTGAAACATAAAATGTTTCGAGTTTGTTTTCTTATGAATCTATCACAGTGATTAAACAGCTATATTTAAAAGGAACAATTTATGTCAGAATGCTGGACAATAAAATTCTGCCTGGTTCAATTACAGTTAATTATTTACACCTAGAAGGGGTTTATTTAATGCTTCACACAACTTTCTACTTACCCTCACATACTAAAACTACAGGCATTTGTGTCTGCTAAGAGGAAGCACTTGGTATAAAACAGGCAAGGGCATATTAACCTTTGCTGTATTAACAGTGTCATAGTCCTGCTTTCTGGGTGGGGAAAACTGGTCTACGTGCAGCAGCAACATGCTCCTTTCAACTCTGAGCAAAGGAAAACTGCAAAACATTGTATGAGAAGTGATTGTGACACTGAAATAAAAGTTTCAGCAGAAGTTACAGGTTCTGTCAGAATGGAACAGTGTTGAAAGGCATTAGTTCAACTTAATAGCATTTCCTTTTGCAAGTCCTACATGGGAATGTGAAATAAACAAATGCATATTCAGTGCATGCATGGCCATTAAATATAACTATTCAATATTTCTGTAGCATTCAGCTGTAACGTTTAATTGCTACATAATTAACTCAGTAATTTGAGAAATAACGACTCTATTCTATTTTCCTGTTTTTATGTTTTCAATCAGCAAAGCCCTAACAATTGACCAGCACAGAAATAACAACTACAAATAAAAAGAATAAATAACATTTTCACCAAAGACAATGCAGAGTCTACACACAGGATCTAAACAGTGTTCCAGTATGTGAACTCAAAGGCTGCCCTGTTTTTTCTCTTATCACGTATGTATATACAGAACTAATGGATGGGCCAGTCTCACTGGCATAATTTAGATTCCACCAACCATGGTTTTATAAATTTATCATTTATGTAAAATAAGAAGCAATAAACAAGCCCTAACATAACCATAGTGCACAGAACCAGTCAGATTACCTAAAAGTACAGTTATGATATGTTCCAGAGGCTCTTCAAACAGCGGTAGTAAGCTTGATATACAAGAACAGCTGAATGTGACAGGACAGTTCCATTCATACTCAACAGAGGAAACATCAAGTTTCTCTAGTTCCTCAGGCCCTTTGCAACATGTATCTCTATAACTTTCAACACCTTTAAAAATCTTTTAACATTCGTAAATTTGCAACTAAATAACGAAGTAATAGCAAATATTCATATAGGCAAAAAACAAAATAAATCATAACTATCAGTAACAAAGACCAACATCACTGTATATAAACACAATGAGTATCTTAAATGGTCCTTTCCTGATCAGTAAAAGACAGTGTGCTCTAGAAATTTAATATTTAGACAGCTGGAGTCTACACTTCTCTAAACTTCCTTTCTGTTTGCTGGAAACAGCAGAAATTCCCTTATGCTGGCTCATCCTGGGTATTTTAGATTTCATCCTTGCATGACAGATAAAGAAACTCGTGTCTCTACTCACCACTTCAAAAGAAAAACAACTATGCAATTAGCTTAGATTACCTACCCAACTTCCAAGCAAACCAGCTTTGGCAAGAATTCCACCTACAGTGACCACCCACAGCTAAACAGTCCTTAGATGTTTTGCAGTGTCCTCAACAAGGAGAGATGAAAAGGTCTCATATGCTAACACTGTTGCAACTCCCAGGTTGCAAGAACTTCCACTCGCTGAAGCTATACAACTCATTTGAATGGGTTCAGCACATTGCTTGTTGGCAAAAATAAACCCCACAGATGTACTCATTGAGGCTCTGGAACATGTTCAAAGGAGGGCAACAAAGCTGGTGAGGGGTCTGGAGCACAGGCCATATGAGGAGAGGCTGAAGGAGCTGGGAATGTTCATCCTGGAGAAGAGGAGGCTCGGGGAGACCTTGTTGCCCTCTATAACTTCGAGAAGGGAGGTTGTAGTGAGCTGGGGGTCAGCCTCTTCTCTCGTGTCATTAGTTATAGGACTAGAGGGAATGGTTTCAAGCTGCGGCAGGGGAGATTCAAGCTGGACATTAGGAAGTATTACTTCTCAGAAAGGGTGGTCAGGCACTGGAATGGACTGCCCAGGGAGGTGGTGGAGTCACTGACTCTGGGGGTGTTCAAGGAATGACTGGATGCTGTGTTGAGGGACATGGTTTAGTGGGAGCTATTGGTAATAGGTGAACAGTTGGACTGGATGATCTTTTAGGTCTTTTCCAACCTTGGTGATTCTATGATTTGGATTACTACATTTTTTTCTGAACTGAACTGCATCTGTTTGGGACAATTAGAAGAATAATTGCTACTCCTTAATTGACAGGAGACTTTTGCTCCTGATACCACAAAGCAGGTATTGGTCTGCCTATCATACAGCAGATGGTTACACTGTGTAAGCAAAGAGATACTGATGAGATTTCTCTTAAACTGTAAGCATAACAGTCTATAAAGATGTCAACTTTTGCATGCAAATGAATAAAAACACACAAGTCAAAGGCATATGAACAGATTCATTGAATACTCACTGGCTCACTTTATGGTACAACTTTGCAATCCCTTGGTGTGTCCAGTCTTTGCCTAGAGTAGGCAAAATATGACCTAAAGTATCCGACCTGAATAAATGAAGAACAATGTAATTGAAATGAAGAACAAAACCAAAAACAAACACTGCTTTTAACTAATAACAGATGAGGGTAATACAAGTCCCCCTAACTAAATTACCTAGCTGCAGAAGAGAACTAGGTTTTCTGCAAGGTACTGATTGCCATCAGAAGAGGGTAAGATTGTTCCCTTTTCTTTCAAGACAGTCTTGACACATTTATGTTATTTTAAATCAGTCTAGTACCCCAAGATATGTTTTCTCCTATAAGCTAGTGAGCCATAAGTTAAGAAGGAAGTTACAGCATACAGACTACCAGTTAGACCTATGGAGTAGACCAGTTAGTAATAACCATACTTTTTGAGGTTTACCCTTTCTAAATAAACCAAGGTAGGCAAGATTGTAAAGTTGCAAGCATGCAATAATAGTCTAACTTCTTCAAATAACCAAGCTGGCAATTGGTCATATATAGTTATACTAATTTCAACATATTTTCCACTCTACGTAAAAGAAAACTATTTACAATACAATAATAGTCAAAAGTACAAACAACTGAGCACCTCACTAGATTAATTGTTATATGGATACACAGCAAGAAATCCAACCACCCTAAATATTTTGCATCTGATAGAGAAAAGATTTGGCAATGGCTTAGAATTCACTATAGTATTGTAAGGTGAAGGGATTCAATTACTGTCCAGTCAGCTCAACCACAAAGAAAAAAGTAGGTCTCATTTAGTTTACTGGAACTAAAGAAAATGAAGAAATAAATAAGAAACTAAGAAAATAAAAAAGGCAGAGGAACTAATCCATGTTGGCAGCCAAAAAACAGTTTGCCCTTCAACTGATTAATTGTAAGGGAAAAGAAAAAAAAAAAAAAAAAAGGAAGAAAAGAAAAAGCTTTATTTCAAATCAAGCATTTTAATTCAGACCAGATTAGTTTTGGAAATCCTTTGGGGTTTTCTTTGTTTTGTTTTTGTTTTTTGTTGTTGCTTTTAATGCATCGCTTGTACCTCATAAGTGTGATAGAGCAAGAAGCCTATAATTTTGTGGAACACCTTGCAATGATATTGTAAAAGCTATCATGTAACACCAAAAAGTGAAAAACTGTGTTTGTAGCATGTTTTGTTTTTTTTTTTTTATGATTCTAAACAATGAGTCTTGCAGTGTTTGAAAACAAACAAAACTAAAACAAAAAGCTCACAGACTCCACAAATTACTGAATACGATAATTCCTTTTCCCAAAATTCCCTGTTTTTGTTTTAGTACAATGGACAGAAGCAAATAGTCTCCCTGTTTACAAACTCACCGTGTAATTGTTCCATCGATGTCAGAAATAATAACCTTATCATCCCAATTCCATAGGTAAATGGTGCCTTCACAGCGGCAAGTACCTTGATATTGTGTTGTAACACTAAAGGTCACATCATTGGGACCATTCTTCAGCTTCAAGCTTTTCTGCAAGACATTATCAGCAAGATTATCAACAATTTGAACATGTGAAATGGACATCATGTAAACAGAAAGCTACAGATGGCCATTGCTTTGGTCACACAACCTTATTGCGTTCAACAGAGCCATTTTCTAAGTAAGGTCAGCAGAGATATATTATATATGGTGCATATGAAACATTGATTTATGGAACAGAATGAAACAAAATTCTGATTCATGGTAAAATACGAAAAACCATCTAGAATGGTTCATGTGCAATAATGAACATGGAAGGTTTATCACACCATGATAAAAATATAGAGAAAGAAGCATGGGTAAAAAGGAGTGTCATGAACAGTGAAAATGAGAGTGTTTACATGCAGATTTATGTTCTATGGATCCACATTAGCACATTTCTAGTCTATAATAACCCACTTATTACCCCTCAGTCTCCAAATTTCCTCAACTTTCCCAACTTGCTGCCCTTCCATTTCACTTAGAGATTAATTGGGCGTATGACTACTAATTTGATTGTTTTTGCAGGCTCAACCACTCATTTTCACAAAACCTGCAGGAGTTTCATGCCTTAAGTGTTCTTAGTTACATTCCACTGAACTGTTCAACAAGTTGATGCAGAATGGAGGTGTGAATGCAGAACAATTAATGGGAAACTGATGAGTCCCATCTACCGTTACATCAAGAATCCAGTCTAAAAGTTGTTCTGGCTTCTGCAAATTACTGCAAGGTTTCTGTATCTGAAAAGGATGTATATATTTGTAAGCCAGTAATATATTTGTGTAGCCCTTGTTTTCTGCCTGATATAGGAAGTTACAACCACATTCCATTCATCTCCCAGGCAAAATTCAACATTCCTTTCAAACTATTTAGGCTGTAAGCAATAGGTTCCATAATGCTGCACTTCTCATATGGATTTCCTTTAGAAAATTAATTGGCTGTAGGTAGGATGACAAAAAAAGTATTTCCCTAAAGTAGTCCATTTTTCCAAAATCCAGTTGGCATGTGTAAAACAGAGCAGTAACAGTTTTGTCACCATTAGTCAGAATGCATCTGTCACAGAGAAAGAGAGATGGCTCCCAAGAAATTAATAGCCTGGCCTAATAGTAAGTGCACAAGCAGCTCTTCCAAAAGTTACTGACATAGAATAATATTTACATAAGAATGCCTGTCTGTTTATTAACAGGAGGGTAGGGACAGAAAAGAGACCTCTGAGTTGACACAAACTTCATATGTAATGCAGAAAGGACATGGTTCCAGTATATCCAGGTGCAAAACACGCGCTTCAGAAATAATTTTAGTATTTATTTAAATGGGCACCCAATCTCTGAACCCCCACACTTGCTTGTGTAATATTGAGAAGTGAAAAGATAGCTTTAAAAATATTGTAAATAAATAAATAAATAAACAATAAAACAAAAGGGATTAAAAGCAAAAAGTAAAGTCTGGATAACAGCATTGTTCTAGTTGTATTAGAAATGACATTTCAGTACAAAGACGTAAAACCAACTCACAAGCTGGTCAGAAGTTAGTCGAAGTGTTTTTTTGTAACTTATTCCAGACAATAATGAGAGATGACTTGAGTTGGCTTGTAATGACCCCAGGTTTTGTTTGGCAGCTCTAGGGTCTTCATCGCTCGAAGAAGATTCATCTTTTATTCTGGAACAGTGCACACAGAAAATGATGCTATCATGTCTGTAAATGAGTCTCAGTATCCATTAAAAATGCATTAACAGTGAGTCACCAAATAAGTTATTGATTCTCTGATCCTGTTTCATGAGAGTTCATTCACAGCAGGGCTTTTATATTTATCAATGGAGTGCTGAATTTTCATTCATGCTCGTTCCCCATCATTAATACTTGGATTCCTTGTGAGTCCCTTCCAACCCCTATGATTCTGTGATTCACTTGTCTTTATGCTAGTTTTCATCACTTAAAATTTAACAGATATGAATTAATACGTTACATTGACTCAAAAAAATATAATCAGTGGCAAATATTAATTTTTATATACATTGGTTCATTAATACGTTAAAAAAATACTGAAACTACAGAAAAGACGACTACAGAAAAAGAAGCTTGTCACGCTGGCATTTTGTTGTGCGTTTTTGTTTGTTTGCTTTCCCTACAGGAATTTAGCAGTTAATTAAAAAAAAAAAAAATTGTGAATCTGGTCATCCTTCCTCCCCTCCCTTATGGGTGGGATATGATACCAAGTGACTACAATTTTATCATCAAAAAAACCTCCTCCTTCTTCTATGAGCAATTATTGGGTTATTCTTTTCCACAATCTGCAGGATTACCTCATTCAGGAAGAAGTGGAAATGAAAAAACACTTGACTAAGCTCCTTTAGACAAAGGCAAAGTTTTTCTACAGCACACAAAACTATCATATAGAGAAGGTAAAATATCCTTTCAGATCCTGCAAACATAATCTTTAAAACCATCAGCTACTGGACCCGTTTCCATCACAGCTGAACATTCTTTGATGTCAGGAAGTCTTGACCCATTATCGAGACGGTACATGTCATGACTAACAATATTTTAAATTCCATCTTATCATCCTTTGTAACAATCACATCTCAAAAGCTTTATTCAACATCCCACTTGTGCTCCATTTGTGAGCAATAAATTCTTAATGACAGATTTTAAAGATCAGTTAAAACTTCAACAAAGAGCACCAACTACAGAATTCTGTCTACTTGAAATCCTAATCCCACTTTAAAGCCTATCTTTCAACAACCATGTAAAAGATAACAGACCTAAAGGTCACTTATCAAGAAAGGGAACACAATCTTTCTGATTCCTTCTGTAGATCTCAAACTCAGAGAGGCAAGCAAGCCAAGAACTACAGCCCATTCTCCTGGAATGTAACTGTTTAAAGAACAGCTACTGAGTTTTTTGTTTGTTTGTTTTTTTACCATGTAGTTTCACAAAGTGAGTATAAAGCATATTTAAATCTGTATATTATGGCCCTCTTCAGCTGTAAACACAACATATATGAGATGTCTGTACCTGGATGTACAGCAAAGATACAAGATAGGAAAGCTGCCTCTGGCTATCTCATCCCCTCACAGTTTCGAGGGAAAACTAAGACTCATACAGAGCCTTCACGAGGCAGATTCCAGCTATACAGTATGATTAATTTGGAGCATGAGAATGAACAGATTTCTGCAGTCCTTAAAAGAATTAATATTAATTCTTACTAATAAATAAGATAAAATATTAATATTAATTCTAATTAATATTAATAAAAACATTAAACTTTCCTACCTATCGCATGTGAAAACAAGCCTGGGAACTGATAGTCTCCTGAACTTCCTAAGATACACAGAAAGAAATTAAAGTGTCAAGCCATAAATCAGAATTTTAGCGCCTGGGAACTGCAATAACCTGGGATAACTTATGATGCTGCCTTGAAAACTCCAGAGAGATGTATATTAGTTTTGCAGAACTGCTTCAATTATTGTCTCCTTATTTATTTATTTATTTGTCAGAGGGATGGAATATTTGTCACAGAACTAACAGCCAAACCATAAACTAGAAATGCCAAAGCACACTTGAAAGGTCTGCAACCTTCCCATGGTTACAGTCCTGATATCTGCACCTAGATACAATTCAATATTCATTGCATCGAATATTTACTTCACATGGCACTCAATTCAAATATAGAAACAGCTTGATTTCACTTTTAAATTATAATTCTTTCTCATTTCAGGTAGAGAGAATTTCTTGGGTACCTGTTTGCCATACTCATCTGTGAAGAGTCTTCTTTAAGTCTACTCCCACTCATACCTTGTTCTGCCTTTGTTTCCTATAAAAATACAAGAAAGTATACAAAGTCATGGAGATTTGGTTAAAGAAAAAAGTTATATGCAAAGATCAAGTACAGGTGTTTTTTTTCCCCACTTATTCCCTTTTCCCTCTTTAATCATAGATAAAGTAAAATTGTATGTATTTCTTAAAGAATGAAGGCTGTGTAAAAGAATTAAACAATGATAATATAAAACTCAGAAGGAGAATTAAGATTTAGTTATGCTTGCAAGCATTTTAGGTAGGGGTTGATCAAAGGCTTTCTGAAGTCTGACCTCAGATGCTGTTTAAATGACATGCAAATCCTCAGTTGAAGTGAGTACGGAAGCAAAGTTCTGAGGGATGAATTTGGAGGTAGCTAGCCTTCCCAACACGCTTCTTAAACTTACCTCTTTAATAGTGCTGTTTCTCCCTCTCCAGGAAAACCACCATCTTCCACCTTTTTTGGGCATCTTGTCTCTCATTATAGACTCCACAGTGGCCTGTGATAAATGGATGGCAACATAAAAAGAAACCAAAACAAAGGACAACCTGATATATGTAAATGAAAGAGCGCAAATGCACAATTTTAACTGATAATAAACAGAATAAAAGTAAACATACTGTCTGCGGACCATAAATTCTACTAAAGCAAAATCTAATGGTATCCAGCACTGCTCTGAAGTAACTTAAGCATGAATACTTATGGAATTTTTAAAAGAAAAATGGAAAGGACAAAAATCAAAAAAGGAAAAAAAGCATAAACAGGTATTAGTATAATGCCAAGAATGGAGAAGCTACTGTTTCTTATGTTACTTAGTGCAAATTATATTTGTTAAAGAAAGCACAACAAACAAATGAGTAAAAAAGATCAATTCCTGAAAGAGTCGTCATGGAAAGCAGTAAAAAAAAAAAAGCATGCAAGATGATCATTTTTATTTATGAATAACTATGAAATACATAACTCATGATCAGCTAGGATAAAATAAAGGAAGACAGTAGTTTTCAGTGAGGTCAGCATGATGCTGTGAGCTTGACTGACAGCATTAAGTCTTTCTGTGCTTTTTCTTTTAAATACTTGCTAATTTCAATTCACTGCATATACTGGATCCTAGTAGAAAGAAAAAAAAAAAAAAAGCTTCTTCCAATAACTTCAGCTACAGAGATTTATGTACCATAAGACTTGAATTCATCCAACCACTAGAGCGAGCTAAAAACAGAAGGGGAAATAACTCCAATAAAGGTGGCTACAGTGTTCAGTATGTCCCAGAACAGCTTAGCCACAGGTTTTATGATGAGATGATAGCCTCTGCTGGAAGTGAAGTCATCAAAATAAAAAAGAAAGAAAAAAACCCAGAATTGATACCAAGAAAGACTAGCAGTTAAGAAAGAGGACTGAGTTCAGGTTATGAAGACATACAACACTGCATCCCTTTTCTCAGGTTTTCCACAGGTTTTCCTTCACTATCCTATCTAAAGTATAAGAGAAAAGAGAGAAGTGACAGAGGAATGAAGTTGAGCAAGTAAAGTGAAGTTTTTTTCCAATGCAAAAGGAAAAGTGCAGATGGAGCTACCGAGAAAACAACACAGTTGTTAAGAACAACAGCTACAGTTTAAAGAGGTTATCAAACATATGGACAACTTCAAGCAGATGTACTATTGATCTTTAATTAGATAATGTACATGCTTACAGTTAAGAATGTATTTAAGTGTATTTTGCAGAACATCAGTGATGTTTTGTTGGTTTTTTTTGCAATAGCTCAAGCTTTCAACCACTTCATCAAGCCTGTTTTGATTAAGTATCTTAATATTTCAACACCTTAGTTGTATTCCTACAGCAAATCAAAATTCTTATAAATAAGCGATTAAGAAAACCAGCAGAATGACTGGTAACAAGTAATTGTGATTTCAGCAGTACAGTTTATACTATTAAACATTTCTAATCACACAGACTGTGCCAACTGTACGTAGTAGCTTCCTCACCCTATGAAAATTGTAGTCTAAAAAGAAGGGGTTACCCTTGTATTGCCACTGGAGATCAATATGTGACAATGAGATGAACAACAGCTTTGATGATGATTAGAATATTTGCAGTAAAGAACAAAAATATCTAGCTCTGTGATACCCTGAAATTCAAGCCTGGTCTACCAGATGTTTAGAACTTCTAGGATCAGTTTAATGTACTGAGTCAGGAGCCAGACTCAGCGATCCTTATGCACCCCTTCCAACCAGTGATATTCTACGATTTTATATCGCCTGTCTGCATCTATAGGTAACGTGGCACTAAGACAGAAAGAACACATTAGTAGAGCATTACTTCAAGTTTTGGCAAAATAATTCACATTGATTAAATACAAAGATACATGCAGGACCACAAGGGACAGAAGTAAAATTTAGTTTACAAAGGGTACTGAATCCATAGCCAACTAGGGTACAAATTAGCACCAACACTGATACTTACTTTTTATAAATAGTCACAGTGACATGTATTTCTGTCCTGATCACCACTGTGGCACTAGGTCGCATGTAATTGGACTAAGTACATCAGCGTGTTTAATATAAACAACCATACAGCTGTCACAGTCATAGCTATCTGTCACTGCCTACCTGGGTTGGTTATGACCAATCAAGTGAGAAATGGAAAACTAACAAGCTATAAACCTTTCCTGTTGAGTATTTAAGTCATATTCAAGGTCAAAAGTCTTGACTTCAATTTTTATTCGCTAACGTGTCTTCAATGTGTCTTCTTCTTGACTTCAGTTTTTATTTGCTAACATATGCTGTACACAGATAAAATGAATCAAGTCATCAGTGTTCAGATACACTAAAGTGAGTCGATCTAATTTATGTTTACAATCCATATTAATGCAGGAAAACAGGAGAAGAAAAAGAGATCAAGTTCAAAATACTTGTAACGATCTTAGCTTAGAAAGTAAATACTATTCATAGGCCAAATCTAGCTTATGCTGAGAGCTAAACAAGTAAGACTAAGGGAATGATTTAGTGTGAATACAGATGCCTTTATAACACAGCCCCTTTTCTCCAGCTTAGTTAATGATATGACTTAATAAACAGCAAAACATCATAGCTTCCACTCTGATCAACCTTTATATTTAATCTCACCTTTGGCAAAGGTTTCTGGAATGCCTGCATTGCCAACAGAAGGGGACCAGCTGTTGTCCAGTTGTAGTACCTAGGTATTTAAGAAAGACAATTCCTTTATTTTGTCATCCCAAAGTTCCAGTACACAATCTAGTATTTATCGTACAGTAAGTTAAACCTGTGAAGCTCCTTTAGCACAGGTACTTAATACCACATTATCAAGGGTCAGTTTTTGTTGTTTTGTTTTGTTTTTTAAACAGACAGCTTTCACTGGTTTTGCATCAAGTCGTCACACAAATGTTAGGAAACTGAGTCTGTAGGATGTCAGACTTTTACTATGATGTGCTGAACACAGCTCAGCTATTGCTTTAGATTCTAGTATGAACAGAAAAGTATCATCCTCTCTTCCCAGAGTAGGCAGGTAAACGTTACCTACAGAAATGAGAGAAATATGGCAGAGGAAAAATAAATGACTTTCCTCCTTGTCTCCTCTCTGATGGAGGACATGAGGTCATCACACACTCAATACCATATCCGATTAAAAACTACTGCATAAGGATGCACTAAGTACAGCAGATTCATATGATCAATTTCTTTAACTACGGGTAACTAAAATTCTAACTGCAGCACAAAGCCATCATCTCTCTTCTACTCTAAACAGAAAATGCTAACTGAAAGGGGCTATAAGATTAAAATATCCTCCAAATAGCCACATCTGGCATATACCATAATGCTGTACTGCTCGGCAACACAAATGTATGAAATATCTTTAGCCTTCTAGAAACTGAAGTCTATTTGGGTAAATTCTGACAAATCTGGAAAGAATGATGCTTCTAGAGGCATATTAGCAAAATTATTCAGCTTTATAAACACAAGGTACTGCATATGGAAGGTTTGCAAACAGAATGTGTTGATCTAACACTATGAAGTACCACCACAGAGCTTTTGTTGCAACAGTAAGAACCATTTCTCCTTACTTACTCCATGGAAATATACTTACTTATTTCCAATCTTAACTACAAGGTTAGGGTCATCAATGATAGCAGGATTGTCCACAAACTGCTGATATGTTACTGCATGTTCTAAGAATTCTTCTGTTGGGGAAAAACAAACAAAAAAATAAAGCAAATGCAAGTCATGCATTTACAGATCCCCCCTGGGATGGGCCAGTCTAAACAAAAACATATTGCTTTCACACTCAGAGTTTGCCCTTGACTACTAAGGTACTGAGATCGGTAGAAATATAGAAGCAAGCTGTTCAGAAATTCCAATTTCAGAAGATACTGAGAGTTTCTTTGTGCACAGCTGGGTATTTTCCCCTTCAAAATACAAGCTAAGTGAAAGCTTAAGGATAGAACTGCAAGGAGAAAAGTTAGGCTCTTAAGACAAGTAGGGAAATATTTCCTCATGCTTTTTACTGATCCTTTGTCCAAATAAGGAATAGGAACTGGTGGGCTTACATATGCATAAATCCATAAGCAAAACTTGATGACCACTTGTACAGCTTACAGTGAAATAAAAACCATCCACGAACAAACACCTTTTCTACTACCTGCAGCTCCTTCAACAAAATCCCCATATTTTATAGGTGATCTGAATAACAAGCATAACTCAAATTTTAATATAATGAAAATGCATAATAACTAGCTTCTGAACAGCAATCAGTGTAACATCAGGCTCATGGGTTTATGACTCCATGTCAGTGCAGAATTTGCATGTCTTAAACCATTTATCTTCACCGTATGCAGCTGAAAGTTTAAAGCAAAGAACACTCTTAAATAATTTATCTCATGAGTCACACAAGAAATGGAAGGTACAGCAGCTGTTGCCATTTACAGACCAGACCATCCTTTAATTCCTGGTATGGACAGCATAGTATTTCTTGGCTATAAGTTACACCAGGTGACAAAAGTACCATTTACACTGCTAGGATATAAAATCAGTATTATCAGGAAATGCATACACACACTTTTCAAGAATATAGCATATAGATGATTACTAAAAGGTGATAAAATAGTGAAATGATAAAGACCATCTAATTATGAAAAAGAAAATTTGTCATTTCAGGAAGCATTTTCTAAATACATTCCTAGGTACAGCCACAGGAGGGCACTGCTCCCTTGATCAAGGATGTTCAAACTTGGTTGAGAGCACAAACCTATATCACGGGGTCAATCTTTACCTTTGGTTATCTCTTTGTTGTCCGTAAGGCCTCCACAGAGAGAAATGGCAATGGAGGGCAAATCTCTGGTTCCATCTGAGGTGCTTTCAACACCACTGTCAGCACCTGAGCTCCCAAAAGACTGCGGAGAATGAGTGGCAGACCGTGGCCCTGTGTCATTTGTGTTTCTGTTTTGTACGTTATCCCCACTGAAAAAGAAAGATCAGACGTTCAATCTTCACATATCCATTCCCAAGGTCTCTCCCTTTAACACATACTGTTTAGATCAGATGTGTGCTTAAGAGTAAAGAGAAATGTATTTGCTGGCTTTTGCCATAAAATTTAAATGAAGTAGCATAGATATCCCTTGTCCTTAAGAATTAGATTGCCTCTACTAAATTTCATAAATTACTCATGTATAACTACAGTTTATTTATAAGAGAAAGGGAAAATAATATACAGTAAAAACTTAGTGGATAAACTAAGACTGCTATAATCAAAATTTACACTAGGAGAATTGTTCCCAAATATTGAACGTTTGTCAGATATGTATATAAATCTTTTACATATTGAATATGCATATATAAGTATATACAAGCTATTTGGATTTGAAAATTAAGGGGATACTGTTATGTATTATTTCTTATTGTATATAGATGAGATTGGTACGAAGAAACACAGGCTCATCAAGTTGCTTTTCCATTACAGATTTATATGAATGCATTTGAGAATGGAATTTGCAATCCAACCTTCTCTTTCATATCACTATTCTTTCTCTGTTCTGTTGAAACACTAATATTACAATGGCTGATTTTAAGCAAACAAGAAAATAAATGAGAAATAGAAGCCAATTTAAATGCTGCTCAATTTAGTCAAATGACTAGAAGGTGATGTACAGAAGACGAGAAACATTAAGAGATTCTGATAAAGATTGAAAACGACCTCAATTTGTTTGTTTGGGATGGACTACTTTTATAAGAAAGTCTACCATGCACCATTAAAAAATGATTTTCAAACATATTATTTATAGGTGATCACCCACAGTAGAACAACATAAGAGTAATAGTTTTATGCTGTTAACAGTAAGCTACATTCTCCTCAGTAATGAGCAAGGCCATGGGGATATATATATCCCACGGCCAACTGTTCTCCCAGGGCATGTGAGTAACACCCACAAACATCAGTGTACATTACATAACAACCCGCAAACAATATATGATGCTTGGTTGACCAAAATGGAACATGAATTTTAAGCACAGCTCCTAGGCCCAAATATCAAGCCACCTAAAAGCCCCCAACATTTCTGCAAACTGAGGTGGAGACAGAAGGAAAATTTTGAAGAAGAGGCTGAAGAAGAGGCCTCATTTGGTTGGCGTGAACAATTTGATCTCAGTGCAAAAGGAAGAAAGCTATACAAACAGCAGAAATATAAGCAAACAACTTATACTTTTTGGGGAAATAAAGTGCAGCAACTTCTGGATCCATGTCAGTAAGGTCATCTAAATAGACACCATCAGCACCAAGATGCCGGCTTCGTTTGTCTGTAAGGAATGGTAGAAATAAGCCTATTAACAAGTCTTTTCTGAGTAAGAAGTCACAGAATCACAGAATTATAGGGGTTGGAAGGGACCTCTAGAGATCATCGAGTCCAACCCCCCTGCCAAAGCAGGCTCCCTACACCACGTCGCACAGGTAGGCGTCCAGGTGGGTCTTGAATATCTCCAGAGAAGGAGACTCCACCACCTCCCTGGGCAGCCTGTTCCAGTGCTCCGTCACCCTCACTGTAAAGAAGTTCTTGCGCACATTCGTGCGGAACTTCTTATGCTGGAGTTTCAGCCCATTGCCCCTAGTCCTGTCCCCACGCACTACTGAAAAGAGACCAGCCTCGCCACTATAGCTCCCACACCTCAGGTATTTATAAACCTGGATCAAGTCCCCTCTCAGCCTTCTTTTCTCAAGGCTAAACAGACCCAGTTCCCTAAGTCTCTCCTCGTAGGGGAGATGGTCCAGGCCCTTCACCATCTTTGTGGCCCTCCGCTGGACTCTTTCCAAGAGATCCCTGTCTTTTTTGTACTGGGGAGCCCAGAACTGGACACAGTATTCCAGATGAGGCCTCACCAGGGCAGAGTAGAGGGGGAGGATCACCTCCCTTGACCTGCTGGCTACGCTCTTTTTAATGCACCCCAGTATGCCATTGGCCTTTTTGGCTACAAGGGCACACTGCTGGCTCATGGCCAACCTGTCGTCCACCAGGACGCCCAGGTCCCTCTCAGCAGAGCTCCTCTCCAGCAGGTCTTCCCCCAACCTGTACTGGTGTATGCAATTATTTCTACCGAGTCCAAACTGTTATTGCTATTTAGCTGTTCATTTTAGGATTGAGAAAGAAGACAAGTCGTAACAGTTTGTGAACTACAGTTGCATAAAATGGTACTGCCTAAAGTTTCAAAACATGTTGCTTGTATACACTGCTCACACTTGGAACGCACAAATGGGAAAACAGAGGACTAATCCTGAGACATGCTGCAGCTTTCCTCTTCTAGAGGAAACCACTGGGAATTACAAACTACTGCTCACTAACTTGGGCTTTTTTGACTTTGAAGATGTTGAAAATTTCAGGAAAATTGCTATAAACCTGTATGTTTACTGACAAAACACACCTGCACAAACCAAACTTATGTAGAATTTACATAATTACAGGATAAGCAGAGCTCTAAAGGGCACAGATTAATTTATACGGCAATGAGGTGCTTTACCACCATGAACTTTAAAGACAAAAATCATACATGTAAATATGAAGAATCAACAGTTTTACCTTTCTTTCTGGAAGGGGAATCTGTCTTGCCAACTGCCTGGGCTGAGCAAGCTGCAGCTTGTTTTATTTCCTCATTGGCAGGCAATGATGGTACAGCTGCTTCTGCAGATTCTGTCTCTGGCTTATTTGTCTCAGCTGGCAAGGGCTCAGTTTCATCAGCAGCTGCTGCATCTGCATGTCCAAGGGCAGGTAGAGGAGACACGCCATTAAACTCCTCTATAGGAGCACTCTGGATGACCCGAAAGTGAGTGCTTTCTGAAGGATTTACATCTATTGTGTTGGTTTCCTTAGCTTTGATCAAGGAACTCGCCTATAAGAAAAAGCAAACAAAAAACCATATACAGAAAAGCTCTTAAAAAATGCAATAGTTTCACCTGTTCTGTTCAATGCAAGATCAGATACTCAAGGTCAGCAAGCCACAAATAACTGAGCTTGATGCTACAACATACAAAAGCCCTTCACTCTGCTACTTGCTTCTAAGTATATCTCATATATATAGAGATACGGCATAATGCAGCTGCATTCTGGGTCCAGGAAGATTTTGTTCTATGACATGTTCTGCAGTCCTAATTTCCCACACATCTGTGTGAGAGCACATCACAGCTCCCACCTGACCTCCTCTCTTTTAGCACAAAGCCCAGCTTTGCCTTAGAAAGTAACCCTGACAAACACTGTTGACTAGTGTCCTCATTACAATCAGGATTCTCCCAGGGAACAGGATGTTGCTTGCTGTCACTCATCAGTACTCCAGGTTAAGATTTTTCAACACTCTGTAGGCATAATTCTAGATCTCCCCAGAGAGCAAGATATGTGGTGCTCTTACTGAAGAGAGCTGTAGTCCTACAGCAGCAGCTGTATGGCTGCTATAACCTTCATGGCAGTGCAAGCAAACATTTACAAAGTGATGAGCAATATCCAAAGCACAACTCCCAGTTCAGATGTGGCCAGATAAATTCAGAATAGTTTGGTTAGGGACATAGACAGGGACTGCAAATGGAAGAACCTCCAAGAGCAAGATCTGCAAGGCCTGCTTCGCTGACATGCATAGCCTGGGTTCTGTCCCTTTATTCTGCTCCTGTCTCCATCACTCCCACAGTCCTTTTTGCAGAAAAGCCAGCCTTCTGAAGAAGGAAATAAAAGCTGCACCCTCTGTACCCCCATAATTGCAACACATCCTGGTAACTAGCAATAGGACAAGAGAGAAAGGCCCTAAGTTGCACCAGAGAAGTTCAGATTGATATTAGGAATTATTTCTTCCCAGAAAGCGGCATGAGGTATTAGAACAGGCTGCCCAGGGAGATGGTGGAGTCACTGTCCATAGAAGCATTTAAGGAAAGAGTAGATGTAGTACTTAGGGACATGGTTTGGTGGACAACAGGACTAGATGATCTTAAGAGATCTGTCCCAACCTTAACGATTTTATTATCTTTGTTTCTCTTACCCACAGGCAGGTGCAAGTCCTTCATATCTTGCCCTGAATGAATGCTCTGACTCAGCAGCTCCCATATAGAGACAGACACGCCTGACCTGCAGCATACTCAGCTGCACATGGCTTCTGTGCAGCTTGACAGACAATGCTGCCAGCACACCACAGATCCTGCCATCTAGAAGGGCCTTCAGAAAAGCCAGATGGCCTCAGGCTGGACACAGGCACCAAGCCAGTTGAGTCAGGTCATCCAAGAAAGCACATCTGGGCATGTGAAGATTTGTGGACAACTGCAGGTGTTTCTGGATACATATGCACTAAAACAGCCACTTTCGTTTTTTTGTGAATCAAATTGCTAACACCAAGCACCTGCTTTGCATCTAAAGCTCTTTAGAAACAAATTGCAATTTTCCTACATAAAATTTTACAATTTTACATAAAAATGGGATTTCTTCCCCTTTCAGGAGCTTGCAATAAAATAAGCACATTTGCCCAAACAAAACAACAGATGCCAGTAAGGAATTAAACTGATCACACCACATACCTTTTTAGCCTGTGGTAGCTCTCCCCAGGCCCAGTGCATGTGCGGATTCTTTAGTCCACTCCTGTCTGTAGGTTTACTGACTAATTCTGAATCACTTTGAGGAGTAGGAGGACGTGAGCCTGATGAGCTGGAGAAAAATAAACAAAAAACTTATTATAGTAATACTACAAAACCATAAAATAACCATGGCACAGTAAGCGCTTTACAAACTGACATGCACCAGTCCAAAGTATTGAAAGTTTTATGATTATTATCAGCCGAATGAGAGAGTATGAAAGCACAGAAAAACATTTCACATGGTTCAGGATCTTAATATTAGCACTCAGTGGCCTCATTACCTGCCATTTTTAGTGACTGCCATCACAGAAGCAGGCTTTGAGAAGATGAAAAGAATGAGATGAGCACCAGACCTGATCACTTCAGGAAGATTTGTGTGTGCATGGAAAAGAAGAACTGTGAATGGAGATGGCACCAGAAGCAGTAGAAGAGATGTTAGTGTTGTTAGAATGGATGTGAAGTATAGAAGTGATTCACTCAGCTCAACAAGAAACCTTACCCTGACTAAATAATAACTTAATCTGAAGGTATTCAGTTTATTACTTCTTTTTACTGACTAGTTCAATTCTATCTCCATATACATGCCTATAGGGAAAACTGCAGGAGCAGCACACAAAGAATTTGTGTGTTCCCAACATAAAAAAAATATTTAACTCTTTGTTTTGCTGTACTGGAATATAAAATCATTTATTCATCAGGATATCATCAGTTGCACAGCACATTTTTAATGTGAAGTCAACAACGTGAAGTCAAGTTAGTCTTAGCTAACAATAATGCTTCTACCGCAACTTGAAACTCCAAACATCTAACTTTTAGGAAGCATTATCGCCACACAAATCAATCTGTGCATTACAAACATTTTGACTTTCAAAAACAAACAAACAAACAAAACACCCTACTGTTTACTTCAATAAAATACTCCATCCAGGCTTTGGAGTGTATTCAGCTCAAGTTCCCTCCTTACTCAGCCAGACAGCATAAGAGAATACAGGCATTAATTCAGTTAGGGCTAGCAAGCCCATTTTGCAGTGAGAATACAGACCAAGGAGTAGAGCAGGGGGACCTTACATTTTGCAGAATTTTCTCTAAAAACACAATTTCCTTGCACACACAAATAAGCAAAGAAGAACCAGGACATTTATTTCCAGACATACACATGTAAGCTCTATAAACAGCATACATTAACACAGAGTTGTACTTCGAGAAGGCTCCTGATGCAAAAGGCTACCCACTCTCCTAAAACAGAGCACATACCATCTCCTGAACTTTCAACACAAGTACAATTCCATTTTATATGGTACAAAAACTAACACGATCTCAGAGCAGACTGTAATTATTACTGTAATGGTATCTCAGCATAAAAGGTTTGATGTCAAATCAGGCTGTCAACATGTATCCACAAGGCAGAGTAAATTACAGTCTTGTTTATAAAAAAATACTAAAAAATTCTTATATTTTATGCAACCTAGAATATAAACTAGGGTTTTCCAAGCCATTGAGAAACACCAGCATGGAGTTAGAGACCACCCAGTGAGAGCTGTTTTTCCATTAGAGAGAAATACCCTTCTTTTTGCTTCATATGATATCTTGTTTAACACTCAGTAGCTACTCTCCCCCCACATAATACCCTTCTGGAACAGCAACAGTAATCTCTGTAGTTTATGTGTGCAGAAGGCAATTATGCAAACCATAGTCTTGCTTGTTTACTGTCTATTTGCATAGCTCTGCCTCCACATATGTGATGCCAGATTTGTCTCCTTTATCTGTGCAAGGACTATTTTAGCTGCTATTTCCTTCAAAATACTGCTACCAAAGTAACTTCATACTGGAGATTAATAAAGCTCACAACCACTTTTTTTTTTTTTTTTTTTTTTTTGGTTCCACTATTACAGAATCATAGAATCACCAAGGCTGGAAAAGAATCACCCAGTCCAACCATCCACCTAACACCAACTTCTAACAGTAAACCATGTCCTTCAGTGCAACATCTAAACATTCCTTGAACACCTTCAGGGTCAGTGATTCAACCACCTCTCTGAGCAGCCCATTCCAGCACCTGACCACTCTTTCAGAGAAGTATTTCTTAATGTCTGTCCTGAATCTCCCCCAACACAACTTGAGGCCATTCCCTCTAGTCCTACTGCTAGTTACAGTGGAAGAAGAGACTGAAAATACTATATGAAATCAAACCTCAGATTAGTGTTACTCTTGCACATGGGAGGACAATGAAGCTGAACTGCAAGATCTCGCAGGATTTGTAATTCAGTGACAGTAACCTAGAAACAAATCCCCAAATAAAGGGCTCCAAAGGATTTTTATTTCTTACACCATCAAGACATTTGTAACACAGGCCAAACTACACTCTGCCTTTCATACAGTTCTGTCCTCAAGTCAGGCACTGACCAAACCCAGCAGAATTTCTACAACCTTCTACAGATTGTTGAAGATACTGCAGGCCAAACTAGAGCTATCAATCCTATCAGCACTGCATAAGAATGGCAAAGTCTGCTCAACCACTTAGATTAGCATATCCAATCCACAACCCATAAACACTGAATACTGGTGTCCTAGACCTATAGATTTCTTCATACAAGCTGTGCATGCACCGAGTGTAGTCTGATGTCAAAGAGTTAGGAACTTGGGCTGTGGCTAGCTGCTCCACAGTAGGAAACCACACTTATCTAAGAAATGCTTCCTACTGAAAGCAAGGAAAGCCCAAGGAAGCAGCAGTGTGATCTGCAAAAAAGTCCTGTCTTGACAGAAGTCAAATAAACTGCAAAAAGATAGGCAGAAGGAAAGGGAGATGCCTCATTTACATTCCAGAACAACTGTTGTCACAGTAGCATTTCTGATCTCATACAGAGGAAAGGAGCTGCAGACACAGAGAGGGCCTTATCCAGACCAGTCACTATGGTACTTTACCTGCATGTCTCAACAGCAGGACAGCTAAGGTCCAGATCAAATTTGATGGAGTCATAAGTGGCACGTTATTTGTTCAATCCCACTTCTGCACATGCCCTACTTTCCCAAGACAAATACTGTGGACATCCCTGACTGTCCCAGGATTTCACACAGGCTAACTGTTGCAACATAATTAGGCTAAGAATAGCAGATCTCCAAGCTGGCGGTTTTTAGTACCGCCTAAAGTATCTAGCATGGTGCCTATGTTGAGATAAGCAGTGAGCAATTTAGCCTGATTCACTACTCAAAGCTTCCCCAGCCTTAAAGGAGAACTGAGGAGATCATATTCAGACACATACTTTAGAATGTTTAACTTAGTTGCTGTAACATCGCTCCTGACTGGAAAAAAAAAATGGGCCTGGTTGCAGAACTTTGAGACACCTTGAAGAAGGCATCAACAAATATCTGTACCCACTTTCAGATTTGTAAGAGAGTCTAAAGGCCAGAGGTGGCCCACACTACAGCAAAGACATAGCTGTGGGTCTCCCAAGCTTTAGACAAGATGCTCTACCTGTTGTGCCATCTTTCCTCCTAAGATGCACCCCATTCCAATCCAACACACAGAGAGTATTTCAAACCAGGCAATGAGAGAAAAGAGTTTCTGTTTTGACATTTGGCTCTTCCCATTACAAATTTTCCTTTCTTTATTTCTCAATTTTGAAGGCCGTGTTTTGCTTTTACTTTTTCATCTCCAGCAAAAATAAACCCCTCAGGAAAAACACTGGATAAAAACATCATTTAAATATACACTGATGGTAAAAAGACACATAGAAAGGCCAGTCATCAGAGGACTGCAAGACTTCACTTAACCAAGCTCTTCCTCTTTTTCTTTTTGTTATCATCTTAATCAACTTAGTTTTAAACTCGGTCTTCAGTAGCCCAATTTTATGAATACATTAGCTACCTTCATTCGAGGTGTGATTCAAGGCAACCTAGCTTCAGTCAATGCTCACAAAGAAGAGAGGAAGTGGTTTTCAAAGTCACTTTCTTTAAAAGTGTCTGGGTTAGCAATGAGTACAGTTATAAATACAGCAAAGTTCACGTCCAGTTAATGTGCCAAGTGCATGTTAATGTGTTAAAAGGATTAAAGAGTAGCACAGAAAAGTGGGAGAACAACTGTTCTACCTGTCTGGAGGAGAAAAGTGAGAAGACTGATGAGGACAAGAGTTAGATAGGCCTCCATCTGCTGGAACAGTGAGAAGAGAGGACTGCCCTGTGCAATCTATAGGCTTACTGGACAACACATTGGTAAGAAAAAAAGAAATAAAACAGTGTCATTATTCACAGCTAGTACTGATTAAAACAAGCTCTTTGTGTATTAGCTACATGAATGACGAATTTACATCTAGAGTTTTCGAAATACAGAATATTGCAATCTAGAAACAAACAGAACATACAGTACAAAAAGGCACCGAGGAGGCAGGGTATTGACACATACTCTCACCAGCTAACCTCATTAAGCTCTAGTCAGTGGAGAAAGTTTATTATAGAATTCCATATAAAACATCTAAATTAAGCCACTAAAAACACTTCCTTGCTCTCCTTTCTTCCATTCCTAACCCATAGGGGCAGTTCATTGAGATAAGACATACCATAAAGTCTTACTGATACTACCCCACTTCAAGATGCGCACAGCCACATAAACATACACACACACACACACACACACTTCATTCTTATTTTAATGAATGCAACTGACAACCAGTGAAAAGTTATCAGTTTTTGACAATATTTCCCAAATGGGAGTGAACATAAACATTCATTTTTTAAAAAGGAGTATACTCAAATTGCTTAAGGTTTTACATGTCTGCATTCAGTGAAGTCCTTAGAAAGTTTGTGCATCAGGTAAAGATTCACCTTTGACAACACATGCATCCTCTTTGAAATATATACATCTGTTAATACCATTGTTTGCACGTAAGTATTCTTTAGAATGTGTGGGCCTGGATTTGTATGCACGTGTTTGTTGAATAAAGGGCAGAGTTAACCTGAAGTTGTTCTACATTAATTTCATCTAGCAATTGACAGTGACCATGTTTGATGGCAAAATTTTCATAAGACTTCATATAGCACTAGCATAAAGGAAATTAACGAAAAGAGAACTATCTAGAACTGTACCATCAAAAAATTACCTTTGAATAGGTGACCATTCTCCATCTGAACGAGGGTAAGATGAAGACTGAGAATAAGTAGAAACAGTAGGAGCCTTTATATCAGATACTTCATCAACAAACACATCTGGAACAAGAATCCTAGGGAAAGACATGACATTAAAATATTTGATTACTCAACTGTTATATACCACAAAAAATTGGGGGGGGGGGGGAGGAAGGGAAAGGGGGTAAAAACACCTACTGCAAAGAAGTATTAGTGAAACTTGAAGTAAAAAGACAGAGACGTCATCATCATCTGATTCACACCTTCCTAGACCACAGCATGACTGAAGACTAGTTATTTTAAGTGCCATTTTCATTATTTGTTAGTAGTATTCCTGATAGCTTTCAAACCAAAAGCTTTCTTAGAGAAACATGTTTATCAGCCACGCGTACCAGCTTCAAAATCACTATCAGATGGTACAGAACAGAACATTAACCCTGCACTAGGTTTCCATTATAAATCTCCATTCCACTGCGATACCTTGAATTGTCCAATGGTTCCTTTTCTTCCTCTGAGCTAATCTCTATAGGAAACATGTCTTCATCTTCTGATGTATCTCCAATGTCTTCTCTTTTTAAGCTGTCTATTTTGTGGGTAGACTTCCTCCTCTTTTTCCTCCTCTTTTTCACAGAGCTACAGACTGCAGATGTTTCAGTACCAGGCTGAGAACCATGAGCTTGTGATGGTACTTGTGAGGATACACTGTTGTCCAGGTTTCTTATCCTGTCAATTGAGTTCCTCTTCAGCTGAGCTTCCATTAAAGCAGTTCCCTCAGACAAAATGGGGGATGTAGACAGATGATAAGGAATTACCTCCTGAGAAATATGAAATCGAAACCATGAGAAAAAGTTAGTTCTTCTGTCAGTCACAAATTAGAAGTCAGTCTGCTGAGTGTATGTGTTCAAAGTCAAGATTTCTGAGAGAAAAGAGAAGTTGTGATAATACCGTCCTTCATAATACATCCTCTGCTGTACACATCCTTAGATCACATTAACTGTGTACACGTTATTTCTGTTCACACACTGACATGCATATAAGCCCATATTTTTTAGTTATGTGACAACTTTCTTTAGATACTTTCCAACCTCAGCAACCAAGAAAATGCTTAGTACTGAGTTCCAATAGCAGAAAAACATCCAGAAACTTTCAAATATACAGAATGAATAAAAATACATTTTTCAACAAAATCTCTAAATTTGGAACTGACTTAGAAGAGTAAGCACTGTGTTTTAGCAAGCTGGAATTTTGATTCTTACCTGATCATTATCCATCTCCTGGACAAAAAAGGCTTCTCCATTGTCTCCTAGTTTCATGTGCAAATCTACAGCCTCTCCATTAATTTCTATGTCAACCTGGAAGTCAGTAACATTTAAAAAAATTAAAATAACATTGTTTTAGATACAGTTTCTGTTCAGCTATCCTACCACTGTCGCTGGACAAATACTTCTCAGTGAAGTGCAGGAAGCCTCCTCATAAACAAAAAATACTCCACTACACTTGTGAAGGGGCAGGGGAATTTTTTTGCCCTTCACAAGGCCATCAGTTTTCAGGATGATGTCCTAACTTGTTCAGCTCATCATTGTCTAGCTCCCCAGGAAGGTTTATAGCCATTATATAAAGCCCTGAATCTTTTTAATTGAAATTCTAGATGCTTCATTCACCACATAAATCTTTTCTCCCTTTTAATTCACAGCCTAATTTTTTAGAGTACAGAAAGTGCTTCCACATGTAAATTTCTAACATCCTGCCTTTCAAATTAATTAAACGGGTGCTATGAGAAGCTGAAACAAAAATTGATTTCTATTCTCTACACGATCCACATATTGATTTCTCCCACACGTTTGTCTCAGCACTCAGTACAGCACCAACCATTCCCATTTCTTGTCAGGAAGATTTCTCTCTTTGTTTATAACCACTTTTGCCACTAACTTTTTTTTCACTTTTACAGTGGGAGAGTTGGACAACCCTACATTTACTTCACTAGAAATTGTATGTTTTGGGCATAGTAACAATATCAACTGTTGTCCGTTCTAAATATTTGTGTCCTTTTTTGATTCAGGTAAATTTTAAAGAATGATGACATTGGAATTTTTCTGCTGAATAGTTACAGATACACTCTCAGCTCAGATTGCAGGCCCTTATGAATTAATTCCTAAAATAATGCATGTCCTTAGGAATTAATTCCTAAAATAATCTGTCGTGCATTAGTCACTGTCAGCTTCTCATCTGATAACATACGGCCATATCTTTCAGCTTGATTACATTTATCTAAAGTCCTCACCACTTTTTCTAGCTTTATCTTAATATTCATTACCTGAAAAGCATCACTTCATTGTAAATCCCTTTTTATAAATACCAATGCACATGTTAAAAAGAAGTGATCTTGCAACATAGTCACTAATGAAATTGAGAATATGCCCAAACTGTCACATTCAAAATTTTGCTCTATAGAAAATAAACACTAAAAATTTCAAGGTTCCTTTTCATTATTACAGTTAATGTCTTAGAAATTATGCTTAGAAGCGTGGTAATCTCTAATAACTGTTTTAAGTGAAATTTGCTTCAATTTGAGCACTTTATAAAGAATGCCCAAAGAAAACCTTGACTACCGTACAGAGTATCTAGTAAATTTCATACCACTGGAGCCAAATCACAGACAGAGTGCAACCAAAGTGTCAATTCTTACCACTTTCTCCCTGGAACGCAGAACTCCCATTTTTCCAAAGCGCACATGGAATGGAGAACACTGAAGATTTCCATCTGGCTGACGTACAACAATTATATCGATACATCCTGATAGCGTGGCTGGGTTTAGTCCCTTATAGAGCTCCTTCACGGTTACAAACACTTGCCCGGCTAACTGACCAACGTAGTTCATGGTTTGGACCTGAAAAGCAACAGACAAAACAGATTAGGTTTGGAGCACTGCTTTATATTTTAAAGACATTTGAGATTCCAACAAGGGTTATTCTCTTGTTTCATTAATTAATAACTTCACACAAAATCAGGATTTCTCAACTACTTTATTCAGAACTGACATAGTGATAGAGAGCTATTAAAAAGCCAAAACAAAACCTTTTTAACTCTCGGAATTATAACAACTTTCAAAAGTTTGTAACATTAGTTGCATTCAAAACCACAGACTTTTAGACTGCAGCTCATAAGAGTTTCTACTTCATCGCTGAAAGAACAGCATTACTGCCGAACAAAACATCTCCTCCTATCACTTATTGAGCTCTCAAAATGGAATATATTTTTTTCATCTATTTCTATGAGCTTTTAAGGGCAGGGCAAGGGATGGTTGTGAGCAGATCTCCATTTTCACTCCATTAAAGACAAAGACTATTCTCCCACTCAGCGGAGATTTCTGCTGCTAAAAGACTACTGCAAGGCACATATGCAAAAGATACAAATGGTTTGGTACTCGAGAGCTCCTCAGTTTTGGAGTGCTTCCTAAATGCAACTCTACCCATCTCTTAAAATATCTTTTTAGTACAAGCAGGTTTATTAAAAATGAGACACATGTTTATGGCTAAGGTGATTGGCTAGTTGGCTTTATTTCCCCTCCTCTCCCAATTAGTACAGTTTATTCCTTCTTAATACATATTCTCATTAAAAAAAAAAACCAGTCCCTACACAAGACAGCATGCATACTTAGACACTCACAAATCCAACAAGTCTTTCAAGGGCTCACAAAATATGAATGAATTTAAGTAGATACTCTTCAGAACATCAGAAACTGCAGGGACTGTATTATTTCCTTTGGCTTTTTTTCCAGTACCTCTTGCAGATTCTGAGATAGTGATGTCAAGAATATCCCTGTAGGCTCAGTATGTGCTCTTAGAATGCCTGGCATGCAAGTCTTCTGCAGGGCTGCACATCACCCAGACATCAACAGAAAGGGCAGGCAATGGTAAAACACAGTGCTGATGAGAACAGAATAGAGCTCAGTCTGAGACAGTCACCGCACTTAGCTGCACAGCACGCATTAAACAGCAGTTCCAACACAGGCTTCTTTCAGCTGTGTTCTCTTGGTAACAACAAAATGATGCAAGTGTGAAATGATTCAAAAAATAGCTCTGATTTTTAACGGTGGTTTATACTTAGAAGCAAACAAACAAAACTATTAAAAGAATGCCATGAAAACTAACCTGTCTACTTCAAAGGATTTGCCATGACATAATACATTAACTGCTGAAATCCACAAATCCGCATTCAGGCACCTAGGAAGTGCCGCTGACAAGTCAGCATGCATAAACTTGATAAAGAGTCATTATATTCAATTCTCCAGTATTCAACTGGCAGCAGCATCCTGGGCTCCTACAATAAGCACATTAGTAACATACTTTTCCTGAACGTACATCCAGCAGAGAGCTGTTGCACTGAGAGCTTTAAACTCATGATGCACCTGGTTCTGTGTCATAATTGTTGGAACTTCAGCCTGAAAGGGGCTTCTAGAGCCCTCTGTACCACAACTACGCACAAGGGAGAGTCAGCTTGGCCCAGAATGCCAATTGAGCTCTCACTGCCTTCAAGGATGGAGATTTCACAGCCTCACCATGCACTTGTTGCCACATCCCCATAATGAGGATCTTCTACCCAGCATCTAATTAGGATTTCCCACAGCTTGTGCCTATTGCCTCCTGTTTTATCACTCAGCACCTCTGAGCAAATCCTGGACATTTCCTCTGTACTCCCAGCAGGTTGCTGACTGCAGAACTAGCTTTCCCAGTCTCTCCCTGTAAGTCATAAGCTTTAGCCCCCCCATTACCTCGGTAGCTCTCATTTGAGCTCTTTAAGAAGCCAGCACTATGCACACACTCTTACTGATAGTAGGTTTTTTTTTTAGTTATCTCTTTGCTCTGTAAAAAATACTTCCAATTGCTATGTAGGATTTGTTTAACTTGAAGTACAATAAGAAACTTATTTCTTCTTGTGCTAGCATTAAACTTAAAGCTGGCTACACTTAAGACTCCAAATTACACGGTCTATTTGACACCAGTTGACAACAAAATTTCTGGGTGCAACACGGCTGTAACTTCCTTCTCCTTGGTGAAGGAGTATTTGCTGGGACTTGACATCCAACTGCATTCTGGGAGGGTTGTGGGCAAACAATCAAAATATGAGAACTCACACACATCCTCTTACCAAGTTACACCAGCAGGTCCCTCAACTCCTCAAAGGAGGAGTTATGGAACTGCTCTTGTTCATGACGAATACAACCATACTGCCTGTCCTGTCTTAGGACACAGATCATTTCTATGCTGGTGTATTAGAAGTGAGACATTGTCCTCAAGCTCTGTGGCCAAGTGGAACAGCAGAGCTTGCTTTTACACAGAGCAAGCCTATTATTCCTATAAAAATAAAAAAATCAAACAACCACATTTAAATAGTCAGCTAGTGTCAGACATTCAGTCCAGACTGGGCTGAACCTGGCTCATGCTGAAAAATCACTGCAGAATTAAGAGAATGACAGATTAAACCCATAAGAATCACATAAAAAATGGTTCTATATCATAAACATAGTATCATCTTCATAGTATCACAGTATCGTGCGAGTGGGGAACAATGGGGAACAAAAGGAAGTTCTAACAAGGATATGATTCAGAAATGGGACTGAGAGATGCAGGCCCCTTGTCCTAGCCCTTGCACGTACCTGTCAAAGCCAAGACTGTTTGGATGCTAAGTTTCTAAGTTTATTTTGCCAACCTACAGTCAGGCACTACTGTGTCAACACTCCAGGAAACCAACATTCCTCAAACCCCAGAGAGGCTGTGTGTGGTTTTGGTGCAACATTTCACTCTGGCAGCTCCTAGACATCTTTCACACACTAACCAGGCAGCTGTGACTTCAGCAATAAGCACAGGGTTTACATCATGGATAAAACCCACTGCCTGCTTGTTAATTATGCTAGATTTAGCAAAACTTGATTCTCATACCATGGAAGCAAGCTAATAGACAGAGCATAAAGTATTTTTTGCTGCTGGGAAAGCTCAAAATCCTTTTGAACCAAGCTTTCAGCACTTAGAGCAGCCCATAATGCTTCTGCCATTATTCTCATATGGTCTGAAACATTGCACAGCCCCCAAATGATTCATCCATTATGAAATTAAAAGTATTTTCTAGCATCATTTTGAATGTCAAATTACCTAGCGTCCCCTGCCAGAGAGCAACTCCAACCTTTTTTTTTATTAAGACAGCCATCACTCTTCAGAATTTATCATTTTGTGGAAAATATGTGAAAAATAAAGCACTAAGTGCTACCTTATTACTTAATTACTTAACTTATCAAAGAGTACCCTTAGCAACATCATCTTTAGGCCTTCCCAAACTCTACTGGATGCCCCCATCTATATCAAATGCACCATCACCTGAATCATCTGCTTCTTTTGTACAGGTACATCAAGTTGTACACAGACACTAGAAATGGTGATAATAGCACTCTTCCTGGCCCCTTCTGTGCAGCCCCATGGCATTTCACCTTTCTTTGCTGAACTGAAAGTTATCACAATTAAAGACACTGTCACTGTACTCGTGTCCTAGTTAGTAAGTAAAACCACATCACAGATGCCATCCTTACAATTTGATCACCTAATCCTATTCAAACTACAAAAATCTGGTACATTTTTGGCACACAAGAACAGTTCTTTAGTGGTTGGCCCATCAGTAGCAGCTGCAGTTCAGACGCACAAGAGATGACTCCCAAAGAGCAGTTCAGATGTAGTCACCTTCCTTAAAAGAGAGCTTTTTTAATGCACAGATGCAAGCAGACTAGCTGGTCTGTCTGCCAAGAATGGCCTTTGGCATCCTTTTGTGCATTAGCATGAGTACAACATTTAGGTCCTTTTCAATACTTTCTCCAGAGTTCTTTGCAGTTCCACAAAGATACGCAGCAATGGTAAACGTAACACAAACCAAACATGCAGCACAAAGGAATACAGCACAATAGAGACACATCTTTTCACTATGGACTTAAAACCTTATGTCATGGTGAGACCCTAACTTTCCTAAGAGATTTTCCTTACAGCTTTGAAGTGGTGAAAGGGAGCCAGAAACCAGTGAGACACCATCCAGTTAATATAAACCACCGCAGCACTGCCCATGCTATGACAACTTCCCAAGCCTGGTCTACATGGTTCCATGATCTACTCTTGGCTTCTGTTATGAAGATGCAAAGCTTGAGAGAGACTGGACCACATCTGGGAATCAAGCTTTGTCTCCTCCAAGGGAATTATTCCTTATACACAGCAGAGTAATCAGCAACACTTAAGAGAGGTAAGTACTGACTGCTATCATTTTATTACATGTCAAACACTTATTTTCTTGACTCTGAAACAATTCAGTTTTGTTTGCAGTATTGAACACCAACCCCCTCTACAGCAATTAATAGAATTATTCCATTGTATCAGAGCTTAAAGTCTAAAAACATTGATAATGAAGTTCTTCCAGTAATGGAATGTATTTCTATCTATTAGTAAGTGATCAGCATCTTGCAAAGTCATTAATGCTGAGTCACCATCCCATCCAAACCCCTTAAGTTTTAACACATCTCTGGTTGGACTCTGAAAATCATTAATAGCTTTTGAAAACCTTTACTTCTTGCTGGCTCCTACATCAACCCAACCCAGGGTCATGGCTGTGAACCCCACTGCACAGGCACTGTGTAGGTTTGTAGCAAACATCAGTTTAGGTCCCTATTTTGCAACAAAATCCATATATCATTTTGTCCAAGTTACTAAGGTTGAGATCTAGATAGTGTTTAACTCCCAGTGGTTTCAAGTGGGGTCTGTCCACGTGGCTACATTATGAAGTACCAAGATACAGACAAACCTTGCTGAGTAAGACACACCTCTTCTTTTATTCCCTGTGTAGGAGAGGGAACCTGGACACACAAGCTTGAAGGAAGCCATAAACAGCCACATTTCTGATACGAACAAGTTGTGAGAAGCAGTATGCTGAACAGTGAAATTCGGTCTGTTTCACTAATAGGATGTCAAACTCTAGACCAAACCTGATTATGCAGTCTTTCCAGATCTCTCCATAGTCACAGCAGTATGAGACAGACTGCATTCCTGCAGGTGATTTGACAGTGTTTCTGGTCAGCTGAGAATAGATACAAGTCACTTGCTCATCCCAAACTAGAAAGGAACATGCTGCATGTGGTTGGCTCAACACCAAAGTAAGTCTTCCTGCCAGCAGAAATACTTTCAGGTTGGGATTATTCTGGGCTTAATTCTATTAGGAGCTATTTGACTCCTATTTGGAGTTAGCCAAAGGCTGTAACTTCTTATAATGTCCAGAGTCAAACAGATCAAGTGTCGAAGTTATTCTCCAAGCTGCAAGTCATTCCCAGAACCTGCTTACTCACAGATACAGCCTTTGACTATCTGATGACTATCCTGCTTGTTATTGCTGAGATTTTACCACAATCTCTCCCATTTGAAATACTATAATTCCCATATACTTGAGCAAGTTCCCATAAACAATAGCATATTTCATTGAGGGAGGCTGAAAAAACAGATTCAAACTGAAGACTACAGACATGTCTGTACTGAATCCCGGTATACAGACAGAGGGAGGACAAGACTGACCTCTTGTCCCACAGTCAGTATGCCTGAGCCCAATTGAACTACTTCATGATCAACTTAAGCCAATGGCTGTGGTCCCACACCAACCTCCCAAACGCACATTCCCAACTCACCTAGTAGGGACCACTAAAGCCACACAAATTGGTCTGACACCCACTGGAATTGGCACTGCACAAATACAATCAAACTGTACAACAAACTGAAACTACAGACCAGTGTTTAAAACTAAGAGCTTTAGAATCAACTGGTGAATATATTGTAGATCACATCCCATGCTGCCCTGGACTATTGTTCCAGTGTCAGAGCAGGAACACAAATAAGAGGCACAGCTGTAGCTCTATTCTGCACTGACTCCTCACATGACTAGCATCCTCTCTTTCAGTGGGACTGGAAAATAAAATGTCTTTCCAACTATAACGCTGTATTTTCAGAGCTTAAGGTAAGCACTTACTGCATTCCACGTATTTTTAATAATTGCTGAGTGTACATGTGCTCAACAGAAAAATAAGCACATACACCTGCATATCTGTAGGTATGAAAAAGGGCCAACAACTGAAACTTGCCCAGCTCCCTCAAAACCAGACCACACAGAGCCAGGTAAGCAGGACACTGACAGGTGACATGGGCTACCAGAAAGTATTTATAACCATCAGTAGCTATTTTTATGTCGTTATGCCTAAAACCATCGCATTATTGAACCTTTCTGCTATTATCTCTTCAATTCTCCTCCAGTTCCTTTCATGGCAATGGGCTCCGTTCACTGTAACAGGAGCATCTGGCTTCTAACTGACACAACGATGATAACAAAACCCAACCCACAGACACTGAACGTTTGCCAGCAGTTGCTGTCTGAGACAGAACGGACACAGAGAAAACAAAATAAACAAAGCACACACACAAAAAAACCCACTTCGGGACGCGAACCAAACCAGAGGATAATCACAGAAGAGAGAGTCCCGACACCCAAGTTCAGCTTTACACACACAGACGGCACCGTGCCGGCCAGGCCCTGCCTGTGACGCGCTCATCATGCCACCTCCGAGCAGCGCCTGCTAAACGGCGGCGAATCTGAGCGCTCAGCAAAGAAAAGGAGCAGCCACGGCGGGACCGGGTGATGTCCGGGGCAGCCCACCCAGGCCGGAGGCACCTGGCAGTCCGCGTCCTCCCTTAACCCACCCGCACGGCCCCGAATCCCGGCTCCCACCTCCGCCGCCTCCCGGCAGCAACCGCCGGACCCGGACCGCCTCGGGCCGCTCCGCTCCGTTCCCCGCCGCCGCCTTTGTGCGCGCCGCCTGCCGCCGCCACGGCGACACAGCCCGGCGGTGCCGCCCCGGAGGAGGGACCGCGGCGGGGCGGTGTGAAGGGCTCGCCGTTACGGCCCTGCCCCGATCAGGCGCTGGGGAGGACCCGCCTTCCGACCTGGTGGTGGTGGTATGACGCGGGGGCGGACCGTCGTTGTTCCGCCGATCGAAGCGATGGAGGAGGCGCGGAAGCCGGCCGCAAACAGCCCGGGGGTGGCAGTACCCGTTCGGCCCCCGGAGACTGCGCGGTGGGCGGGCGGGGAGCCTCCTCCCCATCGTCACTTACAGCTGTGTTCTCACTCCGTTCCAGCTGTGCCCTCGGGTACAGAGCGCTCTGTACCAAAGGCCGAACAAGGAGATGAGGGCAGTTCGCTCACACAGCTGCCCCAGCGTGTGGTGCTGCCCCTTTCTGTGAGAGGCTGTCTGCTGGTTCCACTTAAAGTCATTGTTTCAAGCTTGCAGTGACGAGAACAGAGATAGCCCGGGGTGCAGCTAAATAGGGAAATGGGTGCTAAATTGCTAAATTCACCAGACAGCTGGATCTCTCACAGCAAATAGAAGGGGATGGAGCTAAGTGCCAAACAAATGATCAGAAAACAGTAAAACACAGGAATAAAAAGAGGGCAGAAAACATACACAAAGAAGGATCAAAGCTCATAAATGAGCTGGAGGAGAACCTACCAGCTTTAGGCTTGAAAACGAGATTTTCCAAAGTGTTTTTCGTGTGCCTACGTGTTCTGATCCCCACCATGTAGCACAGCAGAAGACTGGGGAGAGTTCCTCGTTGAGCAAACAGCAATTAAGTCTTCATTTTCTGTTAACTTTCCAGTCATACTGTAAAAGGACCTCCTTGCAGTCTCCCCTCATCCTTCACCTACTTGTAATTCTTTGCAAGGTTTTTCTTCAGCAGCTCTTTCTGCAGTTCAAACTCTCTTGGCTGAGCCTTTTGCAGCCTAGAAGAACTGCTGGATGATGAGCCTGATGTGCTCTCACAAGCTCAAATTCCTGTTGGCTGTTCTGCATTTCCAGTTGCAGAGCTACATAAACAATTTAATCTCTGCTTTAAAACAAAAATTCAGTGAAAGCAGTTTCTGCCGGCATACAACAAATGTGGGTGTTCATGTATTCCCCAAAAGAAAACAATATGCAACTTGACCCAAGAATACCTGCGCTGCACTTTCATTTCCCATATAATCTCTTGTCCTTACAAGCACTGAGATATGATGGTGAATAGTCCCACCCCTGATGTGAATACAATAGGCTGTGCCTGTGCCAGCAGTGGATCCTGACCAGTGCTCTACTGCATTCATGTGGAATACAGTTCTGTATTGTCTTCCCCTCTGAGTGGGTGGCATCCTCCAGCCCTCACAGTTCAGGACTGCTTTAATGCACTGTTCCACTACAGACTTTCACTACTGTATCTATATAAAAACATAATTGTAACACACTGAATCAAAGTCACTATCTTTCCACATCCTCAACACCACCCACTCCTCTCTGCTGCTCTCAGAAATCCAGAAATGAGTGCCTCACTGTTGGAAAGTTGTGTTCACTTATTTACCATGTCCAGCCATCTGCTGCTTGATGTAACAGCCCACAAATAATGTTCTACATTTTTAAGGGTTTGATGTGCTAGGTTACATTTTCTGTGTTGCAGTGCACATATAGCCATGATATAAGTAGGATGCTGAGGAGAGAGCCAAATGCATGCTCAGCAACTATAAGATTCTGCTAGCAGTGTGACACCATCTTAGTCCTTCTGTTTAGTCCTGATGTTCTTGCTGATGATGTGGCAATTGTCACTGAGGACAGTGTTCCTCAAATTACTTCTCAGAACGACTTCTGCCAACTGATTCTGAAATCCTTACCCTTCTGGTGCTCAACTCACTTCAGCTCAACTGTTCTCATCACTGACATCTGTTCAGAGAACCAAGCATTAGCACAGAACCTTCTGCACCACGCAAGCTTTAGCGTGGTCATGGATGTGGGTCTGGCTCAGTCCCATGTATGGGTGTAGTTCGGAGGATACATACAAGACCATACAAGACTAAGGGGCAGACTGAAGTTATGTGTCTGAGGGAGTTGCTCTGTATGGTCAAGATGTATGTGATGCCCTTGTAAGAGAATAATCCATGGTATGAAGAAGTTTTGATTTTCAGGTCATTCTCTCCTTTGCCAGGTTTCTGGAGGCATGTTTGGACAAAACGAGTTTATTTCCTAAGTTTTGACTCCCTAACTGTCCACAGACTTTCAAAGGACTTGCTCACTGAAGTTTTTTCTTTCCATTCCTTCTCTGGTCTGTATCCACCCATTATGACTCATTTAGCACTTGATTCCTGCCCCAAAGAACAGTTATCAGTTCAGTTTGTGTGCATATGGCTTTGGCACAGTGCTTCTAACCTAGGACGTAGTTTCATAGTTACTCTGAAAAGACAAGTTGCAAGACATTTCACCTGTGTAGTCTTCTGGTAAGTAGTAAAACTGGCTTTAAAAAAGGACAAAAAGAAGAAAGGTTTAATAAAACTCAAGCATAGGTTACTAGAATTTAGTACATACGTTTATGCAGAAGAAAAAAAGGAAAAAAAAAAAAAAAAGATTTCAGTTATAGAATCATAGAATCACCAAGGTTGGAAAAGACCTAAAAGATCATCCAGTCCAACCATTCACCTATTACCAATAGCTCCCACTAAACCATGTCGCTCAAGTCAACATCCAGTCCTTCCTTGAACACCCCCAGGATTGGTGACTCCACCCCCTCCCTGGGCAGTTCTTGGGGCATTAGATTTTCCTAGCCAAGTGTGTTGTCCATTCAGCAAAACAACCACTCAGACCAGAAAGTTATATAACGCATTATCTCTCATGCCTCTAATCGCACACTAAATTGGGAATACATCTTCAGGCATATAGTGCCTGGGTTATGAATGACTGCAATTGTCAGTGCATACACAGTGTCCATGTAAAAATGATTCAATAAATGCAGAACTTGAGCTTTTAGCTAATTCATAACATATTCATAAGCAAATATAGCTCTGGAATCTGGTGCTGACCATCTTGATAATAAACTCAGTACCTCAAGCTGTATAAACTGTACAAGCAGTATAAGAGTTGATCTAGTTTTATTCCAATGTAAGCATTAAAAACTCTGGCTCTACAATTATCTAATTAAATGTCTCATCATCTTAATAGTAATTCTCCTAATTTAAGTAAGTATTTTATACATTACCTACAGTATCTTTAATAATCAACTGAATCTTCCATCTCTGTCATATTTTTCCCCTTTTATTTTCCTTCAATTTCCTGCCAATTATTTTTCCTTTCATTTGAAGGCACAGTAGAGGTTACTGTAGCATATAGATGTATTTAGAAGTTACTTATTTGCAGAGATTTATAAAACCTTTATCTGTCCTGCTGGCTTTCCTTTGTCTGTTTCTGGGATGGACTGTACCCACTCTATCAGTGTGAGGCTTTTGAAGATCTCAGTAGAACACAACCTCAAAAAGAGTTAGAATGCTATCCTTATCCAACATAAACCCGTACAGGACATTTTATTCTTTATTCCACATAAAACCATCTTTTTTATGTCAGTGTGTTCAGTGTGTCAAATTTAAGCTGATGCTTCTTGCCTGCATCAGCTGCAGAATCTGTCCTACCTGAGCTCCTTGCCCTTTGCCAACTTCAGGTTTTGGATTCAGCTTTCCATATGGTCACAATTCCCAGTACTGTAATTGCCTGCTGACACCACCAGTCACAAAGGTGTTACACAACACCGTTCTGACATCATTTCTTATCTTCCTTCTTTGTCCTCACTGTTAAGAGGTGAACAATGACATCATCTCAGGAGGATTACAAGGTCTTCAAAAGGACTATAAAGTCTAAGTCATTGAGAAGGTGGAGTGACAGGTGAAAAGGGAAACTGGGGATTGTTTTGTCAGGTGTAGGATTGCAGTTTTCCAGGAACTACAAATGAAATCAGAGGCAGTGCAAGAGGTACTTATTATTTACCAAAATGTTCATCTCTCAAGCTAACACACTTATCAGCTGCCATCAGCACTTGCATTGCATAACCACACTTGATTTTGGACCAACTACTGTTGGACCAACTACTTTTGGACATGGTTTTGTGACACACAGTTTTCTACCTATTCCTCATTAAAAAATATTCCCAATAAGGAGATGTGCAGCCAATGAACTACTCAATAAGTGGGTGGTTTTTTTCCTCCTCAGAATATAATGGCTTGATAATGAACGTTCTTAAATAAGCCTTTCTTTAGATCCACATCAAGCCTTAGAAAACCATGAAAACCTCAGAGCTTCCTTCATATCTCATATCCTTCCACAGTCAAAATACTAGGCTATTGAGAAACAGTGCTATGCATTGACTCCTATGATGCAAACATGGCCAAAACAAAAGAGGGGACGAATATTCAAGTGACAAACAAGGGAGGCTAAACATATCTATCAACTCTCATGGAGGTCTACTTGTACCTTTCCAGTCTCATTACAAAGTGATTTATCTCCAAATCTGCAGCTTAATCTCTCTAAATATAATCTTAGAAAATCATGAGTGCTGGTAAATCAAAGCAATCAGATTGTATGAGATTACAGAGATAACAGTGAAGTCATCAACGTGCTCTTTCCTTAGCCAAAGCCCAGAGTTTCCAAGTAGACGTGTTCAAACAAAGGACTGTGCTCTGTTCAGACAAAATACATATTTTTGTTTAAATATACCCGCATACAAGAAAGGAATGATTATATACAACTCCAGTGGAATAGCTTCCAACTTGCTTTGGAATGAAATGCTTTCCAGCCCAAAAGCTACATTTTCTTCAACCCAGCACTCTGCATGGCTAAGAGCATTTGCCCAGAGCACTGTTCTCAAAGCACAGCAAATGACAATCAAGATGCTCAGTATTGTTTGTTTGGAACAAAATATTACAAAATATGCTTTGAGAACTCCAAACGAAGCTGCTGTATTTATCAGAGTGTAATCTTTTCTTTGCTGTTTCTGTACCTTTTGAAAACTAACAGTTGTCTTAAAGCAGTGAACTCACTCCTAAAAAGATATTCAGAAACCAGTTCCTCCTGTTGGGAAGATCATTGCTTTCTTCATACTTACATCTACATCAGATTGCCTAGGAATATTGAATTATTGTACTAAACAGGTTGGGAAAGCTACTGCTTGGAGTCTGTAAGGTATCACGTCATGATTGGCTCACTGTATTGTTAACTCATTACTGCGTAAACCAGCCCTCTTTCTGATAACTAGCAGAGATGTAACAGCTATAGCCAGCTTCAGAGAAAACAAAAATACAGAGATATTTTATATAATGTTTTCTCTCATGGTAGGGCATGTATCAAGTACTAGTAGAGATCAGATTGAATTTCATCTTGTAATTCCATTGAGATAGTAAAGCAAAAGTTCTATAATACAAGTAACACTATCCGGTGTTTCTTGCCCCTTGCCATTTTTCTTTCAGCAAGACTCAGTTACAATAAAGGAAGATCTATCTGAATGTGAAAAAGAAGTTCTTTACTGTGAGGGTGACAGCATTGGAACAGGCTGCACAGAGATGTTGTGGGGTCTTCCTTCTTTGGAAATATTCAGCACCCTCCTGGATGCCTTCCTGTGTAACCTGTAGGGAACCTGCCTTAGCAGGGGGTTGGATCAATCATCTTCAGAGTTCCCTTCCAGCCCCTAAAATTTTGTGATTCTCTGATTCTTGAATATTTGAAATGGTAGAATGTAGCCAGGTTACAGCATTTTTAAAAGAACATATCTGTGTTTCTTAATAAAGCCCTTTTCCACTTTTCCCAATTCAGCCCACACAGCAGGTTTGGATCCTGCACCTCCAGCTGAAATGTGTCAGCTTTCCCTCTGCAGAGATTTCTGTAGCAGCAAGAAAGAGAGTCCAAGCCTGATCAACAGCTGTGGCCCTCAGGTCTTTTCACACAGTCTTTTCATTCACTCCCACATGCTGTGAGACCTTAGCCTGGCAGCAGCACCTGGCAGCACAGGTTTCCAATCTCTCTGATCTTTAGCCTCTGAATAAATATCAGGGGGTTTGGAGGGAGGGGTGATATACTGTTCTGGGGGATAACCCATCTCAGTGGTGTTTTCTTTGCACTGCTCTTCTTGGGATTTTAGTGATTACAGTTTATGACAAGTGCGCATTTGTTCTGGATTTGAAGTATAGTCATCCTTAGCATGCCTGTAGCATAACAACGTTTAAAGAATATATTGTGTTTAAACCATCTTTTGGTTGTACTGTCAGAGCTATCTTAACCATACTGTTTCCAGGATCATTTATTCTCAAAATCATATTGTTACTGATAAAGATAATAACCAAGATGTTACTGAAGTCCTAGAAGCAAGTTGAGACATAAAGTTAAATGCAGTCATAGGGCAATAAATGCTCTTTAATTACTTGCATCAAGTCCAAGTAGTTAATCGGTATATAAAGTTGTTTACTGCAATCTTTCTCCTATTTAAGCACGTTCACTCTCCTGGTTTGGGCTCAGGGCATATGTGAAACTCTCACTGGTGCCTGTGAGTCAAGCATATTAAAGCAGGAACACTGTGATTTATTTTGGATTGGTACCTGCTATCTTTCTTTATGTATGTGAGAACATACGTGTGTTTATGGATCATTTTGTAAGGAATAGGATTCACTTACAGTTTCTGCATCTGGAGTACTTAAACAGTTAGTGTATATGATTAGCTTTGCAAAATCATGACAGTGTTTTATTTCAGTATTAATGTTCACATTTCTGTGAATAGGAGAGGTGTCCATGATAACTCAGTAGTAAATGCTTCCCTTCAAATATTCTTGATGTCAAAATAAGTGTGGTCTCTCCAAAAGTGTCATGGCAAAGCGATCTCCAAACATGCTAATGAGTGCTATATTAGAACCGTAATGAAGCAGAACTTAATTTCTATCAGTATAAAAATAATTACTGGGAAAACTAAACTTAGGTTTGGTGCGACAAAGAATACATCAGCCAATTTGAATTTGGAAAGGGAAATGTTGAATTCAAGAACTGCAACCTGCATACTTAAAGCGTTTTCCTGATTGTTCCTGTTTTACTGAAAGCTAAGCAAAAACTGAAATTTTACCCTAATGGTAAATTTCACTGTCTAAATATTAACATATAAACAAGGACTTTGACACATAAATGAATCTAAGTATAAAACACACAAGCTTTTTGCAAGTGAAACACTTGAGGTCATTATGGGTATATAATGTGGCCAAAAAGTGTGATGTATTTGAACAATTCTCAGGAGGCAAAAATCCCTTGTAAGGAAATCTAATTCAGTGCTGAACTGAGAAATCTGAAACAATTCTAGCTGGTCAAGTATTAAGATACTGCAAAAAGAAACCCTAATCAACTCTCTGCCCTACTACCACTCTCTAGAGTCCACCCTTATATTAAAGGTAGTGAAGGTCATCTCCATCTCCATTTATGTCTGTTCACAATATGAAAAAAGCTCACAAGCACTGGCATTTACAAACATGAACTTTTTTTTATTTATTTTTTAATTTAGTCATATTTTAGGGCTTTTTTGATAAAATAGATGTTTTTAGAATAGATGTAATTAGCACACTGTCAAAAGTATTTATCCCCGCTCCATAAATTTGTCATCAGCATTTCCTACATACAAGCATTTTGCGTACTTCCATGGAAATCATTTGCTTCAGTGAAATTAGTGAAATCCACTTCATTAGGTCTAGCACATCCTGGAATAGAAAGCCTTTGTTCTGGCAGCCCGTATGCTTTACATATTCTGTTATGCAAACCTGAGAATTTGTCAGAGACTTTGCCCCAGACCTGCTACCCTTTTTACAGCTTACCCTACAGTTTATTGCCTGCAGACAAATCTACAGACCATGAACAATCTCAAACCTAGCAGCTTCTGCCTACAAAAGCAACATAAGCTCATTTTACTATTATTTGCAGGTTAGCAGCTTTGTGCTCAGCAGATCATGCACAAAAAGAACTCAGGCCTAGCACTCAGTTCACACAAAGCGATATAATCCTGTTCAAGCCAGTGACCTCTGTAGATTTAAACAAGTGAGGGGTCTCATTCATTGTTTGAAACAGGTGAGTTGTTTTGCTTTTAAAAGCAAATCTAGGCAAGCAGATGGTGTTTAGCACGAAGCTCTGCAGCAGTACAAGAAGAAGACACAAGTCTGGTCAGAAAACACAGAAAATAATTCTAGTTAAGAGATGAAAAAAAGAATAAAAGTCATACCCACAGGTAGCTCAGAGTCACATCAAGGTACATTTCTGCTTCTGATCTGGCCTCCTCAGACACCCTGTTTTTCCCCATGACCACCCACACCCTGCAATTTGGGCACAAACAAAAAAGCCTGCCTGTGTAGTCATCCTGCTGCTATCAGATGCCCCTCCCCTGAAGCCTTTGGTGACAGCCCAGCTAGGTCATGGTGTATGTTTTGCATGTTACTTGCATGCGGATGGGATCATTCTTGTTGATCACCTACCTTGTCCTGATCAGATGTAATTTAGCCTATGTAATTTTGTTTCCTGTGGCAGATTCTGTTTGATGTACTTTTCTCACTTTCTGTTTCATACCTTGGGCTGCAGAATTGCTCACAGACTTAAGTACAGTTTAGTGCAAGCATGTCTTTTGTCTGCAATAGCCTTTCTATATTCTAAATTCTAGTGGTTCACTAATTTCCCTTGAGTTCCCCTCCCTGTAGTATGTTTTAAATATTGCACACCTATGTTACGGAACTGTTTTTCCCCATCTTCTTTTGGTATTTCCATGCTACCTTATGTGTAGTCCAGGGAAAAGTGCATTATAATGAGCTATAAAAATGAATTTTGCCCAAATACAACATATAACCACAGAGTATCCTGAGTTGGAAGTGATTCACAAGATCATAGAGTCCAACCTCCAGCTCCACAATACCCATCCAAAATCCAAGCCCTGTGTCTCAGAGCAGTGTCCAAGTGCTTCTTGAACTCTGGCACTCGGGGCCATGTCCACAGCCATGGGCAGCCTGTTCCATGCCCACCATACTCTGGTGCAGAGCCTGTCCCTAACCCCTATATACCCTTCCCTTGACAGCTCCATGCCATTCCTCAGGCCGTCGCTGTCACAGAGAGCAGAACTCAGCGCTCCCTGTCAGGCCATGGAATCTGCCATGAGGCCTCCCCTCAGTAGCCTCTTCTCAGGGCTGAGCATAAACTGATACTCCTTGAAGTATAATCTCACTGCAAGAAGGCATTATCTTCACCTCTTTCAAACTTTTATACAAGTTCACAAGACACACTGTCTTTATTTTCAGATTTTGTGTTTTCTTTGCTAACTGGGGCTCCTTCTCTGTTCGTTTTATTTGCATTTTGAATTCCCAGGAATCTTTCTGTCTGTGTAACTCAGCAGCTGAAACTGACATACAAACCTAACCCAGGCAAACAACAGCCAACCTCACCTTCATTTCAGACTTCCCATCTAGTTTACGTGACATTGCTAACATCAAACTCATCGTATGGATTAGATCCTTAATTTGTGTTGGCATAGCTCCATGGAAATATTAACCTTCATCTGTCAGGCCCGAACTGAAAAGTTGCCAGGCTCTACCCAGCAGAGGAGCTACACATGAGTCACCCAAAGACTCCTACATCAGGAAGGTTCCTCCATAAATCATAGCATATCTCCTACGCTGCAGCAATATAGGCAGTGTGGAAGCACCTGAGCAGGATCTACATGAGATAGCAATATAGCTATGCTAGCGTGACACTCCACCCAGGCTAATACATCTGTGAAACCACACAGAAATCTGCAGTGACTTTTTCAGTCATTCGGTGAAACGGATGTGTTTGTGTGGCACTGTTTGGTGCTAGGTAAAAATGCTGTGGTCCCACATGTTTTCAAACACATCAGCCTCTAACTATTCTGCCCCACGATCACCGTACAAGTAGGTCACTGCTGATCCAAAGCCACACAGGAGGTCAGCAGGTTCTTTCTTGGCTCTGCTGCCTTTCCCCTCTTCACAAATCGCTCTCTGTCAGAGGTAGGAAGTGGATTTTTCTTCTCAGGAGCAACAAGCTCCCCAGCAGGTCCTTATGTCCAATGTGTAACTGTGTCCCAAGACTACTGCCTCACAGATGTACCTTCCAGAAGAGCAGCAGCAGGACCATCTGGGTATATTGTCTTTGTATGTGTCTCTCATAACATGTGACACAGCTTTTCTTGTTCTGTTCTTATTGCCCAAGCCAAAAACCAAATTTCTTCTTTTTTTCTGTACTGGAAGGCAGCCCAACACTAATCTTTCCCAAGGACCTGCCTGGCTTTGAGCTAGGCCTGCTGTAAGGCACTAGAGGTGAAAATCAGAGAGAACCGTACTGCTTACGTTTAGATTGCGAGTCCAGACATTTCGAATCCAAGCAGGATCTTTCATCAGTAGAATCTGAAAGAAAGAATAACGATGAACAATGCAGTTAATTAACTATGCAAAGAAGTTAATGTATCCAGGCCTCAGTTACTGTCCTTGAAACCTGGCCACTATAGTGTGTATCTCTCCTGCAATTACTTTGTAAAACACATTGCCCTTGTGTCATCCTCACTTTTTATGTGTACTGAGAGATGTTCTCAATTTTCATTTTTCCACAATCTCAGCTTTTGTGTTTTTTGGTTTTTTTTTCCTTTACTGTTGTTGCTTTTTGGGGTTTTTGTTTGTTGATCGATTGTTTTCAGTAGTATTTAATCTTATCATAGAATCAAAGAGTCATGGAATGGCTTGGGCTGAAAAGAACCACAGTGATCATCCTGCTATGTGCAGGGTCACCAACCACCAGACCAGGCTGCCCAGAGCCACATCCAGCCTGGCCTTGAATGCAAGGAGGTTTCCTTGGGCAACCTGTTCCAGTACTTCACCACCCTCTGAGTGAAAAACTTCCTCTTCAATAAGGAGCTGAAGCCTTCTCACCTCCAGGTTGAAAAGCCTGAGTTCTCTCAGCCTGTCCTCTTATGGGAGGTGCTCCAGCCCCCTGATCATCTTCATGGCCCTCTACTGCACCCACTCCAACAACTCCATGTCCTCCTTTTGTTGGAAGCCCCAGAACTGGATACAGTACTCTGGGTGGGGTCTCACAAGAACAGAGCAGGGGGGCAGGATCACCTCCCTCAACTTGCTGGTCACACTTCATACGGTTGGTTTTATGGGCTGCAAGAGCACATTGCTGGCTCATGTTGAGTCTTTCATCAGTCAGCAATCCTTCTCCTCAAGGCTGCTCTCAAGCCATTCTCCAGCCAGCCTATATTTGTGCTTGGGACTGCCCCAACCCGTGTGCACTTGGCCTTGTTGAACTTCATAAGGTTGTCATGGGCCCACCACTCAGGCCTGTCCAGGTCCCTCTGAATAGCATCCCTTCCCTTGGATGTGCCAACTGTATCACTCAGCTTGGTGTTATCTGCAAAGATACTGAGTGCACACTTGATCCCACAGTCCATATCTCTTACAAAGATGTTAAATAGTACCGGTACCAACACCAGTCCTGGAGGAACACCACTTGTCACTGGTGTCTACTTGGATGATAATATCTTGCACTCAGAACCTTCCATTAAGGATTGCACCATGCTATTCAAACACAATTTACTGAGTCCCTAAACAACCTTATGTGCCAGGAAGTATTATTAATTCCATTTTCCAAATGAAGAAACTGAGATACACCCTGAATAAACGACTTATTTTGGGTTACAAAGGAAGTCTAGCAACAGAATTAGAAACAGATCTCTTTCCATCTGCCATTATTTTAACAAGACTATTCTCAGAAGTAGAACAAAAATGATGATATTGTTGCACCAATTAGAAAATGAACAAAAACATTTTCACAAGCTAAATTATTAATTGAAATGCAGGTGCCTGTTGTATTCAAAGGTAGGGTTTAATATAATTACATTTTCCAATTGCACATGCCTCTTTGAGTTCAAGATGCATCTTGTTGCTTTGGCAACCATGGTGGTGGCTTGAAGATATCACAGTAGTTAATTGCTCAGTGTTAACACAAAGTATATAGAACATGAAATAGGAGATCAAATTCACACTGTTTATGTGTTTGATGCTTGTATATCTGGTGCATATTAGATGCATATGTTATATGTGTGATGTATTTTCCTCAGGCAGGTTCCACTCTATTTACTGTCTGACCTGTGAGTATTTAGGACCCGTATATCTTTTGTCTTCATAACTTCTTGAATTCTAGGAGCATTTCCACCTCCCAGAGAGAGGTATCAGCCCCATCTTTGTCTTGACCGTGTTAAAAGCAAACCCAGATTTGTCACATCATAGAATCAAATCATAGAATGGCTTGGGTTGGAAGAGACCTCAAGGGTCATGAATCTTGACCCCCTGCAGCAGGGCCACCAACCTCCACATTTAATACTAGACCAGGCTGCCCAGGGCCCCATCCAGCCTGGCCTTGAACACCTTCAGGGACATGGAAACCACAACATCTCTGGGCAGCCTGTTCCAGCACCTCACCACTCTCATGGTAAAGAACTTCCTCCTGATACCCAGCCTGAGCCTTCCTTCCTTCAACTAAAAACCATTTCCCCTTGTCCTGCTATTATCTACCCTTTCAAAGAGCTGTAGATAGATGCAGTGTTTGGGGAACTACAACTGGTGCCACTCCCCAGAATATGCCTGCCCTACAATGTGGCTGCAGCCTCAGGATTTCCCACAGGAAATCACCTGTGAGATGCAGAGATGAGAAAGATCAGCTGTGAAGGGTTTTCTGTATTAATTCATTCCTTCTTCCACTTCCCCTAAGTTTTGCTGTCTAATCAACAGACCACACAGATATAAAATAGCTCAGATGAGTAGAGCTATTTTCATGAAAGGATTACACTGACTTTTCTTTCTTTCCTTTTCTATCCTTTGTTTTGTTGCCTCCTTTTCTCCTACTCTTCCTTTCCCGCTGTCTTTCTGTCTTTCTTCATAACAAAGTTCCCCATAAACCACATCCAAGATTAAATAAATAAATCTCAGCTACACAATACTAGGAACTGCCACAAGAAAACAGTACGTTTCATTAGCAGAGAAGTCAACAGTGTGTTGCAACAAGTTGGTAACTGTACAACAGCGTTGCTGCCTTCGTATTCAGTCCCTCTGAAAAACACTGATCAGAGACAGTCCTGTGAAACACATTCCTTGTGTGCTGGTGTAACAACCACGGGACTCTCCAGGATCCCTGCCAGCTGTTTAAAAGTACAGTTAATGTTGCAGTTAAGTATTTGATCTTTAGAGTTGTTTAGTCTCTGTTATTGCTTGCGTTTGAAAAACACCTTTTATTTAGGCCTGTAATCAATGGGGGAAAAAATAAATGGTTTTTATTGGAGGATTTTTGTTCATTGTTTAGTGTATCCTGTTTTTCAAGTCGACTGTTACAAACCAACTATCTCCATTTCCTATTTAACAGGCTTGGAAATGCAAACTGACATGAGTTAAAATCGTTTTAATGTAGATGTACAGTGCATTAAATCCTTCCTTCAGCTATGCTAGCATCTGCCGACCACAGGGAACGAAGTTAACACAGGGAGAAGATGACCTTGTGCTTAAGCCAGTGAAATAGGACACAAGGCTATTCCTGTAGCAGAAAACTGAACAGAGACAGTACACAGGCGGAGCTGCTGGAACAGCTTCATCTCTGCCCTGACACTGGCAGACCAGACCAGTGCCTCGCATGGCTGTAGCCCCAGTGCAGCCTCAGCCATGAGAACAGGGCATTTCCAACAGGCCATTGGAAAGGGGCCAGCCAGTTTTGGGGTCTGAAATAACATGGAGGTGACTACATCATGCCACAAAGCATCAAAACCCTACCCCTGCTCAGATGACTCGCAGCCATATAGCCAAAGGCTCAGGTCTCGGTGCCACCTGAGCTTTCTTCTAGGCTTATGGGAGTACCAGAAGCACTGTTGGTCAGTTCTCCTGCTGTTGAACAGGGATAATATTGTCCTCAGCTGTTAAGGAAAAGTGCTTAATATTCATGAGAAAACTGGAACTTGTGATGCAAGGCCAAATCTGCGGTGTACTTTTCCCAGCTAAACATGATAAGTTTAAGAATCAGAGGATGAAAAATTCTTACAGCTCATAGAAGATGAGAAGATTCAAAGATAACATGTTATGACACGACAATTGCAGGAGAAAAACTGGTCTGTGCTTCATCCCATCCCTAGTAGGTGTAAAAAATTAGAAGGAAAATGAAAATGTGGCCACTGTAATCCTTGTTCCCATGGAGAGATAGGGAGATGTAGAGGGGACGAAATGCAACAGGAAGCATTTAGCCATTAGGAAAATTATAATATTGGGATAGGCAGGCTCTGGAATGGATTGCAGGAAGAAGCTCAGACCTTTCAGAGCAGGGTAAACACATATTTGTTAGAAATGTCGTCATTCTTGTTGAATTTGCCTTTAGGCACAGAAATGAACCAGATGATCATTAAGTATCTTCCAGTCTTGTATTCTGTTGTTTTGTGATAATATGACACAGCAGGATGAGGCTGCATTTTCAGGAGCTCTTTCCTATTAATGAAATCTCACAGTGGAAAAATTCAGAAACGGGTAATGAAACCCTGTCACATGAGGCGCTTTGAATCTGACTGAGAAAACAGAGCAGGCACAAACTGTAGGGAACAAAGGCAGAATTACCCAGGAACAAGACAGGTCATCTACAAGGTTCTTCTGTCTCAAACTTCCAACTCAGTTGCGTGACATCACCTGACCACTGATTAACTCATCATGCTGATTGCAGCAGACGTTGTAAACAAAGTTACTCAGTTGTGAATTACTCACCTCATTTAAATCTGGTTCTTGCAGTAATAATGCTTCCTAATGTAGTTAAGTGCACAGTGTATGTCTTCCTTCCTGCCGGTACCAGAGAGAGACACACTATTTCTTCCCCTGAAGGGCATCTGATTTTAAAAAAATGATTGTAAGACCCACTTCTGATGCCTGGAGGTGACTTACATTTTCTCTGTAGTGTGGATGCATAGCTCTGAGCAGCAGATCTATTCTTTCATAGATAAGCAGAGCTAGTATCTTAGATAAGGTGATGTTATCTCCACTACAGAGTCTTTTCTGAACAGCAAAGAAGGAATGACCTCTTGTGAGATAAGATGACAATCCTAGATTCAGTGCATGGCCAAATTCCTTTAGAAATTATGATTTCCTGGTATGGAAATAAAACCATTTTATAGTATCTGGAATAGTCAAGTTTGACAGACAAGATTAAGCTTTCCTGGAGAGGTGTGGCTAGAGTCAGGTGAAGCTTAGGTTACCAATAAGTGCTTCAAAGAATGGGTTAATAATCTCAGAAACTATGTCAGAAACACGACTACAGAGAGCTCTGTCAGAGCCTGCATAAATTAGAAGTTAAAGTTAAAAGGTCTGAACTTTGTTTACTAGAGTCAAAGTATTACCATCTACATTTCTACAAAGAGCCTACAAAATGCAGCTGCTGGTCTGTAGGAGGTCACGTGTGGGACTAAAGCATCATCTATGTCCTTTGTAATGTGAAACTCATAGTCAAGCTGCATTGTGTGAAGTTGATGAGGCCCAACAAGAAACTCTTTCTGCTCTTTTGCCTCATTCGACCTTCAACATCTGTCCCCAGCAAAAAGAGCCATTATCCTCAAGCTTTTCAGTAGCTGCAAGGTCCCATTGAATTACAGGCATGGTTACAGGGCAGGAAGATTCCAAATGACTTGGAGCTCCCTTACCTGTCCAGCCCTGAAAGCCTGCATTGCTTTAGAACAGCACGGTGACCAGGGCAGCTCCTGTAGTTCAAGTGTGTTTCCCCTACCCCCTGTTCATGCTGAAAATACAGATAGCTGCATTTTGTTTATGTTCCTAAACCACTCTAAAATTTAGACTATGCTGAATGCTTTGTAGTACTCCAGCCTCTAAGCTAAAAAAGGTTTTGCATATTTGTCCTAGAGCTCCAGTCTTCTTACTGTGGGAGAAGAGGAGCAGTTAGATTGCTCTGACCTGCAGCAGAGCCCAGGCATGGCAGTTTTCTAACCACATTTGAAAGTAACTTTCAGGTAAAGGTAGAAACAAAACTGGAGAAGGAATGCTACACAGCCAGTAAATTATTATGGTAGACACTTCACTGAATTCATCCCAGCACAGGGTTAAAGCATGAGATCACAGGGCCAGTGTTAGAAATGCACTTGTCCTATGTGAAAATCCAGCCTTAGCTGCATCTGAATTCTTTCTCCTGAGCTTCCTCCCATTTTTTAACCTCACATTAGTCACCTACAGATAAAACGATAAGTTGTTTATCTGAAAGCTTATGATAGCTGATCAAGACCATTTCCTCATCTTCACCACGCCATTCTGCTGAAGGAGCACGTCTGAGTGCTGCCTCCATTGGCTGGCAGAGTGGCCCCACTGTCACGCCTTCTGCTTGCTTTTAACAGGCATTCTAATCACTGCAGTTATTGCTGCACCTGGCTGCGTTCCTTTTAGGCACTACCCCAGGCTACCAAAAGGTGTTTCATGAGGTGATGTTTCCACATCACCTGATCATCACACCCTCACTGCCTTTCCAGAGCCTATGGCCCCCTTGCCTTCTCCTGCCCAGGGCAGCTTTGTGGTCATGCCTGGAAATGGCAGCTACCAGGTGCAGCTCACCACCAAACCACACAGAAATCCCACAAACACCTTCCATGAGTGGAAGGTTACAGTGAGAAGCATGACTGCCTCATCCTCACAGTGAGGAGCAAAAAGCTGGCTAATGGAAAAGTTGCCCAGTGGTGGTAATTGCTCCATATGTGTCCTTGCATGTTGGTCTCAGCCTGGTAGCCAACTCTAGGTTGTCCAGACACTCACTGTTAAATCTGAGGCCAAGAATTTCAGAGCTGGATCTGAAAATCAGCAGAAAGTGAGATTTACACCCATGAAGAGTCTGGAAACATTTGGTTATTCACAATAAATAACAGACTGAATGTACACCTTCCCTATTGGCTTTCATGCTGTGACACCGGATACACGTTTAGGCAGGTATGCAGGACCCTCAGGAAGAGAAAAGGGTGGAGCTATTAGGAAGCTGTTAGCTTAGATTAGACATGTTCTGGCCAAACAGGTACAACAGCAGAACTCAAACCAGAGAAGTCTCGTTTACAGGCTTGAGAAACTGGGTTTGTGACACATGCTGAATCTCCATGTTCCACAGCATCCAGAAGTAAATCACAGTAAGAACTGCTGGACGTGCAGTACTGCTGTGTGCTGCTCAAGTAACACAGGTACAGGCTGTGGGTGTTTCAGTTGCTGGTAAATTGTGCCATAGTTCACATGCAACTTACCAAAGCTTGAGGGGGGAAAAGGGGGTGGACTTCAGAAAGTCTGTAAGAAGATGAGTGTTTCTCAGATCCCATTTATTCTTCATGTAAATCTGGGCGTGAGGTTTAAGACTGGCTGAGATCAGGAAGATGATAGACAAAAGTGAGCGCCACATACTGAAAAGCTGTATGAGCCTTACATGTGGTGAACTGAACCCTTTGATCAGTGCAGCTACTTCTGTAGTGTGGTATGAACGTGGCAGCAAGTCAAAGGTAATGGTCACACCTGGGTCAGACCCTTGCAAATCAGCTGTGCTTGCTGCGCATTCTGCCTCACTTTGCCTGCTTGTAGGCAAAGGTTTCCACGATACCACAGTTATTCTAGACTGCAGGTGGTGCTTCCAAACCCTTTGCCCACTGATTTGAAGCGAGCCTCCCATCAGAATGCAGAGTATTCAGAGATGATTAAATTTTGCCACAAATTTCAGTTTGTGGCGTAGAGTCCAGAGATGATATCTAAGTACTAAGTTACAACCCAGAGTCAGCAACTGTACCAAGGAAGTAATGTGTCCATTCAAAATAAGGCTTCATGAAAGAGGGATAACATGCCTGTATGAAACTGCAAGTGAATTGCAGTTCATCTGATTGTCCATCTGGCAAAACAACAACAAAAAATAGATAGCTTAAAAATAGATCCTACATCTTTTCACTCAGAGGGTGGTGATGCACTGGAACAGGTTGCCCAGGGAGGCTGTGGATGCCCCATCCCTGAAAGCATTCAAGGCCAGGCTGGATGCGGCTCTGGGCAGCCTGGTCTGGTGGTTGGCAACCCTCCACATAGCAGGGGGGTTGAAACTGGATGATCGTTGTGGTCCTTTTCAACCCAGGCCATTCTATGATTCTATGATCTTTTGGTGAGCCACAAAGTTTGGAAACTTCTATTGTAGCTAGCACTATCACAGGCCTTTGTGAGCAACCCAGCTAACCTCCGCCTCCTGTCATGAAACTGTATGTCTTGTTGTTAACAAAAGGTTCCCAGTTCCTTGTGCCACAACACAGAGTTCATATGTAGCAAAGACTACGTACACATAAAAGTAAATACAAGTTCAGAAATAGACTTCGGAAGCCATTCCCTACTGGATTTTGTCCAGGAGTCAGAAAATAGGGAGGAGGGGGAGCCTAAGTGTGCTTTTCGTTGTGTGAGATTTGTTTTTCTCACTAACGCTACATGCCGTTCAGGACATGTTTCTAGGAAGAAGGAGGAGGTCATAAAAACCAATCAGAATAGACCACAAGACTGCTGAGTAGTAGAAAAACAGCACGTGCAGAACAAGAGGAAGCTTTTGACTCACATTCTTGGGCAGGAACATCACAGAGTGCAGCAGGGCAGAAGTGATTTATTTCCGTGCTGCAAGTTTAATACTTGTTTATATGCAAAGCTTTAAGAACCTTTAGAAATGTTTTAAATCTCATTAACAGTCCTTTCGGCTTAATGAGCTTTACTTAACATTTAAATAATTGGGTTGGCTTTGAAATTGTTCCAACATGCAACTGAATTATATCATTACAGGTTCCTTTTGCCTCTCCTCCACAGAATTTTGCTTAAAGCATCCTGGCATCTAACACTCTCTTTTGTTATTAAAAGTGATATCACTTTTCTCCAGGCTATGAGTGAAGCTACACAGATGGCACTGCTGTACAACATACAGTTTATATTGCCAGCATATGCTCCTTGTGGGGCTGGCTGACCCTGGGAGAAAACAACAGCTCCCAGTGTTCTTTACAGTCATTTCTTTTTGCTGGTGGAGCTGCTGTTGCTGCTGTGCTGGTAGTGAAGACATGCCAGATCAAACCAGCACCCTCAGGAATGATCTGAGGTTCTCTCTTTTCTGGATTTGCAGTTTGAGAATTATATGGTGAGATGTGGCTCCGGGCAGCCTGGTCTACTGGTTGGCAACCCTGTCCATAACAGGGAGGGTTGAAACTGGATGATCATTGTGGTCCTTTTCAACTCAGACCATTCTATGATTCTATGAGATCTATGCCATAAATCTCTTCCAATATCCAGTGACATGATCAAGGATGTCATACATACTCCATACCAGCTGGATTCATTTTTGTAATTAGCTTCACAGATCAGGAAGTGAGCAGAGGATGACAGAATAACAAGAGAGAATCTGTTCACTGGAGCAGGGTCTAGGGTATTTTCTTGGTTTTTATTCCTTAGTTAATGCCCTTCGTGTAATTATTCCTGTGTGAAGGGGCTTCTGCAAAGAGTGAGCACACAGATCTGGTTAGTTACTCATATTCTGCTTCGGGTGACAACACAGGACTACACCTTTTCAGAGCCTGTTTCACCCAGGTCAGAGTTTTCATTCATGGTTTCTTAGTATTTAAATAAGACAGCACTTGATTTAGAGTGCCAATAGTAGATAGTATAAAGATGTTTAATGTAAGGACCCTGTTGTACCCAGCCTGAGTATGCATTTCTGGCTTCCAGGACAGAGAATGGTTCCCCTGACTTCAGGGCCACCTTTCTACAGTGAGATCAGAACCTTTGGCTGCCCCACTTACCCTGGACATCCATAATGAAGATGGTTATGTCAGGATTCCCTTTCTAACCAACAGGAAGAAGTAGATTTGTTAGAGCATGATCCACCTTGCCTACCCTAAAATGTCACGTAAATAGTCCTCTGATCCGCCATAGGAAAGCACTTTCCATAGCAGCCTGCTGTTCTTTCTGCTTTACCATTTTTCACTGTTTTTTTCCCTTATGGCATGTCTACCTTTGTACTGTGCTTAAGGCACACTGCTTCCAGCAGGGGCTGCAGCTCCATGACATGAAATCAGCTTTTCTTAAGCAAACTCTCACGGGCAATGGAAAAATGAAAGCAGACACAAATGCATGCTGAAAATCAGCACAGCAGCCAAAACTGCCTCATTTTTATCAGCATTAAATTATCCCAGGGTTTACAGAGAAGAACATGCACTGAGACTCACTTTTTTTTTACTACTGCTTGCTTGCTTTCACCAAAGCTCAGCAGCTTTATCTGTGGTCCACTATCTTACAGATTGTAAATGGACAAAACAAAAAGTCTGTGCCAGAATCTCTCTTCTGTGCAGTCCTCCTTAATCACAGAAGATGGGGGATTTCCTGAAGTAGTATTTAACTTAGGAACATGGTTTTGTGGTCATGGTAGTGGGTCCATGGTTGGACTAGATGATCTTAGCAATCTTTTCCAATCTTAATGATTCTATGATTCTGTGATAGCATGATTCAAAAGTCTGGTCAGTCCTTCAATGCCTGCTGACAGTGAGGAATGAAAGTGAGGAATCACTCAAGAATGGCAGTGTCATGCAGATTCCCAGCTATCACCATCTTCCAAAACCTTGGCCAAAGCCTAAGAGAGCTGACTGTTCTCTGTAGGCAGTGGAGAAGTAGAGATGATTTCAAGGACTGATTTATTCCAAAGGGTTTACCTTGAACATGAACCCTTCAGGGGGTGAACTGATCTATTTCCACCGAGCCCAAATGTAATCAATACCCATGCAGCAGCCTCTGCCTCCCTCTGACATGGGTGCAGTTGAAATGAATCCATGGGAAAGTGAGAGGCAAGGTCACGAGGAAGCAGAGTCCCAGCCGCCACGTGAGGAAGGGCTGCAGGCTTGTGGCTCTGGCCTTTGGCAGCCCTCCCCTGGAGGCTTCTGCCAAAGGTTGAGGGAGGGCTTTGCTGGGCTGGATGCAGCCCAGCTGTTACATACACCTTCTTCAGAAGGAAAGTGCCTGGCTGTATAAAAGCTAAATACCTTAGTGTTGGGTTAACACTTATTCCACAACTTTTTCACATCTGGCACAGAAACCTCCCCCTCTCACCCTGATGTCCAGTACTGCTGAGAAAACCAAGTCAGAAACTTGGCCGTTGCCTCTATCACAGCACTAACCTGTCAGCCATTAGGCACCAACTGCCAGCAAGAAATTAGACACCTGCCTCCATCATGTTTTTTTCAGTCATAAAGTGTTGGGATCAGTATGTCTGCCAAACACCTATTAATAAACCACCTTTTTGTTTGTTGTTGCGGTGGTAGGCCAAGATAAGATCCTATTCCCCTGCTGCTATACATTGTCAGTGCTGCACAGATCCTCAGGAATAACACAGATTTCTGTACCATTCTCTAATCTACTGAGATTTGTGCACTGCTCATAAAGAGGAGGAAGAAGACAGATAGAGGCCAGTGGGCTTGTCACGTAAAAATTGGCACAGGAAAGTACACATTCTCATTTGTACCACTAAGGCCTGTCTGTGTACAAGTATCACCCTTCAACCTTCTTCCATCATTATAACTCTAGTCTGTTACCTAACTTTTTACATAGGAAGAAAATGAAAGCATTAGTATGTTTACAATCTATTTATTCAATCCTTCTGTTACATAAAGAACTGCCTCCATGAATCTCAAAGCACGTTACAAAAGATGTTATTAGCATAATCCCCTCTTAGCAGATGAAGTAACTGAGAAAATTGCAGCCCTTTGCTGAACTTCATCCAGCAGCACTGGGGAAAGTTGCTTTGTCACCCTGTGTTGGGCCAGCCCCACAGGGCTTAGGCCAAGAGCTGCCTTTTGTTTCTCAATCTTAGACAGAAGTCTTAATTGGCTTACATTGAAGTCACCGCTTGTGTTGAACATACAAAATAAAATTCCCAAGGGAAGGGATTTATGAATATCCAAACATTTTTTATCACAGGTCACGTCTATATTTCTTGAAATCAGTTCAAATTGCAATGACTTGCATTTTTCACTGACCTGCCAAAAATGTTGGGGCTTGGCCAATGAAACTGGTCTGAGGATGGAAAGATGCAGAATAATTAAACACCAGTGGGAAAACTCTTCTTCGAGTTCTTCATACAAATAATTTCAGCAATTTCTTGATTAAAGAACGTATTTCTACTGAAATACATGAAAGCTCTCCAGCTGATGTCTTGTAAAAACCTCTAAGCAAAAGCTGGGGGATTGGAGGTGCTCTCACATTTAAGCTAAAAGGCGATCCTTGAAACTCTCCAGTTCTCTGAGGGGTGTTTTCTGAGGTGCTTTTCTGTGTAACCTACATTAGGGAACCTGATTTATCAGGGAGGTTGGACTAGTTGAGGCATGTCCAACCCAAGCGTTACTTTCTTAGTGACCTACATATAATGTCAGCCAAGACAATTCCTCTTCATTCAGTGCAGCCCGCATAAACCAAGAGGTTGGACACCCATAGACAAGATGATTGCCAAAGGTCCCTTCCAATCCCTACGATTCTGTGATTCTGTGACATCCAAGAAAGACCCAACTTACACCTCTACCTTATGTTTCTCTGCCTTCAAACACCAAAGAAAAGAAGAGTCCACAAAGAATGTATCAGATTTCCAGATTTTAAAGGAAATTTAGTTAGTTATTTTACTAGCAAAGCTTTGCAGAACTCCTTATTGCTAGCATAGTACCTAAAAATGAACCCTGAGATGTCTGACAGCATATATTCTCTCATCATTTGTTTACCCATAACTCCACTCCATTCCATATGGGGGATATTGGCACCAAAGCTGTATTATACACAGAAGCTGAGCAAAGATTATGGGGCAGATAGAGCCAAGCATAACACAGAAAAAAACCACACTGATGAGAAGGTAAAGTAATGAAAAACTTTCATTCTGGTTAGCCAGCCCATAGGTATATAGAACACCTGGAAGTAAGGAATAGTTTAATCAACCATGATGGCAGAGGAGGCAGTGCTAGAAAAGCACAGGTTGAGAATTATCACATTGCCTCTTTTCTAACGAGGGGAAGAAAAATAGTAGGCATCAGCCATGAGTAATGTCTGTGACCACTGGAGGTCACTTGTGTTTTAGAAATCCTCAGCATTCAAGGTTTTAGGCAGCAATACAGCCTGTCCAGCTCCTACAGCTGGAGTCTGCAAACTTGTTCATAACAACTCATTGAAAAGATTTCGTTTTATGATATTCAGCAGCTCAGAAGAGCTTCAGAGGATACTGGCAAATCACTGCAGTCAGCCATGGTGAAACAGCCATCCTCACAAAATATAGATATATCCATTTTATGGAGTTTTGCAATGTCAATATTTAGACCTGGAAGACAATGATGTTATTAAATAAATGAAGCGATTGATCTACTGTGGTGTGGTCTGCAGTTTGTATGATGGGCTTCCTAGGAAACTGCAAAGGTCACAATCACAGCTTGCCACATGTTGAAGATTTTGAGAGCCATAACTTTGAAGCAATGTTTCTGAGGGACAAACAGACTCATGACTTCGGTTCCTGAGCGCTCTGGCAGTGCCTCGGGTTCCCTCATGATACTGAGACCTCACCTCCCTGAAGGCCTCATTAAAAACACATGCTCTCAAAATTGTTTTACTTGCTCCATGTTCAACTTCAGTTGCTAAAACCTAAACAAAAGCCACTGGCATGCTAACAAACGTCCTGCCTGGGAGGGAGTTTCAGAGCCCCCACAGGATGCAGTGCACAGAGAGCTTTTATTATCCCCATTATATATATATATCAAACATTATGAGTGCCTGCACCCTTCAGTCATCCCCCAAAACAACCAGGCAGTGGATGTTTCCCTGACTGTGACAGGTTCAAACTGGGCTTTGCAGGAGGCCCCCATCTGCCTACTAAGAGGATGCACACACATGAAGACACCGGGCTCCTGAAGCTTGTATCATCATAGTATCATAGTATCGTGCGAGTTGGAAGGGACCTTAGAGATCATCGAGTCCAACTCCCGGGATTCGAGCCCTCTAGTGTAGCAGAGCGGCAGTTATCCACTTGCGCCACAGGGGGGATTCGAACCCGGGCCTCCAGTGTTGCAAGCGGCGGTTCTAACACCGTGCGCCACCGAAATGTACCTCGAAATGATACAAAATCCTGTTGCAAGTGAGTCACCTGTCAATGACCACTACAGGGAGCACTGTCAACGGGGAGATTAACACTCTCTGCATTTATAGAAACATTTGATGTTATTAAAGTTTACTCATCCTACAAAAAAGAAGCCTGGTGCCAGTGTAGGCGACAGGAAGGAACTGGAAAACAAGGCAGCCGATAGCTTTGATATTGTTTGCCTACCAGCTATTGCCCTCACATCCTTTGCTGCTTGTGAACTTTCAAGTCTATATTAAGACAGGGCAGACTCTGTGAGATGTGATCCCCAGATACAGAGTGATCGCTGACCTCCAGCAATCTGCTCTGAAGAAAAGGTGGGACTTGGTTTGCAAAAGTTCCTCAAAGCATGAAGGTCTTGAGCTGGGATCTCAGAGCAGAACTCCCTGTAACAAGTGGAAATGATGGAAAAGAAAACCTGATGTTTGCCCAAGGCTATATGGGAAGCGTGGTACAGGAATTTGCATAGATCTCTGTATCCTCTGTAGTTTGGCAGGCCCAGATCTGCTCTAAAGTTTCAGATAATGAAGGTGGCTGGGTGAGTACTAGATAAGGTAGTGCTCCTAGGTATTTCTGTAATTAAATCTACATAAGCCATACTATCTCATTTGTTATCAGGCACGAAACCATCGCTGTGGGCTCTCCCTGGGAAGCAGGAGACCCTACACCCAACATGGATCCTCCACCTGGCAAGACAGCTGTCCAACCCAAAGCACAGGGATTTCAAGCACATCCTTCAAAACAAAGTAAACAATCCCCAGATGAACTGATGAAAACATGAAAAAGTGGAATCCAAATAAATCAATCAAGGGGAAGCTCCTGCCACACACCCCTCACAAGCGCAGGTCACAAAAGGACAGTCAGGTTTGTGTGCCTGGCACACACCCATCATGACCTCAGCACCCTGTGGTGATATATGGCCTGCTGACATTTGGTGTTGTGTAGGCAAAAGCCACGGGTATTAAGTTCAATGTATCTTACCTTCATAAGAGGTCTAGAAAGGCAGATACACAAGCATAACACAACCATTGTAAGCCACCAGCAACTTGGGCTGCAGGTCGCACTGCTCCAGCAGCATCCTCCATTCCTAACAGTCCTGCTTCCAGCCACATAGATTAGCCACAATTTTATACTGAAACTTCATCTGCTGACACATTACCAGTGAGTGGTTAAAAATAGAAGGAAAAGAAATTGAACTGGTTGTGCAGGTTCTTAAGGTAAAACTTTTCCTTCTGCCTAATCTAGTATATAATTGCCACAAAACTGCCTTCCTAAGTACCTTTCTGTTTCAAGTCCGAATTACATCTACACCATCCTCACCATGATGTGTTGGCTTCTCTCAGTGGTGTGTAATTTCTTTGTCTGAAGTTCATGTTATGCATTTTTTCCTTTATTCATCTGATGAAAGGAAGTGAAGTATACAATCTCATTCAATATCCTTATGGAAATAAAACGTCAGTGTGTAATCATACATGTAATTCACTCTGAAAGTAATGCATCCTATTCATTTCCATGGAAACTACAAGCAGATCCAGTGAGCACAACAGCACTGATAGAACATTGTCAGCTACAGAACATTGTTTTTCAAGTCACCGCCATTAGCCCTGCATTTTCACAAGCAATGAACAAGAGCCTGTGTGCTGCACTCATAATGGTCTGCACCAGTGACACACATGCTGAAACGTCCCAGCTCACATCCACTGTTTGGTCTCCATCAACATTCAGCAAGTGCTGATGAATGTCAGTAGGCGCCATTGTTTCCTCACAGAAGAATTCACTGACACACCTTCGCTTCACAGGCATTTCCATGTCAGATGCCATTGTGTCAGAGTGCCCCTCTGCTGCCATCTGTCACACAGCAACAACACGTAATGGGATATTGGCAGGAAGGTTCAACCTTTACTACCATACCACCGGTGTAGAAGTTTCTTAGAGCTCTAACCACCTTCTAATTGTTCAGCACATCTCTGTGCACACCCGGACTTTGTTCTGATCAGTCTGCATGGGATCCTAGCTGAAAACAGAGCCTTAATTTAATTTATAAAATCAACATCTATAAATTGCTTTCCTACACATCAAAAATAGATATTCACCTACACACTCATCCTGTTGTTCGTCAGCAGCCCTGTGGAGTGGTACTGAGAACAGCTGACAACTCTTTGATAACTCCTCGAATATCTGCATGAAATGTCAGTTCCGTGCTCACACACACAGGCTCTTGTGCCAGACCCCCAATAATCAGAAAGCATTTCAAACACTGCTGTTCCCACATAGATGTATATATTTATAAAAAGATAATGAAATGTAAGGTCATGAAGAGAAAACATAAATACTGATGTCGAGATTTATTTAATTTTTAACCACAAGCCTAGTAAATATGCTTTCTAAAAGTAATTGGAAGCCTTGCTTGCACACCTGAAACCTTCACTGTTCCCAAACCACTCAGTAAAAGTGATTTTGATCTGGAGTTCTATCGGGATGAACACGTCCCTCACCTTCTCAGCAGAAAGCCTTTACGACCTACAGCCTCTCTGGCATCAATAGGCATCAAGCCAGAACCTTAAACCACAGAAACACGTTTATTGGACCATTGGTGCACAGTGTCTTGTATGACAGTTTCTGTCTTACTGAAAAAACGATAGCAATGCATTCCCGTGTTTGTAATAGAGGTCTCACTGACCCTCTTAGAGCAAAAGTTTACACTGTTGACTAAATGACTTTCCCTCTATTACATCTAAAAGGTACGTTTTCACAGTGCTGCTTTACACAGCCGTAAGACAGCAAAGCAAGCAGTACAGAATCACTCAGGTTTTCTTGCAGCACCTGACATACACAACAGAAGGAATAGGTTTACCCCAGTCGAGTGTTTTCAAAACATCTACAGGTAAAGCTAAAACAGAAAATCTAATCATTAGAGAAGCAAACTTTGCTAGGAGGTTAAGAAAGCTGGTTTTAATCAGGTTCATACAGGACAGTCTCTTACTTTTTCCTACAGCTTTAAAATGTTATTTATGCAACCTTAAGGCATAAGATCTTACCCAAGACCAAGGGGAGCCAGAAGGGCTCTCAGGCTGTTCTTCATCCTCAGACGACATCTTGAGGTGATCGTTTTCCCCCATTCTTTGCACAGGTTATTAAAACTAGCCTTGGTTTTGGCCATATACAAAAATGCTGCCTTCAGGTTTTAGCTGTTGACAACAAAGCTCCAGAGAATATAATTTCCCAGTGATCGCGTTTGCTTGCTAATTTTACCTGCTGAAGTTCTTGGAAGCACAGTCAGAGAAAGAAACATGAGCTCCGTAAACCAGAGCACATTTTCCTTGCAACTGACTCCTCAAGTATCCTAATTAAGTCATAAGGTTCAGTGAAAAATTAGAGCTTGGCAAACAAATTATAACTTCCAAACAGTCAGTATCCATCGTATCTCTGTATGAGATTTTATGCTCAGACAACCTGCTGAGTATTACATTCTGGGAACAGAATATAACGAATTCTCACCCTGCCAACATTTTATCACCGTCACTAATCATATTTAGAATGGATTTTAATGGTTTCATTTTGTTTTCAAGGCAGGCTCTTAATGTCAAAATGTAATTCTGCCTTCCTGCACAGTTGTACAGTTGTTACGGATCGTAACTGTGCAGGCAGCACAGATTCCTCCTTCTGTGCAATAAAGAACTTGAAAGAGGACACTTGCTTTTCCATTTATTTCTTTCGGTCTTACATTTCCTTTCAGATACGTGCCAGAGCATAAATACAATTATTATAAATGTTGTCCAATGTAACTTCAGACAAATGAGACCAGATACCTGTGGGACTCCCCTGTCTGTAAGAGAACTACAGAACTCAGCGTCCTAAAATCACCTCTGGCAGCTGATCTGAATGGAATCCCAGATGAGACCTAGAGAGGCTTTGCTGTTGAGCTGACCAGTAATTCACAGCTCTGTTACGCTTTCAGATTCATAACCTTTGGCTTCAGTTTCATTAATTCCTCCTCTAGTCACGCATCCAATTGCATCTGCTGGTGAAATAAAATTCTTATTAAAAGCAAAGGCTTCTCAATCTTTCTACTGTGCTCAAGAATGAAATATGCTATTTATGAGAGACCCAGCATTAGCTTTGAGTTGATAATGATCATCAAATCAACAAGTGCACCCGGCTACATTTGATATTTCACCTTGAGCTACATGTAGATTCACTAAGTAGGAAAAGCAATAAGCAATGAAAAGAAGAAAATTCACATCAGAAACTTTGAATCTAAGGTGGTCAAGTAGTCGGGTCACTTTAATACGGCAGGCCAACTTTTCCCAGAGATAAGAGAACAGCACTGAGGTTACCAGGATGCTCAAGTTACTTGCTTCTGTTGAACAGCAAATGGTAAGACTGTCAGCACAGTAACCCATTTATTAGGTATCTGGCACATCACATTTTCTTTCTGGAACAGATTTGGGGAAGGAAATTTAATACAATTCTTCTCAGTGCTGCTAAGCAGGGAAATGCCACACCTAGAGTATTTCAATGGCATTCCTGCCCCTACTGAAGTGTTTATTCACCACATTTGAAAGATGGGAATCACTGTTTGCTGGAGTATTTTTCCACTGTACCACCCAATTTCTCTGTTACGTTTACTTTCAAGCTGTGATAACAGTCTATCAGAAACTATTTCAATCACTGTTATAATACTATATAATATATATAATTATAACATATAGTAATATGATTTAAAAAATCCTTCCAGAAGTGGCTGGACATCTCTCCCAGCAGACTGCATATCTGAAGCCTTTGTCATATTGAGCACTGTACAGCTCTGGGAACTTTCCTTCCATGGGAAACCACAACAGCTACATGCACTTCTGCTGTGCAGCAGATGAACCTGGTGACTGATGCTCCTGACTGTCTGGCTTCCTGCATCCAAGGGTGGCCTGTACCAGATGTTTCTGATCGAGAAACGCAGAAATGGAATAATAGCCACATGGAAAAGGATTTTCCCCATAGCTTTCATACATTAGCACAGTGATTACCATCCTTTCCCTATGGCTGCCATTGCCTCTGCCTGTTCCCCTTCCCACTTCCTCTACTTCTGTGTCCCCATCCAGGACAATTCCTCTTTGCCTCCGGAAGGTCTCCTTCCTACAGCCCCAGGTGCCAGCCCTTTTCCTCTCATTGCCTTCCCATTCCTCCATGACTTTACAACTTTGCTGCTCTCTCCCAGCTAAGAGTTTTTCATCAGAGATCCCCTGGAGCTGCCCTAAAAATCAGAGAAGATATTCTCAGATTCGGGTTCACATAAGGCTCACAGCTGCTATTGGATTCCTAGTCAGCTCATTGCCTCTGTGAAATCCTGTAGCAAAAAGCTTCCTTGGATAACCATGCAATGCATACAGAAATCTTGTGACATTTTTAAACGTGGCCCGATGATTTCATTACACGAGGGCACAGGGTAAACAGGAGCCAATTTCGTTTTATAAATAGCATCTGTAAGTGCTCTGTCATGAGAAGGGGGGGGAGGAGGGGGAACAAAACGTTTGTAATCATCCCAGAATATTTAAAATGGAAACATTATCTCATGGAAGCCTTGGTGTGAACTTTATTTTCTGAACTGATAAGATAATGCCTTTGTATTTTAACAGGATAGTTCTTCAACTTTAAGATTAATTTAGGATATGTTTAAGTACAGTCACAGCTCTGCTTTTCTGGGACAGGATCACTCTCCTAGAAGTCGAACTTTCTCCAGCCTTCTCACAATGCTGTAGTTGCTGAGAACAAGGCATATGGAACTGCTGTTCACCGCTTTCTGTGTTTTATCTCCTAAACACCCATGGCAATTAATAAGCCCCTGAAATAGGGACTGTATGAAGACGACCCTCCGCTTTGTGCCTCTGGGCACACACAGGTAAGGAGCCCCAGGACCTTGCTGCACCACACCAAGAAGCCTCACCGCAGTCCTGTGCTGCTTCTCCTCTGCAGAACCACCACCTACCAGATCTAGCACATCTCACAACACCTGGTGTGATCAAACAGGGACATCAGGAGGTTTATATGAGGTCCCGAGAGCCCACAGAATGAAAACCTCCTCTGGAAGAATGGTAAGGAGGAGCTCTTGCAAGGGAAAGAAAAGGAGATTAAGTAATATATAGCAATAGAGCTTGGACTTTTTTAATTATATAGATGCCAAGGAGAACAAGCAATGAAAGACACATGACAAAGGTAGGATGCAAGGTCCTGCATATTTGGCCCAAACATATCCCCAGTGGGGAACTTCAGAGTAGCACACAGGGCTGCTAACATGTCCCAGCACAGGCACCATTTTGTGTAGGACACATTTACATCTGATACACCACGGGCATTTATGAAAATAAAATTCAAATAGAAAGAAATGGCACCATCACCAAACCCAGGTTCTGTGCAACTGCAAAATGACCTGCTGCTTAAGTATTGCGTGGCACAGGATCCTGTAACTGCAATAGCCTGTTCTCAACACAGTTACTAAGTCCCTACTGGCTCCTTACAGGCAGTAACAAGTCCAAACTCACTTTCATATCATATCACTGTTGTTTCTAAGAAAAAAAGGAGATTGTTAAGCTGCTGTTAACAATGCTGCTACACTTTCTCTATAACACATCAGTGTGCACTTTGCCAAAACAGTCCTCCTTAAGATGTTCAGAGTTTAAGCGCTCAGTCAACACATCAGCGATGCAACAAGTAGAAAGACGTTTCCTTCTGCTTATATAACTAAGAAAATGCAGAACAAATATGTCAGGGTTTGTTTGTTTGCTTGTTTTTGAGGATTTCAAACAAAACTTTAATACAAATCATAGAATCGTAGAACCATTAAGATTGGAAAAGATCACTAAGGTCATCTAGTCCAACCACCAACCCATCCCCACCGTGCCCACTGACCACATCCCTCAGTGCCACATCTCCATGGTTCTTGAACAGCTCCAGGGCTGGTGACTCCACCGCCTCCCTGGGCAGCTTTATTAAACCTTTATTCTTAAAACCATGGAAGTTGATTTCAAATCTCTTTTTCTTATTGAACAGAATTCTCACTCTTCTGTCGTCTTTGACATCTTCCCTTTCTTTTACTGAATAATATGTCAACACTGAGCAATGCCAGCAGCCTGGCTATGCCTCAAAACTCCCTGAGCTGCATCCTCTACAATTATCCATGACTGCCTCTGGAGCTGCCAAGACAGGACTGGAAATGTTATAAAAGCACTGACCAGAACTGCTGTTTTTTTTTTTTTCAGGTGAAAATTGGAGCAGGAATAAAGGATGGAAAGTCAACAGGCAGAGAATGTGTGGAATTATTTTTCCTTTTTACTGAAGAGCTGTGTCCTTAAGGAGATAGGAAAAAGGAAAGAATAACACATTTTACTTCTCACATTATTCTGGTGAAAGCTGACGAACTACCAAGGCAGACTGCCGAGGGGCAGACACCAAGGTTCTGCTGCCTCTGTTTGTATCCCCACTTCTCCACCTTGTGAACCTCTGTAACCCTAAGCCTTACAGATCGAGTCTGTTTCTCTCGTACTTCTTTCACTATATATGACCAACACACATCACCACAGAGCATCACAGATCTGCCTTTGATATATTCAGCTGCTGCTGTGAGATTCAGCTGCTGCTGTGAGATGCAGCGTGGGAGCTGAGATCTGTACATTCCCCATCACACCAGGAGGTGCTTATTAGGGGAAGAATGCTGAAATCCCTTACATCCTGTAGTGTTCATGTCATCTGTAATGCCCATGCTATTCAAATGCCAGACATCAGTGCCCAAGTGCTTGTGAAGTACGCTTTGATAATGGAGAGAGGATGGTTAGAAGGAATCTAATGTCACCTTCCCAGTAACCTTCTCTATATTTGGATACTGTCTGTTGCAAAGCTGAATCACAAAATGCTTCACCCTCTGACACACAGTACAGAACATGATTACAATACTGTCTGTGATAATAGTAGCTGACTGAGACAGCAAGCATGGGAGGCGCTCGAGAAGAATGTAGAGGCTGGATGAAAGTCAGTAAAAGCACACTGCCAGTTCCCTTTTGCCTTTTGTTTCTTACAACATTATCACATCAATCCATGTGATGGAGAGCTCTATCTTCTTGCCACATACAAAGTCAGAAAGACTAAATGATCTGTTTGCTTAATGAGTACAGGCCAATTTTTCTCACAGAACTGACTGTGATGGACAGTAAATAATTCCCTCTCACAAAGGTAAGACAAGAGAGGAGCTGGGACTTGGGTTCTCAACCCTCCAAATGCGCCTGTGGTAAAAACACACAGCACAAAAATGTTGCTGCCCTGTGTATGTCAAGGGATGCCAGTCCCACTCAATCAGACAGGATGTTATTTATCTTGTTTGTTAATCTGCATCACTGTGTCACCTCAGAGCCCAGGTTGAATACAAAATCTTTCATTATCTCTGTGCTCGATAGCTGACAGTCTGAGGGAGTTTAGCATGTAAACTATACCAAGAATGAAGAAACTTTTGGATGAGCTCTGGAGAGCTGTACTCCCTGACTCAGCCACCACCACCACTCAGCACCATGTTAACAAAATGCTGTGCTCTTTTGCCATATTGTGCACCTAGCTTCCCTACGATGGGAAGCAAATGTGTTTACGTCACACAAGGAGTTGCATGTTCTGCTCTTACAGCAGGATGTGCCTCATTAGAAAATGGGCAGTTCAAGCCAGTTTCACTACATATGTGAATATTTATATATGTACTCACTGATGGAGAATGTTGCACTTGGTCACAGAACAGAAATACATCTGGTGAGGCCTGGTCCTGAGAACCCTATCCTGTAGAGAGGGTACAGTGAGCAAGTAACTTTGAACCGAAGGAGAATGCTAAGAAAGGATGTGATGTTTTTTTATTCTCATCTGATTTAGTGATATTTTAATTTCACAGATAAGAACAATTTTGAATGAGGAATGCTACAGCAGCAATAAAGTAAACACGCCTTTCTGGAATTACTTTTAAGCTTTTCCCCATTCACTTGGTATGTACACAAAGCAATTCAGGTTACTGAATATTTTAAGTAGGCTGTTTTCTACTGACATTTCCAAAATTTAATAATGACTTAGTTGAAAAGGAGTAATCTTTTCCACACAGAAAACCTTTAAATAAACACACAGTTACAGTGTTTTGCATTTTCATAATGTTTCTGCCTCTGAATATCAGCACCTTAAATCTGAACAAGTAAACCTAATAAATGATGTTCAGACACCTCCGATGAATTTACCTCTGTTTCATACTTCAAATGATCTGTTCAAACCAGGGTACAGAACCGAGAATGCCAAATGCCAGCAACTACTTTAATTACTGCAGGGAATTGTTTCATAACAATCAAACAAATCCAAAAACTAAAAACCTACCTGTCCATACTAGAAGTTTAAATGATTTTGTTTTGTTTTGTTTTTAACTTGCAGGTATTTGGTGAAAATCTTTGAGCTTGTGATCATTTCAGAAGGTTTACCCGCTGCTAGTAGAGCTGAACACAAGTAGAATAGCATGGAACATGGGTGAATGCTGGATAATTCCATGAAGACAGAGTCAAAGCACACTCAAGCTTTTGTAGTGCTGTAAAGGTTTGCAGCGCCATGAAGGTTTGAAGAACCTTGACAGCCACAGCAATGAATCTGTATTTTATCAGTGTAACATCTAGAGAAGCACTGTATACAGACTGGTCAACAACTTTATGGAGACATGCACAAGGCTGGACTGGTAAGGAAAGCACACTGATTTTCTCAACACTGTGGTGTTTCTGAAGCTTACTGTGAATCATGCTTGCTCCTCTAATTTCTGGATACTTCTTCCTGTTTCTCCTTCTTAACATTTCAGCAAACTAAATATATTAAAATGTTATTAGAAAAGCAAGAATTTGGTTATGAATATGCTGGACAGTACCATATTTCTCTAACACTTCCTTTATAAAATAAAAAAACACATACATTTTCTCTGAAATAAATTCTTAAGACTACAGTGAATAATCCGAAATTTTGCTGTGCAAAGTCCCCTTCTCTGAAAGCAGAATTGTAAAGTTTCTGGTTTCAATAAAATACCTTTTATTTAGGCCTTTTTTTCATTGGACAGGTTGATTCATGGAGAAAATGCCTGTCTAAGGACTTGCAAAACAAATCATCTCACATCTAAAACATAAGAAAAGTTTACAGACATTTGGCAGAAATAGTTGGAGCATTTGGTTACAAGAAGGGAGATTTCAAACTTCTGCCTTTAGTCCACAGTTCTTTTAAAGACTCGTGTACTTTCAAGGCTATGTTATACTTTAGACCATTAAAAGACACTGTATTTTCTCTTGGTCAGTTCAGGAAATTCTTTCATCATGTTAGCTCCTCTCAACCAACCTTTTTCCTCTTCCAACCCTCCAGTGCCATACACCATCAAGACAGATATCCATGCAGTATTGACTTTATTTATAAAGGATGGTATGGACATGAATGTCACATTCCTTTAAAAAGTTTAAATTAACTAACCAACAACTGAAAACTGCACACGTGATACTATTTACATAAGACAATGTCCATCTTCCTTCCCAAAACTTCAACAAAGCCAACCTCACTCTGAAAGAAAAAATGAAACACATAAGCGCACTGATTTCTACCAGTTATCTTGTAAATAGCGGTCTGTCTCTTGTAAATCACAGTCAAGTCTCTCATAGTTACTGAAATTACCTTTTCCTTGTAAACATTACAAAGTTTGCTCTTTGACACAGTCATATTCATGTCATCATTTCAAGACCGATACTGTAAAGGCTTCAGGTACTTAATGGCATTTCATTAATATAAAATCAATGATACTCTCATTGGTGTATTCAGCAAGATAGACTGTCCGAATATCAGACACTTCCTGGCATTGTCTATACTTACCCTTCCTGCATCCAGACTGAACGAAGTTTACACAGATTCTATAAAAATAAACATGAAATTTGAAACTTAGAGAATACTTCCAAAAACCTGAACAAGGATTGTGATCACTGACTTCATGTTTAGTGCACACAAAAATACTGTGATGCCTGGTGCCTTTCCAGAACATGCTTTTATATGGTCACCTAAATTCCTCAGAGACATAGTCTCTATTTTCTCACTTTTTTTATGCACTTAGGAAAGAAAATATCCCCAGTAAGTGTATTAGGAGGGTTTCAGAACCATCTGATCTGCTGTCTTGAATGCGCTGGACCTAGCTTGAAGTTTGTAGGCAGTGCAACAATTTAGTCAGAAACCAAAAACATCAATGTAATCTAGATGTAAAAATCACTTGCATGTAAATCTCACCATTTGGTGTTCTCAATTGTGCCAGGCAATTTCATTTTCATGTTTAAATGTTCTGATTTCATTGTTAAATCTACTTTCTTGGCTCTTCTTTATGCTATAAAAATCAGACATGATTATGCTTCCATCCCAAGATTCCCGTGTACTAAAACTACCCAGCTGGCACCTGATAAAAAAAATTAGACTCCAACTGGGCTCCCATTCTTTAAGAGTTATACTTTACATTTCTTCATTAAAAAGCCTACCTGGATCAATCAAGAGCAATATACTACAAGACTGTAACAATTCCTGTTGCCTTGTGCCAACTGTTAGATAAATAAGATTTGTAAAAGAAAATCAGAATCTGTTCCTACATTTACATTTCCTATTTCTGGGATGAACAGCAACTTTTCTAAACCTCTTGCTTATCAACTTGCATGTGAGTCTTTTTTTTGGCATCAGAAGAAATTGCATTCATTGATTTCCTTTTTGCTGCCAGGAGGAATAATGAGTTTCTGCGTCTTTCCCAGGAATCAAGAATTACTTCCATCAGACCATTAAATTAGAAAATTCACTTTCAGTGTTTGGAAATAAGAGGATAAATTGATTCTAATAGACAATGGCGAGCAGTCCTGTTTCTCAGAAAGCAGAGCCTCTCAATAGCCATTTTCCGAGATGGTGGCAATTAGTCTCTGGTATCATTCTTTTTTCCTTTTTTTCCCCCTAGTTATTCAGGAAAAGTGTCTAGTTTCTATTAAATATGTCGTCCAGTCAGGAAGAAAAGTGGTCTGTCCTCTTTTGCATTGGCAGTCTGGAATTCATCCCTCAGTCGAAACTGCCATTCATCTTCCAGCTCCAGACGGACAACAGTCTGGCGAAGAGAATTCCGATCTTGACAAATAACACACAGGGTGGCACCTAAATAAACAGTCAGTAAGAAACTCATATGAGTATCACCTTTGTTCTCAAATCACCCATCTCCCACCGCCTCTTAGCAAGAGGAATTTCCACCACTTCCAAAACAGGAGCTACAGGTACTCTTGTGTGAAAACTAAGACATTTAGGGCTTTTGGAGAGCTATCATCAGCTCCCTGTTTATCAGGATCTTCTTCTGTAACCTGAGATATATAGTATTCATCTAATATATAGGACTAGCAATACATTCCTTCTCTCTGGAGTAAGAAAAGTCAAATCTGCCAAGTTGAAGAGGGTGGTGACAGAAAACAAGGCAATTCCTTACATCCATTACTGTTCTAGCTCTGCTGATCATTACTTTATTAAGTGAAACCCTCACTCAACAAAACACACCACAAGCCAATCCCCACCATGGCTAATTAAGCTCCGTGTGCTTTGCTGACCAGAAATGATCTAATATGAACTGTTTTGACTGGCATGCTGATACCATTTCAACATACACACATTATTATGTGTGTACATTATGCATAGCAATATGGACCAAACACTGTTTCCCTATCTGCAGAACTCTTAACATTGCTACAGATCAACCATCAGATATCAGAGATGGTAGGGCATATAAACACAAATATAAATATACACATTTACATGCACAATTTTTCACATAAAATCTAAACTCAATGGTACTTTTCCCTTTTTTTTTTCCCCCAGATTTCCAGAGACTGTGTCATATACTTCCCTGTAATAGAACTGTTGAGGCTCACCTTTAAGAAAATGGAACTTCTTCAAAAAGCTAGCTACAACAAAGGAGTCACAGAGGTATAGCAGGAGACCACTGAACGTCAAGCCAGAGGAACTGATATTCAGAGAGTGAGGCCGTGAACTCACATAGCAAACTGCAATCTGATTGGGAGAGGGGTCAGAGACATAGAGATTAGCTTTCTTCATGTTTCTTCATATCAACCTGACAGTATTTGCACCTGATCCACCCTCAGACTTGCTCTCCAACTCCAAACATCATGATCCTTATTGTTCCTTTGTAACAATTCCTCTCCTTATTAAAAAGCAATCTAAAAGCAGTACCTGTAACTATTCATTAGTCATAATTACTCATTACTACTATAATCATGAGGTTGAGGTATGAAAGGTTTGAAAGCTGCAGTAATGATGGCTCCCCACAGCCATAACTCTGTGACAGGTGCAGCACAGTTTATGTACACAAACATAAATACAGTAACTGCACAGTCCAACACAAGAAGAACCCTATAGAAAGGTCTAATGCCATTTACATAACAAAAGGATAAAAAATCAGTATAGTTGTGCATCTACATAATTGCATGAGGTTTCCTGCTGTCTAATTACTTTTTCCATTACAAATCCCCTATTCCAGTGGGAGCTAGGAATATATATGGCATCCTTTCAGGTTTTGTAAATTTGAAGTTAAGGAATACTCTACATATGACTGGGCTTCCAAAGTAACTTTTCTACTTGGGGCAGTCCTACATCCAACAGAAATCAGCATGATTCATTGGAGGAAGACTGACCCGCAGCAAGAGAAACTGGAACAAGGGGTCCCTATTTATGCATAATATAGATTCAATAATTCCTTCAGCCCTACTGTATCATACACTAGCTCAGATAATAATTCCAGAACTTAATTTCACTTATTTCATGTGCAGAATGGTTTCGAGCTGAAATGATGCAGTGGATGAAGATACCAACAGAGCAGTGCCCTTCCATGGACTTTGTTTTTCCAGGCATGGTGGGAACCTATAGAAGCTCAGCCAGAAATGACTGGAAGAGACAGATCAAAATGTTCTGGGAGTAGCACAGATTGGAAGTTCATTACACAGCTGTTTTGGTAAAGAAGTTAAGGTAGTAAATGCAGCAAGACTGATTTTCATTAAGTACTTAAGTCAAGTGAAAAGATAAAAATAAATCAGCGAAAATCAGCCCCTTACTGTTGCACTTCTGCATGACCTACATTTGTATTTAAATATAACCTTGGCTTTAGGTCCAAAGCCACTGGGGAAAGCCAACAGCTCTTGAATGCTAATGTCAGCCTCTCCCAGACTCACTGTGTATCTTGATATTTGCTTCTCTGACTCAGCTTGTTAGTCAAAAGTGGACTAACACTTTTGTATCTTGAAGTGCTTTCTAAGGACTAGCTAATATTTGTAAAACTCTTGTGGAAGATATTTCATGCAGGAAGGACCAAATTACAGTAGACTGGGAAAACACTTTAAAAAAAAAAAAGTGTTGCATGATAGTTAAAAATCTAATACCACTCACAAACTTTATTAGACAAATCCGATATTGCTTTCCATGTACTTTATTTGTAGTTTCACCCAACATCTCCCTACAAGACCAGGAATTTAACACCACAGGGTTCTAATATCTGCTTATTTGAAAGCTGTGTTGTGAAGATATCATAGAATCATAGAATCATAGAATTACCCAGGTTGGAAAAGACCTTGAAGATCATCAAGTCCAACCACAGCCTAACCTAACCATAGTGCCCTAACTCTAACAACCCTCTGCTAAATCATATCCTTGAGCACCATATTCAAACGGCTCTTAAACACATCCAGGGACAGCGACTCAACCACCTCCCTGGGGAGCCTACTTCAGTACTTAACTACCCTTTCTGTAAAGAAGTGTTTCCTAATGTCCAACCTAAACTTACCTTGGAGCAACTTGGGGCCATTTCCCCTCGTCCTGTTGCTTGTCACCAGTGAGAAGAGACCTGCCCCACTCTCACTGTAAGCACCTTTCAGATACTGGAAAAGAGTGATAACGTCTCCCTTCCTCAGCCTCCTTTTCCCTAGACTAAACATCCTCAGCTCCCTCAGCCTCTCCTCATAGGTTTTATTCTCCAAGCCCTTCACAAGCCTCGTTGCCCTTCTCTGGACCTGCTCCAGTACCTCCATGTCCTTTTCGTACTGAGGTGCCCAAAACTGGACACAGTACTCGAGGTGAGGCCTCACCAATGCTGAGTACAGGGGCAGGATGACTTTCCTAGTCCTGCTCACCACACCACTCCTGATACAAACCAGGATGCCATTGTCTTTCTTGGCCACCTGAGCACACTGCTGGCTCATATTCAGCCAACTGTCCATCAGCACACCAAGGTCCCTTTCCATCAAGCAGCTTTCCAGCCACACCTCTCCAAGTCTGTCCATCAACAAACATCCATCAACAAACTAAAGCTAATTAAAGATTAGTTTGTTTCATACCTGCGGTCCTAAGTTGAGGTAACAGTCCACAGAGAGCACTGGATGTCTATAATTCTTCAGTGAGAGGGGGAAGAAGCGATGGCTGTGATACTGGAGGTATTTTTCTAGGAGTAACTGAGCAGGTGCTGCCAAGAAGGTATGCTTGCTGTCAGGAGCACAAATGTATTGAGCAGGTGAGATTGAAACTGGAATGTCAGATACCTATGAGGAAAAAATATTTCTGGCACAGATTAATCCTGATCGATCATCTTGCATTTATCTGAATTCTGGTTTGTATAAAACACATCTCAATCCAAAAATCTAAGACTTACGTAAGGAGAAAAGTCATTTAGACAAACATATCTGCTACTAAAGATGTTGAGAGATTCAAATAACTGTATTTGTTCATAGAGACTTAAAGGTTTCTTCTTTGATACCAAAGTACTCCTAAAGATGAAACCAGCTGAAGATGAGTAATCAGTACTATAAACTTACAGTGAATGGTTGTCTATACTGTAAAATGATATTTTGGGTAATCTCGAAAATTGGATTTTAGGAAAAAAAAGAACTAAACATACCCCATTAATGGCAACTGAATGATGAACTATTAATATCTCAGCTCTCCTGGTTACAGGGTACAAAATGGAAAACAAAATGTAAACAAGGAAGAATAGGTGTCTATTCCCACCTTAGACTTAATGTGGAAGGATCTTTGTCCTCCTACTGTGATTTGCTTTTTCATGACACTGAAGTGATTGAACCGACAGATGAGAAGGCCAGCACTGTGGACACGCAAGTTGAAATCAACATCATCACAGGTAAATCTAGGAAGAATAAAATCACGGCACTTCAGAGGAAGGCTTTTCATCACAGACTAACAAGTACAAGCACTCAGGGCCTTTGATCAGTACCATATGAAGGAGAGCTGTCAAACATACCAACACTTCATTTAGTAGTAATCAGTCAGAGAAAGAGACTTCAGCTTTGTCATAATAAGTGAGGCCAGAGGCAATGATCAGAATGAGTTCAGGAAGATCAGAATGAGGGAGGGAACTATTGGGGAGTGAAACAACCAGAAACATAGTGAGAAATGGAAAGAGGAAGGTAGCAAAATGCCAGGGAAATGACCCAGGAGTTAAAACATTTCTTTGCCTCTCGGTACGATAATGCAGTCATGGAGAAAATATACACAGATTTCCTTGACCAAAATAAGGTCAATGAAATTAATTAATTTGACTTCCAAGGAAATGGAAAAGACCCTACATTTGATCTGTCAAATGCAAAGAAGTCTGCCTAATCATTTTTCCTTTAGAATACGAATATCTGTTGTTGACAATAGAACAAAGGGCAAAGGGCACAAACTAGAACACAGGAAGTTCCATGCAAACTTGAGGAAAACCTTTGCCATGAGAGTGATAGAGCACTGGAACAGGCTGCACAGACAGCCTCCTTCTCTGGGGATACTAAAGAACCTTCTCGATGCTCTCCTGTGTAACCTACTGTAGGAAACCTGCTATAGCAGAAGGTTGGACTCAATGGACTCTAGATGTCTCCTTCAGTCCCTGCAGTTCTGTGATTCTGTGATATCCAGTAATTTTGTTTTATATTCCCCTACAGAAATAATGCAATTTTACAGTAGAGAAAAAAATTATTTGAAGACAAAGACTCTTTTCTTAATCCAACGGAACTTCTGAGACAGAGGAATAAAGCAAGCAGAATGAGGCCAAATATCCTTAAGCTAAATTTGACCTATTTCAACACTAAGATGGAACAGAAGGTAAACTTCTAAAGCTGACAACATTCAGATCCTCTGGCCTTTGGAGAATTCAGCCTGTTCTCCATTTGGAACACAGATTTGTACAGCAAACAGGATAATGTGCAGAACTGTGGGATTAACATTCAAGGCTTGGATTTAAAACAGCCAAGTACTTACTGCAACAATAGATATCCACAAGAAAAATGATATTTTATTATATGTTTTGAAAACGCTCTTTGATTTCAGCAATATTTATGTGGATACTTGTTATCCCTGACTCCCAGTGTCTCTGTGTTTTAAAATATACCTTTTTCTTTGCCAGCTCAGGTTTGGACTGTCATGTAATGCTTCAACATCAACAGCACCCACATACAGCAATATGGATTAAAGACATAGGCAGGAAATGGATGATGTGGTCTGGCATTCCTGACCTTTCAGCATTGCTGCCCATGCTCATATCATTTTATTTTATTGCACTGTCATTTTCTTCATTAGGAATTCATAATGCTTCATAAGATAATACCACTAGACTGCCTGGGAGCACCATTCTGTACCAAAATATGAATGGGAGCAAATTTAAAACGCTCTTTTGAAAGATGTTACAGATTCACTTACCTGTTCTGATTGTATTGAACATTCTGTGTCAAATCAACATTTAGCATAATGAAATCATGTACATGGCAACAGGAGAATGGTTCCTTGATCTCAGCAGTGTTTGTTTTACTGGACCATTTCCTCATCCCAATTAAGGCATAGTGAGTGACATTAGGAGTTGCTTCAATACGCTGCAGAATGTGCTTCAAGGAAACATTCCTTTCGGTCCATGTATAGTCACTACAGCAATTAGAAAAATGTGTTGAAATACAGAGAGAATAATCAGAATCAGCAGCCCATAGTAGTTACCAGGTAGATAGCTTCAACGTTGTACGACTTTATTGCAACCTTTCACCTCCCGTTACAGGGTAAACTCAAAATTTAAAACTAATTGGTGCTTATGTGGTGGGGGACTGATATGTCAGGTCAGAAATTTACCTCAGATCTTTCAAAGTATTCACTCAGATTTCCAGACTTTTAAAGTTACCCGGATTAATACACGTGAATGTCTGTGTTTGCTCAGTGTATGAAGGACTGTTTACAGAACTTGAGATCTGCAGTTCTAGTTTGAACCAGAGTCAAACTACGCAGCAGAGGCTGCAGGTCACTTAAATCCTCAGGAACTAATCATCGTAGAAAGCGAGTTTTCAAATGGCAAATATTAAGCTCTGCTTGCACAGGGTAAAAGTGGAATATGAAACATGTTGTTTTTAAACTGGCATGCAGCGTAAGCTTAAAAGAGATCAGCTGAAAAAGCATGTGGTCTTCTATTTACCTTTTCCTGTCTCCTGAACAATCAACTTCTACTGCATTCCACATAACACAGGAGTCATCTGAAATGACAATGAAAGGCCAAATATCCTGGGGCTTTATACCCAGCTCCTCCTGCCGATTTCGTTCTAGCTCCAAGTTATGATAAGACAGCTCTTTTATCAGGAAGTGTGCCGCACCTGAAACCAAGGACATAATCCATAGGATGAAAAGTAGGGGTGGAAATTGCTTTTAACTCGGAATCCTTTTGAAGGGAAGATTTCTGGACTCCAGAGTATGACTCAGTCTGAAGACTTCAATGCCCTAACACTCCCCAAAGCCAACATAATGTATCTCTGGCCAAAGTAATGACTGACAGAACTCCACTGGAAAGCAAGCAAAATGTAGCCTGATTTCCATGATAAAGATTTCTTAATATCTGAAAGGTTGAGTGACTGATCATTTTAACCTAACAGATAGTGCCTCTGCTATCATCTCTTATTGTAAACATCTAGAAATGTGGATTAACATGAATTGAACACCATGGGAGCAATTTCTCTTGACTCTCTATTCTCAGTGCTTGTCACTACTGCTGTCTACAAATTGCATCACTAATGCAAGCTGCTGAATATTTCACATATAATATATTAACAGAATCTACCTAAGAGATGTACCTCATCGGTATGCTCATTAATCTTTACCCATCTCATTTTTCCCACACACACAACTGAAGCTGAATTGGAGGGTTACATTTCACTGATGAATAGCACCACCTCAAGGGCCCAAGTCACATGTCCGTGTTTTTTTATGTCACACTTACCTACTCCTGCACTGTTGAAAATGCTTGGGAGAACAAGCATAATATGGTTGGGCCAGTACTTCTTATATATGGCCATTTCGTATTCCTTGACAACTAAAACATGCAAATGACTGGCTCCATCCATTGCATGATATAAATTGAAAAGCCCATGTTCATGACGCCCAGTTGTGGGAGTAAAAGTGGGGCTTTTTATGAAATCTTCACTCTGTAAATAAACAGAGGAGTAAGTTTCTGTATTAAGCTGGATAACGTTTAAAGAACAACCAGGTCCATCAACAGAGTAAACTGGTTTAAGCTTCACTACATTGCTACATTTTAAATCATCCTAGTGGGAAAATAAACAACTTTTATAAGAGTTGGAAAAAAGAAAACTTCATCTACTAACTTATCTGACTGGTGAGAAAGGGGTGAATTGGATACGACTGCTAATTTTGACTGCCAACTATGCATGGACTTTGAGGCTAGATCCAGAAAAGGGTTCAGATCCATATGACAGAACATGGTAAGAAACATATTAGTCCAAAACTGTAATGTAGGTCTTCTGACTGGCTATCATCCCAACCTGAATGCATTTAAATAGGTACTCCCAAGTTTGATAGTATATCTCCATAGTGTCCTGTTTCTACAAACATCCATGACTATTCCAGTCTGAGGAACTGATTTCAGCCTGATGCCTACCAAAGCTGCTAGGGACCCAAAATGAAAGTATGCCTCTTCACAGTCCTCACAATTAAGCACTACACATTAAAAATGTCAAAGTACAATATGATGGGTTTAATTCCTGTGAAGATCTACAAATTTAAGTAAAGTGTGTTGAGAGAAATATTTTATAGTAGTTTTATAATCTAGGTTTATATCTCACAGCACTTTTCAAGCTTGTATTAAGGCTGCAGGCACCATTTTGGAGTGGATGAACAGATAAAGAAGCAAAAGGAAATGAACAAAACCACATCTTGGAGGCCAACTGCTGAAACTGTTCTCACTTCAACACTTTAAACCCATAACCAAAGAACTTTAACCTCAGATAAGAATGTAAATGTGAAAAAAAAACAGCTCTGGTAATGAGCAAAAGTAAAAGCTTATTAGCAGCTTGGCAATTTTGTTTCATGTCTCTTTTTCTGGGAGAAAATACAAGGTTAGCATCAGGTCCTTATCATCTCTTGACAGCACAATCAGAAATGTAAAGAATCCTACAATCAATCCTAAAGTTTGTCGTGTCTCTCTTCTATATATGGCCACAAATATAATAATTCATCTACCTTATCTGTGACTAGTGGTAGCCTCATGCTTTCCAATTGTCTTCCTGGTTGACTGAAGACAAAATGATGCTCCTTTGATTTTGGAATGATAAAATGAAGCTGTATCTCTTCTCCCAGCATGGAATAGGAAAAGGCAAATGCATGCAGAGTGGACTCATAAAGCTGAGGATGGGAAAAAATAGGATTATTCCAGTGGTTAGCATCAAAATTATTTCCTCACCGTGGTGAATATGCATTCATAACATTACCAAAAACATAACATCCTTCTGAAGGCCCCAGATTATATGAGGAATAGGTACTCTATAGCCCCCAGGTCTGATGTCTAGTCAAGGCAGGCAAACCTCAAGACAAAACAAAATCCATCAATTAGCTCTTTCTTTAATCCATACAAACAACTTGTAAGTCAATTTAGCTACAGTGAATAAACACAAAACTGTGTTTTTGTTGTGTCTGCTTCAATTTCTGATCTAAATATTAACGTCTGGAAATCTTTACCTGGTATCTGGGATTGAAACCCATATACTGATGACACTGTTCACAGTGATGGTAGGTGTTATACGCTGCGTACTTGGATAATCTCATTCTAGTTGTTTGACGATGGGTGTACATATCCTCCTGCCTTCTGCTAACGGGTCTGTCTATTAAAAACAGAAACAAAATATATGTAATATATATTCAAGGCCAGAATGTCCCTTGTGACAAATTGTTTCTGTCACTTTAATTAAAATATAGAACGATGGCAAGATTAAATACAGGCAAAACAAAGTATAATTTCATTCTGAGCATAGTAGTGGTAAGTCCATGAACTTGCTGAGGTTGTAGTGTTTCCCTTTGATTGAGTTATTAAAGGCAATCTTAAACAGCATTTTCCTGACTATCAGCCCCTAAGTATTGCCATGCATAAGTAGATGTCAGTCAGAATGTGCCACATCATATTTGAATCAATTCCTATGCACTTCACAATTGACCTGTCCAAACTCTCTCTCTCCAACTTTGGCTACAATTATATTACAAAAGACACTGACAAAAACCTCGCTGAAGTCAAGATAAAACCAATGATCTTCCTTTGCCCACCCTGCCAGTCATCTCATGATAAAAGGCAATTAGGTTTGCCAGTCATTATTTGCCTATGATTGTTCTGTGCTAGCTGTTCTCAATCACTGTCCTGTTCTTTATGGCCCTGGACATGAGTTGCAGGAAGGTTGGATCCATAATTGTTTTGGGGACTGAGAGTGGGCTGGATAGGCAGTAATTGCTTTGACCTTCCTTCTTGTCCTGAAAAAGAAAGGCAATTATATTTGCCTTTTTTCAACCACCAGGGATCTCCAACCATTGTTGTTACCTTTTAAAGGTGGTGTGATGTTGGTGAGCTCTCTTGGCATGCTTGGATGCATCCTACCCAGTCCTATATATGTCCAGCTGGCTTATGTATGGGACCACAGTAAGATAAAACAGTTATTTCACCTGGCCATTTTCATTTATTATTTGCTTGTGCACTAGATGAGTGTTACAGCCCACAGAGAGACACAAACACATGTAGCCTGCAATCCACATGCCCTAATTTAAATGCATACTTTAGATAAAGTTTACTTTAGAAGTGCTTATTTCTTATGAAGAATTATTAAAGGAGTCCAGAGGACTAATTTACACCTTAATACTATAGGAATTCAAATCTGAACAGATACATATCACCGTTTCCAAACCTAAAACAAATAAACCTGTAAAGATCTCTAAGAACATAAAGTACGTAAATAACAGATAAGTCACTTCATTGCTACAAATTGAACAACTTTACAATAGAAAACATTAAAATACTCACTTTTTATGGGATCAGAGTGTTTTTAATGAGACTACCTCTTTAATATGCCATAAAATATTAATAAGGCTTGTAATCTAGTATTTCATCTAACAAACTACAAATCTTTTTTCAATTATTATTTAGTCAAATGCAATTCTGACAGCTTTACGCTGTTTAAAAGTCAACACGATTCACCCGTTAAAACCAAATGAATGCATGTATGTGTAACATTATAGATTTTTCAAATTCTAACCTTCACTGTTCACAGTCTGAAGCTTGGAACAAATCAGACTTGCATCTTCATATTTTGGGTCATGGATAGTATAGTCAAAAGGGATCTTCTTTAATGTCTCCAAATCTGGCCATGTATCTCCAGGCTGATGGTAGCATTGATCTGATTCTTCTTTTATGCCTACAAAATTATTGAAAAATAAAAATTAATGGAATTACAATTGCAAATATTCCTTTCATTATTATAGAATGTTTTGCTATGCGTACAATTCTTGCATATAACTCTTACAATAGGTAAAATCCAAAGTAAATATGAACTGAGATGGAATTAATCAGATGGTGAAATTCCAATAGAAGGGCATTATATTCTGTATTCCTCATGCCTACATAAACCCTTCATCTGTGTAGATCTCTAAACCAGCTTTTAAATTTTGCCTGTTATTTTGAACAACTACTTTGCTCAGAGCAATATTTTATGACACAAGTGTAGTAACATCATGAAAAGATGTCATCTGCTGAGTGAAGTTAATGCAGCACGAGTCAGGCTATGATTCTGAAGCACAGACGCTACTTCATGCTCCTCTTTTCTGATGGCACCCAGCTTTCACTTGTGATTTCATCTTGATTTAAATCGCCAAGTTGGTTGCTAACAACATCAGAGCTTGGCCTTCCAGCCAGGTTACCAAACCTCCCTAGATTCCTGCTCAGCCCCATGCTGGACTCAATGGCCATCAAGTTGTCCTCTTATCCTTGGGCTCCCAGGCTAAACTATTCTTTCATTATATGATTTATCCATGCAGCTGATCCATAATTACTGTGGCTGCATATCTGGAAATAGGAGAGAGTAAATGATAATTTTAGAATTTCAGACTAAAACTAGCTATTAAAAAGCAGGAAATTGTTTTTTCTTCATGTGGTCTCATGTATTTAGAAAACATAACGTTACTCCTGGCAATACAAATGCGTCAGTGTTTTACTGATTGTTTTTATGCAGTTTGCCTCAGAAGTTCATTCCAATTTTAACCTTAAAAGTGATGGCTGGATATCATTTAATGTACGTAAATCCAGATAGTTATTTACCAAGAAAAACAGTGGTTTGTGGTTTTCTTACCGAGAGGAAGGCTAAACTCTAAATGATGAGTGAAATATTAGAACATTCTTAAGTATCAGTTGAAGATCACAAAGAAATCCAAAAATATTTCAACTACCTAAATGAATTGTTAAGGTGAACAGTATAGAATATGCAGAAGAAAATACTGCTTGAATCAATACAAGTATCTAAATGCTCCTGAAGCTAATTATATCTGTGTTTGTTTATATTATTTATAACAAGAACTTACTAATGTTGATTTCTTCCTCATCATAAACATCCACTTCTGTCAGCCTGATCAGCATTCTGGACAAAATACTGAGGAACTGCAGATAGGCACCTGTTTTCCCTATCTGTAAATATACAAATCAGAAAATACAAAACTTTCATTTTCATCTGGAAATTGCAGCTGAAGTGAAACCAAATATTAATATTTAGTGTTTGCTTATCTCTATACTTTCCTATTCCTAACCATAATTTTTATGCTTAAGTGCGCGATGTTTTTGTGCTCTTCATGCAGGATGTTAGTTTGGAAAATGCATTTTGTATCACAGGTCTAAACATAAGGCAGCAAACTTGAATTTTCTCTCTCTTACAGTTGCTAAATTCACAATGAACATTTAAAAATCCACATAAACTTATAAAATGTTCTAAAAACAACCCACATGATGTAAAATAACAATTACTTCAACTCTTTAGTATTTGCACAGTTCATCAGCACACTGCGTGCTGTTGAAGTACCCTGAAGGAAGAAGTGACAAACCTTTACTGGAGAACTTGTCCAGGCCACATCCACTCCCAGAGGACATGGCATACATAATAACGCACTGTTCTACCTCTTTTGCTGACAAGGTATTATTGTACTTCCAGTGTTTTCAAATACTTGTTAAAAGCTTGTTTTAAAATTACTTTGTTTGCTACTTTGAACTTTTCTACCCCACCAACACAAAACATGTATTTTCTCTTCCCTACACCCAAATGTTTTGCTGTCCTTTTGTAGCTTTTTCAGCCACAGACAGTGTTTTACTCAGTTAATTGCTCAGTGTCTTTCGTATAAAGTTTATTGATGATCACATGAGGAAATGACGCTGTTACACTTTAAAAGGAAGCAGTATAGAAAGGGTTTCAATGAGGAAAAAAAGAGATCTGCAAACTCATTTCACTCTGACAGTAGAATAGAGAGTGAAGTCAACAGATAGATCAGTTGCAACATGCTCTCCTTCTGCAACTGAACAATTACAAATAGCGCTGGACTTAATACTTCCCATATTTCAAGTAGCTTTTTTCATTTTCTCTCACCACTTGAATCTTTGAAGATGGAACAAGAGCAAGTAAATGTTTGTTTTTGTCAAAGTTCATCCCTGTTACTCTCAGTAAATCAGACTGCACTTGAATGAGTGTTTGGCAAAAGGTAGAAAAGGTTTCCCTTTTCCCTGCTGAGGGTAAAATAAGCTCGTAGACCATGTGTTATGTTAGCGCACAACTCCACGTTGTCCAGGGGTAACACAGGAAGAAGTTACTTTCCATTGGAGCACAGACTCACAGACGAAATGTTTCTAGTTCCCAGTCTCAGTTTTCATATAAAACCCATTGAGACTCATGAGAATCTTTCTACAAACCTTGGAACAAAGCTCTAAACTTCAATGAAATAGTTGTTTATTGGTAAGCAAGGCAAAACTTCTTTATTCTCCACATTTGTGGCAATTTTGATGCTACTTTGTTTTATTAGAATGTATTTGCTACATTTTTCTCATAGGTGAGATTACATTTCTATGCCATTATGAATATACTCTTTTTACATGCCTGCCACCATCCTTTGATTAAACATTAGGTGGCCTGACAGATTAAGAGCTCCGTAATTGTGAACAAATGAGAGAGAAATTGTCAAAAATACAGAGCTGTCATTCCTAACCTGTTTGAAACGTATTCTTGGAATTGTCAACAGGCTGAAAGCCTTACATTTCCCCTTCAGAAACTTGCTCTATCAAAAATCATTTTTTGTTAGCTCAGGAAACAGGTTTCCACCAGTGGTTTTCAACAATACATCTGGGGTCAGCAGAGTAACCCTAAGTGGTACTTAGATGAAAGGTAGCAATTGTCTATTGATTCAAATATACAAAGCAGTAGGGTCACAAATTGAAAATGCTGGAAACCACGGGATTAAAAATATTGGTCCCTGACCAGGAAACTAAAACATATGCACTTTTGATATTCCAGGCATCACATCTTACCTAATTTCATTATCTGTCACCTGAAAACTGTACAATATAGTACTGAGCTTTATGAACTGCTAGGTATTAGCAGCACTGTATGGAAAATGCTGGTGGGAGCGGACAGAAATATCTCATTTTCAGACTGCTTCTCTGCAGGCAGAGAACCCCAATTGAACATGACAACATTCTTACTTTGACTCCCCTTACTCATGTATTTGCCTGCATTTTCTGCTGAAGAAATAAGTCGGTGAAATACAGAACGCTTTTCTCAGTTCATGTAGAGAGCAAAAGATTCAAAAGGAAAAATGACTTCTACTTGACAATCAATGTTTGCTCCAGAAGGGAAGAACCTTGAAAATCTGAATGTATAGTATGCTCAGATAAGTAAATATGCCTTTAAACTCAATAATATAATTCTATGATTCTGGTCTTTTCTGTACCATCACTTGACCAGATGGAAATGTACAGACTGTCTTTGTTTGCTTGAAAGTACCGAGAATCTTTCTTTACACACAGTTGCCAGATCTCTCCAAAGAGTTCTTGTCTCATATGTTAACACCCTTCTTTTGGATCACTTTTCTGGGGCATCCACAAAGAGATGCTGCAAGCAGGATAATTGACCTGGGGGTCATACCTTGTCAAGTAATTGAAGTATTACTCTAATTTGTCTCTGGGTATCTGAATTTGAAAGATAGAAGTCTGATGAATTAGAATTTGAAGGAGAAAAATCACAGAAGACTAAGTTGCAAAAATCTCATATTTTGAGAAAACTTCCAATAAATGATGAATGTGGATCCATCAAAGATTTAGCATTTTGGTTTCGATTTTCATCCTAAAAGCAAGGCATGATTTTGTGAGATACCAAGAATGCATTTACTCTGCAGATCTTCATTCATGAAGATTGTAGATTACAAGAGCAAGAGGACAGAACATGAATTCAAATTCTTCCCACAGAAAATTCCAGAAGATAAAAGTTCACCTTTTGTGTCAAAAACCCATAGTGCCTATGGGAGTGGAAGCTGTTAAAAGATTTTGATCACTGAATTGTATTTTCCATAGATATCTATAATAAACTGAAAACAAACTAAGAACTGGAGACTGAGAGAATCCAGTCAGAAAAATTAGATGCGTGTCTTCATGCTTATGCATAAAAAGGTCATCCAAAGGTGCTGTTGTAGCAGGTCTAAGAAAAATGACTTTTTATTTTTAGCTTGTTCCAGTCATTAGATATGAGGAGCACTAGAAGGACTTTATTATTCTCACGTGTTTCTAGAAATTACCACCTGATAACAATCTTCGCATTTGGAGTAATATGGCAAAAGGGGAAATAATTCCATAAGGCTTTTATACTTTAATTTCCAAGTGAGATAGTTCTTCACATACCACAGCAGTGGTTTTCAGACTGTGGTCTGCGAACCAGAGTTGATTCATAGAAAACATTCTGATGGTCCACAGACAGTTGGTCAAGTGGTGCTGAATCTTCTTGTTTCCACTTGCTATGTTCTGCTAAAAGACAGCTAACAAAAGATATATTAAAGATTTCCCTAGTACCTTTATTACAAAAGAAGAATGGCATTTAAGCCCATTGTAGTAAAATTTTAGTAAAAGGAGAAGAGACCCAAACAGTATGGGCAGCACTTTTATTCCTCAGGAAATGTCTTAAGATGATTTTCATTCCCTGAGAGGACTTCTAGGATCAGGAATGTGCAGTTACTTACAGACTACGAGCAGCTTCCCTGCCTATGGAAAATGCTAGTTCTAGCTTTACAATATTCAGGTGTAAAAACAACAGTACAGAATTTTCATTTGCAGTTTGAAGAACTTTAAGATAAATGTTTCTAAGAAAAACATTTCAGTCAGTTTACAATTCCTGATATGCATTTTGTTTAATGTCGTACATTTCTACTCATAGCTATGATACTCACTCATTAAGCAATGTCTTAGCTGCATGATCCAATGCAACACTAGGAAAAAACCCACGCTGGGTACATAAAACGATAGAATCATATAGAAAAGGCCTCTAAGATCATCTAGTTCAATGATCCACTTACCAGGGATACTGCCCACTAAACCACAACTACCATTTCCTTTCCAACACCTCCAGGGACAGTGATTCAACCACCACCTTGGGCAGCCCATTTCAGTGCCCAACCTCTCTTTCTGAGAAGAAATTCTTCCTAATATCCAACCTGAACTTCCCTGGCATAACTTGAGACCATTCCCTCGAGTCCTGTAACTGGTTATGTGAGAAAAGAGGTTGGCTCCCACCTCACCACAACCTCCATTCAGGGAGTTGTAGAGACCAATAAGGTCTCCTCTGAGCCTCCTCTTCTCCAAACTGAACAATCACAATTCCCTCAGCCACTTTTCACTAAACTTGTGCAGAGCCCTCAACAGATTCATTGCCCTTCTCAGGACACACTGCTGGGCATTTATGTCCTTCTCATGGCAAGAGGCCCAAAACTGAATGCAGTACTTGAGATGGGGCCTCCTCAGAGCTCGGTACAGAGGGATTACTTTCCTGCTCCTGCTGACTGCACTATTTCTGATACAAGACAGGATGCCATTGGCCTTTTTAGCACTGCTGACTCATGTTTAGCCTAGCACTGACCAGCAATTCCATATCCTTTTCCTCTGTGCAGCTTTCCAGTCGCTCTGATCCAAGTCTGTAGCGTTGTCTGGGTTTGTGACAAAAATGTAGGGCCCAATACTTTGTCTTACTGAATTTCATCCCATTGGCCTCAGACCATCAATCCAACCTGTCCAGATCCCTCAGAATGGCCTTCCTACACTTCCCCACAGCTTGGTATTGTCTGCTAACTTACTGAGGATGCACTGAGTGCCATCATCCAGATCATTAGTAATTTAACAAGACGGGCCCAAATTCTGACCCTTGGGGACCAGTAGATAGCTGGATTTAACTCCATTCATCACCACTTTCTAGGCTCAGCCTTCCATCCAGTTCTTCATCCAGCAAAGAGTGTACCTGATCAAGACATGGGCTTGCCAGCTTCTTCAAATAACTGCAGAGAGGATGGAATTTCACGTAAAGAAAGTGACATTAAAGGTGAGATTCACTGCTGTACAGAGGGCCCCGCAGGAGCCCTATTCCATATTTGAAAAAGAGTTTCATTTGATAGTTAAAGGTGGTGAACATCATATACCACGGTAGGGAGCTAATGAATAAACAAGCTGCTTGTCTCGATATAATTAGATAAATGTCACATCATGTGTTAAACAACAAATCCTTCTGACGGATATGTAGTATGCTCTCAGACGTCTCTGAATGACTGTTCTGAGAAACACAGGTTTACATCTGAGACCATAACCATATGCTTTACAATCAAATGAATACCAAAGCAGTATTTCCATATCAGTAAATCTGAATATTTAGGGTGTCTTTGGGAGCTGTGATATGTATACATACAAAATTCTACAAGAAAATTGTCACAGCTTATGTTTTTCTTAGACATGGATGTCAACAACCTGCCCAAACATAGGCAATTTATATCAAAGGAATTGAGAATATCGTATAACTTCTAATCAGAGTACTTTTTCGAATCCTTTACACATTATAGTAACACTTGAAGGAAGTTTCAATATGAAAAGCCCAGTTATGCTCTGCATTATGGAAAATTATTTGATAAATAGCAATATATGGTTTCCTTCTTCAGTCAATAAGCAGAAATAGGTGGATCATACAGCAAGTTAAGGCAGGTAACTATCTTTAGATGAATTTTTTGTTGATGCTAAAACAGGAAACACGAGTCTTTGCTTTGGTTTGATTTATCATTTCTGACTTCTGATGTTCATGTGATATAAATGTGCTCACAGGCATGTGTTCTCATTGCTTGGTACTTCAGCAGGACCTGAGAGGTGCAATATCAGACTTAGTATGTAACTTGCGTATTGAACTAGGAGATGTCTTACCCAGAGAACTTAAACGACAAGCAAGGAACTTCAGAGAACAATACCCATTTTCATGCATGTTTTGAAATAATTTACAAACTCTTGGCTGGTATTTACCTTGTAAATAAAGCTCTGTTAATGTTGAACATGCAAGAAGTCCTGTGCTATCTACAACAGCTTCTATATTTCTGTCTTTCACATGGAGGAAACAGAAAGTACCTCAACTGCAAACTTCCAGCTATCTTTAGATTGATCCTGGGAAAGCGGTTTTGTGCTGATCTTTGATCTTTATTTAAAATGTAAATACTTATTCATCTTTGACAAACAGAAATGATGCATGAAGTCTATCTCCTGAGCAAGCTCAGACAGATTTTTTAAAACATTTTAATGGAAAGAGACTGACAGAAAATGAATACTGCTCCAGATTCATTGTCTTTGAACTCAAACTAACAGTAAAGAATGAAAGATCATTTTATTAGGAGGGAGTTGGGAAATAAAAAAATAAAATATAAGCAACTTACTCTCCATATAAAAAGTGTTTCGAGTACGAATAATCACAACTAATATATTTTTGTAGTTTATGATAAAACTGAATAACATAACTGGATGATAATACCTTGCTCTTATTACACACCTGTGGTGGCCCACTCAGCAGCAACCTCCTTGGGTGAAAGGTGTCCATTCTGCCCTCATTTCTATTATTGTAGTCCATATGGATTGGCTTGGGCACTGTCCATTGTCGGTAGTATAGAGACTGCTCCGTGCAAGTCATCATCTTACTCATAAGAGGACGAAAAGAACTTGCCCACATCACAGAGTGGTAAGGCAAGAGGGAAGATGATTTGGGAAGTCCACTGCTGTCCGTAGAGGTAATAATGTCATAAACCAGTTTGGGCAGGAAAACTATGGGAGGCTGTTTTGATGATTTAGTCATGGAGCATTGAGAGGTTTGTAAGATGAAGGAGTTATGAGTAGGTGCAGAGGAGGAAGAAGAGGAAGAGAAAGGTGAGGAGGATGAAGAGGTGATGGAAATCTGGGCACTTTTTATGTTTTGTTTTGTATCAGGTTGTTCGCTTCCTGGTGGTAAGTGTTTGCTGGTTGCTGTTTGTGCCCCCTTGTCTACCTTCTGCTTCTGCCTTTCATGGTTATTTGTGGTTTCTTCAGTGCTGTTACTCAGGACTTGGTGGGGGGATTTTGCTCTGTCTCCTGCTGTTACTAAAGGAGGAGATGGCTCACTGCAGAATGCTGTAACTAAAAGAAAAATTATATTTCAATATAATATAATATTTCAATATAAGCACAATAATCCCAGCTAGTCAATGACATGGTGGAACACTGAAAAACGGCTTAGATACAGTACCTGCTGAATAATGCAACCCCACCCCTGTTCCTGCTATTTTTCAGCTTACTCATACAGAAAGTCTTAATGAGATTAGTTGGAAGTATTTGTCTCAACACAGCAAGTGCTTTTCCAAGAACTTATGTTCATAGGAAAGGCGTGATCGACCTGCCCTTTCCTCATCCATTCCCTTTTTGTGTCAGAAGTTCATCAGATACCCTCATTGCTCCAGACCACTATAAAATTCTGTAAACTTTTGTTTAAAAGGGTGAAAGTAAATTAGTACTCATGGGCTCCTTCCCCATAAAACTACAGAAACGTCCACACAGAAACAGTCCTCAGCTCTAAGTCAGCTCTGATTCCACACTCACGTATGTGATTCTGAAACACCTAGTCTGACATAATATAACCCAGCTCTCAAGACATTGGTGCTATGAGCCCAACTACGCAGCCTTTGGTCAGCTCAGAACAGAAACTGAGCTCATCAAGACTGGCTTTGACCATCACATAGACACAGCTCACAGCTCTTTGCTAATTATCTGAAAAATGGTGTACTTTTATTTATATATTCAAACTGTAATGATTTCTTGAGAGTTTAAGGCTTCATTTTAAGTGGCTCTGAACATCTTCAATCTCAATAACTTCCAAAAAGGAGATGCAAAGACTGTGCAGCCCTTGGAGCAGTCTGAAAGCTGGCTCAGGAATCAGTCCCCTAGTGTTAATGTCTGTCTGAAGCTAGACATAGAAAAACGCAGCTTTCCATTCCTAGTGAATAGAAAATTCTGTGTTATCAAACAAACAAACAAAAAACAGCAATAAACAAATTTTGAACTAATAAAACAGTCTGTAGTTTCTCTTGGTCTCAAGAAATGGTAAGAGATCCTAGGTGCAGATGTTAAGCTAAAGCGGCCACCAAATGATGTTTGCAACGAAGAGATGAGCAGCAGTATGAATGGTTTCAAGAAACCACTGTAACATCCTGCAGAATATCAGTATCCCAGAGCACAAGGGAAAAAGAGGGAAAAAAAGAGAAAAGAGAAAAAAAAAGATTTGTTTAACCACAGGCAGATTCAGGCCACACAGCCACATGCAGGCCATAGGGATCCTGTGGAACTAAAGAACAGTCCAACTCTTAAAAGGAAAAGACATTTTTAATATTCAAGTGGTTAAAATTTTTATAAAAAATGTCTTCAAATCTTGTCTTTTTCTTTCCTTTTGTAACCACCACAGTTCCTGTAGAAAAGAAACCATGGCTAAGTATGCTTGTCAACATGGTAAAAACTACAAACAGGTCAAAAAGAAGGTACCGTGACTGAAATGAAGCAATAGGTTTTGAAAAGCTGCAGGACATTGCAACACCTACATAGCAGTTTGTCTTCTGAACTTCCAGTCAACTCTCCCCCTAATATTATCTGCACTGAAAAACATGCAAATAAACATTGCCACATGCATCAATATGTAGATTAAAAAGGAAACAAAGATTTAAGAAAAAAGATCCACCTCCAAAGTAGCTTCCAAACAGTGCAGATTTAATGAGTGAACATTCCAGAGCAAAACAAAAAAGACAGAAACACAAACAAGACTGGGAATTCTTTTCTTCCTATGGATTTTCAAAAGATTATTGAAAACTGTTAAATACTCATAGCTTCAATAAACTCACTCAGTACTAGCAGAGGATTCAAACCTCAGTGTTACACGTTAAAGGAGTGCCTGTTTCAGGTACCCTATCCTATGATTACTTTCCAAGCAAGAAATCATCTACTTGTATTTAAAAAGTCTGATTCTAAACTACTTTTTTGGAAGTTACCTATAATGACCTAATTAAAATAGGCCTTGCCAAAAGCTACGTCACTTATGCCTTCTTTTCATTCTCTAACAAGCTGAATAAAAGGTCTTTTTTCTATCCTAAATACAGCTTAATAGAGATAAAATTAAGGACTTACTGGAAGCTTTTGACGAGAGAGATGAAGATGCAGAGTCATGGGAATGAGATCTTTCTCTTTTCATAGGACTTTGCTTTTCTGAAGTAGAACCTGTTTCATGAATAGTCATAGAGGTAACCAAAAACAAAGTATAATTAAAATAATACTGTAAGAAGCGATGGCTTTATTGTTGTTATAAAGAAGAGCACACAAGTTTGGATGGGACCCTGGGCATTCAGGTCTGGTGTGTGGCAAATCTGCCCGTGGCAGGGGGTTGGAACTGGATGGTCTTGAAGGTTCCTTCCGATCTATGCCACAAGTCTATGATTTGTCTGGATTGTGTCCTCCTTCTGACACTGTATTCAATGTGTTCCTACTGTGCAGCATTGGATCTACATATAATATAATCTAATTATGCTGAACTGCAGTAAACTTACAAAATCAATTCTGCTGACAGGAGCTAACAGGTCACAATTGTATTTTACCTTTCATACTCATCCAGTGTCAGTGAAACCAATTGACAAAGAGCTCTATTTTGTCAGTGTGTTATGAACTACCTCCTATCCATTACATAACAGTTTGTGGATAAATTATATCTCAGCTTTTGATGACGACGGTCCCTCAAGAGCATTTGCCTGAGGTTCCTAACTTAGGCAGGCTTACGTGCCAAAATGCATTTTTTTTCCATGCAGTTTACCAATAATAAACAGAGGCAAAAAGCACTGCACTAAGCCTATCATCTTAGCTAATGTTCTAAATTGGACTCCACAGAAGCATATCATACTTCAGAAACCAGCAGAGCAGCCTTATAACTCAGATGACTAACCTCAGTGCAACTTTGCGTCAAATTACACCAGCTTACTTCAGCTAAATGGGCAGAAATACTCATCACACCTAGGGTAGGCCACTCAAGAAATAACCTCACCAACTCTACCATTTCAGAATGAGTCCAAAGACAGACAATACACAGGAAAACTTGAAACCCGTTCCTAATTTTCTACTATTTCACATTTTTTCTAATATATCATGTGTATTTTTCCAATACAGCTCAATCTCTTTACACCTCTTACTGTCAGTGGTAGCAGTACCTTCTGTTGCTATTTCTTCATCTTCGTTATCTGTGCTGCTTAGTTTCTCTGGGTCGCTTTCTAACACATCATTCACAACTGCTTTCTCGGTGTGAATTTCTGAGCTCACAAAGTATGCTGCCAAACCAAGCTCTTGCTCCAAGGTCGTCCTTACTAAAGAAGATGAATTTATTAAACGTAGGTCACAGTATCTCAGTGATCTGGAGAGAAACAGATGACATAGTATGCAAACTCACTGTACTCTATTTCTTTTCCAGACACAGCCAAAGGGGAATATTTTTTTACAATCTGCTTAAGCGATGTATGAGATAGAACCAGGTAGATCTTTGGTGTTTAATAAGTTTTCCATTACGGTGCATACAGTTTTATTATTCTTAATCCAGTTAAGCAGTTTAATCAGGTGCACTGAATGCTAGCATCAACACAGGAGAAAAAAAAAGGGCATCTTGTTTGCCTCCCCAGCTTCAACTCCAGAAGGCACAGGACTCTCCACATGTCCTGCTGGATATACACCAGTATCCTGCAGATATCTCAGCTAACTTGATCTATGCAAAGCAGCTATAGATACTTATTTTTTTACATACCCTTATACCATGACAACTCATAATATTTTTAAGTTACTTGTATCTTGCTCGTATCTTGCTATAAGCAGGAGATGTTACTAATAATGTTTTTTTATTTGTAATATAAAAAATAAAAAAATAAAATAAAATGGAAAAGAATCATCTTGACACTGAAATGTTTTCTTTCCAGCAAGTACCTAAACAGTTATTTTTTAGCCATTCAATAAGCAATGGACAAAAAACGCCCACTGAGAAAGCATGAGACCTACTTACCGTGGTAATGACTCCCCTTGTGGATCCATACCACTGAATATTAATATACAGGGTAAACCTTCCAGTTCCAAGTAGGTCTGTGGCCTCCAATCTACATCTTCAATTTTCTGCCAGACCTGCACAAGAGTCACTATTGAATATATTGATATGGCACAAATGAACACACATTTTATCATCCATTGTTTAAATTGACTTATACATTGGATGGATGTTCCACCAAAGTAAGCTACATGGCAGAGCCAATTTCAACACAGGTAGACTGCACAATTCCTGAAGAGTTATAGGTAGCAATCTGCCTGATGTAAACCTGAGGAGATCAGGACAGTATGTTCTGGTCTGAAAAGTCTCCCTGTCTCTCAGCTGCATAGCACTAGTGCCAGCGCATGCATGGGTACAGTGGATATGGTACACCAGGCAATAACGACAAGTAGGAGCTTCTGGGGAGAGAAGGGGTTGCTTCTTGTGGTAGAGAAATTACAGGTGTTTGAGTCCAAGAAGGGAAATGAGCAAGGAATGAAGCTATTTCACTTTAGAGGAATAGGAGGAAGCTGGAAGTACTGAAGTTTTGAACATGCACATTACACTGTCCTCACTTAATACCCCCTGAAGCCTCCTACTCTCCATGAAAGTTGTCAATTTTCCTAATAACGTAATGAGAAATTTGATAACCAGTTCTGTCATTTGAGTTTAAGAGCCATTTTAGGTGTGGTGCTCAGGGACATGATTTAGAGGAGGGTTTTTAGAGTTAGGGTACTGGTTCAGCTGCGGTTGGACTTGATGATCTTCAAGGTCTTTTCCAACCTCGTTAATTCTATGATTTTATGAGTATTTAGCCTCAGGTTATACTGCTTTACTCACACCACCCCATACTTTCTGCTGTGAGACTGACCTACAGATAAGGAATACACAGCAGGAACAGTAGTATGACAGTACCACTTCTGCCATTTGTACACTTACTACCACTATTGTGCAAGGCTGGGAAGACAAACAGGATGTGATTTAGAATACTGATTTTTTCAGAAAAAGTTATTCATGACACTGTACAGTGAGAATTAGGCCCTGGATATCAAATGACTGTCTAACACATCAAATTAAGCACAGAACAGTGTAATATACATTTTTGCTTTAGCAAACGGATGGCAATGTTATGATGAGCAAGGAAATATCAGAGCCTTTTGTTACACAGATGACTCAAGATTCTGGACCTACAGGGTATAAATGGATCTTTGAAATAACACATGGTCCAGAAAGAATTGAGTATGGGGCTGTGAATTCCAGACCCACAGCCAGCATTGCCAGATTGGCGCCTTTATGCCATCTGCTGGTGAGAAGAATAATATATATCTTCACTGCAGAGAATCTGTGCAACAATGACTTTGTGAGAAAATTGTGATAGCTCTATATGTGTGTTTTCCCTAAGGCTATACATTAAAGCAGTTTAGCTGTTTGGAAGGGTTGCTGCAGGAAGCCAAGCTCTAGCTCTATTGGTTAATATTCAGCTGAGTAACCACAACGTAACCATTGGTAGGACAGTAAAGGAATCATAGAAGATTTGTCTGAAGCCAAAAGTCGTGCTCCTTGCAGTAGTTTTGAGTTTTTTTCCTAGTAAGAACCACACTTCAACTTAGGACCAGTCTCCCCATCTACCCATCTAACGAAGCTTCCCAGTATACGTCATTCTGCAAGTTACCTTTAGTTGCTCCACAAAGTGCTTCCCTATAGTGATTCCAGAATTAGGATTTCCCAAGATTATTTCAAAGTTATCTTCAAGGGCTAGTCTTTCCCTTACATTATACAGACGTTCATATGCCACTGCAGCCAGTGGGGTACATGGAATTCTCAACACTACCATGAGGCCATGACCACTAGGACACTGTCTTGAAGAGTTTATTAGGTTTTGGGTGATTTCCAGAGTTTCAACTGAGGTGTAATTCTTCATCTGAGAAAGACCACACACTGCCATCATAGCTGCAGAGTAGTGCTGTATGAGGACAAAAGTCCTTATCACTGCACTGTGTAATCTGGGAAACCTGAAATAAAGGGTGAATTAAATAGTGAAGTATTAAAGTGAAAAAGCTAATGTTCTCCAAAATATAGTAAACTCGAGACTTTCTGCTGTAAAGAACCAAAGAACCCTTCACGTTTACTGTCCAAAATTAGAGTTTGATAGTCCTTGCAATAACACATCATTTCACAATCAGAACCAAAGTCATCTCTCTATTGCTCAATAAGGATTTAATAAGCAAGTAGTTCAGCAATGTTACATCACTTCAAGTTATCAATACTTCGCTGCTGTTAGAAAATTTGTCACAACTTATTTGCTAACGAACTCAGCAATACCATCAATCAAAACGCATGCACTTATCAATGAGAACTGTACTCTTCCTGACATTAGCATTAGGGTTTTTTCTATCACATTCTTACTAACGCTGTGTATCAACTCGCTCTTTTTTTCCAAGAGGACTGACTATGTAGGCAATATTCAATGAGCACTCCAAGTTTCCACGCCCAGGTATACCCTGTCTTAATGCCCACTCTATGAGAGGGAGAGATGTGGAAATGTAACAGCTTCCTTTGCTGTGGTTTTCATAAAAATGAAACCCAGGTGCACAGTACAAAGAGGAACTGTGGCCTGCTCAGAGAAGTGCCTGGTCCATGTAGCAAATGCCAATAGCAAAGTGTGGACATGCTCATTCTCTCAGTTAGCAATAGATTTGCAAGGCTCTACTCATCCTGTCTTAAACTTCTTACAGACTCCAATGATATTATCCACAGTTGCATGCCTTCACATAATATGTCAATACACAGTGGCTCCATAATTGCTGTTGATATATTTCTGAGCTGGGATGATCCTCTAAAATTTTTACCACTGATTTAAGTACACAAAATATATGCAGTATACAAAAAAAAAAAAAAAACGATACATTAAAGTAAAAAAGATAATCAGCTAAGATAAGCAAGTGATAATATTGGACTAAAGTTACATTTGAAATCACACGGTAGTGCAGTTTCGATTACTATAGCACTGAAGTACCTACTGTAACCAAGTACATGCTAATATGGGCTGAACAGTGTGCGAGTTTATCTAATGAATTCATCTGAACTGATTAGATTGCAGGCCAAATATATTATAAGAAAAAAAATTTAAAAAAAGAGGATAAAATAAGAACAAATGAAATAATTTGTGAGACATTGAGACAAAAAAACCAAACACCCAACAATCAGATTTCTAGCTAGTAACTCAAGACATTAGAATATGCTCTTCGTATTTCCTTAACTAAACAAAGGATTGTACCATACCTCTTTCCCAGAGCCATGACCATTGCTTCAAAAGAGCTGTCATACCGAAGCAGTGGAATACTATGCCCAGAGAGGGTGGATTCAATGAATTCTGACAGTCCAAAGTATTTCTTGTTTTCATGATATAAATCTACACCCTAAGAGGAACAAAACAATACAATTTTAAAGGTTAAATCTATCAATTATTAATTTATAATTGATTGATCATCGCTATCTACAGTCACATTCTATTAGAAGCATACATATATTCAGGCACATAACACAGAGAGAAAGAAAAAGTTGATTTTTGGAGAGAAAAAAATACTCCATTTTTCCCTGTTTCTCTCCTCTCTCCCCATATAAACATGCAGACAGAAAATCTATGTAGGTAAAAATATGTGAAGAAAATTCATATATCTATTTATATTCATGCAGTAATGCACTAGAAACAGATTTTCAGATGATTTCTATCTGTGTAACTCAAAGATTTATTGAAGTTTCTGGAGTTTATAGGAGATATAAAAGGTATATATATATGTAAAAAAAACAAGAAATGACAGGAGAAGCAAAGGGAAAGAAGAACTTGACATAGACTGGCGTAAGGGATACCATGCAAACTTCACTCAGCCTACACAAAAATGATCAGGCCTCCAGAGTTTCACCAAGTATATAAATGTAAACTAACTCATGAAAAGCTCACAAAATCACCTCGAAGCATCCATCTTACATTGCTGTATGAAGAAGGCCAGTGGATCTCATTGTAAGGGCTGATGTGAGTGTGCTGTGTCTGCAGCGCATAGGGGAAGGAAGTCACGTGGAGTGTCACAATGTTGGGTGCCTCTTTCACCTCCCTGCAGTTCAACAGTCTATCGACAAGTCCTGTAGATAGTTCTGTCTGAGGATAAAGGCTATGCATAGCACTGAAAAACAGAAACCCCAAACCCTCCGAGGTGATTTGTGCAAGGGAGATGTGAAATGAAAGCTAGATGCACACAAGGGACTTAGGGCTCTATTCATTACCCTGATTTAATTGTATAGAAGGACAGGAAAAGAAACACATTATTTCACCGCAGCTGAGAACTTCTTTAAGTCTGATTAACACTATAACTAGCAAATTATTGGTCTCTTACAGCCACCAGCATATGAAAGGATGAAAGGAAGCTGACATTATGGCAGTTATTAATGATCACACACTTCTCTGCTAAATTAAGCCAGATTGTTAGTGCTGCTCTTGAGAAAAAATAATTCTTACCTACAAAAAAAACAAGACAGAAAACGACAGTCTGTAAGCCAGTATAGTGGAAGGAAAGGGGGAAAGTGTACGTGACAGAATTAATACAATAAAGATTAGTTATTGTTAGTGACATAGATGTCCTATGTCAGTCTCATAGGACATCTGCAGCTGGCTTCTTCCTCCAGTTTAACACATCATTCAAAATTCATTTGGGTTAAAATCCCCCACATTTACCTGCAGGGACTAAGTTACAAGCTTCAGCACTGCAAGTTGCTGCCATCAACAAAGAGAGGTAGGAAACTGCAGAAAATCTTTGTGCCTACCCATGACCTCTCAGCCTTCAGAAACGCTTGTATCTCTGCTGTGGCTATGTGGGCAAACCCAGACAATTAAATTCCTGCTATAGACACTTAATTTAACTGGTGTCCATGAAGGAGTATGAATCCTCCTGTACAGAATAATCTCTTCAATATTTGTCCCTTACATATCTTTATTAAATAAAAGAAAAAAATATCAGAGCTAAGTAGCTACATAGGTACATTCCTGCCACTCAGGGATGTAACGTGAATAAATGCTGTAAAGGTTGTAATAATTCATGTAAGTGTCTAAGATACAGAGAAGTTGGACTGGAAACCCTCACATGTGCAAAAATAAAGGTTTGCTGAAAACTACAGGTTCTTAACCAGTGTGAAAGCCAAAACCTTGTCCTTTCATTTGCAAGCAAAATTCAAGTGTTTTTGGTTTCAGAAACACCATCATGATACCAAAGATAGAAGGAATATGGTGGTGTTTCTGGACTGTAGTATATTTTCCCATTTCTCCAGTGCCACAGAGGCTGGAAAGCAAAAGAAGCTCATTTTCTTGACAGGCAGACTGCTGAAAAGCCAAGGAAACAGTGCTCTGTGAGGGAAGAAATGAGCTGTGCAGGGGAACTAATGGGGATCGTAGTCAATGTGAGACATGATTCTCAACAGAAATAAAAAAAAACATGGCAGTGGAAAATTTCCAATCTGTTAAAAGACATCAGCACTGGTTGTCTGCTCTGTGGAGGGTTTTGCACGTACTACAGCCCAGAGGACACTGACATCATCCCAGAGGATAATGAATTTTGTGCTTTTCCACAGGGAGCTTTCTCTTGAGCAGATGACACGGAGACAGAAAAATAATAGCTGTGGCTGAAAGGAAGATGGGTGAGCAAGGAGTACTTGAGCTGCAGCGTTCCAGTATAACATAACTTAATATGTAGAATAAGTATAAAGGCCCTTAAAAGGAAACATGTTTGTTCAATGCATGGGAAGACAGAGTCAGCAAAGGTGTGAACAGATGAAGGAAGGCTAATCATAAATCCGATTTTAAGAGTTAATGAGAACAGAAATAATTTCTCAAAAAGCAAGTTCTAGTAGTCTCACCTCATTAGATCCCAGTGTGCATGATCGTGGATTAGGACAAAAAGTGTGTGTGGATTCTGCATAGAGTTTTGCAGAAAGACTTTGAATTTAATCTGGGCTTCCGCATCTAGTTTCAGAACATACTGCTCCACCTTCTGTTTTGTAAGATGCTGCTTCTCCAACCCAAGTTCTAATAAAATGCCTAGAAAAAAAATGGAGCAAGCGTCAGGATTTCCAGATACAAATGCTTTCAGTGGTTTCTTGTAAATCCAGCTAATAATGCTAACTAGTGAGCACCTGAATGCCAGAGATGAAACAATGTCTGCTGATAAGTCACTTCAGAGGGCGGAACACAAATCAAGAAGTCAATTTTCTCAAAGGAACCCAAATCGAGATTTTGAGTGCTGGAGTCAGCAATTGAACAAATATGAGACAGCAGTTTCTGAGCTACTGCCAGCTGGAATGGTCGAATCTGATGTCGCTCGATCTCATAACCTAGAAAAAGACAGAATTATTTTTATATATACACCAAAAGTCTAATCCAGTGTAAAACTGTACAGCCTGGAACAGAATGGCTGGTCTATTCTTTAAGGAGTCAGAGTTCTGTTTTAAGAAAATCTACACAGAACATGTAAAGAAAACTTTATGCACTTGGGCATTTTATTCCTGCAAGTCTCTTAACTATCTAAGAGCTGAAGCTGGACTTGTGCGGTAACATTCTGCTACCAAGGAAGCAAGATTTAAAGCTTCAGGGAGTACAGTTCTCATGGAATAAAGCTAAGCATACACCAGTGTAAATCTGGATATCCCATGACATGAGTTCACGATCACCTTAGAACAGAATTCTTCAAGAGCCCAGGACTCTGCCCAGGTACACACCTGCACACCTAAAGACCTACTCTCAAGCATCCGACTCTATTACCTTTTCAGAAAATCCTCCTTACTTGTACACACAGCTGCTCCTGTTCCATTCAGTGGTGTTGATTTATTTGCTGAAGCAGACAGTGATGAAGAGATGTGCCCTTGGTTTTCCTGATAAAATTTCTCCAGCAAAAGATCGATGTCACCCTCTATCAAATAGAAAGGAGAGTGGTAAAAACATCCAGGTTGATAACAGCTGCATTTCATGCTGACTTCCTTTAGTAGATCTCAAGCACTTTTGTGTAAGCTAGGTGGCTGGTCCTTGGCTTACTGGGTATTTTGTACACTATTCCTATCATTAGTTTCCATTGCATTATTTTTTTTCAGCTTATCGCTAATAAAGTGTACATCAGGCCAAGGAATGACAGATCAGCTCTGCAGACTTTGGTGGCTTAGGACAATTAGAGAATGTAGTAGAAAACTAGTTTGAAGATTGTGACCTATATCAGCAAAGGCAAAAAACTGAACGTAACCTGTGTATGTCCTGACCTCTGTAGCTATTTGTACTGTTCAATGAGAAGCATTAGAAGAAGCTTTTCAAAAGCTGATGAAAAAAAATCTTTTTTTTTTTTTTTGAGACAAAGAAGGAAAAATAGTTTTCAATAAAGTAGACAGATAAATGAGTTTTTTTTACACAATATTAAAGCAAACAAGGTATGTTATACTGAGCTAAGTACATCTGCAAATACATCCTGTTCTGTTTAGCAGGGACCCTGCTTACAGACAAAAGCTATTTAGAAAATACAGTGTGTCTGTCCTGAGTACTTAATGTTTTCTCAGCAGTTGAAAAGATGTTTGAGCATGCCTGTAAACTATATTAGAGTGGCAGGGTCTGCTCTGTGAAGTGCAATCCAGTGGATGTAGGTGGCAGCTCCTTTCAGGATGTTCATTTACTTCTTGCGTTCAAACAGCAGTAGGAGTTGTTTTGAGAATCATAACTCAAAGATACTAGGAACAGAGACACCAGCATAACTGCATGATGGCTCTAGGAAGACAGGTGTCTCTTCAGGGACTAGTGAAGATATCAGCACGTATTCAGAAAGCATTCTTGCCTTCTCAGTACAGATTTCATGATGTGATGTGAATGGTGAAGAGGATGTGAAATGCATTAACACTGACAAGCATGCTGCATTTGCTCTAGCGGTGTGATACAGTTACATTTTCCACATGACTGGATCTATCCACAGAAAGCCCTGCCTGTAGTAATCTTCAATATACGCAGTTAAAAATGATCCTGCAGAGCTGGCTCTACGGTTATCTTCTCTTTCCTATGCATCAAGATCAAGTTCACAGTACGACTTCCTTCCTTCCTTCAGTAAAATAATTCTGATCTACCACAGTCCAAATTAATCATGTGCTTGGGGCAAAAGAATTTATCGATCCATAAGCATATAGGGGCTTGTATGTTATATAGATGGATTTGCATAGCTAAGAATAACACTTTCAACTTCTTGCTGGCATATTTTTACAGACCTGAGGGATTTCAGAAACTGGTGCTTCTGGGAGGAATTGCAATTCAAATGTACTTTCACAACTTTGTCCTGTACTTTTTTTATACATTTGTAATAATGTCTTTCTTTAAGGAAGCGTGAACACAGCTACTTTCACCCACTAAAAAGACTGACAGACTTGGAAATATGCATATTTACAGCACATTATGTACCTGAGCAGAGGGTGCTGAAGAAGGAACCCAGAGATTCCACTTTGCCTGTGACCAGCTGATAGTTCACTTCTTTTTGGTAGTCTGAAGGAGTGAGCATGCTCTCAGACAGAACTCTTGCCTGATACTTTCCTAAAAGACAAAAAACGTCATTTTGAAAGCACTTCAAACTTACACTGAAAACATTATAAGTCATAATAAAAACACCTCCCAGCTAAATGAATCCTCTCCCACCAAAAAAACAAAGGCCAAGATGAGATTTTTTTCTCTCTTATACAAGTATGTACCATGTCTGCTGAAACCAGTAAGGTTGAAAGAGCGTAGTATAAAAGCTGAGAAAATGTTCAATCCTATGCTCACAGTAATACCCCAGTCACACAGAGCAGGGAAGCATTACGCACTGTCCGCTGCTGGTTTTCCAGTCTTTGTTTCTAGTAGTGCCTTTGTAAGGACACAGCTAGTACAGGCAGAATGGGATTACTGGGGAGAGATCCAACTGTGCAACAGCACCTCGGGTTCATCAAAACCCATTGCTTTTTGGTCACAGCTCTTTTTTCCTGAGGCAGCTTACTGAAAATCCTCATAGCATGGGATGACTCACTTTTGCCTGGAGAAACTCCTGAGATTTTACCTGTTATCACAATGCAGGAATCAATGGCTCGATTTCTGCTAGCACAGATGATCACCACGTAGTTTGTCTTTATTAATTTTCCTTCAATGAGCAGCTTAAACATTTCTGAAAGCCCTTCAGCCAGAGAGTAGTTGCATTCAATGATGTGGACACTATCATTACAGGAGCTGGCTGCCAGCCCTGCCAGCCAGGGGAGCTGGGCTGAGGTCACTGGGGCGATCTGGCTGGGCACTTGAGGAAAGGTCTGTGGAATCATCTGTTGGTACTGACGGATTTCAGATAGGTGTGATTCTCGCCAAGAACGCATGAATATTTGTTCCAAATCCTCAATCAGAGGGACTTGGTCTGAAGCTAAAAAAAAAAAAAAAGTAAGAGGAAAATCTTCGTATTATGAAACAATTTAACAAAGCTGTTCGGCTAAAAAAGGCTTTAAAAAAAATGTGCTTCTTTTTAGAGATGGTTGGGTTTCAGATTTATGCATGCATGACTATGGCCATTAGAAGGTGTTAATTATATCTTTCATTTTGAAGTGTCTTTGCAAGACTCAAATACAGCTGCTGTAATTGCAACCTGACTATCAGTTATCAGAAATATTTAAGAGTTTTATGTCAATATAGTAATATTTATTAACGACCTGAGTGGTCAGGCACTGGAATAGCGTGCCCAGGGAGGTGGTGGAGTCACCATCCCTGGCAGTGTTCAAGAGGCATCTGGATAGGGAGCTAGGAGATCTGGTTAGTAAATTTCTGTAGTTATGGTAAAGGGAGGACGGTTGGACTAGATGATCTTGTAGGTCCTTTCCAACCTTGTGATTCTATGATTCTATGAACTATGGTCTATATGAAAGAGCAATGAATTACAGCTGGTTTTTTTTTGTTGTTTTGTTGTTTTTTTTTTCAGTTGCTGAGATTCCCTCTTATAGGAAAGTGCAAACTTCGTATCATTATATTTTAATCTAAGTTTGGTCTTCAGGAACAACTAATTATATGGTTTTAAAAAATCATCTTACCTAGCTGAACAAGGTAGTAGACAGTCAACAAGAGCTGCATCTCTTCTGAAATAGGCTGTATTGTCGGAGCACCATACTGTTCATATGCTCTAGATAAAGACTGTGAATTTCTGTAACAGGTATACAGCAGAGGACTCACTATCACATCATTAATGTTCCCGCAAAGATATGGGAAGTTTCCATGACCTTAGAAATAAACAACGTTTGTACATATCACATTCATTTCATACTTCAAAAGTTTTAATAGTAGATATTTCAAAAAAAATGAGAGCTCTAGAATTGTTTGGCAGTTGGATTTATCTTTATATCTCTTAAAAAACAACAACAACAACAAAAACAAACAAACAAAAAAAAACCCTGAGATCTTGTTTAGGGGGTGGGTTTTTTACCTTTAAAAATAACTGGCTTTGCTTTACAGATTTTCAGCAGGTTGTCAGGAACTGAGACAGGTTCTCCTGAGCCCACCATTGGAGATGAGGCTGGCCCCACCAAAGCAGAGTGTGGTAGAGATGATAGGCTTCCTCCATCTAAAAGTATATACATAATACCGCTGCAGTGAGATCTAGTAATTGTTTACTCAATGATAAGTTCATTAACATCATCTTACATACACATTTGGTATAAGTGTTGCATACTTCCAGTGGTGACACCACACCTTTAATGATCTGTTACCACAACCCATGCTATGCTTATTTTCTTGAGAGTTAATTGCTTTGAGCATTGAACATGCATCCAAAGATTTTGAAATATTTATAAGTAAACATTTCATGGCCTGAGTGCATGAATATAGAGATATACATGATATGATCTGAAGGCTTTGTGTGATATAATTAGTTTTATTGATTCTAAGTAAGATTTTTTGAATATATAAAAAAAAAATAAGATTCAGCATTTGTTCAAAACTAATTTCTTTGTGGTAATTTTAACTTAAACATTATCATATGAAAACATTCTGCTGAAAGTTGTTTTTTTCAGTGCACGTCACTCTAGTCTGTACCTAGACTATAAAATCCAAGAAAGGGCCGAGAACAATGTGACAAATAAGTGAAACAAGAGATGATAGCTTGGTATCTGAGTTCTGACACTATAATTTCCCAAAGGTGTTTCGGTGTCTAAAGATGGACCCGAGCACTTGTTGCAGTTTATTAATAATGACTTGACAAGAGGATTCTAATTAGAGTTAAGCCTAGTGACTAGAAGAGGAATCAATAAAACTGAAGAACATTAACAATTCTGAAAATTGTAGGTATTTGTAGGTATCAAATGTCTTTCAAAACTCTTCTGAGGATCTGTGTATGTCTTTAAAATATTGCCTCTTTTCTCCCATTATTTTCTGCATGATAAAACAAACATCATCATTGCCCTGCGTACAGCTTACCATTTTTAATTCTATTTGGAGCCTGCGGGTTGAGTGGCGAGTTCCATGTTTCAGTGGATGATGGAGACTCTGGTGACCAGCCTTTATGGCGTTTTTTTGGAGGCCCTGAATTTATCAAAGTGCCTGAATAACAATATTTCAGAAAAGTATTAGAATACCTTTTATTCATTTTTGTGCATGATAATTCAATACGTGTTGATGAACTGAATTAAGCATTAAGTACTGTGGTAGACAAGGCTGACTCCATGAATATAATCATTGCTTATGGTTTTTGTTTGTAAATGAGGAAACCTCCCATCTGGAGATCGTACGTTTGCAGATCTTATGTCTATGCTTTCAAAGATGACTTTTAAACTTGTACCATGTGGGGGCAGTATGTAGCCATCTGTTTTACTTAGCTATCTTCCTTGTTTCCCTCCACAAAACAGAGAGATCGATGCAAATAGAACACTGAAGAAACTAGATTCAGAATCCAGTCTGTATTGACTGAAAATGTTATCAGTTGTAAATGTAATGAAAAACTTCAATTTATAATCGAAATTGCAAAAAAAGCTATGGCGAAAATCATAACAAATTTTATCCTGAAAATTAACGTTCAAAAGAAAAGGAAGGGTTACAGTGACAAAAGATTTGTATAGGAAGAGAAATTCCTATTCATACAGTTAATTATAACGTGGCATCATTTGTTCAGTGTTTCTGTTAAATCCCTGCAATACAGATCTTAGTGCTATTAAAGATCAAATCCAAATACCTAAAACCGATGGTCTTGTCAAAGCAGACAGGTTATTTTTCACCAACTGTTGTTTAGGAGATTCCTTGCCATTGTAAGCTGCTGAGCCGAATGTTGCTGTGGGTGGAATATGATCTATGGTTGTAGCTGGCAAGAAAAAAATAAGACAGAGTATTTACAATAAATGCTTCCAGATCAAGATTCCTAATTGACATAATAAAATGATCATTTGCTTTAATGGAGCCATCAGGATCCATAAGAGTCACAAGAGAATATCCATTGTGAAGCTCAGGGAGATCACTTGAGCCACAACCATCGATCACCTTTTATTTATGTGAGGGTAATTGAAAAGTAAATGTTTGAGAAATCATTGTTAATACAAAGTTTGCCTTCTAATATTAAAACTTCTTTTCTCCACTGATGCCTATACAATCTCAGCAGTAACGAGTCTTCTGGTTGTAATGCAAAATGTCTCTTCAAATATAAGGTTTGCCTTAGTTATGAACAAGCTTCACATCAGCTATCCACTGTATTATTTCCTAAAATTCTGTTCATAAATCTGGGGGGAGGAACGCACAGTAAAAAGACATGAGAGCAGGGAGAGCAGGGTTCTTTCCTTTATTCATACAATATTCTAAATCTATTTGATTTGTTGTTTTTTTCTTTGCATGTGGTAATGTGCTTATTTATTTCTTTCCATTCATAGAAACGCACACAAATACACACACACGGAGCAGTAAAAGCACACATTAACCCAGAGCGTTCTCCTTTTGCATGGTACCTGCTTGTGGAGTCCCAGGAGGAAGGTTCGGAGGAGGCTCACTCACGTTGCTCCCGGAGAGGCCAGTGCTCTCTGGCAGCTGACACACCGTGCCTGAACAGGTGCTGGAGGAGGACTGCCGGCCTCTGAGTTCTTAAGAAAAAAAAGAGACTTCTTATCCACTGACAACAGTGATAGCTGCTTTTTCCTGCGGTAATTTCACATGTGAATTACTTAAAGGCTACAGCACTTGGAAGGGAGGAACTGGTGGCATCACACATGCCATCCTCTTATTATGGCAGTCAATTACTTTTTACAGCTGCACTTTAAGGAGTCTTTCTTTCAACTGATCCATCTTAGGTTTTACACAGACGCCAGGCCCGGTAATATCCAAGCTTGGATGACAAAAACCAGAGCTCGAGTAAGACAGCTTCATTATCTTACCTGCCCCTTTCCAGCAGATTACAGATCCTTTCGTCAGAGCTCCCTGTGCATTCCTGACCAGATAATACTTTAAGTGTTTCTGTTTCTTGGGCTGAGTGGTCAGTTTAAGGTTAATGTGATTTGAGAATTCTGTAAAGTAGCAGAAACCTTTCTTGCCACAGCCAACACAATTGCCAGAGAAGCCTGATAAAACAATACATATAATCCAGTGAGATAGGTTGGTGACTATTAGTAACTTCAAAACATGACTCTTCCCTGGAGAAAAAACAGTTTTGTTTTGTTTTACAGATTTAACTTTGTATAAACATTATAATCCAAAAAACAGTACATCTAGTCCTCTCTGTTGCACTTTGGCTACTACATTGCATAAACAGAGCCCCACATGAACAGAAAATGTAAAATAAGACACATCTTTCATTTTCTCCCACCGGAAATAACAATCACAGTACCTACAAAGCATTAAAACAAAATATTTCTGGCTGAACTATGCTAAATCACAGGCTTACCACCACAGAAAGTTTTACTTCTTCATAAACTTGCATTGAAAATTAAACATTCAAGGAAGCCTCACGAAATTAAGTATATTTAATCTACTATATTTAATAAGATCTAAGTTCACTTAAGCACCAAGCTTCTACTATAGATGTTTGCTTGGAGAAGAAAAATACTAATGCCTTCTTAGGATATTGATTTAAGTAGATTTCTCAAATTATATGGCTGTGTTAGTGCTTCACAACACTTCAAGCTATTTATGAGTACGAAAAGAACATGTCTGCAACTTTAGAGAACATGACAGAGATGCAATCTTCACATGTAAAGAAGCTCATTGTACTCAGGCTTTAGTGGGGCATTTCCAGGGATACTGCCATTTCCTCTCATTCTAAGGTACAAAATTTGAGCTTCAAAGAGGAGCTCACGATGGTGATGCCATTATCACCGTAAATAAAGAACAATCCTTGAACAGCTAATTAAAACTTAGCAGCTTTTTATTCTTAAACAACTTGATTTTTCTATTTTCCAAAGTGCTTCCATGAGAAAATGTTGTGCCACATATGAACAATTATCTCAAAATACTTAATTCTTGCAAGGAAATCATATAGTGTGTACATAGAAGATAATGATCCCCACGGAAATTCTCCTTCTATTCCCTATATGTACCCTGAAGCACAGAGGTTCTATTTATTTTAATCCCATCTAATGGACATCTTGATGCAATATCAAAGGAATTTCAAATCAAAATTGCGCGTTCAGTGAATTGAAAGACAGTAAAAATAAAACAAAGGAAAAGCATCTCGTCATCCCATAAATACGGAGAATAACATTGGAAATATTACAACTGCACCACGACAAATAAAATGAAGAGCCAATTATGAGAATTTCCATCAGCGATTACATTTTCAAATCAATGTTCAATACTTCTTGAGACAAGTGATAACACTGCAATACTGTGCTCTGTGAACACCTGTTTCTTGGTCTACAACCTGAGTATTTTCATTAATTTTCAAACTGTTCAGAAGAATTCATTAAAAATCTAAGTTTATGAGGCATGTGGTTGGTATCTATGGTAATAAGTGAACAATAACTACTGAAAGCTGCCTATTATATCACTGAGGCTGATAGGTAGAATGATAAAGGTCATTATGACTCTTAAAACTGGGACAAGTCAAGACTACTAAATCCTCTGTGTTTTATCAATCAACACAAAAGCATCTGTCTAACATCACAGAACGTTCAGTTGCTGCAATAAAAGCAACAAAGGGAAACAAAACTACAATGGATGCAGTAAAGGCTGTAGAATTTACATGCATTTTAGGCAGATTAAGAAACTACAGAAAATAATTCTGCTAGCAAACGAAAACTTTCTGTACATCTTGGCAGTATGCTGAACATGAGCAGCAGCACTGCAGGTTTGTACTGGCTGCCACTTACAAGGCCTTTCCAAACGGAAACACGAGGGGACCATTTCCAAAAGTAAAACAGAAGTACCTTTACCCTTTTCAGGTTTTATTGTTTTGCTGAAAGTATCCAGCTGCTTTCAAAAGCCACACGGGGAAATATTTCTGCAACAGAATATGGGGCAGTGGACACAAAACCTTTTCAAGTGGACACTACACCACCAGTCACTACTGATAACTCTTGTAAATAATCAGCAAACTAAGAAAGATTTAATAATAAGTACCTTCTACCTGAAACAGCCTTTTGCCCTAAGTCATCTATTTTTAACTTTGTCTGCTTGGCAGAGTTTACTCTTCAAGGTCTACTGGAGAATTAGTTTTCACAAGTGAGATTTAATAAGAATTAAACCTGAAGATTCTGCTTGTTTTGAAAACTCTTTGGAGAATAACTTAGAAGCTTATTTTTCTGTTTTTCATTCAAGTCAGACTATCAACTCATCTCGATCCTTCCCACCTCCCCTGAGCTGCATTCTTTCTAGAAAGCACCTGCCAACACTGAATTTCAACCCCTTCATTCTGGCTGACACCTTCTCTGATGACACCACAGATATAACATAGCATGACTTTATAATTTCAGTACTGTGTGATGTTCAGTCATTATTCTTTCCAGGTCTGCTTTTCAGATTGAAAACTCCTTGCAGCAGACGGAGTAAGACTGAGAACAGTGTTCATCATAATGACTTGGGAGTCCTAGTGAGTGAAAAGCTGGACATGAGCCAGCAGTGTGCTCTTACAGCCAGGAAGGCCAATGGTAGGATTCCATTGGCCTTCTTGGCCCAAAGGGCACACTGCTGGCTCATGGTCAACCTGTTGTCCACCAGGACACCCAAGTCCTTCTCTGCAGAGCTCCTTTCCAGCAGGTTGGCCCCTAAATTTTATTGACGCATGCAGTTATCCCTCCCTAGATGTAGACTCTACACTTGCTCTCATTAAACCTCATCAGGTTCCTCTCTGCCCAACTCTCCAGTCTGTCCAGGTCTTGCTTAATGGCAGCACAGCCTTCTGTGGTGTCAACCACTCATCCCAGCTTTGTATCATCAGCAGGCTTGCTGAAAGTGGACTCTCTCTCTTCATCTAGGTCACTGATGAAGTTGAACAAGGCTGGACCCACTACCAACCCTCATTCCGCACACGCCCTGTTATGGCTGGAGCTAACAGCTGATAGTCAGGAGAGCTTGCTTTATAAACAAGACACATTAAATATTCTTCCATGTATTACAGAAAGGACAAAGGTCAGGGGAGTCAGGGCAGCCATAAGGTGACTCAATATATCTATGTCATGCAACTGATTTCACAAGAGAATTAGAAATCAATGCCTGGAGTTTTGGGGCTAAAAGCCTTTCACCTTTAGGTCAGCAGTTCAAACCCAACTCTGTTCAGTAGTGACTGAAGGCTGCTACCCTCTGAAGACTGTTTAATCAGAAGACATTTAATTGCATCTTATATCTTATCATATACATTTGCTTGAATTTGCCCACATCACAGTGAACTATTATCCAAATAATCCTTGTGGGTCCCTTCCAACTCAGGATATTCTATGACTATAATTTAAAAAGCACTTCCGTGCTAAGGGCCCCATGGTCAGTAGCAGGACCTTGGACTAAAGGGATATGAAGCCAGATCTACTTTATGACTGGGCAGTGGTTCCTTTGGATTAACAGTGAGCTTGCACTAAGGATAAACTGAATACTTCAGGGTGAAAGGATATCTATCACCAGTTGGCCCAGCTGAAAATTTTCTTCCTATTCTCTTTTTTCTTTAAAAAACTAATGGGGTTTTAATTAATGTTCATATTTATGTAACGTTAAGATTTCTTTGAAAGTTTCCAACTTGCTTAGCACTAAGAATTAGTATGGTTTTAACTCTTCAACAAAAGTATTTCTCCTGTTTAGTTCTGTTCACAAGGAAAAAGCACACAAACACTGACAATGCTTCACTTTTTCTCCTTCCCATTCAGTACCATTCCATTTGAAGACCGAAGGTCTACATTTAAACATAAATGAAATTAATATGTTCATGTCGAGACTACATTGTACAGAAACTCACTATTACCAAAGCCACATAGAACAGTGTATATTCTAACAGAAGTGCCACAGATTTTATACTGCAGTGTTTTCATCTCACAGCTTACAATGCCAGCAAACTAATCTTTTCCTCTGTTGTCCTGACCTCAGGGACCCACCGAAAAGAAAAAAAAAAAGGAAGGATTTCTTTTTCCCTGCTAGGAAAATGGGCAGCTGTTAGGTCTTTTGGGAAGGAAAATGATGAGTGAATAGCTGCTTTGTTTATCATGAGAGACCCTCCTTATGAGTAAGAACTGGAGGGAAAAATGAAAAAGAGAAAAACCTTTGGGGGTGATACATACTAGCTGCACTTATAGGAAACAATAAATATCACACTATCGCAGCTCTTCCTCCAGTCAAGCATTCCTTCAGGCTACAAAACAAAAAGGAACAGTTTCCTAGAGCCAAAATTTGGATTTGTTTTGCAGGGCAGCAAAACTTGGGATCTAACTCAATGAATGGAGATAAACACAATACGTTCTCAGGCTCTTCAAATACAGAGAACTTTTTCCTTAATAAAAATATTGCTTTTTCCAGAGAACAGAAGTTTTCCATGTAGTAAACCACACACTGTAAAAACAAAGAAACAAAACAACCTCACTCTTCAACAGGGACCACTTTCATATTACAAACACATATTTCTAGACAGTGGAGCAACTCATTAACATGATCAATAAATTGGCACAATATCAGCAGCCCCTCGTGGGAACGAGGCTGTAAATCAAAAGCTGGGCAAGAAACTCCTGAGACATTTTGTTTTCTCCTGGAATTTCTGTATGTTCCATACAAAGAAATTATTTTGGGGGTAAAATAATCCCACAATAGTCAGCAATAACTGCTTTACAAAAGCACAATATCTGAAGAGGGAAAAAAACAGGATTTTATAGGAAATAATATAGTTCAAGGGTTAGAAGTGATGTGCCAGAATTGCCAATAAACCTTAACAGAAGTGTGGGACATACTCCGACACACAAAGATATCTAATTTCAATTAAAAATGAGTTCAATTCAGAAAAGCTTCAAGAATCACTTCCTGTATTGTTCTGAAAGGTCAAAATCTCTGAGGGCAGCATGGCTTAAATTCAGAATATAAAAATAAGTCTTCTGCCTTATCTTTAAAAATAAAAGTATCGAGAAGAGCTTCTACTCTTCATGGAGTCTACAAAAAGTTTTCATCTTAAATTTAGCACAAGACAGGTAACTGTGTTATCCGAAGAGCGGAGAATTTAAAACAAGAGTGGCTCTGTCTTTTAACTTACTGCATCTGAATCTGTGACTATTTATGTCTGCTTCTAATCTTACTTACCCGGATCTGACTTGCATCAGTGTATGAAAACCAGAATAAAAATATCATTTCCACTTAATATACAGTCTATTCTACCAATAGCATTCCATCCTCCTGTCAGTGAGATCTATCATTTTTTTCATCAGGAAAATTTCTTTTTCAATTTATAGATGAAGATTTTGTAGCTTAAAGATCCAAATGCAAATCCTTTCACATTTAATCTTGTTCTAGAATACACAGAACTTATCCTAAATTATCACTTTATTTTTTCTTGCAAAAGCACACAATTCACTAGAATTTAAATGCAGAACAGCCAAAAATAAGTTGATCTAAGTTGTTTAGAAGAAGAAAACAGTATTAAATAAGGAAGCAGAGGACGTAAGTATTACAAAAACCTCTCAGTTATGCTCCCATTGCCTTTTTCTGTTCGTGTTTAGCATGCAGTTAACAAGTACACTACTTCCTCTCCACTAACAGCCTGAGGAGCTTAAGCTGTTAAAAGTGCTAGCACTGAATGATTTGAGTGGTACAACATTCCTGTCTTTATCTTTAAAATGACAACACGTGGGTGATTTATAGTCCTTCTAACTCTTTTACAATCACTAGTCAAATCTACTGTGACCAATCCAACTCTGCAAGATCACGTGAGGAAAGAAATTACTGTACACGGAATGACATTATCCACCTTCACACTATGCTGTCATCCCAGATGCCTTGAAGAATGGCTCAAAATGAGATAACAACTGAGTTCACGTCATATCCCTCAGTGTTTGTGAAAGAAAATGGTTAAAGGGCACAATGACAAATAGTTCCTTTCTGCTATCTAAAGCTCAGACTGCTACATAGATAAACGACAAGGTATTTTTTGAACAAAATAATACATAATTACCCAAGAATGTCTGACTACAGTAAGAGCTCTCCCTCTACATTATATACTTTTTGTCCCAGTTTATAAACTATTCCACTTTATTAACGTCAATATTTAGTTCATTTATTCACGTGGTTGTGGATTGGCCCTGATTGTAGTACTGATTTGGATGAGGATAATGGCAATCATAAGGGCTACAGTGAAAATGGAAAGTCTCATTTTATGTCAGAAATTGGACACTTAAAATTGTCTTGCTTGTTGCTCATTTAAGTATTCTGCACAATTTGTTCTCTTAAAATAGTATGCATTCTAAGACTGAATTCATTGTGAGACTGAATTCAAACGCAGCATTACCTGATTATACATTAAGGAAAAATTTCAACATAGAATACTTCATATTTATTTTTACTGTGACAATAGCAAAAATTCATAGGTTAGGATCCAGAATTCATTCTATTGTTTAAACATAGTGGAGAATACAATCCCTGCTCCAAAAGTATGAATGAAAATGGTCATAGTGGATGAAGCTCTTGGCAACCTGGTCCAGTGCTTGATTTAGTGGCTGGCAACCCCACGCACAAGCAGGGGTTTGAAACCAGATGATCTTTGAGGTCCCTTCCAATCCAAGCCTTATGGCTTATAAGATTATGGCTTATAAGATTCTATGTTGATATTTTACAATACAAACTATAGTCAAACTGTTTACATGTATCATGTAGCCAGAAAGGTTCACTTTGACAGATCTACACTCTGTCCAACTACATTAGTATCTGGAAAACTAAAACAGGGAGAAGTTCAATTCCAGTTACCAGATGTGTAGCTCCAGCAACTAGGTCAAAAAACAGACCGGACAATGACTTAATTCTTGGGCTAATGGACAGAAGATGATGAAGAATTTTTAATGAACTGGTTTACTCTATGTCTTTCCAAAGTAAACACAGTCAGCTCTGAGTTGTTATCTTGTTGTCCATCACCAACAACAGTTACTGTACAAACACAACAGAAATAACATCTGCTGAACTCACTCTGCAAAAAAAAAAGACTAGCTATTAATTGTAGACCACAGAAGCATCCACTTACTGAGACCACGAACACTTACCCAACAGGGCATTGCGCCCATTATCATCTGGAAGGAATCTTTTATCCACAGCGCATACTAAGAGGTGATCAGGTAAATTTGGTGACTTGGCACCAACGAGTAAAAACCCTGATGGTACCTCAATATGTTCATTGGAAATCGAAACCAGTCTCAAATCTTTACCAGCCTGGCAGAAACCTAGGAAATAAATAAATAAATAAATAAATTCAGTGTACTTTAAGTCAAGAAGACTTTTCACTTTAATACAGGTAATCGTTAAAGATCTTCCAGTAGTTTTAGTGAAAAGGAAAGTGGTATCCGCTAAGGTCAAGAGCAAACTAGGAGATATAGTTTTTTTTCTTTTCCCTGCCTTTTGGTCACCATAAACAAATACCCTCAGTACAATAAACAAGCTCAAATTTGAAAATCCACAGTGAACTTTCTCATGATGATGTTGCACAACACCACAGATATTTATGGGCTGCTCACTAATGTCATTGTAACTACAGTCAGATCTTCAAAAATGCAGATAATAGTTCTAAGTATCTAGTGAATTTCACCGGTTTTCATGTTTTTTTGCTTTTGTTTTGTTTTGAATAATTCTTACAGCAACACTAAATTAGGTGCACTTCAAGTAGCAAAAACTGATGATAAAACCTGAGAATTATCATACTCGTTATAGCAAATGTTATGCCTGTGAACTCAACCTTGCCTTGTTCTGTCCTTATGCCAGGTGTTCTAGCACAAACACTTATCTACCACATTTGGCAAGGGCTTTTGTCTAACAGATAATAATGATAACAGTGGAATGCTTAGGATTTCCACAACACATAAATGATCTTCTGGTGAGTTATAGGGAAAGACTCCAGTCATACCTATTTCAGCAGTCTAAAATGCCTTCTGATTGCATGTTTAGTGCATCTCTTACCATCAGTGGTGCAACATCCTTCCGGGGGAGGCTTCATCTGGTAAGAAACAGGACTACTTGACTCTGAGCCTTCTTCTTCCTCTTCTTCTTCCTCTTCCTCATTATCTGCTCTGCTGCCTGCTACAAATTGTGATAGCATAAATGTCTTAGAAAATAGAAAATGCTGGCAACAAATCACTGAATGAACAAGGTGACCCAGTTACAGAAAGTATTACAGAAAACTGGATTCTCTCCTCTTGACAATGAATTTAACATCACCAGCTCTAAAGCTATTTGTTCTTTCTGTGAAGCTCCAACTTGCAGTTTTATGCTGACAACTGAATGTCTTCGATTAAAATTAAAAAAGGAATATCTTAGATTTTGCCTCAAAACTAAAATAAAATAAAATAAAGTATCAAAAGCATGACATGCACCTGAGGAAGTTAAAAAGCCAAGGAGCAAATAAAAAGAAGCCTTTATTTATTATTCGAAAATAATCTCTATTTTTAAAAATAACCTCGTGAGTTTGGAGGTCTAATTCATGGTGTCTGAACTCTTGCTGATCACAACAGTGTAACTGTATCCTTTATTTATAATGTTAACAGCCGCAATAAACACAAATTCATTACTTTAGAACACACTGGCTGCAGTCCAAGTCCAGGTTTTATCAATGAGGTGCTGATCATGTCCTTGGTACTGTGGACTGAAGAAACAGTTCCTGCTTGAAACTAGGTTCAACCACAGCTGATATCACAGCAAGAAAACCTGATTCTCATGCAGTCCATTTCCCACCAGAACCAGAGCTCTAAGCAAAACACTGCTGCTCTCTGCACAATGCCAAGGAATGGCAGATGTCTGGAAGACAATGCACAGAGGTCTTACATAGCTTCAAATAATTCTATAGGCAGTTATGCTTGTGTAAGTGACCATAAAGGTGTACACTTACAATAAGTATGTTTGTGTTTTTTTTTTTTTTTTTTTTTTTTTTTTTTTTCTAATTTAAATGTAGAGATGGGAAAACTGTAGTCACTGGAAAACAATTGGTTTTGAACTCTGCAAAAAATGTATCATCTAGGTGAGAAATGTCCAATTTGTTTAACTTGTTTCTGGCACTGACCTTGATTATGTTACCTTCTCTAAATTATTTATACCGCGTCTGCTCCACCATAGAAAAACCTGCTCTACCGAGGACTAATAAGAAGTTATGGCCAAGAACAGTCCAAGTATATGAACAAGACAATGTCAGGGCTACAGTTCATCTAAATCATACTATTTCTGAGAAAAAACAGCTGAGCAAATGAAACTTAGGAAATGCTCTTCTCTAAACAGAGGAAGTCCTGTGTGCTATACAACAATTTGAACAAGATTCACCAGCCTTTGTATCCCATCTTTACCTTTACAACAGAATAACTGAAAGTATCATGCCAAAAGTAGATATAAGCATCCTTAATAATCAGCTACAATTTTTTGTACCTTATTATTCACAACAAAAATTACTTCAAGTGTACCTCATTCAAAAATATGTCATTTTTTAATTGCCATTTACTATATAAATTGCAGCAGTGTATGATAACAGACCTCCATTCTCAATCACCAGAGATTTCTCCAAATCTTCAATTTATACACGCATATAAATCTGAGCAAGCAGGTAACTTATTTTTGTCAAAATAAAAGACAACGCATTGTGCATTTTAATCAAATTCCAATATAACTATATACGTATTTAGATCGCAATATATCCAAAGAAAGACTTTGAACAATGCAGCTTTTCTGCATTCCTATTTTAAATGTTTGTGCTGACCCCTAGGAGAGCAAACAGCAGAACTGTGTTGGAGCAGAAATATAAAGTCCACAATTTCCTACCTTCCAGTGATGACAGCTGCTGTTCAGCTTCCAAATACAACTGAGAGAAGATTGGCCTGGGAACTAAGTTGTTTGAGCGGAGAGAGGCCTCGATAGAATTATGCAACACTTCTTCAAACCTTGTTGTCTTGAGCTGTCCAGCATAAGAATTTCCCATCTTCTCAAACAAAAAGACAAGGAGAAAAAAGAAAACAGATTTCAGTTTTAGTACTTAGAACTGAACTCAGTGACCGCACGTTGATGTCAGACGGCAACATTTCTCATGAAAGGGAAAAACTCCATTGTGCGCAGAGAAAGGCATGGGAAAGGAACATCGACTGCAGCAGTGGCTGAGGTGATCCTGCTGGTAAATTACAGGAAGTTATCTACAAGTAACAGCTTTCTGAAATTCAGTAGAAAAGCTTTGACACCTTCTTGAAGACATGGCTAGAAATCTCAGTCTAGTAATTCCATGGTTTGTATAGCAATTGAGGAGATGCATTTTCAGTAGTCAACAATCTCACCTGTAAAACAGCCTGTTTTGTATGATTTGAGCAGCATAAATTGGATTTGGGCAATAGCACAGTTCAGTGTAGTTACCTTTCCGTGGCCCAGTCATGGCTGAAAACTCACAGCTAAGGCAGGTCAACATATATTTTAGAGGTCTGACTCATGAACAGCACTGCTGTAAAACGTGTCATGGAAGATGATGGCTTTTTCTTCTCATCTCAAGCAATATTTTTCCAGGAGAAGAAGCATATTTTTTGTAAAGTCAGACATATCCATTATCTATTTGTTTTTGCATTACATTATTAGCATCTTAGTGAAACAGCATAATTCACTCAGACGGTCAGTGAGGAGCCAGCCCATTCCAGCTGAATATCTCAGCATTTCCTCCCTATATCCTTTACCACCAGCTGCTTTCCCGCAAATACAATGACCTGCCATAGCCAAAAGCCATGTCAGCTTTCTTTTTCTATTACAAAGTAGCTCTTGCCCTGGGCCCCATGTCCTTTCCCTCCTCACATCACTGTGAATAGAAAGCATGAAACGTTTCCTGTTTGTGGCAGTAATTCCGAAACACTGAACAGCCCCTCCTTGGTGCTGGGTGCTGCCTGGGAAATGAGCCTGTTGGGAAGCATCCTGCAGGAATAAGCCAAGCAAAAGGAAAGCTACTTGGAAATCACATAGGGCTCTTCTCAGGAAAGAAGAAAAAATAACAGCACACAAATGTGAAAGAAACACCGCACAAATTTGACCATTTGGATATATTTATATGAATTTACAAACCCGATAGCCATATAAAATCATAGCTCTGTATACTTTTTGGTACCATTTTAGTACCATATACTTAACTGCACGCTATATACAGCATTAACAGAAGCTCAATCAGATCTATAGCAATGCATGCAGCGTTTACAGACACGGTCAGGAAAGGAAATAGACATGACTGAAAAAAAAAGCTGGATGTACACAGAAGCAAATAAAACAAAAATTGCCGTGTGTAGCACTGATGAATCCATTTGCTGAAGGGTTTAAAAAAATAATGAAATAAAGCACATCAACTATGGTCAGAGCTAATGTGGAAGTGAGGATGCATCCTCTCTTGCAATAGAAACAGGAGACAATTCCCTCTGGCTCTTCTCACTTTGAATTTTAATTACTGCTTCACCTATACCAAACCCAGCTGATGATAATGAGGAAATCCCGTCTTCAGTATCATCCTTAAAAGGATGTATTGGAGGTGTATGCACAAAATCCATGATTGGTATAATTAATTTTAGAGCTCAAATGCTGTTTCTAAACAAACTCACTAATTCCAGTCCTAATTTTAACCCATCCTTCAACCTCTATATGCCAACATCCATGCAATAAAGACAAACAATTAATCAAGATACCTAACAGATGTCATTCTTTCTAAAAATCTCTCCCTGTATTATTAATAATATTTTATCTTGTTAGTTCAGAGGAATCTGGTGGCCAGGGACCCATCTCCACAGTTTCGGTGACAGGAACTGTATGGTTCTGCACAGTCTCGAAATTCTGGACCAAAGAGAAATTAAAACGAAGGAACAAGCACTCAGCATGGTAGCATTCAATGTCATACCTTCTGGACTGGAATCACCACTCAGCTATCAGGCACTTCACAGACTTTTTCACATAGATTGCTATATTTCAAGACAGAGACACAGCAAAAAAAAAGACTGGATAATGTCCAAAAGATTTTCTGTACTTAACAATTCCTGATACAGCCCTCAGATAATATCCAGAAGTTTGACTGCAGCTGCAGAGGATTGCATTACAAGGGGCTGGATTTTACCGATTCTCAGCATGACCAAAGAAATCTGGTCTACCTGATTTCCAAACTTAATGATTTACTTCTTGAAAACCTTCCATAGAGCACACGAAAAATAGAAAGATTTAAAATTGAACTAGAGGGAGACCCAACATTTTGAGATGACCCAAAAGCATCGTATACACATAAATACACATGCAGAACTGCTTTGAGCAATGAGGCGTGAAGGCTGACTTGCTTATTGACACTATTTGCATCTACTGGTGATGAATGAGAAAATACTGCAGTGTTTCAGTATATAAACTCTCTCCCATTGGTACAGACAGCTATTATTCTGTATTGTTTGTTAGGAATAGCAACAGATGCCACATTTACTGGCATCTTTCATACTTGTTATATAGAGCCCACTAGTGGACAGATCAGAAGCCCTATCTCTAATGCTGAGAATGCCAGAAATTAGCATCACCAGATGATAAGTTTGGTATGACCTAATAGTGCAATTACACTATTTACATAAGATACAGATCCTGACATTAACACATGCAACACAGGTATGGTTTTTCCTCCACTACAGTTCCAATATAATTACACGGATAGGTTTGTACAGCAAAACAGAAACCTTTTGGAACTGTACATGCAATAAGTAGTTCTTGCGTACCTGTGGGCTGTCACACTGTCAGACACAGCCATAAAGCACAGGAAGTGCTTCAGAAGGCACGGCCAATATTTTAGAGACATTTTACATCATCAAGCACACACTGCTGGAACCAGAAATTGTCCACTGCATGAGATTTGCCGACATCAGCCCGTGTCATTCAGAGCCCCAGTAATTCTTTCTGTTGTGGGAGAGATGACTTCCATGAAGCAAGCAGGGGAGAAGCCTTGTGATGGTTGTCAGACTCTTTTCTTCAAAGCTGCCGAGACTGTGGCACCTGAATTGTAAACTGCTGACTCTGCGGCACCAGGAAGCAAAGGCTTTGAGTCCTATTTTCCTGCTTCAATGAGCTCAGCGTTCCCAGCCCAAATTTATGCCTCTCTTGGATACAAGTGGGTGGTGCAGGCTGAAGTTTCAAATACATGTGAAATTCCAAGCCATGAACATAGATGGCAACCAGATCTATTAAAAAAAATCACAGGGCAACAGAAGGGTAGCCCTCGACCCCAACTACTGATAAATCAAAGAGCAAGTGACTGTCACAGCCAGTTTCCATGGAGAGCATGCAGAGAAAAATACTAGTCAATACAAAGGGGGGAATAAAACAGGAAGGAAGACCTGGACCTGGGAGAGCTGCTTACAACCATGACAAAAAGACTAATGAAAGCACTTTGAGGAACATAGAGGCCTAAGAAACAATTGCAGATACAGCTGAAGTGGGTCAGGACAATGTATTAGAAACAAACAGATGAATGCTGCCAAAGATTGATGCCAGACACCTGAAAATGAATGTGAAAATGAATGTCAGTCTAAAAGATGCTAGGAGTCCTGGGCAAACATCTGTTCGTCATGAAGTGGAAGGCAGGGCTTCCTAGTTATTTGGCTTTAGCTTTGGCTCTTAGTTCTCTGATAGCATAGTCTACAGAATGAAGATCTACATGGCACAGCTAACCATCCAGAAAGATTTACTGAGCATTCACAGCCTAATAAAGTATATGGGGAAAGTAAAAAGTAGAACTATGTTAATTGTAAAAGAAAAGCTCTCCACCAAACAAGGAACTGTCAGGACTCCTGTAGTAAACAGCAATTACTTGACTAGGAAATACAGAATGTGATCCAGAGTTCACAGTTTTGCCTGTTGGTTACAGACTCATCTTCAGGTTCAACTGCAGTTGAAACCATCAGGTTTTGAAGACAAAGGCCATCATCTGCACTGCTCTGCTATGGTCCTGCACTCCAGCTGATGCAATTTTATAAAATGCCTGTTCAGCCACGAGGACAGTCCCTATCATGAGAGCCATGGCAGTGACTGGTCATACACAGAGCAATGGCCAGCAGCAGGAGGACATGCCATCTCCAACCTGAGAACTGAGGCGCTTGGAGAGAGATATTTTGACTGGTGTAAGGAAGATTGTAACATACTGGTGACTTATAAGTTGCAATAGTAAATTCTATAAAAAATCTATAGTAAAAGAATATTAATGTTTTGTGAAGATTGAAGACCTAGCATAGCAACGCCAGACAGAATTTATTCTACACCTTGGGCAAGATGAGTGTCCCAGAATCAAAGAACAGTTTCATTGGAAAAGATCTCTGGAAGTATCCTAAGGAAAACAATAGATACCAGAGAACAGAAATTAATCCAGGGCTTTATACAACTGCTAGTGAAATAAGACTGCTAAAAGAACCCTTGGCTTTATCAGAAACAGAAAAAGTAAGTCTGTGCAAGCTGTACTAAGGTTTTAAAATGTAGTTAAAAGATGCAAGTGTGAAATTAGGAAGCCACTGTTAATCACGGTAGTTGAGAGGTCTGAAGGAAATTTAAAGTGATTGTATTCCAAGTTTTCAAGAATCACAGGGCTTGGATGGGACCTCTGGAGATTATCAGTCCAGTCCCCTTGCCAAAGCTGGCTCCCTACAGTAGGTGGCATGGGAAAGCACCTGGACGGGTTTTGAAAATCTTCAGAAAAAGTTACTCCACAACCTCTCTAGGCAGCCTGTTCCTGCGCTCTGCTACTCTCACAGTGAAAAAGTTCTTCCTCATGTTTTTCTGGAAATTTCTGTGTTCCAGAAATTTGTCCTGTCAGTGGTCACTACTGAAATGAGTCTGGCCCCATCGAGTCCCAGCCTTTAGATACTTATAAACAGTGACAAGATTCCCTCACAGCCTTTTCTTCTCCAGGCTGAACAGCCTCAGATCTCTCTGCCATTCCTCATAAGGGAGATGCTCCAGGCCTCTTATCATCTTTGTGGCCCTCCATTGGACTCCCTCCAGCAGGACACCATATTTTCTAACTGAGGAGCCCAGAACTGAACTCTGTACTGAAGGAGCAGCCTCACCAGGGCAGATTAGAGGGGGAGGATCACCTCCCTCAACCTTCTGGCCATGCTCTTTTTAATGCACCCCAGGATACCACTGGCCTTCTTGGCCACAAGTACACACTTGGTTCATGGTCAACCTGTTGGCCACCAGGACACCCAGGTCCTTCTCTTCAGAGCTCCTTTCCAGCAGGTCAGGGCCTAACCTGTACTCATGCATGTAGTTATTCCTCCCCAGGTATGGACTCAGCATTTGCCCTTGTTGAACATCATTAGGTTCCTCTCCGCCCTACTCTCAGCCTATTGAAGTCTCACTGAATGACAGCACAGCCTTCTGATGTGTTAGCCAATCCTCCCAGCTTGTATCATCAGCAAATTTGCTGAGACTTGACTCTATCCCTTCACTCAGCTTCTCGATGAATAAGTTGAACAAGATTGGGCCCAGTACCAGCCCCTGGAGAACACCACTAGCTACAGGGCTCCAATTAGACTCTGCACCACTGATCAGAACCCTCTGAGCTCTGCTAGTCAGCCAGTTCTCAGTCCACCTCACTGTCAACTCATCTATCCCAGACTTCCTAAGCTTCATTATGCAAAATAATTTTATTGCTATAGCAAGAAGAAGTTCAAAAATTCCATAAGATAAGGTTTTGTTTAAGTATCCAATTCACGATCTATTAATATTTGTCTGGAAGGAGGAAGCATTCTCTATTGAAATTCATAACTTGTTCACAGCTGAGTGCTGGAAAAGCAGAACACAAGTTGGGACAACCCAGTAACAATCAAAAGTCCATCAATATTTTTAAGGTTAAATAAAGCCTCTATTAGCTCTAATACAGTCCTTATAAAATCTGTGTTAAAAACAACAATCTGATTGAGAAGGAAGAAATCCTAGGGTGGAGTTCTAGATGTAACCAAGGAAAGAAAAGTAAATTTGGAAACACTGAAAAAGTGATTCTCTTCAATAGTAATGATAACCAGTATAAAATATTCCCTATGGCTTCAGTTCAGGAGCAAAGCTGTGTAATCATGTTCTGTTCTTCTATTTCTGTGATGCTATCTGCAGTTATTGACAGTGATCTCTTAATCTTTGGATTTGAAAGAATAAATTGTTTTTAACTTTCTGCATTACCATTTGTCCTGCATAAAAGTGATAAAGTGAGCTATTACATTTTTAATTCAGGGAAACTGAAGGAGCCTTTTACAGCATTCACACCTACAGAATTCAGCAAGACACAGCACAGTGTTTCCTAACTGTCACGGCCTGTTTTATGATCAAGTAACATAGAGGTTATACCCTTAGAAACAAATAAAATGGGCCAGGAACTACTCTCAGCAGTCCCAGAACACATACATAGTATTATAAGTGATGTCTTTATTAATAGCTTAAAACAAGGTTACTTGATCCAAAATGCCTTTTGGGTATGGTCATCCTAACTTCCAAAATGTGCCAGGGAATTGCTGGAGAGAACACTAGCATCAGAGAGCTGCTAATATGAGCAAGGACAATGCAAGACTTCTAATTTAAAAAAAACAATCTGCTTGTTCCCGTACTGTGAAATTATCACTTGTATGGCAAAGAAAAAACTTCTACAGGTATAGGAAATAGGTGGGCTAATCTGCAGAACATCCTGGTTTCTGGAAGCCAAACCTGTTTTCAAAAAATATCCTGAATATTCTTACTACCAACTCTGGAGAGTTGGCAGTAAGAGAGAGGAAAAAAAGGGCTCAGAAAACCGAGGGTTATGATGCAAATACAGACTACTGGAAACATTTAAATACATGTCTTCATTTGAGACCACTTACAGACCAATACTTTACTACTTTACATGATTGATGATACTTACAGTCTTGATAAAGGTTTTGACTTTTTGTGGTTAGTCTTTATGATAAGGAGAAATGATTATCATCTGCTTAGCCCAACTCTGTAGTGCCAATTGGACAGTAACAGCAGTCACTCTTGGATCTTCTGATTTATACCCACATCTGTGAAGCAATTTGTTCCATTGCAGTTAAACTAGTATATCACTGAAAAGTCTCTTGCTGATCACTCTTTCATAGATGAATAAAGTTATGGTTGTTCAGCAGACGACATTTGGCCATTATATTTTAAGGGTAACATTAAAGCTTTAACTTAAAACACCAATATCTTTTCCAGAAATTCCAGATCTTTTTCTGATGCCAGATCTTAGAGTTCGCATATCTCCTGTGGAATTGTATTAGAAAGGCTATGGGAAGAGCAGATCAGATTAAATTTAATGGTTTCCTATTAATTCTACTTTTGGTAATGAGCTCATGATTAAACACAGAGGCTGTGACTATGGTTAATGGCAGGTCACAGAGAACATAATTCCACCATCTTAATACAGCCAAGAACAATTCCACTCGTTTCCATAAAGAGAATACACTGAAAGAATACTGTGACTCAGATCAATATACCACTTCCTTTTTCTCCTGTTACCTGGTATCTTATTTTGATTTTGAAAATTAGACTGATCCCAAGCACAGGATTTTTCCTGCATTAGCAGTGAGATGATTTCTTCCAATGACTCATGTTTCCAAGCAACAGGAGCTTGGAACAAGAGCGCTGTTTGAAAGGTGCAAAGCTTTCAAGTGCCCTACGAAGAAGGGAAGAAGTCACCAAGCTTTTTGGCAACATTAGATCCCATGTCAAATTGCTTCTGTTAATCACCAGAATCAGTTTTCTCACTCAATACAGAAGTTAAAAAAACAAAACAAAACAAAAAAAAAAAAAACAGAAGGGAGAGATGCCATTACTATCAGGTAATCACTGTTGAGGTTAAAAAAGATACCTCTGCAAAGAAATCAAATATATGCCATTTTCCCCATCTACTGAAAAATCAAGCCCAATCTGTGCACTCATAGATGTAATGATTGATACCAAGGGGATGAAAACAGACTGGGACAAATCAGAGGTAAGCATTCTCAGTAAAAACCCTATTTACTACTTTTTTTCCCTACAGGCAGACAGCAAATCAAACTCTCTAATGGAGCTTCCTTAATAAAAACCTATTTCGCATTCTTTTCTTCCACTGGAAAGACAAGAATTTCAGCTTATTTACTTATTTTGGTGAAAGTATTCAACTGCAAACCAGCACTCATTACTTTTGAAGAGAAAATGTTCATTTTTCAATGAAAATCCTCTAATTCATGCAGGGAATATAAGCAGAAGTGACTCATGAATATTTTTTACAGACAAAGGAAAAAAAGAATGTACAGACTATGTCTACACATTTTTAAGCTTCTCATACAGATTCAAATTTACTTTGAAAGAAAAAATAAAACTCCTCTAAAAACAGAGCACTCTGACTTGCCATAAAGCCATTAAAATACACAGCAATGCATTAGGCTTGAAGATCCGGACTCAGGCACGTTGGCAATTTAGAGGGGAAGGAATCTAAACTGTAACAGCCTGCATTGTGGCCTTCTGAGGAAACAGAAGCTCCAATAACAACCAAATTCCTTTAGTTATTTAAAGATGAAAGGTTGTTTTGATTTTAAGATGTAGTTTAATCTTCCTTTGTGACAACAGAAAAATATCCTTCACCTTAAAAGCTTGTATGACTATTCTCACACGAGTTGAGCTTTCCTAGGAAATTAGGAATAACCTATTTAGAAATGGTTCTCTATCTATCTTATCTTAATAAATAGAAAAAAATGCTGAACAAAGTTCAAACTAGTCATAGTAGGAAGTCCTTGGTGAAAAGTCAAACATTCGATTGCTAATCTAATTTTAAGAGAATTACAATCATTAATTGCGACTGATGCTCAAAAAACACCCACGTCTGCAAAAACAATTAAGCAGAAATCTTAATCAGACTTTGTATAGATGACTGAATACTCATTATTAGCTCAATTCTTAGTAATTTTCACAGGAAATCTATTTTCAGACGATGTTATCATTGATTTCCATGTTCTTGCTTTTTTGATTTCAGGTAAACCTTCTTTTCATTGACAATCATGCATATCATTCCTTAATAAACAGACAACTGGCCTAACTCATTGAAAGTAAGCATAAATTGGATGAGTCCAATGCTGTAATCAAGTGGAATAAGCCTGATCTGTGATATGGCAATAAATACATTTAAGCAATGCACTTCATTCAGTAAATGCATTTACATTCCTCTGCAGGAAACAATGTAATCTGATGCAGATTTATGTGATTTTCCTTTGGGGTCTCCTAAACTTTTCAGGTGTTACTGGAGAGAAAATCCCTTATCAGCAACCCCCAGTATAGCTCAGCTGATATGCTTTACTGTTTCTACAGCACAGAACCCTGACCCTATGGCTGGTCAGGCAGCTCTGTCTTGGCTCCCATTCGGCTTTTGTGTGTTTCTTTGATCAGCTCCTGGCTTTGGATGAAAGCAATTCTGTTCGAGACCACCTTCAAACTCTCTTAAAAAAAGAATTACATACATAAAACCAATTGAGCCTGTTAAGCAGCAGGAAGAAGCCAAGTAGAGGGAGGAGAAAGGGAGGGGAGGAGGTGCCACAAATCAATGCTAGGAAATGATGATCAAAGTGGAGAGTGGAAAATCAGTTTAAAATGTTCCCTAAGTTGTACAGGTCTTGATCGTTCCCTTTCCCAACTTTGTAAGGGCAGAAGGTTTCTCTGCATTACCCAGGACAGAAATTCAACTCTCTTTTCAAGAACTGTCTACCACACAAGTTCTGTGCCTTTGAGTACAGCAGCACTTCACATCTTAGAGTAAAGCAGTAGGAAACAGACTGGCAAGTCAGAAGGAAAGAGATCATCTTTAAATCTGTGCTTTCCAAAGCAAATTATAAAGAAATCACCAGATGGGACATATTTTACTATTTTTAGCTACTGATGCTAGAGACTATTCTTGAGAACGTTTTCAGAATCTGACATAAAATTACAGTCAGCCCACACTGACCGTCAAGGCTTTCAATCCATCTACTTTTATTTTTCCTTAACCTGAGCCCAACCTGCTAGGCTCATTAGGGAAAGCAGTACAGTAGTGTGGGGTAGCACATACACACAAGGAGGGCAGGATGTGCAGTACAAGCTCTTCAGAGCTGTCTGCTTCAGAGCACCAGAAGCATAGTCAGTCTCTGATCCCTCTCCTTCCCTATACACATGTGGACTGTGCAGGTTTAGAGCCTGTAGTAATTCTTTGATCTGTAGGGTTATGAAAAAAGACAGCAAATTCTTCTTTAGGTAAATGTATTACACTGAAAAAAATCAAAGCATCACGGTATATTCAGTCAGGAGATCAACACACACTGCATGTTGAAAATTCATTAATTAATAAAAATTCACAAACATAAATATGCAATCCAAAAAACCTTAAGCGAGCATCTTTAGTTAAAGAACCACTTCAAAGGTCAAGTTTTGTCCTTTTAAGAAAGTGAACTTGGTACTTTGAGATCTAAGCTGCTTATTTTAAGGGATTAAAAGTTATTGTTTTCTGTATTTTTTAAAGTGCCTCCGAGTTATTCTTGGGAGAGCTCTCTCAGCCCCAAAAAACAGCAAATGAGTGACTATGCAGTCGGGACACAAGCTGTAGACAAAAGCACATACTTACAACATGAGAATTAGATGTTATAAAATATCTCTCAACTGCAACATTTGAATAGCCACAAATGTAAAGAACTGTGAGTCTATCTGTCATCTTTTGTTATGGGAATGTTTTCATTAAGCAGTAATTTTCAGCACAGAAATACTAGCCTGGTAATGAAAAGCACACTGTACCGTAATGAAAGCATGAGCTCCTTGGGGTCATCCAGTGAGTTGCTCCCAAAGTTTCATATTCTGGTCGTACTGTTGAACATCTTACACCCGAGGTAACTGTCAGTGATTATATCTTTATGGCGTTTTCCTTCTTTTGATTTAGAAGAGTCTCCTTCTTGAAGAATTGGTTAGGACACTTAAAGCTCCTGAGTCAGCACTGTACGCAACCGAACAACTCAGTCAGGTCACCATGACACGAACACTCTCCTGTGACAGTAGAACACAGGAAGGTTTCAAAGCTATCTATTCTGCAGCTACAGCAAAAACAAAGTAATTAGACGACAGTATAACCTGGCAAGCTGTTCTCTAATTTGTGTGCTGGCTATACTAAATGATAAACGGTCTGACTTTATGTCTTATTAATACAGAAGTGTTGTGCTGGGTCATGGTGCTCCTGTCCAGGCACATATCAATCTGTCAGTCTGAAGCATTATTAATGTCAACAGTTTTGTTACAGGTTTTGGAAGGACTAAAGGTAGGGTTTTTTAAAGAACTAGGAGAGCCTTTTGCATTCAATTGATAACAAAAGCACTAAAGAAAGCATAATGTGTATACTGTGGATACTCCATCCTGCTAACAGGACTAAAAATTAACAGAAATTACGTATGTAACAACATTACCTTTGTGTTGGTACTGTGCCTCTAATGTTCTGAATAAAATCATAGGAAATGAAAACAAAATTTGAGAGACTGTATTCAGTATACTACTATATACACAGAGGAACAGTTATTGCAACATCTTTTACAAACACTACGTCTCTTAAGCATGTCCAGTGATGTCTTGATGGCTTCCTGTTAGTAATGCACAGACATGAACCTTACACATATTAACCTCACCAGATGACACTTAAAAGACTGCATTGCCGAAGTTTAGAGAAATACAAAGAGAGAACAAACACTGCAAGAAATACACGTGCATGAGTATGAATGCCCATAATTTTTGGAAGTTTCTTTTAGTAATTTACCAGGTCAACAATAACACAAGCCAGAAAATATGTATTTGTATCTTGATTAATGTCAGCCAGACATTCTTGCTCTGTAGCTGTAGTGTAGTCATGAACTAGATTTCTCTAGGATGCTGCCTAAAATGAAGTCTAATGTGTTTCTGTGCCTATCTCTAGCTTTCCTTTGGGCTGGAAGCACCACACCACCCAAAGAACATCAATAGAGGGCAGAAGTAGAAGAACAATATGTTATTCTGGAGTTCAGTAGTGGAAAGCAGAATGTAAAAGCAGCCTGACTGATGGATATAGGCAAAGAAAAGAAGTTCCAGGGGAGAAATAGGAAGAGTAAGCAAGTATGAAGGGCCTGTTGTATTTGATTAGTACCCACAGCAGGAATGCCAGGAGTGCCTGATGAGCATGGAGATTATGTATGAGAGATACAGAGTCAGTGAGAGTTGGTCAGTATGCAGCTGCTGATGTAATGCATGTCAAAAGAGTGTGTTTGCCCAAATGAGTTACCAAACCTGTGTGAAATGAGTCAGTAATTTAAGTGATGAATTTACAGAACAGTAAGGGAAGAGCTGATCATGCAGTATATACCAGAAAGGTAGACTTTTATAGCAGAAAAACAAGTAAAGATTACTTGTCTGATTTGCCCTGCTGCTTTAGCAAACAAAAATGGAGACTGCCCCTTCAAAATACCCAATAACTTACTATTTGATGCATTTTGCATGCCGAATATATACAAAAGAAAACATGGTCCTAACAAGCAGAACAACTGATTGAATTGAAAGACAACCACTTTTCTTCTCAAAACGTTTCTAAAATTGTTCCAGGTAAAAGTGCTTTTTCTGATTTGCCAGAAATATTAAAATGTGTTCAAAATCATAGAATCATAGAAAAATCTCACATAAAAGATTTTTTTTTATACATAGACTGGAAATACCTACTGGTTTGAACTTTCCACGCAGTGCAGGATGGTGTCCTCCATGAGAAACATGGAATGTTTCTCAGTTTTGTACATTTGGATGTGTACAAAAGGAAACATTTAAAATCATCTAGAAACATGGAGTGTGGTTCAATTTCCTAAACCTAGGTATACTCTAACTTTGAAACTAAGTTTAAACTGTCTTGACTGGATTCTAACAGAGGCCTGAGGCAGGTCATCAGTCATATCCAACAGTGAACATCTCAAGTAAACCACAGAACCTCAGATGCAACTGGATAACTATTTAGGCAATGGAATCAGTCCACAGATATGCACTGGTTCACCAGGCAGAATTTTTTGCTCTACTCAGTAAGATCAATGGAGCAGTTATTCAGCTGACCAACCACTACTGTTCATTTACTTCAGCATTAGCTATATCATTCACCTGGCTCCATTGATCACATTGACTGTATGTCCATTCCTAGTAAGAGCTGCAGCTGTAGATATCTACATGAAGATCTCTATGCAGCTGCATGTCCAGAAAGATGGCACTAGGTTCACCCGGACTTGCAAGAGCTGATCGGGGTTCAGCACATTTCAGTTTGGAACATTCTGTATAACTTTTTTCTGAATCTTTTCACCCACTTATTAAGTTTTGTCATTGTTCTGTGACCCTAATGTTCTTCCACTTCTCGGCTATATGCTGGAGACGACATCACTTCTCTAATGCATGGAGAGCAGTTACACTCATGATTGTGAGCTATGCCAATAGCGCTGCCAGAAAAAGCATGTCAGGAAACTACACTTCATTATTTTTTAGATATTAAACAAACAGGATTTATAAAAAGATACTAAAGAGAAAAGCAAAATAACATGCAGGCATCCACTGGGAAAAATTAACAAATATAAAGGAAACTGGGGAAGCAAGTATAGTGAACTGCTTCCTTCTTATGAAGCAAGAGGGTAGGTGGAACAGAATTATCTTTCACGTGAAAATGTTTTGAAGAACCTAAGAATCTTCTTAAATACTGCTTTGTATTTAAAGTCATACAAGTACTTCCTATTACTGAATAAGTTCTTCCCATCACTGAACTGACAAGGATCCTAATCATGATAATATGTTTTTTAAAATCTCTAAGGGGAAAAAAAAAAAATGTAATTAAAGAGTAAAATAAAAGGCCAGTTAGGTGTTATCAATACTTCAATAATGAATGAGAAGAAAAAGAAAAGAAAATAACAAAGGGTAATAAATACACACTTGCCAAAAACTACAGAAACCAATAAATCGCTATCTCTTGCTAATTCCTCCTTAAACATCCACTGCACAGAACTGAAAAATTAAAATAAACAGGGTCACGCTGACCCTAAAGCAAGAAACAGACTTAATTACTGCACCAGACAACGATGAATCATGCTTAAGCAAACCTCCCATTCCTTTTCAATAGAATGCATTATTAATCTGACACATTGTTTCATGACAGGTAAAACCTCTGCCAGAAAAAGCCTTACTTTTCTCAGTGCACAAGGGGAATATTGTAGAACGTCACAACTGTTTCCACACCACTCTTACCAGTAAAAGAAACTGTTGCTGCTTTCGTATCTCATTCACATTTCACCGTTATTCATGTACCTCACAGAAGTGCTATTTGTTCAGTCATGCTGTACCTGTGTAAAAATCTCAAACGAATGTTCAAAGACTATTTCTTAAAAACTTAAAGATACAGCCTGACTGGTTTTTCCCTAGCCATTAACAGCTCTAACTGTTCAAAACACTTCCTTCAGAGTGTTCCTTCATCCCTTGAAATTGTCGTCCTGGGATAAAAAAAAAAAAACAACCTTAGAAACTCCTGGCTGAGTAACATCCACTTGAGTGCTCAGAAAAACACCTCTGAAGAACTCTCAGCTTTCTTCACTGTCCTTGTGAAAGACTTCATATATCAGACCATGTGATGCAGGATTCTGGATAGTACATTGGGTCAGGAGACAAGATGTGGCACCGCCTCACAGCTGGGAAACAGGCACATTACATTCTGTTGCCAATACGAAGTAAAACTAATGCATGTTCTGTATGTGTTCCGATACACTTGTGTTTATTGTTTAACTTCAAAGATAGTGATGCTGCTATTCCATTGCAAACTATTACAGTTATTACACAATTTCCATTACCATTTTTATAGAAACACAGAACCTCCATGATTAGAAAAGACCTCCAAGACCATCTAGCTCAATCACCTAACCACCACCAATATTTCCCCACTAAACCCTGTCCCTTAGTACCACATCTAAATGTTTCTTGAACACCTCCAGGGACGGTGACTCCACCACCTTCCTGGGCAGCCCATTCCAGCATCTTTGGGAGAAGAAATTTTTCTTAAAAATAATCATAGAATCACAGGGTTGGAAAGGAGCTACAAGATCACCTAGTCCAACTGTCCTCCTTTACCACACCTACAGAAAACTACTAAACCATATCTCCTAGCTCCCTGTCTGGATGCTTCTTGAACACTGCCAGACATGGCAACTCCACCATCTCCCTGGGCAGGCTATTCCAGTGCCTGACCACTCTCTGAGAAAAAGAAGTTCCTTCTTATGTTCAGTCTAAACCTCATCTGATACAACCCAAACCTCCCATGGTGCTACTTAAGGCCATTCCATCTCATCCTATTGCTGTTTACATAGTAGGCCAACCCACCAATCCACCACCTTTTGGACAGTTACAGAAAGACGCAAGGTCTCCCCTGAGCCTCCTTTTCTGCCAACTGAACAATCCCAGTTCCCTCAGCTTCTCCTCCTCATAAGATCTGTGCTCCAGACCCTCACCAGCTCCATGTTTTCTACCGACTTCCAAACTACCATTTATGTAATCCCCCCATCCTTATATGAACTTGAGCAAATATCAGGTCTATGTGTACCAATGGATGGTTTCATTTCATAGTCAATAAATTAGAAAGGAATATATGTCACCGCTTCCAATTAAAACAAATACATCGTAAACAACATTCTATCTGATCCACTTATTCTAATTACGAGGAATCATTAGAATTTTGATCTCTTTAGTTTACTTTAGTTTTAGGTATATTTTCCTTAACTCTCTCATCTGGTAAATTCTACTCAAAAAGGACACAAAAGAGCTTAGCATTGCCTTTTAGATGCATTGATAATACTCCAAACAGTAAAATTCTCAGTCTTATTAAATAAAAATTGTGACACGTCAGTGTTGAGAAGTACTATAAATCTCCAGCTTTATTTCCTTCTTTCAAATCACAGCTTCTATATCATAACTCATGAACACCTCCATGTTTTCTAACTCCCTAGTAGAACCACAGGGAAGTAAAGATACACCTTTTCTCTATTTTCCTGATGGGAAGCTGCATCTGAAGTGATCTCAGCATAGTTCCCATAATCACGTGAGCCCCTAGTTACAACTGAAACACCCACAACAGGCAATTTGGCAATTTCATCTGCTTTTAAAAGACTTAGTTCAAACATTTCAAAGTCACGTAGGAACTCTGACAGAGCTTAGATCTGAATGCACTTTTCCTACAGTAGCTCTTTGCAATGGATCATCGTTTGTACTTGCACTTATTAAGCTATTTGCTTTAAATTCCTGCTAAATGTGTGGACTTTGGAAGGCAGGGAGGAGATGATCTTTAAATTTTCTACAGTACTACATCCTTAGAGTCTGTCAAATAAAACCAGGTCTGGATTCAGACCCACCAGGACAATGATGAATTTACTAATTTTTTACCTCATAATACAGAAAGAAGCAGTAGCTGAAGAGAGCATTGTTCTTATGATACTTATGCCCTATTTGACATTTTGTGTCAAATCATCATAGCACATCATACAACACAAACATCAAAAATATAGGAGGAATGAAGAAACGCAGACCTATAACAAATGCAATACAAATTACAGATAGCCATTATTTTTTACCATAAAAATCTTAAATCAGCCTAATGGCAGCTATGTACCTCATAATGACTGCCACATACCTTCTGTCAAGTACAAATGCTGTATACACTGTATAATCCTACTGAATATGGTATTTAAATTTGTAACCATAATCATCCAAGAAAATTGCTATTAAGAATATTTGCACTAGAAATTATATTCTCAATAGACTCCTGTAGTAAAAAAATTACCTAGAATGTTAATTCCTTCATTGAGAAAAGCAAACTCAGTGTGCAATATTGAGCAATAACTCAATAACAAGTGACCTTATTAGTAAATTATAACAAAATTTTATGTTTCCTTTCACTTTCATTAGCAAACAATCAAACAACAACAACAAAAGTAAATCAGATTTTGAGAGTTAAGAGGAAAGGAGCTGAAGGCAAACCAGAAAATGTTACTGTGCTACTGGATGAATCCATTATCCTCTTACACTGGAGTGTACTGCGTGCACTTTAGGCCCATTTTGTCAAAAAGGACATAGTAGAACTTGAAAAGACTCACTGAAATATAAGGGACACCAGAAGAATTAGCAAGCTTCAATGGACTGTGATCCTTCAGAACATAAAAGCTGACTGAAAGGCATCTGCTAGAAGTCTAACAAAATGATGACTAGCACATCAACAGCGCACAAGGAAAAACTGCTTATTCTCCCAGTACAAAAATTAAGACACTCATTTAGGTATTTTTAGAGCCATTATTTCAGTCAGTTTGTAGTTCTTGGCATTTTTTAAATAACCTAGGTGTTGCTCCCAATTCTAATCTAACTCACTGTACTTCACTCCTGCAAAAGAGAACAGACTCTCATGATCAAGAAAGTCAAAAAAGAACAGAGTTCATGTGATTGAGAACAGAATGAAGTAGCACTCTTAACAGACAGCATGAACAGTACAGAATGGTATTTCTAAAACAGCACAACTGGACATACTGTACCAATCAACATGTTAGGAACAAGCTGTTATGTAACAGCAAAATTCTTGCCTCTAAGGGCTTGCTCTTCATATCTCCAAGCATCCATTTATCCTGTAATTTGTGTAAGAGCAAAATTCTTTACTTTAAGGGCTGACTGTCTTATATTTACCAGGATCCAATTATGCACCAGGGATATTTTACACACACACATTACTTGTCCAATAGTAGTAAGAAAAAAACTTCTTATAAAGACTTCTTCTTAGACATTTGATAAAAGCTCTTTCAGAAAAATACAGCTTTGTGACATGGCATAATGTACCTACCCTCCACAGGGCATCTATCTCCCATGTCTTTGTCAATGTGCATCTGACATGAGAGGCTTAAGAGTATCCTCATTTGTTATAACCCATCCTAATGTACAAATGCTACATAAACACTACTACACCAATGTCAGGAAAAAGCACCACAGTAAAGCTTAACTTTAAAGAATAAGAAAAATTTCATTAAGTGCACCAGAACAATAGCTCCATGATTGAATATGGAATGTTCCAAATATGAAGTACTCTAAAGAATTTACCCTCTGTAGGGGAACATCTCCCTAAGTACCAAGGAACAACCACTAAACTTGTCACTTGCCCGCAAGGTGTCTAAGACTCAGGAACATGATCTCTGGCTAAAGAAGAGTATGAGTCAAGCCCACAAAGGGCCTAAGTCACTTTCAGACAGAAATACCTTTCTTCCTTGTCTTTTGTGTCAAAAGCTGCAAAGAAGGGAGGAACAACTAGTACACACAATTACAAACCTACCTCTATTAGAATTCTGCTGTTGACTTAAAACTTAGCACATGGAAATACTGGAGTTGTATCATATATAAAGTCCCACAAGCTCGCCTGTTCCCACTGTGGCTTCAAGTAGTTTTCAGGAAGAAGCACAAGAAAGGAAGGCTGTTTTGGTGGTCACCTGATCTGAAGTGCAGTTTATAGCCTCATCCTGATGGTTAACTGGTATTCACAGATGTTTCTTCTATGAATTTGTCTGATTCCTTTCAGAAACTCTTCAAGCTTTTGACTTCTTTTTTTGACATAAGTTATCAGCAAGTTTCACAATATTTTCACATTATCAAAGTCTTTCCTTTCAGTCTCTGACTGCTAACTTCTGTCAGTGTTCCCAGGTCCATACATTACAGACACACAAACAGTATATTATCTTTTCTTAATCCTGTTATCTATTCAATCAACACTCTATACACTACATGAATAACACTCTCTCATTAAGATGCATATTCTTTACCAAATCAGAGTATCATAAAACTTTTTCTTCTCAAATAGTTCTTTTTTAGTTCTTAAGCAACTTTGAATCTTCCCTTGTTCTGAATAAATTCTGCTTATCACCTCTTCAGGTGTTTCAGGCGACTGTACTCCCATACACCAATAAGAAGCTCTTTTAAAGCAATAGCCATATTCTATAAAGCAATAGCCATTTGCATATTTTAACTCCTTTTACTTCACTTCTTCTTTTGTCTCATCATTATGCTGTATCATTGAGAACAAAGCGTGCAATGCTATCTGCCATTTATTTGAAACACTTTCACAACCAAATCAAGGTAAAACCACAGGCTTCAGAGGGACATTGTGTACTGCTCCCTGAACCCAAGTGTCTCACAAAGTCCTCTTCATAAGGCCACTCTTTCTTAAACCTGACATTAGGGAAGAGGCGTCACTGCATTACAGAGTGAAGTTCAACTCTCCGACCAGAAACTGGACAAAACAAAAAGTAAAAGCAAGCTTAGTTTTAAAAGCTTCCAGTCTGTGGAAAAACTTAGCAGATTGTTACAACATTTTATATATATATGTGTGTGTGTGTGTGTGTGTGTGTGTGCACTAGCCTTCAGACCTGCAAAGACTCAACTTTTTACATCGTTCCACTAAATTCAAGAATGACAGTGGCATTACATACTGATATAGGTACTACCATTTGTTGTGAATTGACAAAAAAGCCAGGAACCAGAAGTACCAGTTTATTTCTAGTCTGACTTCCTCTCTATAACCACCCACCTCAGTCTAATGAGCTCCCACTTGGCTGGGGCCCCAGATTATTGCCCTGTCTGCTCACCACTAAAACTTGCAGTAGCCAGTGTCTGTCTGTAAAAGTGAGGTTTTAAAGAGTTCATACAATCAAAAATAAATAAATCAGTAAAAAGGAACCAATTCATGCGTTCTCCATTTGCACATGGGCAAAAATAGAAAAAATTCATAATAGTCATAATTTCTTTTCTAGTAACATTTTCAGAATAGATTTCTGTACTGCATTTAGCACAAAGAAAACACAATCAGCTGTTGTCCCTTCAATAGAAGGCAATACAGGGGTTGTATATGTGAGGTACAAGCTTTGTTTTGTTATTGCAACTCATTTGTTGATGACAAAAGCACATCCTTCCTGAAAATGATGGTATCACTATTTCAATGTTTTAAGTATGAGTAGCACAAAATATCAGCTCTTTTTTCACTTATTTTGGTTGGTTGGTTTCTGTTGTTTTTTTTTCTTCAGAATAATTCTCCATAATTGTCAAAGCAGGCAGAAATTGAATTCTTTAAGGAATGCAGCCTCAGCTCATGTTTTGTTTTGTTTTTCATATAACTGACAAAAAAAGGATTGGCTAATCTGCATTTTTATAAACTAACAGATTGTTTTCCTGGTTAGTGCAAACGTTATTGATCTGCTTTCTTGCTGAATTAATAGCACTAGCATAGGACAACTCGCTTTCTCAGCTTTCCCAATGTTTTCCTGAAAAGAGGCCCATTACATGGCAGGGGGCAAAGGACAGGCCTAGATAACACTGTTTAGACATTTCTTTGATGTACACAGGCATCATCCTCGACAACTGACCACCAGAGACAAAAGAGCACTCTTAGGCTGCTGGAAATCCCAGCCATTCTTCTCACCACCTTTTGATATCCCAAGGCTTCTATACCCTGACCTCTGCACTCTGACACAAAGATCTTATCTGAAGGATGGTCGGCCACGTCAAAAATTCTACCCAAATTTAGCCAATAAACTCAGGATTTCTTTTGCTTTTCATAATTACTTTGTGTCCTAATGTACCAGTGGGGACACTAAGAAGATTTTTACAAAGAAAAAAGGGAAGAAAAAATGAACAATGAGAAAAAAAAAAAATTGCTTCAATTTTCTGTTTTTGAAACTATTCTCAAACATCTTCTTTATCTTACAAACCACTCTGTCTAAAACTTCTTGATGACAACCCACCGTGCACACATACCGTATTTCTACCTAGTCAGCATTACACAGAAGTCCACTTTGAGATGCATGAGCTCGCTGACGTAACTTCACTCAATAAATGAACACATTTTTACTGGTGTGGACACTATAAAGACTGATATCAATTTCTATAGTTTTATTTAAACTATAGAAAGACGTATAATTTAATGGCTTTTAATTTTTGTTTCCTTATACGCTGCGATTGATAATTACATCATTTTCCCATTCTCTTCCTGAGTTTTTTTTTACGGGAAACAGTTTCCACAGAAATAATCTGAGATGACCATGGGTACTTTTAATCATTTTCCCCCTTAAAATTGGACAAAATAGTCTAATAGAAGCTTAAAACAGTAGGAGTCCCCTAACATAGTTAACAACACAATACATTCCCTGCATCACTCAATATTTTCTGCACAATCAGCCAGGAAAACTCCCAGAGAAGCACCCTTCTTCCCCTTCCTGAAGTTCTTAGCTACACGCATGAATTAATATATGCATCTAAAGGAAGTCCTGCTGAAATCCCATCTTAGATATATACGTACGAAATCACGTTTAAGATCTTTAAAAAGACAAACTTATTGATGATTGGAATGGAATGCAATAATAGTTCAGTGGCAAGAGACCTACAAATCTCATCCAACTGCCTGACCTCTTCAGTGCTAAGTAAAAGCTGAAGCATGTTACTGAGGACATAACCCAAGTGCCACTTGAACACTGACAGGTACAGATCATCAGCCACATCTATAAGGAACCTATTCCAGTGTTTAATAACCCTCACAGTGAAGCAATTCATAATGCCTGGTCTGAACCTGTCTTGCTGCAGCTTTGTGCTGTTCCTGGGAGTTCTGTCATCTATAACTGTAAGTACGCACAAAACTTGAGTTCAAACCAATTACTGTGTCTATAGTCCAGACCCTGTACTTTGACAATCACCTTTGTAACACACTCCTAAAACGCTGCCCCCCATGAAATACAATTCATGTGAACGAGGACAAAATCAGGACGAAAATTTGGAAGTTTATGTTATTCTACACTAACTGGAATAAAATCTATGGTCAGATGGTAAACTGTTAAGCACTGAGTTGGTTTGTTTTGTGTTGGTTTTTTTCCAAACTGGCACTGATATGCTTTTTTATTTTTTTTTTCCTATATTCCTCTTTTAGCATTTTAAAAATAAAACAATCCATAACTTATCATGCAAGCACTTGGATCGACAATGCTTGATTTAACACCAATTCTAAATCACCTGCTATCGTCTATTAAGCTCAGTCAATGTTTATTGTCTTAAATTTGGATGCCTGTAATAACAAAACTCAACTCACGAAAGGAATGGTGCACCATTAGAATGACCATGAATCTTGCAGCTTTGAGAAACTCTCTTCTTCTCTATATTAAATCATTACCATAAACAATAAAGCAAACACAAGCAACTAGAAGAGTGGGGGAAAAAAACACAAGCGTTAGAATTCATACAGGGCTCAGACAAAATGCTGATAGGAGCCTTACAAAGGGCATTAGAATTTATCCTACTGGGTTTAATGGATTCTAAACCAAACCAGAGGGTTTTTTTTTTTTTTTTTGCAGTTATTTTAAAATAAATAGTTGCTATTATAAAAATAAATTTCATGTCTTCGGATGGAACGAGATTCTGATTCAGTGCAGAGTGCTCAAAGCAGAACCAGTATGAACGTAAAGCTGATATTTAAATCAGGGTTAAAGAAAAGCTCTACTGAACAACAAGTCTGCAAATCTTATATTTTCTTTTAACCGAATCCTGCCTGTGAATAATAAACTACACCCAAGAAGCAATCTATACACCAGCCTAAGGCTATATCTGTAACGCAATATGAAAAGACAAAACAATCAGTGATGCAAATTCAATGCACACAGGCCATGAATAAATGTTCCAGCTCTACCAGCATCATCTGATAAAATTACAATCATTTTTATAGAGGTCTACATTGACCTGATGGAATATACTGCTCTGCCTGTTTTAGTCACACAGTTGCTCCTGTGAGCAACACTTAATCCTCTTTACTAAAAAAAATATGTATATATATAAATGATAAATAATAGATCTTCGTAATCTCCACTAATTTTAAGAGAAATAGATTAAGAACCACACATGTGAGCAGCTCAGCTGGCAGCCAGCTGTGATAAACCCTGGCAGTAGTGCCCTAATGAGGGACTGGGAGCAGTAACCTTTCTAAATATTACAAAAGCCGTAGCACACTTTTCGGCTGAGAAGTGCTTTTTTGGCATAGATCTTGAAGTATGTGGTACCTGAACCAAGATGATGCATCACACTACCCAGAGGATACTAGGCCTTCTGAAATATTATTAGTAAACCATATGGGATTAAGAAAGTAATAAGTAATTCTCTCATCCAATTTGTACTTCGTTGACTGTGGTAAAGTCTTGGTGCAAAGTAACATTGCTTTCTGTGTTGAAGCCTCACAGACTAAAGGCTGTAGTAACCTTGGCAGATCAACCAAACAAGCAAGGTGATCTTATGAATTGTGCCTAACATAGGGAGATTGATTTTACTTAATTTTCAACTCATTCATAAAAATTACTTTTGAAACAAAGTTTTAAAGACACAACACATTCTAATCAACTCAGATTGTGTAAGACAGTAAATGCACAATATTACAGCAACAGCATTAGGACTATAGCCAGCGCTCCTTGTGGAGCCACATCCTCATTCTGCATTGCAGGGCCCTGCTTGCCCCTAGAGAATGGACTGTAGTACTGGACTGTAGTACTGGTGGAAGACCACTGGTTACCAAACACCATCTCTTTGATTCAGCAGACAAATTTGTTTCACAGAATTCAAGGGATATTTTGCAGGTCATTGTGAGCTCTTCTCGATACAAAATGTGCACAGTAAGTCAATCTTTGCTCAGCCACCCTCACAGCAGTGAAGCTGGATATTGTATTGAATGTCTCACGCTGAACACTTGGCTTATCTCTTTTCTATTTAATGCTATTTTGCTTCATGGCTGTTTAGATGATCTTAGTGATTTTTTCCAGTCTCAATGATTCTAGGATTCCATGGACTTCCTGAGCAGCACAGACATAATTATCATCAATTTGAACACCCTGCTCTTGTATGCACAAAAGATGAAGTGACAAAAAATGTGGAAGAATTGAAGAACAAAGGGGGAATCAATTAAGGGTATAGCAAATATCTGTTGATAGATTTTTAATTGAATAAAATGCTACAACTGGAAACTACTTATTAAAGAACTCTGAACTGGCAGGTGATGAGATGCATTTCCTCCTCAAAAGAGAGTGACAAGTGACTTTTTCATGGATGGCTGGAAAGACTGAGCCTGATTTATATACTTATGTCTGTGCTTATGTCCACAACATACTCCTGCATGTGCTTTGAATAATTAGGGCACAAATCACTTACAATTCCATCTATGCAAGAACACCGCTGAGATCTGGCTCGCTCACTTAACCAGAGTCACATTGCAGTCAAGCAAGTCACAAGTGTTTTCTTTGAAAACAAACACACTTACATAATAAATTAGCCATTTCATTACCTCTGGGGTGAACATAATGGAAACAGCTGTTAGACAAGGACGAAATAATCTTTAGAACTTTTCATTAACTTCAAAATCATTCTTGCATCCAAAAATATTTTCACAATTACAAGTAACACTTGGAATTACAGCACTGATACTGAAGGTCTTATCCACTGTTCTCTGTGCAATGTTCGATACCTCACTGTGAGGTATTGCTTTGCTAATTTAATCTTTCATTCATAGATAAATTGAGAACACAGAGATTTTGAAAACATGAAAATGTGGTTCCAAATCACGAAAAGACCATACAACACTTCTAGTTGATAGAAGAAAAAACTGGGATTTAAACCTGTCTATAAAAGCATTTGAACCCTTTTGGAGACAATACATTTATCCTACAGACAATTACCTGCACAACAAAATCGCAGTAACAGTTTTGATATAATTCTTGGAAACTACTGAATTTCAAAGTATTACATAATGAAACTAAAACGTCACATGATGGGAACAGTTCATTACCTTGATTTTAAATATTTAACCTCATAAAAAAAAAAAAAAAAAAAAAAAAAAAAAAAAAAAGATAAGAAAGTGGTAGAAATAAAATCCTACACATTTTCTCCTATTCATAAAAATCAGAAGATGTAGATCTACATTTTCCTACCATGAAACTCTAAATGAAGACAGCTAGGTATACAAGGACACATTTTGCAGGCAGTCTCATACAGCAATACCAAAAGGATTAACATCAAAAACAGTCAGTAAGCAAAGCATCAGGGTGAATTCTTAAACCTATAAAAACACCTTTGATGACAATTCCTTGTTGGTACTGTTTATTTTTATGAGCGCAGTGTAAATATACTCTTTACAATTGCTTTTTCATTTCTATTTACAGCAAATTTACTCAAGATATGCCTCCAACATTACAGATTCCTTTTACTGCATGAAGGAATGTTAAGCTGTTTAGCTAGGGAAAAAAAGTTTTCTTCATATGACATTCAGTATTTCTGTTTTACAGCATTTTTTTTTCTAAGCTATCCAATGTCTAAATGGCAATTTTCCTTTTCTGCTTCCTCAGAAATATACCACTGGCCACATCACTTCTAAGGCTTCCTCTATTCCTCATGTAAATATTTAAGCACAAAAAGCAACACATGGATAATGGCAAATTAAGGCAAATTGTAAATCAAGTCAGTGTTCTTTGCAATCCTTACATGTATATACTCTACAAATCTATACAACATAAGCATAAATGACTTATTTAAATTTACTTTTCAAATAAGAGTATCCCCATCCAGAGTCTAAGAGAAGTTTGGATGAGTTAGACTTGCAGATGACTGAATCATTAACCACAGCCTAAATGGAAAAAAGGCAAAGTTTTTTCAGTAAAAAAGTTTTTACATCAAGTAAAAGATGTGTTGCTTATCCTGTCTATGTGTGTAATATATGGATGCAATCATGTCCGTGTAAGTAGGGATGTTTGCATGCATGTGGTGCTGGCTGATAGTTACATCAGCCTCCTTTTTGCCCCTTTGTGGTGCCTTTTAAAACAAACCCAAGGTTGTGCCTGAGCCCAGCTGAGAGTAAATGCCTTATTTTGTATGAGGTTGAGGAAGGAGTGACAGACACATCACTTATCATTCACCACACAGACTTTGTATTCATTAGAAGAGCCACAATCAATAAGAACCAAAGGCAATTTTTCCCTGAAGATAATGACACCCAGCATCACCGGAGTGTTTAAGAGTCTGATAGGCTTTCATTTATGAACACAATCACCTTTGAAAGTTTACAACTTCCTAGTCAAATTTGGCCTTACCAAAGAAGTGCTGTAAAGTGCTTGTATTTCATTTAGTTCTACAAAACTACATGGGTTTTCTCGTGGTTACTTTCAATGTGTGTAAGATACGTGAATTTCAAATGCAAATCAACTGCACATGTCAAACTGGCAGCAATTTTTCACAAATCATGGAGCAATCTCCACTGGCTTTGGAGGGAGTGAATAGATGATGTTTCTTTTTTTTTTAAAGGGAAACTTTGGGAGCCTCTAGTTTCTTGTATAGAACCTGCTCCTTAACAAGAAAAGCAGAATTCAAACCATTGTTTTTAACTTGCTGTTTCACACTAGAGAATACCTCCCTTAACTGTGTATATCATTCAGTGCATTACTGAGATTATAAAAACTCTCCTAAGAGATTCTGAACTCTTGTATCCAAAAAGAATCCTTCAACAGAAGCCAAGAAATAGAGACATAAATAGATAGTAGTTGTAAAACGTAAGAAAACTATCTCTGTAAAACCATATATTTACAACACAAAGCAATGCAGAAATTTTTAATATGAAATAAATGTAATATTGCTTCATAAGATTGTATCTAACAGATAATCACAAAGGAAAGATGATCAGGGCATAAGTGAAATTCCAGCCCTAAATCGTTCTAAATCGTTCTGTTCTGCTCCTGTGCCCATAGCATCCTCTGTCAGGAGCTAATCTCACGTGACAGGACTGATCCAAAGCCATTTGAAGTCACTGGAATGTCTCCTGACTTCAGGGAGCTTTGCTTCCAGCCCCTATAAACTTAAAGAACAATACAACTCATAGAAGGTTGTTTTAAGAGAACAATATTCACTATCTAAGAGGAAAAGAACACTCGCTTCAAACAAAACTTAACCTGCTGAGGTAGATTTGTTAGGTTCTTACTGTTTGATGTTTTGCTACTGCTTTCTATGTGCATACCACAAATAAACCCTCCCAAAGTGAGAACATTCCATTTCTGTAGTAGAAGCCACAGAAAATAACAATAGTTCAACACCAAAAACAAAAAAACAAACAAACAAAAAAACAACAACACCCAAACCTTAAACTAAAAAATTAAAAATTAAAGGTACTCTTGAACATACATACACACATCAGCAAAAGACCAGAAAGTTTCAGGGGGCTATGACACCACTTCAGGGCCAAACTCAGACAGCTATTTATTGTTTAAAAGTAGTAATATAAGTCTAAGTCTTGAAACAGCAATTAACAGCATTGTAAAAGTGGTAAAAGAAAAGCCCTGTTGATGTGAACTAAAAGTATCTTTTTTTATTAGGAAAGAAAACATGGAACAATCATGAAGTAGAGAAATCAGTACCGAACCCATGTACACTTATACCAGGAAATTTACACTGATGAATAAGCAAATCCTAATCAGGTCCGGAATCACCAAGTTCCCCAAGGCAGCAGACAATGGTGGCTCTAACTTCCTAACTCACACAACAGATCAACTCATTACAGCTATTTTAGCTACTTGACGTGGAGATGAACACACAGAAACTTGCAATTAGGCACAAATATTCCAGAATGTTCACCTCTGGAGACTGATTTCAGTGTTCCAGAGTGGGGGGAAGAAAAGACTTTAAGGATCTCTGTCATAAGATATACAAGACTGTGAATTTTCTTTGTAGTTGTCTCAATATCTTCAATAAAATTGACATTATTGCCATTATTAGCTAATCTTTTTCAGAAAGGTCTATAAAGCTTTAGATCAAAACCAAGGCAACTCATACCGCAAAAAATAAAGTAAATGAAACAAAACACAGCAGAAAAAGCAAGCAACATTTTCTCTAACATAGAGATGCTATAAATTTCTGTCTCTTTCATTTAAACTTTCAGAACCAGAAACTAAATAGATTGTTCACTTCCTAAGCCTATTCAAACTGATTTTTAGGCTGAGTGGACAAATCAAACATAATTACAAATTTCATCTCAGGCCAGTAAAAAGAACATGTTTTTGTGGGTTTTTTTGTTTGTTTTTTTTCTTTCCTAGATGAAATGGAAAAGAATTTCTCAGCTCAAAGTGCATATATCACACGTATTTTGTTACGCTAATCGTCAAACAGCATATTGCATTTGACCCAACAAAAAACACTACATTTGGGCAGCTGGTTTCTTTGTCTGGTTATTTTTTCTTGTTTCACCTTTTTGCTACTGAATACAGCCCTAAACTTCAACTTTCACAGAATTCAATCAATATTAGACTTAAGCTCTGCATTTCATTTACATTTTTTTTTGCATGCATAAATTAATGGAGTGTTTTGTTCACTCCAAAAGTACACATTCGGTAAATAAATTATCCATTCATATATTTTGTTAAGCTTTATTCAGCCCTATATTTCAGGTATTGGAGCATTCACTCACATAGCTTTTCTACCATCTTTCTCCTCTTCCCACACAGACAGTTAGGACACGAACTGCACGCTGCTGAGTATAACTAGCTGCTATTCTGATCCACTAGAATTCAATCTGCCCCCCCACCCCCCTTTACTCTGTTCTTGCTGCTACTGCTCACACTTCCTTACCCTGCTGAGGACCTGAGTTTCCAGCTACCCTCCCGCCCCTTCTCAGCATTCTCAGGTGCTGATAATCTTTTTTCTTTTCTCTTTTTGCATTGTTGCTGAACCTTTTCCTCCTTTTGGCAGATGCTACAGTTTTGCAAGTTGTAAGGATCTTACCTCTGAGACCCTCTTTGTTGTTCTGTCTGTGACCACGCTGGAAGCAGGGAGTGATGGATATTAGGGAAGCATGAGCCTCCTCTGGCTGTTTAGCAGCGTGGTCTGCAAAGAAAGATAGAGATGCTGCTCTCTCCTCCTCCCCCCTCGCTGTCCCAGCTTCCTCCTCCCTCCGCCCTCCTTCCCAGCCACAAACTCTAGTTCTGTCTGTGCTTCAACACAATACGCTACCTCTCAGTACCAGCCACCTAAGGTCAAGAATACGAACCCCTCACCCTCCCCCCCTGCCTTTTCCTCTCCAGCCTCATGCATCCTCACCCCTGCTTCCCACGGAATATGGTATCTTCCCAACTATTTCCCCTTATTTGGCTCCAGGGTTTAAAGCACAGACAATTTCAGCAGCCCCAGGAGAGAAAAGAAAATAAAAAAGAAATAAAACAGAAGATATTTGATAAACATCTTTATACCATGTGAAGGGAAAGAGGAGGTCTTTGGGAGAAACTGGAAACTTTGGGGTTGTGTTTGTGTGTGAAAGAAATCTAGCCACAGCAGCTGAAGCCTGCCACTTGGAGATTAGTTTTAAAAATCTATACAAATTAAAGAAGGGTGCCCTAAGCTGCTAATTATCTCCCAAATCTGGTTTGCCTACTGCTTGCGCTCTTTGTTTCACTATCTTTATTATAAATAGTATTTGAAAGAGGCTTCCAGTTTTTTTTCCCCTGCTAAAGCCAGATTTCAGTATAATCTGATGATGCAATAGCTATTAGTGAAAACACAACCGGTGGCATTCCTTAAAGATGAGGAGCTGTGCAATAACTGCCTTTGAGATCACTGAAAGCACAGTAACAAGCCCTCTGACTTCTCAGCTTGGACGATATGCATTCAAGTGGTTGTTTTTCACTTTCAGTGACTATGTTGGCTGGCAGCACATTCAGGTGACCAGCACAAGGCTATCGAGCAGTACATAAAATTACTACTAGCTTACATTTTCTTCTTCAAGACCTACTTTTTGACACCTAATAGGCCAGTCCTGCTAAAACATTTTTGATCATAAAAAGAGACGTAAGGTGATGCTGAAGGCTTCTAAAAGATCTTGGCTGATCATGCTAAACTTAAAAAGTCAAGTGGGCAGGGTCTCCCTCTGGAGGTGCTGAGCAGTACCTAACTCTTCCTAGTGATGTATGAGGATGCTTTAGGCATTTCACAATGTTGGATTTAACTGGGTACAATATGGCAAAAGAAGATGATAGCAATATCTTCAAATAGGATACAGGTATGACAGAGCAATAATCTGTAATTAAGAAGGAAAATTAGCTTACCCTGTCCAACAACTAGTAACAGTCCAAGAGAAGCACAATCTCAGGGGAGACCTCATGAGACTTTACAACTTCCTGAAGGCAGGTTGTGATGAGGAGGGGCTTGGCCTCTTCTCCCAGGCAACAAACAGGACCCAAGGAAATGGCCACAAGTTGTACCAGAGGAGATTTAGAATGGACATAAGGAAAATATTTTCCTCTCAAAGAGTAGTCAGGCACTGGAATGGCTGCCCAGGGAGATGGAGTCACTGCCCCTGGCAGCATTCAAGAGACATCTGGATGAGGAGCTATGACATTTTTTTTTAGTGGCTCATGGTAGCAATGGGAATAGGAAGATGGTTAAATTAGATGACCTTGTAGGTCCTTTCCAACCTTGTGAATCTATGATCTCTATCCAGAGAGATGCTACTCCCCCAGCTGTTAACCCTTAAATGAGGGTGAGGAGAGGTGGCTCTAGGCTCCACCCCTTCTGGCTACTCTGCTGCATTGCTTGCACCTGAGCTCCCTGGGTTAGCCACACCGTCTCACCTGGAGGTCAGCCATTTCTTCAGGCTGTGACCTGTCAATTTCACAGCAGATACCTTAAAATTATAAGCAAAAACCCAGCAAATTATTTACTGTAAGACTAAGTTGATACAACGAAGATGTAGTAATTGCAAGTTGTTTTGAGACTCTGGTTATCTTAGTCCGTGATTTTTCAGTGTGGGTGGTCTCACTTGGTAAATAGCAGGCACAATCCATCTGTGGTTTGAAGGTGGTCAGTGAGGTAGCACTGATTGTAATCCATGCATCATTTCACAGGCTGGAGAAACACTTTCTAAGGAGACTGTGCATAACAGCATCTACTACATCAAAACAAACTCCTCATCAAACTTAGCAGAACTTCTGATAAATGTGAAAAGAATCAGAATGGATTTTTCACCTTCATTCAGTGCTAGGACAAGCTAAGTAACTAGTGTAACCAATACAGATTTGATCAAGCACAAAAATTATAACCCGAAAGACTGAATAGCAAGTAATTACATAACTAGTTTAGTTACTTGGTCATAATCATCTCAGTTATTTTGCCCAGTAAAGAATATTTAAGAAAAAATTAATCCAGACTTACTAAATCTCTTACACTCATTATGTGACACACAAAGATCAGTTTTTTTCACCTTCTTCTCTGCAATAAGATCCATACCATAGCATAGTTATATCCCCTCTCTTTGTGAAAGCATGTGTATCTCTTGGCATCTGGTTTAAACTGAACAAAATGCATCAGGTACTAACACTCAGTGCTCAGAAACAGGCATGAAAACATGCTCAAATCTGCAGAATAAAATAGGAGGCATTACTTTTGGAGCAGCCCTCATACATGGATACTCTATGGAGGTCCTTAAATGAGCGTTGCTGATGCAGTACATCCATTTTCCAAAACATCTGTTACAAGTGGATACTCCAGTGAGGGCACTACTTTACATCTCTGCTCTTGAACTCTTCCAGAAACTGGCTGTTCCTACTGACCATTACCATGAACAGTATATCAACAACCCAATTCAGTATCTCATATTCTTAGAAAGCAAAGATTTTTGCAGGCTTTCCTATGTCATTTTAGTAAAACACAATTCTATTGTTTCTATTATGGGTAAGAAGAGAAATTTTCACCTACATACAAAATCAATGCTATAATTGAGCAGAAGCATAGGCCTTTCACAAAGAGGCTAATTGTTTTAATACACTGCATCACAGTTAAAGATACAATCATGCAGTCACTTCTTATTATATATTGAAGTAGTCACAACAGAAAAACTGTATTTGTGGACTTTCGTCAGCAATATTTAGCACAAATCTTGTACTAAGGACACACAACAATCCTCACTGCTTCTTCATAGACTATATGTACACCATACACCACTGCAAAGAGGAAATAAAAGGCATTAACATGGTTCTAGATCAAAAGTATTCAAGCTCTCAGTGTAGTCAAATAAGCAATTATTTGATGTTCTCCCTTTTATCTGAGTTCCTCCCAACTCCTCGTGACAGGACACCAGAACAGCTCCTTAACTTTACTAGAAAAGCTACACTATAAATTCCAGAAGCAGAAGACAGCAATTGCCTTTCCAGCTTACAAAGCAGAGTCATACCTGTGGCAGAAGCCCAGGTTTCTGAGCAGAGCCCATAGATCTGTGGAACAGCCCAGGGGTTGTCATGGCAGCCATGAAATTCTGAGCTACTCCAGAAGACTGATTCTATGCATGAACTGCAAGTGCCTACTTTACATGCCCAGCAGCAGGAGCCAGCCGTACCATTCCAGTTAAGGTATCAATATGAGCATAGGATTTTGATTCAGGTGTAATCACTAGGCCACAATGTTCTCCTGCTTTGTGGAAAAGGTACAGAACTTGCCTTCTAAAAGGTTACAGATACGTTGCGACTGAAATGATCAAATAAAAGGCAAGTCCGCCTTCAAGAATCCACCTTCTGATGGAGGTCAATATTTATTTTGCATTATTGATCTTAAGCAACCATTTTAGGTGCCTATTAACTATTTTTTTCTATTTGCATTTGACTGGCCCTTCAATCTTCTTAAGCCTTTCAATAACATAGAAGAAAAAATTCTCTATCACTCATGTTATAAGCATGACCTAAGGTAATAATTAAATAAACTCGACTGCCTAAAAGGAAAAATACTAATTACCCATAATATCCTTCAAAGACAAAGAAAGGGTAAGTGGGGACATGTTTCTGTCAATAGATATTTAGGTAGCTGCAAGAATGGGGAAATAACCACATCACACATAATACAAATGTTTGTAGGAATTAACAAAAATTGCAATGTTTACTCTGACAGTAACATATTCAGAAACTATAAATACAAATTCTCATTAATCAGTAATAATCATTAATGATCAGTACTGAATCACTGCCTTCTTAATTATCACAAAACTCAGCTGACACTGAAATATTATGAATCTTGGACACCTCTACAGAAAACATGCAAGGCATTTCACAGCGATCTATTTAAAACCTTCCAGTCATTATTAGATGAAATAAATCCTTCGGGGTTTTTTTTGCATCTACATTTTCCACTTAATTCTCATTTCTTCACAACCACATGAATCCCAAGTACTCAACATACAGCCTACAGATTGAATTCATCCCACAGAACAACTGATTTGGCCCACAGCCTTTTTCTCTTTTGCTAGAGTACTTCTTTCTTTCACTCATCTGCAGTAGAACTCATAACCAAAAAGCAGTTGCACTCAAGCAGTGTGTGGATAGTCTAAGAAAATCAGTGAATCATAATGTATGGCCAAATACATATGGCCAAATCACAGGCATCCCCACGTGTGCAACTGAAGGTAAGCAAAACTTAAAGCACACATTTGCATTTTAGTTACTTATTTAGCATGCCAGTCTTATTATTCCTGGGATAATGTCATTTAAATATTGAGAAATGAGAGGATTATGGTAACCTCTTCATTTATTTTTTTTTCTGCCTTTTTTGCTTTGCTGGAGTTTAGATAAATGTCATATTCACAATCACAAATCGTTATTTGTTACAATTTGCCTTTCAATCAAAAGCAACTCAGGATCCTGAGTATTGTAGGCAAGGCTGAATTTGGCATTCGACAGGTAGAAATTATTTTGTTCTATTAGTGAGGAAATGAAGCTGCTTTCTCCTAGTGGGGGAAGAAACTGAGAATTTTCAGCACTTTCTGATACTAACAAATTCCTTATCTAAGTTTAATATTAATGCCCTTTTCATGTTCTATCCCATAATTTTAAGGCACTCCTTCTTCACAGAATCACAGACTTGCAGGGGTTGGAATGGACCTCAAGAGATCATTGAATCCAAATCCATGCTAATGCAGGTACTCTACAATAGGTCACACAGGTGGGCATCAAGATGGGTCTTGAATATCTCCAAAGGAGCCTCCACAGCCTCTCTGTGCAGCCTGTTCCATTGCTGCCACCCTCACTGTAAAGAAGTTGTTCTGCGTGTTTGTGTGGAACTTCATATGTTCCAGTTTTTGGACACTGCTCCTTGTCCTATCACTACACATCACTGCAAAGAGCCTGAGCTCATCCATTTGCCTCTTGCAAATAAACCTTGATCAGATCCCCTCTCAGTCTTCTTTTCCCCAGACCCAGGTTACTCAGCCTTTCCTCATATTGGAGATGCTCCAGGCCCTTCATCATCTTTCTTTTTCCAGCCATATTAAGCTGAGGACAAGAAAGACAGCACTATTACTAGAAACACATTTTAATTATTACATTTTACAGTGTAAAAAATCTCTTGGTAGCATTTAAATTCTCTATATTTAATCATTATGTAGTGGTCAGAACCTTAACAGGATTTGAATGAGATAAGGAAGTTTAAACAAGCAGACATATTAATATACAAAAATACAGACAGATACTTGCATCCATGATCTATAATTTGTCTTTAATGCTTTAGCACTTTTTCACTTTTTCAGGACAATATTAGCTTTGGTTCATCTTTGCAATTGCACACAATGCATCTACAGGAAAACCCAGCTGCAAGATTTCATTAAAGGGGACTCTGCATTTGAGACCAGAAGTGTATAATTTTTTATAGAACAAGGCCTTCACTTTGAACTGCTGGAGATACAATGCACATAAAGAAATACATATCATATAAGGACATAAAGGTACCTGTCAGGTGATATAGTTTCTAAATTTAGAATTACAAATATAGACTAATAAAGAGTAATTTCACGATGGTGTAACAAAATAAGAGAAGTGAAATAAATGCCATTCAAAATAAACCTTAAAATATCAGAATGATGAATTCCTTTTTCACACAAGATCTAAACCTTGCAGCATTACAGTCCAGCATGAGGATAGCCAGTAAGACTTAAGTCTGATTTCAGCTGCTCAGCATGGAAGTACAACATACATACCTATGGAGTGCAGAGCATTATATTAGACTTACTTTATTACCAAATACAGCTCCTCAAAAATTTTAATGAAATCACCGTTCTAGGGTATATGAGTTTTAAAATATCCCATTCAGCAAATGGAATTACCGCCCTCTGGCGGTAGGTCGAAAATCGATCCAATTATTTGAGATCAATGCCTTTTCTTTTAAGAAACACGTCTAGTGAGGTTAATGCCCGGAGATATTAGAAAAACAACTACACAGACATTCTTGTATAGAAGACAACAGTAAATGGGTAATCAGTAATTTACATTTTCATCTGCCGGAGGAATAAAGAATTATAAAGTGGGAGAATTCAATAGAATGAGATAGCCTAAATTCCTGAAAATCAAGTGAATTTCTACCAAATCTCATTTTCCTTTAAAAAAAAAAAAAAAAAAAAAAAAAAAAAAAAGAAAGAAAAAAAGTCAAGCTTTAGACTTTCAATGTAAACACAGGAAAAGCCTTTCTGAATCTAAAGCCATGTGAGACTTTTCTTAGCTCCATCATTTCCACCAGCCAGCTATAGAGGAGCACAGGAACAACAGAATTAGATCTTATGACATGCTAGAATTAACAGCATTGTTAAATGATCATGCAATTTCTTCCACATGGGTTAATACAGAAACGCATGCACCCACACACCCTAATCCTCAAATTCTGAGCAGCTGCCATTCCTGCTAATATCTGACTACTCAACAGTTATAAAAATCCTAGTTAATGATTTTTAATCTGCATAACACATTCACTACATTACCCCAAACCAAAGCAACCCAAGACATTTTGCTGTTACGGCAAAAAAAAACAAAACCTATCACAATAGTTTTGCAATGGTAAGATATGCCTCCAGTTGAGAGTGTAACTCTAAGATAATCTTCATTCCTTATTGGACTGTACTTACTGCCACTGAATACTTAGAGAGCATTACGTTGCTCATAAGAAAATGAGTGTTTTTAGATTTCGGTGATGTTCTGTTGCTCCCATGACAGGAAAACCCTCTGCATTTGTACCAGTCTGAGCTCCCCCTGGAATACTGACAAGCAGAGTTTGCACAACTTAACTGCACGATTCAAGGCTTCGTGCCTCCTGTCACAGAGGCATTTTTCACCTTATTTTCTCACAAATTGATCAGCGCACTGTGTCGGGGACCTAAAGGCACCTGACTGAAGAATGATCATGGGATAGAACAAAGTATTCTGACAGTTTTAAGGGAGCCACTATTTGTGGCCGTAGCTGCAAATACCTTGTTTTGTAGAGAGCTGACTTTGGTAGTTTATATCGCTTTTGCAAAGACTTGTTTTGCAAGCAGGTGTTCCTCTTGGGCTCCGTATCACGCTTTGACTGCATGGGTATAGCATGCAAGTGGAGAAAACCCTGCAGACCCTGGAGAGAATAAAAGCAGGAGAGAAGCTGTGGTGGGAAAGAGGAAAAATGCACTTTGAAGCAGGGGACTCCCTGCTGGCACTGCCTATCAAATCCACCACCAGCATGTTTCTTTGCTCTCCTTTTGGGCAATTTGCTGTCTCTCGAGGGTCAGTAAATGATAATGCTTAGGGAGTTTATGCTTCCCATTCACAGGGAATACCTAGAAGTGGATGCTTCTGTGTATGGCCATGTGTATGTTGACTAAAACTTGTAACCTTCTGTTGCTGCTCTGAGTGCATATTTGCTTCCCTCTGCTGAGACATCCTCTCAGATCCAAATGTACCCTGAAAAAAGCATGAAAATTGCCCGAGTTCTACACATCTCTACAAAGCTGATTGTTAATGTGCAAGCGAGCAAGTGCAAAATGAGTTACCGAGATGAAAACCCATCCTCTCTACAGGTATCTGTTTTATCAGTGGGGACTCAAGCTTCTCCAGAGGAATAACCAGCCTGAAGAGAGATGAGACAGCTAGCAAACGGAACTAAATTCACTCTGTTTTCAAGATATGAGTGTTTGCTGCCCTGTCTGACCGTTAGAACATAAACGAAATCCTTCACGACTTTGATTTTCGCATACCAGAACAGTATTTCTACACAGAGCTCAATGAGAGCAATGAGTGCCATAAAGGCAATGAGGACAATGAGGACCATGAGGGCAATGAGGCGGCGCTGGCCGCACAAGTGAGCAACGAACTCGCTTCCCGCCGTCCCACCCCCAGCGGCACTTCCGGCGCGAGAGAGCGGGAAAGCCTCGCGGGGCCGGATTGGTGCTCGGCCCGAACGCCGCAAGGACTTCTGGGTAGAGCAGCGCCGGCGCACCGCCTTTGCGTCACCTTGGCCAGGTGCGCGCATGCGCAAGTGGTCCATCCGCCGCCCAGCCGCCCACAGGTGGGGGAGGGTAGGAGCGGCCGCAGCGGCGAGCCCAGGCGGCCCCGGCACCCCCTCCGCCCGGAGGTGGGGCGGGGATGGAGGCGCCTTTTTCCCGCACGGGCCCTCAGCCTCATCGGGTAGACCTTTGAGTGCTCTGCTGTCTCGTCGAAGGCCGCCGCCGGCGTGAGGAAAGAGGAGGAGGGGCCGCGCGAACATGGCCGCCGCCTCCAAGTGGGAGCGCCTGAGGCCGCTACGGCCGGACACGCTGCGTCTGAGTGCGGTACGCAGCGGGCGGGGGCTGGAGATGCCGCCTGGGAACGGCGAGAGGGCGGAGCTGGGCTGGCGCTTGGCTCCTGCCGCGGAGGGGCCGCAGGGAGGGGTGTGCGGGGCGGGACGGCGCTGCGGGCAGCGGGTTGCTGGGAGCGGGAGCCGCGTTGGGCGTCGTGCTCGGGGCTGTCCCAGCGGTACGACGTTCTGGTTGAGTCGAATGGGCTGTGAGCGCATTGGGGAAGAGCAGCCAGGCTGCAGCTGTGCGTTCTGTTCCCCTCAGCGTCTCAAAAGTTCACTTAATTGCGCTTGCGAGTTTCGCCACTATTGAAACGATGTCATCGTGTCACTAGTTATTAAGGGTTGTGACGCTTGGAGAAGATCACTAAGATCGTATTGTCCAACCAGAAAGCAGAAGGAGCAGAAAGACAAAAAACTCCCCAGCAAGTTTGCAGAATACCCAGAGATGAAGGCCCGCAGGCTGCACTTTGTCTAACATAGCTCTCTACAGGTAGAGTTGAGAGGTTTGCTTTAAAACTTCGTTTCCCAGCCCGAATGGGTGTTTCCACCAGTGCTTCTAATTGTTAATGAATACATATGAGAGCTGAGTGGTGGACTTAAGAGAGACCCAGTACATTTTAAGTGCTAAAATCTGGAATGTGATGGAACGTAATCCCTTAAAAAAACCGTTTTAAAAGAGAAAACAGTTTCGGTTCTATTTCTTTACAAAAAAACAAGTTGACGCGGTGTCAAAAACAAAAAAAATGCAGAACTAGAAAGAGGAGGCAGAGCTTCTGGGGGCCATTGGGAAGGACAAGAAGGAGGTGGTGAAGCTGGGACCGAAGCTGGGACTAAAGCTGGGACCGAAGCTGGGACTAAAGCTGGGACCGAAGCTGGGACTAAAGCTGGGACCAAAGCTGGGAAGGCAGTGCAGGATGGTCAGAAAGTGGCATCGGCAGCCAAGGCTTATGGGAAGCTGTGAGGCAGAGTGGCCTTGTGGGGCTTATAGAGGTGTATAGGCCTTGTGGGTTGGGATTGTGTTCTGGGCCCTGTAGGTGGGATCCCAGGGCCTTATAGAGCTTTTGTGGGGGGAGCATTCAGGACCATAGAGATCCCATAAATGCTGTGAGGGAGGAATTGGGGCCCTATAGATTCTATAGGGTGCTCCCAGGACACCATAGGGCAACAGAGACTCTTTACAGTGCCCTGTAGAAGTTGTCCAGGGCTCTCTATCCCTCTCAGGTATTTTGTCAGTACCTAAGTGCAAATTTGCAATCAGCCTCTCATCAGACTCTGGTGATGCTAGGCACCAAGTTAACCTGGTCACCTAGCTCAGGCCTGCTCCTGCACTGTCCCTGAAGTATGCAGTAAGACCTCCACCTGCTTGAATGTCTGTATTGTGCTGTGGGGGCCTGGGCGAAAGGCATGAGGAAGGGCTGAGTGGCTGTGCTGGATGGTGACTATGCCACCTCCCTTGGTAGCCTTTTCCAATGGATCACCACTCTTTCCAAGAAAACAAAGCATTTTCTAGTACTGAACTTGCACCTCCCCTGCCACAACACATGCTTTGGGACTTTGGGAGAGCAGACTTCAGGACTCGGCTTATTCAGGCAACACATTGCTGAAATACTGGGAGAGGCAGCTTGGAAAGATGAAGGGGTGGAGGCCTGTAAGGACATCATCAAGGGGGACTGGAGCTTTTTAACAGCCAAGGAAGGGTGAGTGAAGGAAAATGTGAATTTGCTGCTAAGGGGAAGAAGTGGTTTAGTGAAAGCAGACGCAGATAAGGCTGGAGATGTTAGAGACCTCTGGGAATAGGCTGGAGGGATGGATCATCAAGGAGATGATCAACTTGAACAAGGAAGTTGAAAATTAAGTCTGAAACCTACACCTGGAAATGTAACTTAATGTGGTAAAGGCTAAGAAGTGAGATGTTATGGAATTATCCTGCTGAAGAGTCCTGTCCTGACCTGAGAGTCTGTATGGATAGTGGGCTAAACAGGAGCTATCGGTATATCCTGCATTGAGGCATATGTAGTTCTCCTTTGTTTGTCAAGTGTTTGCTTCTGGAGTGCTGTGTCTCATTTGGGACTGACCAATACAGGAAGGACGGTGATAAACTTGAGTGCAGCCATCAGACGTCTGTCAAAAGTGGCACATGTGTTAGGGCACGTAACTGAAGGAGCATTTTAAGCCACAGCAACCCACGACTATTTGCAAGGAAGTTATCAAGAATCTGGAGCCAGACACTCAACAGTAGTGTATGATGACAGGCTAAAAGGAAATAGCTGTACGTTGAAACAGTAGGAGAGGCTGCAAAGTGGCAGAAAGGAAAACATTTTCATCATAAAGATAGGCAAGTAGTGGAATGGGATGCTCAGGGAGAGCCAGGATCCTCAGAAACTTTCCAGACCCAACTGGAAGGTGATCTGATGTAACAGCTGTTTCTGTTTGGAGTGCGAGGTTGGTCCAGAAACTTGGAGATCTCTTCCAGTTAGAATGAGTCTGAATTTGAAATAATGCTTTTGTAAAATAGCAGTGGGAGAGTAGAATAATGTACATATCTACACTTACCATGTGAGTTTCGTGACTTGAGCAAACTGCTACTAGTTTGGAAGTCTGCTACAGAATAATTGCAATGCTGTACAGTACATTAACTGTATGTGAGCTGTTACATGGAATGGCCAAAATTGGTATTTGTAGACTTTATAGAGATACTGGTTTGTGTTGTGACCACTGCCTGAGTTTTATGGAGTTTACTGATGTTTCCTGCCTTCCAAAACAGCAGGAGGTGTGCTCAACTTAAGAGCTGAAAAATCTGATGGGTATTAACATGTGTATCTCTTCTACTGAACGAGATTCCTTCCCAGTACTCTGTTGAGCTGTCAGCACTCCTGTTACTGTACGCATCTGGCATTAGTTATACCTTTATTTTTTTCCTCAGGCACCAATGCTTGGCTTGAATTTGGATGATGACGTACCAGTTGTAAAAAGTAAGTGGCTGCATTCCATGCGTTATCCTTGAAGTATTTAATGTGTTGTTGTTGTTGTTGTTGTTGTTGTTGTTTTTTTACAGTGGTGTGATGCATGCTGTAAACAAATGAGAAATTGTAACATACCTCATATAGACAGAACAGGAAGAATGCAACATACTTAATTAACTAGCAAGTATGGCAGTGCATTCTTCATGGTTTTCCCTTTTCTCTTCCCATCTGCCAAGTATAAATCCCTACAGCTATCAAGAAAAAGAGCTTACAGAGAAGTAACGTAGAGCATCATGCTGCCTAGCATTATTTTTTCAATTGATGGTAGCAGCTAGTGTTATTTTTCAGTCAGCACTGACAAATGTGAATTCAGGGTTGAGCAAATTTAGGTTGTTTTTGCTGCTGTTCTGATTTTGTTTGTAACTGATAGAACATTCTTACGGATCTTACAGTAATGGAGTAGCGAGCTGTTGAACCTGTCACTTCCATTAAAAAGAGCACAGTCTTTGTCTTATAAGAAATTAAACAGCAACTTCACCAGTTTTTAGTCCCCAAGGCTAAACAGAACAAGTTAAGTGTGTTCATACGTTACATTCTTAGACTCTGGAACCAAGTGGACTGAAATAGTCCCTGGAGGTGAGCTAACTCCTGAATTATGCCTGAGAATTATTTGGGAGACAAGAAGGTGTAAAGAACTGTTTTAGCAGTGTCTGGGAGTAAGTGTTACAGCTGCAGTTCTCTGCCAGCGCCCTGACACTACCTGTAGTTAGCCTAAGTTTTTGTTGATATTGATTTAATAGTCAGAGCTTGTGTCCTACAAATCATGTGGTGATACAACTATTGTTACACATTAGTTATAAGTGTTGGAAGGTGTGTGTTTTCTGTTTTGATAAAACCACTGTGTCTTGTTAAAGAACTTCACGATGTAAATAATCGCATTCTTTCAGACTCTTACATTCATTGCTACTTGATCACTTGTTTTCTAAGAGACGTTTCATTTAACTGTAGTGATGTACCCTAAATATTCTATCAAAAACATTACAGAAACTCTGAAGGTCAAAAGGCCTCGATTTGATGCATCCTTGGTTTATTTGACTCGAAAATTCATGGATCTTGTCCGAAGTGCTCCAGATGGTGTCCTTGATTTAAATGACGTAGCAACAGCTCTTGGAGTACAAAAACGAAGAGTGTATGACATCACCAGTGTGTTGGATGGGATCGACTTAATTCAGAAAAGATCAAAGAATCACATCCAGTGGGTGTAAGTTGGCTTGAAATCTTGTAATTTCTGAAACTGTAAAAAGCAGCGATGTTCAGTAGCATAGCTTTGGAAGTGTTTTAAAGCATACTGAATGATTTTATTAAATAAAAAGAACTTGAGCTTTCCTTTATCCTCAGGCTGTCTGGATAACATACTATATTAAAAAGTATCAAGTGAAATAGTGCATTGCATCGTGTTTCAGCTGAGTAAAGGATACCAGACTTCCTGTTTGTTTCCCTTTCTGTATTCAATAACCAGGCTCTTCTTTTTATCAGCATATTAGACAACTTTCATATTCTTTTAGAGGTTCTGATCTTGACCAACTTGTTGAAATGGCAGCACAACGGCAAAACCTTAAAGATGAACTTTCTGACTTGTCAGCCATGGAAGAAGCTCTGGATGAATTAATCAAGGATTGTGCTCATCAGTTATTTGATCTAACAGATGACAAAGAAAATGCAAAATATCCTTTTAACTCTTGCATTACTTTAGCACATGGTTTTTGTTGCTGGTGCTCAGGTATTCTTGCAGAAGATTTAGACTCATATCACAGGTATGAAATAATATTGGGTAATGAGACAATCAGTTATTTTGTATTAGTATGTAATAGGCACATGGTCTATAGGATCAGGTATAATGTGGGAAAGTGCTATCTGTGTGATGTTTCCACTGGAGAATATTGAGAGAAAAAGATTGGGAAGAACTGGAGTTGGACTGGTTTATTCTTTATTGCTCTGTCACTTTGCCATGGAAAGGAAAGCAGAGTATCCTGGTGACAGTGAGGGTGAGAAATGGTGTAGTACTGAGATAAGGAATTACTGCCAGCAGAAGCAAGGAACAGGAATATGTAAGTGGGGCAGTAGTCTTAGAATCCTGACCATCACCTTGTTCTCTCCACTGTAGAGAAAAGTTGTCTCAGGGGCAAATCTTGACCTACCAATGAGATTGAGTTGCTTTCTGAGATGAGAAAGAGGACCCAAAACAGACTGACAGTGGCCTTTTGCCATGAAGATATAATGGTACGTTGATCATGTCCTACTCTTTCAGGTGTGGTTTGATAATAAGGGTGGGACTTCTTTAGTAGCTTTAATAGGACATATACATTGTATTTTGACTTTGGGTACAATAAAATAAGGCCGAGCTCTGGTGCCTGGTAGAATGTTAAAAGGCGTATGCTCAAATGATGAGAAACGTGTCCATTTCCTGCACGATATCAGATAAACTTTTCATTATGGTTTACCTGCTCTGGGGTTTAAGAAAGTAATTCTCCAGTACTCCAGGAGATTATTTCTGTGTGTTGTTAATACCAAATGACAGAAGTGATTTCAAGACAGTTTTCCTTCTGCTGTATAGACTGCTTAGGACAGTATTTATGAAAACTGTTTTGTCAGATATGGAGTTCATAGTACTGAATGTCTTTTTTATTTCTTCCTAACAAAAAACAGAAAATAGAAATTCTACCTGTCAGCTATTAATTAATTTTCAAATGTTAAAGTAATATCAGCTGAACTATTTACCGCTTTTCTTAAATTTGGTGTTCTGATCAGTGTATCTTAACATCATGCTCTTTGCTTCTGCCCATTAGCAAATAACTGTACAGAATCCTTGACCAATGTATACACTAGCTTATGTGACGTACCAAGATATCCGCAGCATTCAGGCATTTCAAAAGCAGATTGTGATTGCAATCAAAGCTCCAGAAGAAACCAGACTGGAAATACCGATTCCTAAAGAAGTAAGTTTTACAGCTTTCTCTCTTAATGGAAGAAAAGTTCTTAGATTTTATTTTTAGTTCTTTTGCAGTAGCAATCAGTAACTGACTTGGAGTTTCCCTGCCGTGTACAGCAGATTAGATGTTGAGGGAGTTGGTTTAGTGGGAGCTATTGGTAGTAGGTGAACGGTTGGACTGGATGATCTTTCAGGTCTTTTCCAACCTTGGTGATTCTGTGATTCTATAAATATTGGTACTTCGTTGATTTTGTGTTTCACTACATAGTGCTGCAGCTGTAGTGGTCTTAAGAAAATTATTTCTAGGATTTTTGTCGTGCTTAAATTATTAAGCAATAAACTTGCATGAACTTTACTTACTGCATTGGTTTTGCTGGAAATAATGCAGCAGCTGTAATAAATGTTTCTCATTTCCAGTATCAGTGTGTTTGGTCATTATTAGGATAACAAAACCAGCATTTGTTCAGTAAAATCTATACAAGCTGCAAATTTAAACAAAATCAGCATAATCTGATAACTCTTTAACAGCAAGTAAATGCTGTCTCACTGCCTGATGAGCAGGCAACTATTGTTACTGTAGTACTGAAGTATGAAACATACAATATGATCAACAGAAGAAGTAGTTCTGGTGCTCTGGTAGTCCAGAGGTATTCTTCATGGAGGCAGGGGATGTGGCTTGTCCTTTCCTCGTGGTACGGCATACCTATTCCTGTTCAGATCATCCTAGGAAAAGAAGATACAGATAATAAGAAGACTTAAATCCACTGTGCATACGTCTAGTGATTTCACAGGCAAAAGAAGATGGGTCTCATCCTATGCTGGTGAGAAAAAATAAGATTCCAGAGGCTCCGTGAAGCAAAAAGCGGCAGGCTTTGAAAGGCCTTCCTTTAGAGAGAATGTTGTTCTAGCCATTTGCCATTGAATCTGAATTAGTCTGTGCCTTGCAATGTGACATCTGCTAATAGTACTAGAGTTTGTTCTGCTGTATTATTATAAAATCCTGATGTGCTCTGATTTGTTTTCTGATCCATGGCATTGACTGCCAAGTTCTTTTGTTCTTCTTATTAAGCATATGATAAACCTTGGCCATTTATCAGGTCAGTAAAGAGATTAAACAGATTCATTATGTATGTTGCCAATCAGAAGTATAACCTTGTTAGCTCAGTGTTACTTAACAATTAGCCTAAAAATCAAGTCATAACTTACATAGAACTAGTAACACAACTTTAAATAGTTATGTCGCTCTTGTATTTGGTTGGGATTAAAATACGTGCAGAAATACATAAGTGATATGTAAGTTTTGCCTTTTGTTTAATATGCAAGTCCCTATTTTACAGGATTGCATCAGAGTACATGTGAAGAGCACAAAAGGACCCATTGATGTGTATCTGTGTGAGGTAGAACAAGAAAAGCCAGGAGACAAAACTTCTGAAGAGAAGGAAGCTGTCACTTCTGAAACTGAGCCATCAGTTCCTCCTGGTGAAGGTAACATCTCCCATTTACATTTTTATCCTTCTGTAATTTTATTTATTTATTTTAAAGATTGTCTTACAGTTTTCAACTTCAACATAACGATGTAAGTTTTCACCCCAGGAGATAGTTTAAGTGTGCTAAGGTGTGTGGGAGCATAGGATGTAGCTGGAAGTTGTGTTTATGCTGTTGCATTCCTTCATGTGCCCCCAGTGGCGCAGTGGTCTAAGCTGCTGCCTGCGGCACTGGAGGGCCCGGGTTCGAATCCCCCCCCTGTGGCGCAGGGGTAGAAGTGCCGCTTCGCTACACAGGGGCTCGAAACCCGGGAGTTGGACTCGATGATCTCTAAGGTCCCTTCCAACTCGCACGATACTATGATACTATGATATGATGGCAACAGGAGTGCAAAGGGCCAGGCTCATGCAGTCATAGCAAGCTGCTCTTGTTCTCTGACCCTCTTCCTTCCTCTGCTCATTACTGGCTTTCTGTCAGAGCTGACCGTTGTGCGCTCTGCTCATGGAGCACTGTGTGAGTTCTCAACCTACAGTCCAGCGGCTTGCTGACAAACTTGTTGCCATGGGAGTTAAGATGTGTTTCAAACAAGACACGATGCTGCTGTTACTCATCACTGCCTTATCTATAGGAGAGCAGACAGGAGGTGAAACAGAGTATTTTAATCTGCTAAAACAAGATTGGCTGGGATTCAGTCTGTCAAGATCTCCAGAGCTGCAGGATGTTGTGGTTGTTGTGGTTTAAAAATAAATGTGACAGGAATTGCAGTAGCTTAGAAGATGAAAGGTACTTTAGATTTTAGCAATTTTACTTTGTAGAAGGGAGGAAGAGATGACTAGTTAATCTTGTTTGGTTTTTTAACTGTTTTGCTTGTGAAATGACTCTAAGTTTCCTACAATGGCAGTAACTGGGTTCTTCTTTCACTTCACTTTCAGAGTGAGAAGAACTACAACTCAGTCTAACACACAATGTAGATATCAGAGTTGTAGAGCTCTCCCAAAGTTGTTTGGAAGTGCACACTTGCCAACCTGAATTGCTCCACAGTATTTTACATATAAAACAGCAGCGGATTGAGCGCTTTCACGGGAACATTTAATCTTCCCAAGTCAGAAGACAACGGCTCCTAGGTTTGGATTTAGGAGCTTTGATTTTATAATTGCATGTGATCTACGGAGCTTTGGGAAAATGGTGGTTTTAGTTTATAAAATCATTTTAATTGATGGAAAACGCCTTCAGTAAAGGAATTCGAAAAATGGAGGTTTTGGGAACTGTTTCTGGAACAATCTGCAAACCTTCTGAAAATGTATATAATAAAGAAAATGCACTTTTCAGTTCTGAGGCTGCACTACTATGGAAAAGGATTATTAAATACAGATGAAGAAAGAACTGATGTATCAGAAGCCTTCGTTATGAGGAAGAAGATGTAAATAGTATGAGAATTACGCCTGTGTAGATGCTGTAGATGCATTATTTGCATCCAGTTCTGCGTTAAATGTGATACCAACACTGAAGTTAAATAATGGCTTTTTGTATATCTGTATCATGTCTGGGTAGTTACTGATGTAGGTTTAATGAGGTGGTTTACATTTCTGACTCTGTACAGCAAAGAATTAAACTTTATAAAAGCATTGAGTGGTCAGTGGTCTAATTTAAAAAGCACAATGATTTGTCTTTGAAATGTTAAAATTCGCTGGGTAACTACGAACCCTGCACTGGAGCAACTGGATGTGCTCTGAAAGAAGCTGCACCCTGAGGAGAGTGCACGCTGGAGCAGGGCCAGAGCTGCAGCCCATGGAGAGCAGCCTGCAGTGGAGCAGCAGGGCTGGGGGAGCAGCTGCCTGTGGGGCCCTGTGCAGTGCCTGAAAGGTGGGCCTCGTGATGTAGAGCTGAGTTGGAGCAGGGCTGGTAGAGCTTCAGCCTGTAGGAAGCTCATAAGAGTGGGAAGGAAAGAGCATCCTGTGGGACGGACCCCAGGTGGAGCAGAAATAGCATGTGCCCATGGAAGAGCAGCAGAGATGAGGCGAAAGGAACTGACCACAACCCCTGTTCTCCCGCACTGCTTGGCAGAGGAGGTTTGAAGTTGACCCTGGGAAGAAAAGCACTGAAGAAAATGTGCTTATGGTATGCCTTCAGCTCTCACTGCTTTAGTTGATGATTAATTGGCAATAAACTTAATCAGCCTTCCCCAACCTGAGTCTGTTTTGACCATGAGTGATCTCCCTGGCCCCACTCCTACCTGCAGGCTGTTTTCTAACTTTCTGTCTTGCTGAGGAAAGGGAATGAGAGAGAGGCATGGTGAGCACGCCAAGATCAACCCACCATTCTTTTACATGAATTAACTGTAACTACAGGTGCCGTGCTTGTGCTCGTTTCACTACAGGTTTGAAAAGCACATCCCATAATTTACAATAATTAAAGCAAACTGAAGACGTTTTGTACATTGGTCAAAGTGAGGAAGATGCTCCTCCAATGAAGCAAGATTGGGGTTTTGTTAGCTGCCAATACAGCACTTTGAACTGCAGAGTAAGGAACTCTGCTTTTGCAAGGTAACCGCCTTACAGATGTTAAGAAAAGCTGCTTTTGAAAGAAGGTGCTTTAATAAATTGGGACATGAGGGATTTTTTGCTTTCAACATCTCTAGTGATTCTGCTTTACGTCCCTCCTCTACGCAGGTTTTCCAGCTGTAGAATTCATTTCAAGGCCAGCTAACTCACTGGGAAGATTAGACTTGGACTCTGAGGAAAGCTGAGTGATGCTGACCTTTAATACAAGTTACGAAGCTCACTTAAAAAAGTAAAAGTGGTGGAACCTTACTCTGAAGACGTATAATGTGTGATTTTTGTCTGAAAGGTTCTGAAGATGAAAGTGGTGTTGAGGCCGTATGTCTATTTTCAGCCCATTTATGTGTAAGCATTTCCGTCAGCTGTTTGAGGACTGTAATAAATGAGAAGGCTCCGAGAACGCTTTTGTCTTTTCCTTCTGTAGGAACGGCTGAGCACCCAAAGGCATTAATCAACAAGAACAACAGCCCAGATCTGTAATTATAAAATGGCCTGCTTTGGCTGACACCGTAATTGGAACAAACTCCACAAGCTGCCAGTTGAGACCTTATTTGGTCTGAATCACTCCTTGGAGTTTTCAGATGTGAACTGGAGTTTCTAAATACTGTGACTTGTAAAGCAGAGAGAGGAATACTTTCAATTAGTAGCGTGCTCTGGAAAGGACGTAAAAGACAGCAGATGCCTTCAATTTGAATCAGTTTGTGTTGTGTGTGAAGAGCGTCATTTAGAAGCATAATTAAATTACACTGATCTCAAAAATCAGTTCAGCTCTTGGAACGTTCAGTGGAGGTCACTGCAGACTTCAAGCTATTGTGGATTTCATCGCCTTGCTACGTGGGCTCCGCACAGGGCTGGGACAGAAGGAATGGACAAAGTGTTCATCTGCTGTTTTTGGTTCCAGTTCTGTTAACAGGCATTTGAGAGAAGCGCACTGAGGCTAAATCACACACATCGTACCTCGTCGTGTGTGGTCTGTGGAAATCCACACCAGGCTTTTCTCGCCCACGTTTTCTAAAGGATCATGATGCTCGTTTATAAAGAAACTAAAATGTATGGCACACGTGGCTCCTTACTGCAATCCGCTGATGGGCTGACAGCACGCGGCTGTGCAGTAGCTTCTCATTGCATGCTCTGTGAGTACGGCAGTGGCTGTAATCACCCCTGCATTAAGTGACGAGGCTGTAGGAGACACTCATTAAATCCGAGAAGTTGTAGCAGCAAATCCAACAGATGAAAGCTCAGGACACCATTAACCTCTTATTGATGTTGCAGGCCTCTCATATTTTATGGCATCCTTCTTCAAAAGGAAGACTCAGCATTAGCACTTCAAATGAAAACTGGAGGAATCTAAAAATCTGCAAGAAGCTCTTGAAATTCCCGGCACAGCTTTGCTTTCAGTCTTTCACAGGTTCTGATGCAAATCCCGTGCAGAACTGATTTTAGATAATGCAATATTCGTTCCCAGACAGAGAAGCAATTTTGGTAGTATGGCTGCTGTTTCCTAAGGGCCCCTTTTTTCATCCATAGCCATTGAAACATCACAGGCGGGTTACGGCGATAGTTGCTGCTTTTCCAACATGCAGCCAAAATGAATGGCATGGAAAAGATGAAATAAAAATGGAGGCAGTTTCTCTTGCAAAGCAGAAATGTGTCAGATGAGATATCAGGTTTCAACAAGCTGGGAAAGTGAAAACCCTTTTTTGCATGTATTTTAATTGCAAGGCACACAAATTCTGAAGAGACATCATGGTTCCTAAATCTCAGATAATATTTCTCTGCACAAACAATAACCTCAACATGAAATGAGTCCATTTCCAAAAGTGAGAAGTTATCCTTCAGAATAAAGCTTCATAGGTCAGTAAAAAAAAAACAAAACACATTTCAGAATTTATAGGGATAATAAAGTTTTAAAGGCAAGCATGAATTAGAGATGGCCCCAAACCTTTAAGAGCAAGTTAAGAAGCAAATACCTACTAACACAGAGCTAAACAAGGCCAGCAGGCCCCATGTTTATTATACCGGCTATTAACAGTAAAAGCTGAAGCTGGATACAGACTTCCTTAAAGATCGAGTTACCTGGCTGAGACACAGCACGACCAAAACAGCAGTGAGACAGCTGGGACTCAAACAGAACTGTGCAAACATCAGCAAAGGGAGAATTTCCCTTCATTGTTCACAGCAGCAGATGCTGCTCACAGGCAGTTTACCACCCCCTTGTTTTCTTACCAGCACTAAGAAGCTCTTGAACTTGAACCTCAATGAAATGCATCCCCCTAAGTATTGCTAATAGAGGAAACACAGTAAAATTCCAGTCCAGAACCGTGACACAATGCAATTCTGAAAAGCAGAACGCAGTAAATGTTTCTACTGCTGTTACCTAAGATCAGCCTTTGCAAACCGCGATGAGACTGTTCTCACCCCCTAGGCTGCATTCTGCCCATGGTGTTTGGAAGGGCACAATGTCCACTTGCCACCTGTCCACATTTTATGGTCTGGCACAGAGAACTGTGATTCACTTCATGATGCTGCTGTCCACAAATCGTTTCACCATGCAATGCTCTCTTCAGCCTTGCCAAAGCCTTATTTCATTTAGTGTAAGAAACAAGTTCTTAGGGAAGTCCCCCTAGAGCCAGACTGCACCTTGCTGCCCAGCAGTGCGAGTGAGGCACCCAAAGATTGCCGTCCTCAACCAGATGAAGTTCAAATGTCTGTGAAATGGCACAAACTGTTCCCACCTGGAGCAAGTAGTCACAGGGAAAATGCAGAGATCTGCCTCAAGACCTGCAGGATCCATCCTCTGTGCTTAGAGCTTTGAAGAACACTGTGAAAGCATTAACATTGCCTCTCTCGGGCTCAAACACGACTTAATTGTAGATTTTTCTTAGAGAACTTAACAAAGGAATAAATGCAGTGTTTCAGTTGCATATACGTCAGCAGTCGTAGTGCACGGATCAGTGGATTTTATGTGTTTGGAAACTGCTATAAGCAGTGACAGCCCTGGGCCAGTGAGTAGCAGAAAAGAGAATTGGAGATGACTGTACAGTTACTGCCTACTTCTTTGTTTCTTCCATCTGAAAATCTCCAGACTGCCCTAAAAATCTACAGCAGATTTAAGCTCTGGATTCATACTTCTTTTCAGTTAAACCGGTGACATTAACAAACCACTTAGCAGAGTATTAAAAACAAGCGTCTTCCAAACCTTTCACTTCCAAGCTGTAAAACACTGTTCCTTTATACCCAGAGGAAAGGCGGGCTGTTACAGCTGGGACAGACGGGCTCAAACAGCTGTCCAGGCAGCCTGTGCATGTGTGCGTCTGGCTGGGAGTCTGTTGCCTGGAAATGAAAACAAGACAACAACTGTTTACACAGAGGTTGCCCACGAACTACCCATGGAGTTATGCTCCCTCAGCTGGCTCCATGCCCACTATCATTGGGCCACTGCAAAAAGTGACAAGTGGGAGCTACTTTTTGCAGCGTAAGGAGGGAAGGCTGCAAAACTGCAGCGATGTTTTGGAGAGAAAATAGTATGGCTGTACATGGGGAAAACACATCCTAAATCTCAATAACACCTGAAAAGCTTTTCATAGAATGGCTTGGGTTGGAAAGGAACTCAGAGATCATCTAGTTCCAAGTCCACATTTGAAAGCAAAACCTGATCAAGATGATATCTGTTCACTCAATTAACGGCTTCTGTTTGGAAATACTCATTCAGCACATTGCTGCACTACCAGCAAGTGGGGATGGCTTTAACTGGATAGAAGTCAGCTGTATACACTACACGTAGAATTGAATTTTTTTATTTCTGTATTTTGTGCAGGTAATTCTCGCTTAAATAATGGATCCACAATAGTAGCAATGGCAGCACAGAGTCACAGAGATTTACAGCTGTGACTATCAAGGTCAGGCTGTGAGCAAGCTGACCTAGCTGTAGGTGTCCTTGTTCACTGCAGGAGAGTTGGACCAAATGGCATTTGAAGGTCCCTTCCAACTCCAGTGATTCTAGTTGGATGACATTTGGGCATTCTGTTTCCACACAGAGGGAATCTCAGCACTGGGTCCTCTAGAGACATTGTCAACAATGCATACACCCGCATATCTGATCACAGCCACGTATGCTGCTGTCACCATGTCACTGCATCACCCCACCGCCAGGTAAATCGCTTCTCTACTCTCATTACGAGACAAGGGTGAGTCCCTTCTGATCTCTTCTGCAAGTCCTTGTCAGCTGCTTCCCAGTGCTAGGACAAAGGCTTCAGGCTGAGCTCCCTGACTGTGTCAGGCTCCAGGGCCATCTCCTGGGATGCTGCAGGACAGCATCCACTCAAGCAGACAGCTCTGCAAATCCTGCTGCTCTCTTTCCAGATCCTGCCTCAGGGCTCATTGATGATCACTGACTTCATTGCACATCCTCTGAGAAATGACACTGCAAAATAATTCAGTGCTCCTTGCACATGATCAAAATGAGCATTTTACTGGCAACTGACACCAAGAAACCAAAATGTACAATTGCATGAAGAGATGTTTCCCATTTTAATTTTACACATCGGTGTTTTGTTCTATTTTGTTGTTGTTTGTTTGGTATTCTATCGTTCCTTTTTTATGAGACAGGAAAATGTGCAAAATCTGACTGATATCCAGTGAGCTGCACAGTTTTCAATCGTGACAGATTTGTTTCAGTCTGTAGGTTTGGATGCTTAAACAAACCCAGAGATAACCGTTTCCTCCTCTCTCTTTTGTCTCCCATTGTGTCTTTACAGTGGCCAAACAGGAGCTGAAATACATCCTCATGTCTGCTGCTAACTGAGCTGCTGTGGAGTTCAAAGGGAAATTATGGTGAAAAAAGGATGATTTTTCCCTAATTCTCATCTCTGTCCCAGCCATCAGCCCTGTTCCCAGGCCACCAGAGGGCTGTCCAAGCCCGCTCTGGCTTCACCACTTCACTCCTCACTTCTCTACACATGCAAAATCCTCTCAGCACCAGGCACTGCGATTGGAAATGCCATGAAAAAGCAAAGAGCTTCCCTCTGAAGCCCAGCTGCATCCTTCAGCACCTCAGGCATCCCAGCCATTCGCTAGTACAGGTTCCAAGGTTTCCATGTCCCCAGCCATCTGTTCTGGGGGAGTTCTGGACAGCAGCTTGGAAAATTCTGGGGAAAAAACAAAACAAAAACCAACAGATCCCATAGGATCATAGAATGGCTTGGATTGGAAGGAACCTCAGAGATCATATAGATCCAAATCCCTGCTGCAGACAGGGTTGCCCCAGACCAGCTTGGGCTGCCCAGGGCCCACCCAACCCAGCCCTGAATGCCTCCAGGGATGTGGCACCCACAGCTCTCTGGGCAGTTGTGCCGGGGCATCAGTGCCCTCTCATTTTCATTGTTTTCTAAGGGAATTTCATTGAATTCAATTTCATTTCATTCAATTTCTTTTGTTTTCTAAGTGAAATCTCACTGTATTTCCATTCCGCGGGCAGCATCACACTTCCAGTTAAGAGCTGAAACTCTGTTCTGCATTAAATCTCCCATGCTGCCATCAACTGCTGCTAAATAGTTCCTTCTTTATTTTTGTTCCCTATGGTATCACTTGTGCCTTGCTGTATGGCACGAATTATTCAAACCATCAAAAAGGAAGCAATCTGCTCATTAATAAAGATACTTTTCTGTATTACTTCTATACTAGTTGAAAAGATGTCATTTTCTTACTGTATTTGATACTAGTTCCCCTCCAGATGAAAGCAGGTGTGAGGAGAGGAAACAAATTGAAAGCTGAGGAAATAAGCATTAGCTGTAAGTGATGTAATAGGTCTTGCTCCTCTAGGACAGGCTGCTTGAAGTAGGTGCTCCTGATCTTCCCCGGCACCACTTGGATGCTGCAGGATGATGTGGACCCGATGAGTGCTGCTTCCAAGGTAGGAAACACCAAAGTCACATTTCTCCTTGCTGACCTGTCAGCTTGGTGCCTTTGTGCAGGGGAGCAGCTCCAACATGAAAATCTTCCCTTTTCTGCCATGCAGGGAATCCCCAGTGCTTTGGGCAGCTTCCTAGAAAGTAGGATTCTACTTCAAATTTCCTGGGACAGAAGTAGGATTTCTTCATCCTGAGTATCTCTGTGCTGAATGATTCTAAATTCAAAGAGGGTAGATCTAGGTTAGATGTTAAGGAAGAAATCATTCACTGTGAGGGTGGTGAGGCACTAGAACAGGCTGCCCAGAGCAGATGGTTAGAACTGGGTGGGCTTTGAGATCCCTTCCTACCCGAGCCATTCTATGATTCTAAGATTTCATGAGGTAAAAAGAGATTGCCACTCTTCTTTCAAGAATCCAGAGCAAATGTTCTACATTGATGAAGCAGAGCTTTTAATAGTCTGTACAAAGTAATACCCACAAAGGGTTATTACTCAGCGAGGAAAACCTGCCAGTTTGGTTCCACCCAAGCCATGCGGGGCTGCTATATTCAATGTGGCTTTTGAACAAAAAATGCCACCTTCACAAAGTCTTCAGTCATAAAATCATTTGGTCTCACTTCCATTTGGGCCACGCTGCACTCTTCATAAACTATTACGAGTGCAGCTACTGAATCAAAGAGCTAACAGCAACACTGAGTGCTCCCAACCTCTGCCTATGCAACTCCATCCACTGTATCACACAGCCCTTTAAAGATGTACCACCCTTGTTGAACAGGGTTATTTTCCAGTTTCCTTTACTCAGATACGGGCTGTACTAAACTCTCACTGCTCGTAACCTTCCAATCTAGGAAATTAATGTCCAGTCTCAACCCTCTGTTGATGCTGTCTTCTGCCTTTGTGTGAACAGCCAACAAATGTGCTGATTGCACTCCTTCATTTTGTGCTGTTACACAGAAAGGTTAACTCAGAAACGTTTAACAAGACCGACCAAAACCGGTCCTTGTAATTTCTACCATCTCCATTCCTACCATTAATCCCTACCATCACTGGTGACAGGATGAAGGGAAATGGCCTCAAGTTGCGCCAAGGTAAATTTAGGTTGGATGTTAGTAAACACTTCTTTACAGAAAGGGTAGTTAAGCACTGGAATAGGCTCCCCAGGGAGGTGGTTGAATCACCATCCCTGGATGTGTTTAAGAGCCGTTTGGATGTGGTGCTCAGGGATATGGTTTAGCAGAGGGTTGTTAGAGTTAGGGTACTATGGTTAGGCTGTGGTTGGACTTGATGATCTTTGAGGTCTTTTCCAACCTGAGTAATGCTTCTATGATCACCAGCCTTACCACATCGAATTACTGACTGAAGACGATGTAAATGAGATAGGACACACTTTATTTTCTTCCCCCAAAATTTCATATTTATGTTAGTCAGACATGGTCTACATTTAAAAGATTTCCTCCTTTCTCCACACGTTTGTTATTCACACATAAATGTCTTTTTGAACACAGTATGCTAACAGGACTACATAAAGCTTGGTAACAGCCATATCTGCCTTCCTTTGAAGATACAAATCTACACCTCCTATTCTCATTTATATTAAATCATCCTGGGAACAGTGATTTATTAGAAAATCACTTGTTATTGAAATTAAGATTAGTTTGTTTTTTTTTTTAACTATTTAAGAATTCCAATACTTACCCGACATCAAATTTGTTAAAATTTGTTAAAATGTTCAAAGTTGGCTTTTTTCTTTTTCCCCAATTCAGTTGTAATTCTTATTTTTATGAACATTCTCATTTTTTGGACCTTAATTCTGTTTACCCACACGGTGTTTTGCTTTAGTATCCTCACACATGCCCAAATCCCAGATGAAGCACTCATTTGGATTGCAAAACTGAGAGCAATCCATATGCCCTTCTCTCCACACAGTCGTCCCATTTACTATTGGACAGGTGAGCCGAATAAGAAGTTGACAAACATGACTTGCCTTCTTGTTGGACAAAATGAGCGAATACAAAAACTGTATCTTCTTTTTCTAAGGTTTCTGGTCATTCTTTCTCTTCTTTCCCAGTGCTGTTGACTGTACTGCTTGACTCCACTACTGTTTAAAAACGACACAGCTTCTCAAAGTGTGTAAACTCTCTTACCTGCAAAGCTCTGCCTTCACTGATACACTCACAATTGCTTTCATTTCTGTTCTACAGCCTTGCAAGCTCTCCAAGAGCAGACACAGCAACCACCCTTATTTACACCCCAGCATCAGTTACACAGCTTATTTCCACCACAATTAACAGTAGCAAAGTCCTGATGAAAAACAGATTGTAGGAATGACAGTGCTAATATGGAGATACATAATGTGGGCATTCAGAGATGCACACAGAACTGCAGACATAATCATCTTCATTTAGCTTGGTCCATACGAGTCATCTTCCACTGGCATTTCACCCTAATTGCAAGAAGTGTTGGGTGCCAAGGGCTTTACTGTCACTCTCCAAGCCAGTTCCTGCATATTCACGGCTAAAAGCCAGAGCAGAAGGAAGGTTTAGGTGCCAGCAGTGGTTCTTATGCCAACAATCAATACTGCAGCTACTTAAAGGTTTGATCTGAAATCCAGAGATACGCCAGATGTGATATATACAGAGAACTAAGATCAGCAGAAATCCTCCTTGGCTCTAAGCAATGGTGAGGTATAAGCAAGCAGCCTGCTTACAGCACGACAGGGAGGATTTTGTCAGAGCTGTCCCTTCGCGCTGCAATTCATGTCTTTGGGCTGGAGAGTTCCAGGCTTTAAGCTAAGCATAGAGATCAGCAAAAGAAAGCTGTAGGTCACACTGTCCTTACTCTCTGAGCTATGCTTAGTGCATGTTTCCTCCTGAGATACACAGCACAGAATGAGGCACATCAACATCACCTAAGCATTTCAATTAACCTAGATTCATTGTTTCACTTCTGTCTTCCCAATGCATCCGAGAGACCGTGAAACTGCCTTGCTAACGTTAGCTGGGGTTATGAAATGCGTGAAATCAAAGACAGCAAAAGTGACATCGGGTGTTACTGGGACACACCCAGCCACTGCACAGCCACTCTGCTTATTTCACACCTCCTTTACCTGATTCTTTGGTATCTGTGATTTAGATACTAACTTTTAGACAGCAGGCAGTGCCAACGAATATGTCTGCATTGCTCAGCTAGCAGGCTACGCCGCTTGAAAGAGTGGGGAGCAATAATAAGGCACTCCTATCAGACACAAAGATACCATCCTTCCCAGTCAGAAACAGTAGATGTAGTCCCTTACCTCATAAATTTACAATATGAAGATATTTTCTTTAACATTTGCTTGATTACTTTGGTTTGTATTTAATTATACATACGGCTGAGTGGTACTGTAATTTTATAGCTGGCCTGCGCCCATGATTGATGTGGTGGTGTTGTTCTGACTGAGAGATGGTTTGCAAATGCAGGGTTTTGAAAGGCTGCTTGTATGGGAAGCCGCTAGCTGCAATGCAATAGATGCTGTATCATGGATTGAAGGAAAGACTACTTAGAAATGTGCTTTTTTGGTGTACTTTGTATAGCTGTAATATTAGCTCCATAACAACAATAAGAAAATCAACAATGATTGCTAATGAATACTCGATCTTACAGTTCCTTTAAAATACATGATCTGACACCCCCATGACATAGAAAGTCAAGTACCTTTCTTACTGTCTGCTTTCATTAACCCGTAGAGAAGCAACGTGCTTAATTTTTGATCCAGAAGAAATAATTTTTTAATCCTCAGACCGATCAAACACTGGCATTTGAGAAAGAAAAATTACAAAATAGCCCAACAAAACAATCTAAATCAATCAAAATAAACCACTAAGCTCACATTCCTTTACTTCCCTGTTTCACATTTATAGCCTAAAAATAAAGCTCCTGTTACGCTAGTGAAGTAAATGTAGACTATTGTCTGGAGGCAGGATGACGATCTTTAGCTATCACCTCCAAAGCCCTGAAACCTCATTACCAAGCCACAGCCTCTTGCCCTACTTCCTTCACAACAGAATGCGATGCTCAGGCTGTCAGAGCAGTGTCTGGGCTCCTCAGGATGCCGGGCCAATGCTCACACACCTTTCCTGTAGTGGTTTGATGTAGCTAAAGCTACGTACTCAAACAATTCTGTGATGAGAGTCAAATGAATGTCTGTCCACAGAGTTAGTCCAGGAGATCATTGGCAACTCATATGTAAAACCCAACCATGGACTAGTGCTGCGTGAGTTGCTACGCCTAATTTCTGGGCACCCTACCAATTAGTCAAATCTATTCCCTCCCCCACAGTGCTCTTATGCTCACTTTGCATGGGTTGTAGAGAATGGGAACCTAGGAAGAGGATTCACAAAAGCCTTAAGTAGCCAGCAGCGAGTGCTAAGAACAGAGCAGTCCCTTAACCAAAGCAGATACACGAATGAATGACTTATCCCCCATCAACAGTGAAGATATTAAATGGCATTTCAGAGAGCAGAGGAGAAAGGTGAGGGACCCAGCTGAGGATCTGCATGCTTGCAGCTGCAGTCTGACTTCAGAGCACGCTGTGAGTGTTGGGCTTTGCCTTTCAAAACATGGCAAATAACAGTTGACAACCCTCTGTGTCAGACTTCAAAACTACTATGTGTGGGCAAAGCCAAAGCAGCTCTTCCTTAGATGGTTAGTGTTGGGGTAGGTGCATATTATTATAGGCAAAAAAGGTAGAACTGAAAATGGTCGCACAGGGTTGTTGTTTCTCCTTTCATCCACATTAATTTGTTCAACTAATGTGTGAAAACAATGTTTTCCTAAATACCAACCCTGCAAACCAAGGGCAGGATCTGACTTTCAAAGTGCTCTTATTGCCGCTTAATTGTTTATAACGAGTAGTAATCATTCTGCTGGTAGAACCCAGCTGATAGCTAAACACGCTAAACCCCACTAAAACACATTTCTACCGTACCACTTAATAGAAATTAGCATTTCAGAACGCTGATTTGATGGCTACAGCATTCACACACACACACGTTTCTGCTATATTCTGGGATTTTGATCCTTCTATCTGTAAATCACAGCCCAGTGGCGGGGTTGGGGTTAACAGTCAGCTCTGAATCCCTGGAACGGGGTAGAGGGGTTGTTCAGCCCCAGGGTCCTGACTCAGAACATTGCATAGAGTGACCTCACTCAGAGCCATGCCAGTGACTCATGGATTTACTCCTCTTTGAATCCTTTTCCTTTCAAGTCGAACTATTTGCCCATTTCCTGACATCAGCTCATTGCCATTCAGCTATCAGCTGCAAGATGTGCCAAACCAAAAACATTCATCTTTTTCTCCTGTCAGGTCCTTGCCATCTCCACCAGCCGCTGCAGCCAGTACCTTGTTGTCTTCTCCACGCTGCCCGGAGCTCCATCTCTGTGCCACCTCTTCCACCAAGCCTGTGTCCCCACCTCACAGCACATCCATCCCCGGCACCCCCCCTCCTCTCCCTGCTCTCGGTGAGTGCAGGCTGGCCCTGAGTGCAGCCCTTTGCCACCCAGACGCTGCGGCTCAGCCCGATCTTCCAGAGGCTGCTCCAACCACCTCATCCTTAAGGGATAAGGCGTTCCCTCTTCACGCTCGCCCCTGCACAGCCCAGCTCCTTTCCGTGCCCCTAACGCGCTGTGAGAAAAGCACTTTTCGCCCCTCACGCAGGAGCCGCGGACTCCAATGGCACCACCGCTCCCCACAGCCGGGCGCTGGGCGGGAGGTCACCTCGGCGACCCCTTCCCCTCGCGGCCCTCCGCTCCTTCCCGACGCGGTTCCAGCCGGGCGCTGAGTGAGCGCCGAGCTATGCGGCCGCTGTCTCGCAGCGGGGCCTTGTGGGTAAGGGAGGCCGCCTCCCGCCGCACGGGGCCGGGCCGGGCCGGGGGCGGGCGCGGCGGTGGGAGCAGCGCGCTGCGGGCGGCGGGCGCGGCATGGACTGAGCGCGCCGGGGCGGCCCAGGAGGGAAAGAAGGAGAGCGGCCAGGAGAGGCCTGTGGAGCCGCCGCCGCCGCCAACGGGGATCGCAGCTGACAGAGGAGCGGGAGCCGGAACGCGGCGGCTGCTGCTCTCCCCCTTCCCTCCCCACCTCCCTGCCCGCGGGCGCGATGGCCCGGCCGGCGGCGGGCGGCGGGCGGTGAGCCGGGCCCCGCCAAGGGGACGCCCCGAGCGGCCAGGAGAGGCAGGGACGCGGCGGGAAGCCGTCCCTTTCCCCTTCCCCGCCGCCGGGCGGAGCAGCGGCAGCTTCCCGGCGCCCTTCATGCCCGGGCGGCCGCAGCGCGGCCCCACCGCGGAGCGCTGCCCTCGGCTCCCGCCCGCCCGCTCAGGCCCGGCCTCGCCGCCGCGCTAGGCCCCGGCCGCGGGGCGACCCCGCGCAGTCTCCTCCTCCTCCTCCTCCTCCTCCCCGGCGGAGAGGGGAGGCGGCCCTCCTTCGGAGGATGAGCCAGCAGCTGCAGGCGGGGAAGATGTCGGCGGCTCCCCTCGCGCCGCAGGCTCCGGACTCGGCGGCGGCGGGGATGCTCGAGGGCCGCCAGAGGAAGCTGGAGTCTATGATCCGCGACCCGCGCTCTCCGGTCAACGTGGAGAGCCTGCTGGTGAGGGGCGGCGGCGGGCGGCGGGCTAACAAAGGCGGCGCAGCCCTCGGCTCGGCCGGGAGGAAGGAAGGGGAGCGCTCCGCATCCTGCAGGGGAGGGCGAAGGCTCCTTCCCGGGTGGGGGGCGGCCGCTCTCCACGCCTCCGGCCGGCCGAGGCCCCGAGGGCCGCCGGCGGGGAGCGGCCGGGCTGAGGGCACCGTCCTGCCGGGCTGTGGGGCCCCGCGGGGGGAGCGGGGTTTGTTTGGGGCTGAGGGAGGAACGCGTCTTGACGCCCGGTGCGGTGGGGACGGCTCCGCTCCTCGGGCATCACCTCCGCCCCGCCGTTTCTCGTCTCCCGAGCGCTCTGAGTGCGGCCGGGTTGGTACCCGGCTTTGTGTGTGCGCTGCCCGACCTCGAGCCCGCCGGGAAACGGTCTGCGGTGGGGCCGAGGGCTCTGCGTGCTGCAGGGGTAAGGCAGGAAAGGGGACACGCCTAAGGGAGAAATGTAACTCCGGGATGGATCCTACGGGGTCACGTTCGTTTTCCATCGGGACAAATTGATTCGTCTGTCTCTCATTTCACATAGCATTTCTCTGCGTGTGTGTGTGTGTGTGAAATATAATTTCCTTTACCAAGAAATCCATGCCCTCAGGAAGGAGTGGGAAGGAGTTCTGTTTCCCCGTTTAAAACATCTGAACCACGGAAAGGCAGTGAGAGGGAATGGTTATTATTATTTTAAACTGAACTTCTGGGTCACCAGACCCCATATTTCCACTCTACTGAGAGATTTCCAGTGCGTCCCAATGGGGAGGATCAGAAAAGGGAGGGCAGATCCCAGCCCTTCCAGGCAAGAGTTGCTCAAGGCACTCACACTGAGTCCTTCTTTTCCTTCTTTTCTTTTTTTTCCCCTTGTAAATGACTCAGTTCTGTTTGGCCAAAAATACAGGAACTGACTGAACAGTATGGATGTCTGTGCTGTGTGGAGGGTATAGGAATTTCCTATAGAATCTGAAAAATGCTGTTCTCAAGGCTTTAGTGCTGTACTGTTTCTCTCACGGACGTTCAGAGGCATAATGAGGCCCACAAACCATAGCACTCAACGAAGGGGAGTGGGAAGTGGTGCTACCTATCTCACTGGAGTCAGATAAGTTTCAGCTTAGGCCAGAGCAAAGAGCTGCCTCTGGGCTTCGCTCCCAGCTTTTTCACTTTGGTATTTTGCTAGGAAAACTTTGACCTGTGGCCAAAAAAGAACAGTTAAAAATAGTACAGTCTCTCTGAAAAATGCATCAGGTTAATTACTTAACCCCAACAGGCTTCTTCACACTCTGCTTTTATACTCAACAGAGCGTTTCTTTCATTCTCTTGCCTTCCATGCTGTAGACATAGATTAGATCAACTACAAACTGTTAATGTTTCTGAAGAGAAATTCTGATTGTGAAACTGAGACTGGGCTGCTTAACGCTTTTGCAAAGGGTTTGTAAGTTTATAGTGTGTATGTATATATATATATAATATATATATATAGTGTATATATATATAATGTATATATGTATATATTATATATATAAAATATAGACTATAAATAATATATATATACATGCCATGCAGTGGAGAAATCAGCTGAGATCAGAAGTCATCGAAGAGCACTTTTGTTTGCTGCGTTCCCTCTGTGAGCGTTGCTTACATAATGAACACTGGGGAAGATGTAACATTGATGTTGTTTTCTGTTTTACATGCCTGTGTAAGAAATAATGAATTACTTCAGCTTATTATTATTAATGATTTATGAAATTAGCAGTGGATTTCCTGTAAAAGCCCCTGGGGTTTTGGTATTGTTGCTTTATGCTGTTTGACGTTAGTTTTGTATGGGTGTTTTGTTAGGCTGACTATTGCAATCCTAGTATGAAAACGTCGTATTCAAATTGCAACATTGTCTTGTTTAGTAAACAGCTCCCTTCTCACTTTCAGTGTAAATTATTGTCAGTGGAAACGTGTTTTCATTTAAAAGTGGAAATACAGCAACAGCCAGGGAAAAGGTCTCCAAAAGACTGGCTGGAACACTGCTATTTCATCCTCCAAAAATAACATAGCCAAAACTAAAAATGTGGAATGGAATTCAAAGTGGAATTCATTTCCTTACGCTGTAAAAAGTCATCAACAGCTGCTATTCTGCATTTTGTGTGTGTCTTTTATTTTCGGGAAGCTGTAGGAAGCAAAGAAGTAGCTGTTAAACTACCACACGTGTTTGAGGGAAGTGACAAGGGGAGCAATAAGCTGTCCTTCCTTAGATATCAGCTCCGTTGTCCATCGAGAGCTGATGTGTGTGGTGGCTCTGGGTGAGGACGTGCTCCTGTGCCTTCCTCACCACATCTGTCTGTTTCTTAACAGGAGGAACTCTGAGGCCAATCATTTCCCTTCAGCCCCACGAGGCTCATTTAGATATTTGTGTATGGCCATTGCTATGCTGTATGCCTCAGCTCTTCCTGTTTCTGTCTTTATTGAGCGTAACCATTTATTTGATTAAAATATACCTTTGCAAGAGTCAAGTGGCCTCAATTCAGAGGCATTAAGAGGTGGAGAACTCCTTGATGGGTTTGTTCTGGTAGCTAAGTGTGAAGGTAGAATTTATCAAATATGCAGATTGAAATGCACTGCTTGCTTATCACCGTCTTCTTACTGCTAACTGTAAAAGTAGCCTTGGAGAACTTTCTACTTGTTAGCATGGCTCGTATGCAAAGTGAGTTGTACTTGATGGGGTTTTCCTGGTTTTGAGTCTAATAAGGAGTTGAAAACAGCAATGTGAGAGCTGCATGCACCTTTCTATGCAGACTCAAGCAAAGACAGCTGCAAAGGACAGTGTTTTCTGCAGCCTAATTTTGACGTCTGATGGACGTTCTGTTTCTCACTGTAACTTAATAAAAGCCTGAGTTAAGTGGCCTGTTCTGAGGTAGACGACTTCTTACATTGCACCTGTCTGCAGCACGGTCTTTTTTTGCTCCTGTAACATTGTGTCAGCCGTTAGGAAAACGTGTTAGAATTAGGTTGTGCTGATCAGTTTGCAGAAATACTTTGTTCTAACTTACTCCTCTGCCAGTTTGTGTCATCTGCTCATGTCACAAAGTGACGTTTTTATGTGCTGCATCTACACCTCGGTGGTTGAGCTAAATGGTATGTGACTTCATGCGATCCATAAGAAACTCTTCTATAAATACATCCCTACTGAATAATTCAGAGTTGACAGCTATGTTTAAGAGGAGCTTAGCAGCTCTGAAGTACATGTGCTGCTTTATTCCTTTGCATGTATATACTATCTACACTATTAGCTGACTTGATTTATGTAGTATCAAATGCATGTTATTTAAGGGTGTGGTTGTAAGCATTAGCTCAACTTTTGCAGTGCTCTAAACCAGGAGTAGACAGGTCAGTATAGGCTGTGCAAAACTCATCCAGATTTCCCATTCCTTGCCTTCTATAACCATATGGGTCCTGCGTGTGTTGAACTCAGCTCTAGAATTTTTAGGGTGGTGCCAGACTGCTCTGATGAATCTCGCTGTCCTCCTCCCTGCAGCTGTCTTCTCTGTGCAGATCGAAGGCTTTTGGTTACAGAAGGGAACACGCAGGCCCCAGTGTTTCAGCCTTAGGCTTCTGCCTTCATGTTTCGCAGCAGAGGTAAAGTGTTAAATATCTTTGCCACAGCTGAGGAGGTGTGAGCCTGTGGAAGATGCAATTCTTAAGCTGCAAACCAGGTAGTGCAGAGCTACAGTGAGCACAGTGCTGGGCTGCATATGTGGTTGTGGAATGCTGAGATGTGGGGGACCATCAGCGGTAGAGTGCTTGAGTGACATGGAGTGTATGTGCCTTGAAACTGGGAGGAGAAAAAGAGGCTGTTTGTTACTCAGCTGGTGGGCAGGCTGTGTATTTATGCTACTTTGGATGTGGATTTCCACTCATGGTCAGCAAAATTTATCCTTGTCATCACGACTGTTGAATTTTGCTCCTAATGAAAATACATTGTGGATGCAGCTCTGACTCCCATCCTCAATACAGATTCCTCATCACCTGGATAGATACCAAGTGTGAACTCAGCAGATCACTCAGCTGAGATCCTCTGGAGTTTGTGGCTGACACTCATCCATCCATTTGCAGTTTTCACTCTTATGAACTTTCGGAGTGTTTCAGAGTTATTGTGAGTGAGAGTTGTCTCCTGATTTTATTACCATGTGATTCTGAATGAGCAAGAACAATCTGTTGTGTTAATTTGAACCATCGAGCACAAGGAAGAGCTGAAAACATAGCAAGGTCTGATCTGAAATGTATTGCCTAGAAACTAATGGAGAGACCAAATGATCCTTTGTTCTTGAAGAAATCTTTGTTTTCTTGTTTAGTTCTTATCCTTTTATTTCATTCTTAGCTTTTGACTCTTAACAGAAATGTGCTATTTCTAATCTGTAATTTCAGAACATCTACTGTAAAATTAAAAACATGAGCTTTAAGAATTGCCTTTTGTTAATTGCTCCTGTATGATGGATTTATATTTAGCAATGTAGTTAACTGGAGAAGGACAGTTCTATTTTCTGACACATTTAGATGTTCCTATATCCTGTATTATTCACGCCAGAATTAAAACATTTCACTTAATTTATAAAACAGGGAGAAAAAATGGCTTTGCTTTCAGGGCTTTTAATGCCATACAAAGGTTGCATAGATCCAGTGTGCATGCACTAGGGGCGTTTGTGCTCCAGCTATTTTACCTGTATTGATTGGATACAAAGTCATTAGTATCCTTCAGATGTTCAATTAGCACAGTTCTTTTCTGCCTTACATGTGGTAGAAAAAAAACCCAAACCAAATCACTTTTCCCAGTAACTAGTAGCCTCATTGTCCAAAGGGGATTGTGTGCAAATGCTGATTAAAAACTGTTTTGTTAAGTACAATTTCAGGTTTTAGCTAATGGCAAAGCAACACTGTGGCATTTATCCATTTGGCAGCTTTTGATATGGATTGCATTACTAGATTTTCTTTTTAATTTTCAGAGCTACCACAGTCCACAATCTCTGTGGCCATCAATCGATGACTTCTTGCCAGTGTTTGATCTACCAAAATGAACTAGTATTGTGTTTCTACCACAAAGGAACTGTCCTTGGATTGTAAGGTTGAAAAGGTTTGGAACGTGGTGGTAGAGTTTTCTGTAATGGAAGAACAGAAGGAAGAACACGTGTGTGTCTGTACTTTGTATACAAGCATATGCTTTTTTTCCTAACCGTAGCTATAGGTTTTATAGCAGGTGCTGTATTGGCTCTCAGATTGTTTGAAACTGAAAAGCACCAAATGATTCCAGTGGCAAATTAATTTAAAATATTTATCTCTTGATACATCATGTTGGCTAAGAACAAGAATACTCTGTTTATTTTGGCAGCCTTTGTTAGCAATAAACTGACTTAAATGAGCCTTTCGCTATGTAAACAGAATGCAGTGAATGTAGCGCTTAGTTCTAAAGTCCAGCCTACTGCGTGTGATGCAGCAGTGAGACTCCATTACCTCTTGCCTATGGCCAGGAGCAGTCCATTCTCTTAGCCAGTGCTGTCGCCTCTTTTTAGAGCAGATGAAGTGTCACTGTGTGTATTACATGAGCACAGTGTATTAGTTACCTGCTACCAGAGTCACAGTGCGCTGTGCTTAAGATGATCACTTGAACCTCTACACATTCAGTAGCGGTTTGGCAGTGTGTACAGCATTGTGGTTATGTGAATTTTGTCCGCATTCCATTAGGTTAGATAGCTCCAATCAGTAACAGCTGATTAGGTGGTGTTGGCTTCGCTTTTTCTTCATGTTTCTGTTCCTCTGCTATGGTTACTGCTACTAAGAGAGTGGGCTTGCTTTTCTAACATGAAATATCATGGTGTTAAACTGTTCTCTGTCTCATCAAGGGATGGATGTAGGTTTTGTCATCCCCTTGCCCTTCTGTTCAGTCTCTGCCTCAGTTATTGTAGCATCAGGAAGGTGGTAGATGTGAGAAGAAAAACAATCTGGCTACCACACACAAGTACTTCATTATTTCTATCTTTCATTAACTTTTTGTGGAACAACCTGCTTAAGTCAGATCATTCACAGATGGTCACCAATTGCATATTTTGTATCTTTCTGTGTCCAAACTAGGATGGTTGGGTTTTGAAGTTGCTGTGCAGCCTTGGCTCTTTATTGCCATAGTCATATCATTAGTAGGGCAGTGTTGGTCAGATCAGGTGGTGCAGACAGAGGTAAAAGTAAGGGCAGAGTGCAGAAGGCTCAATACTCTGGTGTTGGCACTGCATGTCATCAGACACATGTTTCTCTACTTCCAACTTTATGAAAAGCATTTTATTTTATTTTATTTTATTTTATTTTATTTTATTTTATTTTATTTTATTTTATTTTATTTTATTTTATTTTATTTTATTTTATTTTATTTTATTTTATTTTATTTTATTTTATTTTATTTTAATTTTATTTTATTTTATTTTATTTTATTTTATATTTTATTCTATTTTATTTTATTTTCGTTTAACCTGTGCTGAAGAAGAACTGAATGATTAGAATGGACTTAAGTGATCACAGAATTGCAGGGGTTGCAAGGGGCTGCAAAAGATCAGAGTCCAGCTCCCTGATCAAGCAAGTTAGGTCACTTCAGGCTCCTTATCGTCCTCAAGGACTGGACTCCTTGGAGCTCCCTGTCTTTTTTGAAGAGGGGAGCCCAGAAATATAACTGGCATTCTAAATGTAGCCTCAGTAGGGCAGGGTAGAGTGTGTGGATCACCTCCTTCAACCTGCTGCCCACGCTCTTTTTAATGCACTCCAGAATGCCATTGGCATTTTTGGCCACCAGGGCACTGCTGGCTCATGGCCAACCTGTCATCCACCAGGACACTCAGGTCCTTCTCCGCAGAGCTCCTCTCCAGCAGGTCAGCCCCTAACATGAACTGATGTGTGTGTAGTTATTCTTGCTCTCGTTAAACCTCATCACGTTCCTCCCTGCCCCACTCTCCAGGCTGTGATCTAAAGATGGTGGTGATGAGGACATTTTATGTCAGATTGTTTTATTCTGAATCTTGAGAGCTCGGATAAGAAAGCGGTTGCTTTATTTCTTGACTGTTCTAAATCATCAGTACTGACTTCTACTCTGTATATAAAGTAGAGAATAACAAGGTTCTGCATTAAGCAGGATAAAGTTTGAGTGACTCATTCAAATGTAGAATTTTTTTAATGCCTTTCTTCGAGAGGAAATGAAGAGGTCACGTACAGACATGAAATAAGGTCTGCAACCGCAATGAAGACAAGCTAATCTTTACCAAATATGCTTTTTATTTGCTTTTAATCTCTAAACAGCTAGTGTTGATTGTTACAATTATCAAATAAATAAGTAACGAGAAGGAGAAAATGGTCAAGTTCCTCACTTCTTCTGAATAGTATTTAAAGCTCAAGTAAAATCACAGTTATCACATATGATAAATCTTATTTCCTTTGTCCTCATTTATCACTGATTCTATATATAGTCAGCCAAAGTCTATACGTAGTTGTTGCTGTCTTAACAGCAGAGGTTTATCGTCAAGTGGGGCCTTTTTCTTTCTAAGAAATACCTAGGAATATTTCTTGGAAATGACTTTTTGCTGTGAGTTGTGAACTTGGGACACTTAGTCTGCTTGTGTTTGCTGCTGTTGTACAACTTGATTGATCCTCTGTTTTTCTTTTGTCCCAAGTGAAGAATGCTGTATCAGCAAATTCCCTCTAGTATGTATGTACATATCTTCAAAGAGATCATTCTCTCAGAAAATTGCAGTGGCATAGCTTTTGGTTGAGGGGTACGCCATCCGTTTGGCTTGCTTATGCTATGAAAATGTTCCATTTCATGCAGAAACTAGTTTTAAACTGGTTTTCCCTGTGGTTGCTGAAACTGGTTTGTTCTGATCTCCGTTTTCAGTTTAGTGCTGATTAAGATGAGTGTAAGATGAGGGAGAGGAGCACTGCCATTTCTTGCAGGTACAGAACACAAGTTTTTCTTCTTAAATCTTTAAGCACTCTGGTACGCAGGGAGCGGACGTTGTAGTAGACTTCTAACTGTGCAGCTAAAGATATATGGAACAAGGAGTAGTAAGTAGGTATAAGATATTGCTGGATTGCATAACATTGTTTCTGCCCCTTTTTACTCAGTTGAATGGCTGTGCTTGTCTTCTGAAAGCTTTTTTCTTTTTCCACACAATGTTTTAAACTTTGTGATAGAATGACCATGAAGTTCTCCTTAGGAACAGTGTTATTTCCTCTAACAGTGAGAGGAAGTGGAGAAGAGCAGGAGAAAATTGCATATTGGAAGCTGGTGGCTTAGTGGGTAATGGCAACCCTTTCTAATACCAACTATACAGACCACATGGTCTGTTCCAATTAGTGAACACTGCAGCATCTCTTCATCTAGCAGTAACAGTTGGCCCATTTAGGCATTAAGCTGTAACATTTAATTCTTGACCTATCTGACTAAATGACTGCTTTAGGATGTATGAGTCCAGACTGTAAGTTAGACTTCTCTGCCTTTATTGTTTCAGGGTATTTTATTATTATTATTTCTTCATATGAAAGGTAACTAAAGACAACTACTTGAATTACTCATATGCCAAGGAGATACTGACAATTTATTCTTGTATTGCAGCTACTGCTGCTAATTTAAATGCTATTCCATGCTTAGTGTTTTCTCTGGGGGTACAGAGCAGTTAGTAATTTTGTGAAGAGTTGCATCTATACTGGTCTTGTAAGCAGCTGAACTGAGCTATGGATCTGATAGGGTAAGCTAAAAAAACAACCAACAACCTGTGTTTGGCAAGATAAAAATGCATTCCTATTACTAAACTGTCAGGTTTTTGTAAAGTCTTGTTCTTTTCCTTGTTTCTGTCAAGTTCAGTATTCAGTATCTCTATAAATTACTTCTGTGATGTGAAATATAAGTCTCTTTAATTTAACTACATTTTTATCTTCCTTAATCTCCATCCCTATGAATGTTCATATCTTCAGAACTGAAGGCCTTGCCTCAACTCTGAATGCGTCTGCGTGTGTCAGACAGGGCAGGGAGCAGCAGAGCTCCAGTTGTCAGATCTGGTGCGGAATCCCAACACAGCAGCAGGAATACTGTTCTGTGTGTGCGTGGGGTTTGTTCTGCTTTAGGATTAATTTTGGCTTGGATGAGGAAAGGATAGAATATATAAGAAGGAATAACTATAATAATATAAGCTGCCTTTCAGTAGAAGAATTTGCCACCATAGTATTCTTACGTGTAGAAATTCAGCTCTTTTTCTGCTTTGAAGGTGATTTCTGTTAAGATTATGAAGAAAACATCTAAATGGGCATAGTGTGATGAGAAGCTGTTCAACCATAGAAGCCTGAAATGGTAGCAGTTTGAGCAGTGACTCATTTGATCAATTTTCAGGATTGGCTGCCTCCAAAGACAGGCAATTTAGGTGTCAAAATAAACTATTTCATTGCTCTTCATTTCCAGAAGCATTTCCAGTGTTATTTCATACGGATACCTTGTGGTGTATCTCAAGCAGCTGAAGCATCAACTGTCCTCTCTCTCTGTCTGTCAGATAACGTCTTTACCAGAACTTAGAGTGTTAAAAACACAGAATGGAAATGGAGTGGAATAAAACAAATTCTGTAAATTATGACATTGCTTTTAAGAAAATAAAATCTCGTAGGTTTTTACTGCAGAGTTCACTGAATCAAGCTGCCTCAGATAGCGTTGAGCTTTACTGTAGAGTTTAATTTTTCTCTGCAGTGCGGTACGTTTTGTTTAGACTGTATTGCTGAAAGTATGGCCTGTGATTTCAAAATAAAATCGAACTACGACCTTGTCTGAATTTAGTCGGAAAGATGCAGTTCAGTTTGTCGTGACTTGGGTGTGAATTGCTTTCAACATGCTACAAATTCAAGTACGTTTATTAAATCAAAAGCAATCAATTCAATTATGATTAAGTTATTTCCGTCTATCAGCACATTACATCACATGGATGCTGAATTAGGTGAGTAGGGGAATGGCTTTACGATGAAGATGTTTTCTCATTTTCTAATGGTGTGTTTGGGTTTTTATCCCAAGTGGAACTTTTAGTTATGTTTTGATTTCATGCTTCATTTCCTGAGCATGTATATCAGAACTCACTGCCATGTAAACCAGAGTTGTTTTTATATATCAAATAATGTTCTGAATTGAAGAATTTATACTTTTTTTTTCTTTTTTAACCATCATAATGATTTGGTTTATTTTCTTACGTGTGAAATCTTACCAGTACTGGGACAGTTGTCCTCTAAAATTACCAAGTGGAGGGGAAGAGAGAAACAAATGCACTTGGCATTGGAATATCCTAGGGCTGGTGATGCTGAAAGTATATGTGGATCATGAGAAGATGATGACTTCTTTTTTCCTTTGAATTTTGTTACAAGCAGGCTAGTCATAGAAGTAAAATATTTCTGATGTCTGTAAGTCCGCATCTCTAGCAGTAAACCAGATGATGTAAAGTCCTGCCATGCTGTAGCTGGCACAGTCTGGCTTTGTCCAGTGTTGAACTCTCAACTTACATCTGTCCAGATACTGCTCTTGTTTGTCTTGCTGCTGCAGGTGGAGTCTCAAAATACATTGTTCAGCATCAGTGCTATCAGGGTTTATTTTAATCATAAACTGCTGATTATTTTGCTGGTTTTGACTTGATTACTTTGTTGGATACAGTGTGACAGAACAGGCTAAGTAGTGTTCTGGTGACATTCAGTGCTACCACGTGGGAGGTAGTGAGGTAGGAGGTCTTTAAATCTAAAGCAACGGAACTCTGACTATCTGGTCTTACTTTCTGAAGATACTAGCCTTAGCCTTGTTCTGTAGCCAATGAAGCTTATTTTGGTGTTTGAACTTTTTTGGATGGTGAGATGCATACGTGCAGATTTTCCACGAAGGTAGTAAGGAATGAGCAGAAAACTGAGTCAGTCACAGGACACAGTTTTGTCTGGAATGGCCTAAAGCAGTCAGGTCAGACTCTTTCTTAAAAGATACGTGGTAAAGCTGACAAGCTGTTTTTGTTGATGGAAGGATTTTACTTTGCCAGACATGCACACTGCTTTAGTACTTCTCTGCATGCTGTAGGACGGCATCCCACTGAATGTATCTGTGCTGCTTCTCGTTGGGCTGTGGTTCTGTACTCTGTACTAGGTGGGTACCAAACAAGCTCTGTGTCATAACACTCTTTCAAGAGATATGTAAATGTTCTCCTCCTGCTAAAAGGTTATTCGAGAGCATACACCTCTTCTCATACTTGTGCTCCTGATGCACAGGAGTTTATCCTCTAAAAAAAGATATATATAAAATTGTTTCTGTGAGGAAGCAACTGATTCAGATTGCTTTTATGGGAATGAATCTGCCCTGGAAGGAGAAATAAATATATTTGCATATCAAAAATTACAGGGTCACAGACCAGGTGACTCTGGATGCTGTCTGGTCCAGCTCCCTGCATAAGCATGAATACCCAGAGCAGGATGCCTTGGCTTTTGAAGAGCTCCAGGGATGATTCCATCTTGCACTTTGTGCCCATTGCCCATCCTGACGCACTGAGCAGCTCTGAAAAGAGCCGGGCTCCATCATTTTGCTCCTTCCCTTCAGGTATTCATGGACATTGATGGGATAGCCCTGAGCCTTCTCTTCTCCAGGCTGGGTAATCCCAACTCTCTTGACATTTGCTCATAGGCTGAAAAGTTTACTGCCAAGTCTTGATGAAGTTATAGAAAACACCAGGAAAACTATTTTCCACTTACGGAACCACAGTAAAATGGAAATGGATTTATTTTTTTTTTGCTTGACTTTGTTTTTCCAAGTACTTTGGGTTATTCGCATAGCCCTGGGTTTGGTGCCATGGTTCTGTTTCACAGTCATGCTTTCTTCATTATTTTTGTGTTCAAAGACAGATTTGCACAGAAGGTGGAAACTGATTGCATTGCAGTAAACACAAGCTAAGCAAACTGAAAAATATTCTTCTGTTTTGGAATTCCTTTTAGCTACCATATTCTCTGCTGATATTTTTTGATATCAGTATGTAAATAAATCCTGGTAGAACTGTAATTTAGCTGTCTCGTTAAACCCAGACATGCTTTTGTTGAATGACATGATGATGAAGGCGACATTTTGTTGCCCAAATGTATGGAGATGGTACCACTTGAAAGCCTTTATATATCAGAAGAAGAAATTTGTACCTGGCTTAAGATTTATAGTACCTAGGAGTCTTTCAGCTTTATCTCTACAAGACTGAGAAATACATTTACATTATGAAGCTACAGCCCACTTCATTGTTCAGCTGAGACCAAAGCTCCTGAGGATGTCGGTTCCTTTGTGAAGATCTTTATCAACCATAAACAAAGTCCTTCTGAATGCCTTTCTGTCTTTTCAGATAAGCTCCATAGTCAACCCTTTAAGATCCATGAGTACTCAAGGGATTAGGAAAACCTTAAAATGCTGTTGGATACCTTATCTGCTTTTGAATGACTTCCAGAAGCAGAAAGAGATGACGCTTAAGACACAGTCTTATTAAATAAGACAGTGCTATCCTTGGGTCAGATGACTGCTCTGCAGAGTGAAGGTAAACACGGTAGTAATGAGCAACCAGCCTAGTTACCTTTAGGTAGTCTCTAATAAGAATCTCATACTCTGAAGAAAGATATGACAACATGGCTTTATTTTTAAAATGGTGAGCTCAGGAGTCCTTGGCGTGATCGAAGGCAGAACCTGAGACTGCATTAAATGCATTGTATGTCGCTCAGAAAGCTGGCTGGGTGTGTGGCACCAAAACATCCCTTGGGAAGTAGGTCACACATTGGCAGCAGAGTGCAGGCACGCATTCCCAATGGTGTGTATATGTAGAAATTGTTAATGGAGTCAGCTCTTTTCTGCCTTAGTAGTAGTGTGTTTAGAAGAGGAATAGATGTTATGATCTCTGTAATTGAAATAATTAAGGTTTTCTGGTGGGCTTATTGTGTAATAATCCAGATCTTAAGCATTCTTAAATATATATATATATATATATATATATATATATATATATTGAAGGGCTTCAGCTGTTAGTTATCTCAGAAGCTTTTGACCTTTGTCTTTCTCCATAGATGCTTAATGGAGTTCCACAGACACTTTTACTATCAGTAGAAGAAGTAGCTCCACCTGCTCCTGTGGGCACCACCTTTGTAGTGTTATAAATGCTCGTGTTAGTGTGTTGTGAATCAACCTTAATAACTAATCTTGATTAAAACCAACCTGAGTCATTTTTCCACTTAACCTTGGCAGAATTGACTGTAACTGAAACTCTAACATCTAAAAAAACAGTTCTGATTTATTTTTTCATGAGCAAACAAAAAATCTGCACTACTACCTTTTCTCAAATACTTGAGTTACAGATGAACGTTGTTTTTATTAAGCAAAGTACGCGGCCTAGTTTTTTGGGTTGTAAGCCATTATCTCCAATAATGGTAATGAATCACAGGGTGGTTAGGGTTGATAGGGCACTCTGGGTGCATTGGGCCCAGCCCTGCTCCAGCAGACACACCCAGAGCAGCATGCCCAGCACCATGTCTGGGGGCTTCCAGAGAGCTCCAAGGAGGAGACCCTACAGCTTTGGGCTGCTTGTGCTCCATCACCTGCACTGCACAGAAGTGTTCCTGGTGCCCAGAGGGAACTTCCTGTGCTCCAGGTTGTGTCCAGTGCCTCTTGTCCTGGCACTGGGCACCACTGGAATTCAGGATCCTTAGAACAGCAGCAGGAGGATGTGCAGTGAGCTCCCTGCCCTGGACTTTGAAGAGCAGACTTTGGCCTCTTCAGGGATTCAGAGTCCTGGAGGATGACGCCTGGGAGGAAAAGAGGCCCAAGAAAGCTGGAACAGGGAAGATGCATCTGTTGTGGAAGAAGAGCAGGTCACAGAATCAGAATCACAGAGGGGCCTGGGTTGGAAGGGACCTCAAGGATTATGAATCTCCAACCCCACTGCCAGGCAGGGCTACCAACCTCCCCATTTAATACTAGACCAGGCTGCCCAGGTCCCCATCCAACCTGGCCTTGAACATCTCCAGGTACGGGGCATCCACAACCTCTCTGGGCAGCCTGTTCCAGCACCTTACCACTCTCATAGTAAAGAACTTCTACCCGACATCCAGCTTAAATGTGCCCTCCTTCAACTAAAAACTATTTCCCCTTGTCCTGCTGTTACCTACCCTTTCAAAGAGTTTACTCCCCTCCTGTTTATAGGCTCCCTCCAGGTACTGAAAGGCTGCAGTGAGGTCACCCTGCCACCTTCTTTTCTCCAGGCTGAACAAGCCCAGCTCCCTCAGCCTGTCTTCGCATGGGAGGTGCTCCTGCCCCCTGATCATCTTCATGGTTCTTCTCTGGACCCTCTCAGGGAATATATGAGTAACCTGGATATTTGGAAGTCTATGGGCACTCTTGGGAAGCACCTACAAATGCTGAGGAAGCATAGTGACAAGAACAAAGCTATTTGTATTACTGTGCAAAGACTTTAGTTTCTTTCAGAATTACAGAGAATGCTTACAACTCAGAATCTGCTTTTTAGCTACATGGCTGTTGAGGCCCTAGAAAAAAACAGTGTTTCAAAATATTTCCTTCCAAAAGAAACTTATTTAGAAGTTAACCATGGTGACATATAAATGTGGAAGATAAATGAGTTAGTATAAACAAGTGAGATGAGTGTTCAGAACTATGTAACAAAGTAAAGGGGCAAAAGTACATTGCTGCAATGGTCTTCATGCAGAAAAAATAGCTGAAAATTGAAAGGGATGTGTTGAGGGAACTTACAAAGCAAGCCTTGTGAGGAAGAAAAAGGCTAATTCCTATCAGTACTTGCCTGTGCTTAAATTCAAGTAACTTTACTTTGCATTTTATATCGTAGACCATTGCTTAATCTATTGTTTCTTCCCATTTTGGGGAACGGCAGAATTGTGTGTGTAAACAAGCTTGTTTAAAAGATGCATGTTGGCTCTCCTTTTCTTCTGAAAATAACTGTAAATGGTAGAATCTGTCAACATACGAAATGCCAGAGTGACTAATTTGAAGTCTTATCTGCCAGTGCTTATTTGGAAATTCTTCCTAGTGCTGAGTTACCATTGCTCCACCAGTGTAAACCTCAGCTACATGCATCATGTTCCAGTGGCACGAAGCAGTCTCTGCAGCTCGGTTTGGTGCCTGACCAGATTAAATGATACAACACTAATTTGACATTAGGCAGCATTTGCTGATCAAGTAATGTTTTACCAAGGCAACAACATGAGGTACATAATATACTTTATGACTTATTTTATAAGTAATTGTGGTAACTGCTGACCTTTATGTGGGGGAGGGTTTTGGCAGCAAAATTCATATATTGGTGGACAAACTCACTTCTTAGTCAAAGCTGAGCTCTTAAGAAGCAAAAAGTGAATAGCTACAGTTGGTTTCAGACAGGCAGGGCTGACTGCCTTCATAGCTACCATCAGCTCCCTTCATCTTTAGAATCTGGGAAACTGTATTCTCTTTTCCCTTGAGCTGTTACACTTGCTTCCTCTCTGTGATGCTCGAAGGCCATGTAGAAAATAAGCAGCAGCTGACCAGGAAATGCATCTTGCGCTTGAGAAGTTGGTGAGCTTTTCTGTCGTCCTTCATTTGGGTGGAATTTCATCCCCTAGTTTTGGACAGGTCTCTCGAATTGCAGAGAGGCTCTTTGCTCAGGAGGAATGCAATTATAAACCACAGTCTTAAGGTGGAAGATGCCACTGGTTTGATATTGGAAGGTGCAGTTCCTGCACGCGTTGCTTCTTAAAGAATGCTGAGGTCAGAGTTGAAGCCAGGAGCCAAAGGCAAGCCTGTGACAGCCTTGTGTGCCCCCGGTGGCGCAGTGGTATAAAGTGCTGGTTGCGGCACCGAAGGGCCCGGGTTCGAATCCCCCCTGTGGTGCAGGGGGTAGAAGTGCTGCTTTGCTACACAGAGGGCTCGAAACCCGGGAGTTGGACTCTATGATCTCTAAGGTCCCTTCCAACTCGCACGATACTATGATACTATGACAGCTCATCTAGCTGCCAAGGTGTGCTGCCCTGCTTTGTACAGCAGAAATGGGCTCTGGAAGTCTTAGTGTCCACAAAATTGTATGGCAGTACTGCAGCCAAGGTATAAGATAAGTGAATAACCCGGGCTTATCTGCAGAATGGGGGTAGGAAGTCGAGGAAGGAAAATGCTCGTGTTTTTGCAAGGTGTATTTACACGAAACGCTGTATAAATAGCTCGATCTACTTAATATAAATCCAAACAGCGCTTTTATTTGGGAGGTCACGAGCATCGTCTTAATTAAGTTGGGAAAGAAAATGTATTTGAAGAGGTGACGTAATCTTACCTTTTCTAAATAGAGAACGGATCAATTTAAAATGGAAGCATTGAAATCACTGCACTTTGTGATGACGCTTTTCCCAAAATATGCATTTACTGATAGAGGCGTGAATGTGCATAGAGCTGAGTGACCCTTGCACGGTATGCACGTATTACCTTTCTCTTTTTGGTTCTCTTAACTTTTCTACCCTCTAAGCAAAAGGAAGTACCGTGTTCATGTTTGAACAGCTTTATGTTTAATTCTGACACAGCTACAGAAGTATTTTCTGTGCTTACAACAGAGTGATTAATATGAGCAGAAACAAGTAGTTATAGAGACCTGATAGCATCTTTTTGCAACAGAAATTCTATTGACAAAATAAAAGAAACAAGTTAACAAGGTTGTTTTTTTATGTGTTCCCCTCCTCCCCCCCCCCCCCCCCCCTCCATCCTCTGTTGCTGTTCTTTCTGCCATCTTTCCTACACTGAGCAGCTTTAAGGAGCTGCATGGTCAAAAATGAAGACTTAAGACCTGTCCAGTTGAGCTTCCTAAACTGGCTTGTGCAGGATGAGAAGGGCATTGCAACCGAGTCAAAGGAGGGGTGGGGATTTTTGTGCTGGGGACAGAGACTGGTTTAGACTGTCCTGGAATCTCATCCAGAAGCCTGGAATAGGTTGTTGCTGTATGCAAACATATGCTGCTTGACTGGTTAATCTGCAGCCCTGAAAATTACTGCCAGTTGCTGTAATTGATTTATTCGTTGTTAGATGCGTGTAACATACACAGCTTTGGAAGGATATGGTAATGTTAACCTGCTTTGGTAGTTTCTTTTGAGGAGAGTCAGGTGGAGTAAGTGCCGGAAACATCCATCTGGACTGCTGTGGGTATCATGTATCACTTAACCACAACACAGACTTCAGCTTCCAATGTCTGCACTTCTTACTGAAATGCTGCTTGACAGTGCCAAGGTTACAGTCGTTGCTCTCTGCGGTACAGGGCAAATGAAGTAATAGGCTTCAAAAGGATCTTCTGTAGTTGTCCTTGGTGCAGCATATATATTAGAATGGTAGATACTGATAAATACTTCCTGCAAAAGTGACCAGAACTGATTGGTTGTAAGGAAAAGCAGAGGTTGCTCGCTAAATTCCATCTCAGAACAGCTCCCCCAAACCTTTCATTTCAGTCATTTTTTTTTTCAGTGAGCTAAAACAAAGCAATTGCCAACATATTTTACAATTGCAACAGTGTCACGTTTGTTATTCGTGGAAGACCTTCAGGCTCTGTTAAAATGTGTAACAAATAACTACACGTGTTTACAAGAGCTAGCTTTATTTACTACAACTTTGGGGTTTTTTCTCATTTTTTTTTATTGCTAGCACAATTCCATTTAGGCAATTTTAATAAGCTACATTATGTTTGATCACATGTTGCTAATTCATTTCTTTAAACCTTGTATTTTGAAATGATTTCTGTATATTCTGTACAAGGTACTGCCTGCATTAACTGTATGATTTATTTGTGTAAGCCGACTATTTTGAGGTGTGGGGGGAGGAGGGGTAGAGTGTATAGACTTCTATTTATAATTCTCTTAGGCCCATTGTTCCTAGTGGGAGACTGTCATGTTCAGGAAGGAATGCATAGCAGTGGAGAGCTTGTATTAATGTTCTCATTTACATAATGTTTTTAATGAAATGGCTTAATTGGCTGAAGACTGTATCTTGTTAAAGAGAGAGAATGACATCAGGCAGATAAAACATGCAAGATTGCAAAGACTTCTGTTTCAAAACATGAACTGCATTCCAAGAAATTATGGAAAATATATACAAAGAACATAAAGCTGCAACGTTATATGGCCACCCAGGCACTCCATCAATGTTGGTGTTCTTAAACCTGAATGGTTTCTTCAGGGACGTGCTCTCTTTGGGAGATGGTGCCAGACAGACCCTCTTTTGCTCCCTGGCCAAATTTAGAAGTGCTCTTAAATAACATTTCTATCCAACATTTACTGATGGGATGACAGAGTTTTTCAGTTGGGTTCTTCTGGTGAATTTCACCATGCAGTGAAATTTCACTCAGAAATTCCTTGAGGTGTGTGGAAGTAAAATGCTTATAGTAAAGCTATCGCTCAACAAGAACTGCACAGTAGATGTAATACTTTCAAAGAAAATGCTGAGCCAGCAGTATCTTTCAGTGTGGCAGACCTTCGGGGCCTCTTTCTAAATGGAGATTAATAGCAATTTTTCAGAATTTCTTTGCTCTTGCCAAGTTGTTGGAGTGCTGCTGTTTAGCCACAAAATAGGTTTGACTGTTGTATGCTGGTGAGTTGATTGCAAAGAGAAAACTTTCAGAGAGTTGCGCCAGGGCAAGTTTAGGTTGGATATTTGGAAGAACTTCTTTACAGAAAGGGTAGTTAAGCACTGGAATAGGCTCCCCAGGGAGGTGGTTGAATCGCCATCCCTGGATGTGTTTAAGAGCCGTTTGGATGTGGTGCTCAGGGATATGATTTAGCGGAGGGTTGTTAGAGTTAGGGTACTGGTTAGGCTGTGGTTGGACTTGATGATCTTCAAGGTCTTTTCCAACCTGGGTAATTCTATGAACTCTAAATCAGACACTAACTTTGGTGACAAACTCCTGGTATTCTCTGCAGGTCTGTATGGGTATCTAAGGGAAGAAAAGGAAACCAAAGTGTTGTAATGTAAAGAGGTTTCCTAAAAGGAAGCTTCACTTCCTTTCTTTAGGAAAGTCCCCAGTCTTCAGAAGTTTCTAGTTTTTTTTTCAGTCTGGAGGTTTGAAAAGACCTTCTTACTGTGTGTTGTGTTGAGAAAGCCGCTGAACACTGCGAATACAACAGATCTGTCCACATGTGATGAGTTAAGAAATGGTTGTAGGAAAAAATGATAAGGTGATCTGGATTATGTAAACGTGATGGAGCTTACAAACCTTTCAATTTGCTGTCAGAGCAATACATGGCAACTTTGAAGAAGACGTGTGGCTGTGGTCAGGCATCTCATATTAAGATCACTTAATGGTAAATTATGGAAACCGTGCAAAATTAGCTTTGAGAGAATGATTTTTCTCTGGAAGTCAATCTGAGATAGAGCCATAGCAAGGGAAAACAGTGGAGATGAGGTATACAGTAGCACGTCTTTGTTAAATAATTTCCCTGTTTTCACACTTCTTTCTGTAGCATAAGTACTTGGTGCAGCTGAGTTTCCAAGGGGAAGCTTTAAAAGCACTCATCTGGCTTTGAAGCTCCCAGACAGCAGAGCTTACCACTGGGTTTCTGGGGGTCATCCAGTCTGCCCAGAGAATCACAGCGTGCTTAGTGGGTGCTCTTCACGCTTCTGCCTTACTTTAACATTTGTATTCCCTCTCCATCCAGGGAAGGATGTAGGAACCTGGGGTACCAGTTCAGAAGGAGGGGATTCTTTTACTGAATTGGTGGCTGGTTGGAACAATACACTTAATTACTGAGTAGCATAATTACGTAGTCAGGAAGTGATTTTTTGTAGTGTTCTTATTTCCTTTGCCACAGCCTAACTTCATTTTTTCCATTGAGAATGTCAGAGTTTAACACGTATGAAATCATGCTCTGAGTTTAAAGTTTGCGTACACAAATTCACTGTAATGGTAAAAATTCCTGCTTTTCACACAATCTGTAAAGCTGCTAGTAAGAAATTACATAATTAAAATATTTTTCCATCTGAAGTGGGTGAGTCTATGTCTTTATTAGCATTCCTGTTAACAGTAAATGTCAAGTTGATATATAAAGCAGCATGTCCTTGCAAACAACCCTAATTTCTGGTAAACTACATTTTAGCAAAGAAGGTTATTTATTTATTCAACTAGGATGGAATCCTGTATGAGGAATTAAAATAAGGTCCGTGCTCTGGAGGCAGCATTTGCTTTAAGATGTAAGCAAAGGATGGTCGCCAAATTTGGGAAACTCTTGTCTATTGGCTTGGGGGTTTTTGTTTTCTTCTCCAGTTTTCTGACAGGCATGTGTATTTTGCTCTGACATGAGAAGGAAAAGCTGGCAAATACTGGAGGGGAGGGCTTTTTGGTATGGGAAGGGAACTGTAGATCTTAGCAGCTCAGCATCCAGCCACTCCTAGCACTGGTGGATTCAGTGCTGAGCTTGGTCATCCCACTTGTGGCTGAAGGAAGGGATGGAAAGCCATGCTCCTGCCTGGAGCTGTGAGCCTGGAGGAGCAGGACAGGGCAGGACAGCTCCGGCTGCTGATGGTAACACACTGATGGTAACAGACCTCGCCTGGGATCGCCACAGCTCCCTTTGGTTGTGCTTCCTTGCTGCTGTCATGGGATGTGCTCCTGTGTACCCTCAGCTGGTGGATGTGTGAGTGGCTATTGGCTTTACCAAGGTTTTACTGGAAGCAATAGAGCACTTCTAAGCATGTATATGGGCATAGCATGTTTGGCATATTAGTTTTGAATCGTGTGTTTGAAAGCCAACTAAGATTATATAAAATTACATCAGCAGATGTACTGCATAGCAAGAGGATTAGCTTTTTTACTCATGGAATTTTACAGAATAAGGTGAGCTGGAAGGAACTTAAAGGTCACCCCTCTGCCAGGGGCAAGGACATCTCTCACTAGATCAGACTGAAGAGGGAATAGTTTTAAAAAAAAGAAAGAGAGGAGATTTAGATTTAGAAGTTAAGAGGAAATTTCTTCACTCAGTGGGTGATAAAGCACTGCTGTGGGCTGTCTAAAGAAGCTGTGGGTGCCCCATCCTGGCAGGCGCTCAAGGCTGGGTTGGGTGGACCTTGGGCAGCCTGAACTGGTGGGGGCAGCCAGCCCATAGCAGGGGTTGGGTGGGTGGGCTGTGGGGTCCCTTCCAACCCAATTGTGCTGTGATCCTGTGATCATCATAATGTGCTATGCTATGATGTGTTACTTGGAGTACTCTTACTGTATTGCAGCACTTTATACTTTCAATACAGACATGGAACAGTTCAAATAAGGACAACGTTTCTAAATGTTTCTAAGGGCATGGGTTGTTCTTTTCTTTTTTTCTTCTAATTCCTGAACTGCAGAAACTTCTCTAAAAATGGGAATAAGGAGGTGACATAACAGAAAATGATGCTGTTCTACTGCTGTTGCTTTAATGGCATAGGTAGGTGCTTTTCTGCTAATGGACAACACTGGTACCTGTTTGCTTATTTTAATGTATGGTACCTGACAAACCTTTTCTAGATCTTGAGGTCATTTTCCCATCATATTCACAGTGTATACTGACCTCCTGTTGTTTTGTTTTTTTTCTGATCTTATATGGATTATGCAGAGTGGGCCATTGAAAGGGAATAAGCCATGACATGGGGGGAGGAGAAATAATATGTGCTGGGAACTTTGTGTGGTTGTGCACATGCTCCAAGCAGGTGGAGGTCTGTCTGTGTTTGGGTTTATAATTGAAAGTGCAAATAAGAGCTGTTGGGATCATCCACACTTTCATTTGCAGTGCGGTGAGATGGCAGGGCTGGATCCTTTGGGGTGTGATTCTGTAGTTGCTATAGATCTGAAAAGGAGGTGTGGGCATCAAATACAGCTGTGTAGTGTGCCCAGTACTGATGTGGTTGCTTTGGGTATTGTCAGTGGGGAAGATTCCATGGGCTTATTTGTTGTAGATGACACGTCATTCATCAACTTCTCAGCAGAAGACACCTTCAGTTTCTTCCACAGTACGGTCTGTTATAAAGAAGTGAATATTCACTTGACTCCTATGCTGACATTAAAAGAAAACAAAACTAAAATCTAATTACATCTTGTCACAAAATTCAGTAGATAACAGAACTTAAAGTCAGTGCAGAAGCATTAGTCTGTAATTCAAATTGAGCAGTTTAGGTTGAAGAGACCACAATCGTTTTATCTGGTCCACTCTTCCTTTTGCCCAAGTCGAGGTGATAACAACATTTGGAATCCCTTTGAAAATGCCTTTGAAATGATCTTTGATATTTTGCAAGGTAATCCTTTTCCATTTCTTTTGGCAACTTCTTAACGTTTGACCCCCTTTCTTACCCATGTTATGTCACCTAAAACTCGGGCCTGTTGTTTTGTTCTCCACATTTTAGCTTAAACCTTCATTTTCAGTATCATGATGTACTGTAGAAAATTGTCTGTGGATTTTCATTCTCCCTGCTCCTTTGCGTGAATAAATTATACCCTCTTTTCAAGCCAAATGTGCATCACTATCTGTGAATATTAATATTTTGAGTCTTAAATATCTCCAAAACTGATGATAGCAGTATTTTTAGCTTCCTGAAGTCTTTGTTTATCCTTCAGGAGGGAAAGAGTTTCACTTTGCTGATGTTATACAGGTGCAGTTGGTTCATAACTTAGTTTTTGGGTAGGCACTTCACGGTCAGTTTCTTATTCAGGATGATTTAAAGTCGTGGTAGGATAAGACAAAATGGCAGGTTATGGTTACATACGAGCAGTTTCATAAATAGCTGTTACTGTGATGAAAGCAGTACCTGTAATAAGTGTTTCTGAAAAGTATAGATTAACATCAGTGATTTGAGCTCATAATGAACTTAGCTATGTACTTTCGAAGAACTGAAGTTACATTTTTAGGTAAGTGAATCAGCATAAGGGATTAATGCTTCTAGGAGTTCTATTTTGGTACCTAACTGAGAGTAATGGCATTCTGAATGAAGAGATGGCTTAAATATAGAATTGCATAGTATTGAGTACAAGGTGATATCAAAATTTAGAAACAGTTATTACAAAGTTATTTCTGTTGTGGGATATTGCACCTTTTTGAAAATGGTTGAAATCCACACAGTAAATTTCTATCACATTGGATTTGTATGCTAGCATCGAAACATTTTCTAGTGAGTTGCACCTAAAAAAGACATGCGACTTATTTATCACTTCATATTCTTCTTCACTGATCCCTCATTAGTGTAGAGGAAGTCAGAGACCAAGAATCCACTTATAGGGTGAAAGAAGATAAAGTGAATGTTGCCTTGAAAATGTAGTATTACTGGAAGCGATCAAGTATGAACACTTGCATGGCTATCTGAGAACCACACTGCAGTCCTCATGGCTAGGAGGATGGATGTGCTTATGAACAGCAAACATTTTGTCGCTCTTCATCCATAATGAATGGAAGAGAGATTGTACAGTAACGCAAGCATAACTACTACAGAGAAACTGTACTTAACTGCAGTACAACTAATTTCTGAACGATTTCACAATGCTGCTTTTGTTAGCAGAGATCACCGTATTTTGAGTTGGACTTGAAAAGACTGATTTTCAAGGTTGCTGACATTGTGCAGCTAAACTGAAATTGAAATGGTCGTTTTTCCTTAAAAAGAAAAATATTAGTGTTCTTTTGAAGATGAATAATACGTTTAACATTGTTACAACTTGCAGCTGTTTTCATTCTTAGCAGCAGAGCTGTGCTGTGATTTTTAATCTTTTTAGAAGACTGCAGTTTCCTTTGCTAATTTGATACAGTTCCTTTTCAGAAATGCAAACAAAAAGATGTGATGTATACATGAGCACACCCAGCTGTTTGATTTACACCTACAGTTGGGATACTGGGAAAGAAAAATATTCTGGGAAGTTATTACGCAAATGCCAGACTAAGTGTCCCACTTTATTTCACAATTACCATCTAGATTATTACCACAACAAATAGCCTTTTCTAACTAGAATGAGGTTTAACCAGCTGTAAAACTGATAATCAGTCGTGGTATTTCAGAAACTGCAGCGTGAGTGGTTTTTGCATTGTCTGTGCAGTAAAGAAAATCAGCTCCTGAGAGCACTGAATGTACCTGGAATGTTGGTTTTAAAAACAAAAGAGGAATTTTATACGCTCAGTTCCATTTTGTTTCCACTTGATGAGAGATGAAGTTACTTGCAGGGGGGCGATGCAAAGCAGTCTTAACATGTCTACCCATTCCACACTGGAAGGATTGTCATCAGTTGGAAGGAGAAGTGAAGTGACATTGGATGCTCAGCCTGCATTGTGTTGTATCCAAATTTTTGTGAACTTTTACTATAGCTGGATGTGTATGTTTTGGTATTTTGGTCATGCCATTCCCCAGGTATGTGTTAGCTTAAAATAGATGTGGTATTGCTTAAAATATCACTAAAGGATGAAAAGCTCTCTCATTCTTAAGATTACTATGATTAGAAAAACTGTATTGGAAGAACTACATGATTCCATGTTGGGCTAACATTAAGTCCTTTCAGATATTTTCTTTAAGCTTACAACCTGTGTTGTAGCAATAGCACTTGATCTGGTTGTTGCCAGAGCTGACATGTGAACCCAGCCTCCATTTTCTCATGTTTGAGGTAAGATGCTCTGCCCTGCTGTTTGCAGACTGGTTTCTCTCAATATCTGTTGTTGAAACTCTTCTCCCTTTCCTTGGGCATTTTTGAGTTTGACACCAAATGTCCTCTTTTGTCCAAAGCATCTAACCCTGGTGTTGAAGAACAGTTTCTGTCTCATTTCCTTCTAATTACTTGTTAGAAGTGAAGTAGCTTCTGTAGGAATTATGAGGCAGCAGCCCCAAGTAATAACATGACAGTGAATGACTAGGCTGGAAACCGGATTGAATCAAGAGCCTGCCCAGCTTAATACCCTGTTTCAGGCAATAGCCAATTGCTAGAGATGCCTAGGAGAGAATGTTAGAGAAAGAAACCTCTTAAGTTATAATTTCTCAGCTTCTGGAGGCAGCACATAGCTCGGGAACTCCTCAAGGTGAATGGGATGTTTTTCTGCCTGGTAGTTCTTGACAGCTCTATCTCCGTTGGGTCAAATAGCCTTCAGACTGATGTGAAGTTCTTGGCAGCAGAAACATCCTATGACAGTGTTCCACTTTACTCCATAAGATGTGGAAATAAAATCTTCCTTATGTGTTGAATCTCTTGTATGCTACGTTCATTTGCCTTCCATCTTCCTGCTAACTGGGATCCAAAGAGAGAATGATTTTAATATGAGTCACCACATATGTAAGAGACCAGATTTAAGGTGACTGCCTTTGATCCTGCCTGCTATTGTCCCTGTATTCCAGTTCATGTTTATCCATCTCTTATCTTAGATCTGGCAGCAGCACAAAACAAAACCAAGCTAAGATCTTCCACAGACAGGCCCTCATCCCTGATCAATGACACTGTGACAATGCAACTCCTGATGTAGCATTGTTTTACAAAATTTCTGTTCAGCTTTTCTAACAGAAGCATCTAACCAAATAATTTGTGGTATTTCTGGAGACTTACAGGCACCCTGTTAGTAACTGAGCTCTGATTGAAACTTCTGTGCAGAACTGAATGGGAGAGGCCAGAGGCCTCTGCAGGGCTGCTGTTCTGGGCTGCTGACATGTTTTAAGCCGGTTCAATTAGATGATGATGTTTAGGAATTATGTTTTGAAAATCTCCAAATACAGACTCTCCATGATCTCTGTGCAATGCATTTCAATGTTTGGCTACTCCCGGTGGTGGAAAAAGTGCTTCCATCTAACTGAGTGCAGTTTTCCATGTGGCAGCTTGCATGTGCTGCCTCTTGTGTTAAGAATGCAGTCGAGTTGATGGGATACAATTTGATTGTGATCTATTTATTCAGCTGTCTTTTTCTCTGTGTGTCTGGAAGTTGCTCCCAGGGAGATTAGCTTCATAATTGTTCTGGGGCCTGAAGATAGTGGAAATTCAGGCCTGTAGTTCTGCAGATTTTCTTTCATGCCCTTCTTGAAGACAGGCCTGACACCTGCTGTTTTCTGCAGTGGCAATGACCTTTTGAAGGTGGTAAAGCAGCCTGGAAATGATTCCAGTGTGCTCCTTCCACTCCCTCAGATGCCTCCCATCAGGATCCCTGGGATAAAGCTGTCTTGGGAGATTGCAGCAAAGAAGCCATCAGGTGGCCTGGGCTTTTCTACTATGGCACCAATTCCACTGAGAAAACGTGCCTTTAGTGACTTACTTTTGCTGCTGATTTACTCACAGAAGTCTTCCATACCACCCCTCATATCTTTTCATTGCCAAGACGTAAATGTCTGTGATCATGGATATGCTTTTATGCATGTATTTTGTGGTTTTCCAGTGGCAGCGTGACTAAATACTTCCAGGTTTAAGACAAATAGGCCTAATAGCAGTCATTCCAATATTTAGCTGCTGGCATAGGAATTTGCAAATTGATTCATAACGCAGAATATATAACAAGATCCACTGTGGGAGTTATGGCTAGATAAACTGGTCAGAAGTCAAGAGCTAACATTTCCCCCATTTGTGGTTGACTAGGGGTAGAAATGTCAAACTGTATTATGACTAAATGAGCAATCATTCTTCCATTACTGTATTAAATTATTGATAAAGCAGTTGGAAAAATCCCTCAAATGAATTTACCTAATGTTTTCTGTGGCCCTTTGGACCTCTTCTAACTGAGGTCAGAAGCTTTACCTGATCCTATTCACAGCTTTGGGGCTTAATTGATTGCCATGTAAAAGTTCTAAATGATCGTCTAGGTGAAATTTGTGATTAATACTGATTTGTATACAGAACAAACTTTCTGCTTAGGGACATGAAAACGAGTAATTATAATAGGAAGTAACGAAAGATTATCATTTAATCGAGTTTTCTGAAGAAAGTCTGTCACAGTCTGTGACAGGAGGTTGCTGCCCCTTCTTTGCTACTGTTATGCTTCCTTTTTCATTACTATTTATTTTCCCCAATAAAGAATTTCCTTATTTAACAACCATAATTTGCTAAATGAGAAGTTTTTCTGAGCCCATCATATAACAACTGATCTTAATGGTGCCACCCTCTATTTGTATTCAAGTCAAACAGAATTGTAGAATCACGGACTAATTCAGACTTGACTTCATGAGATCATCTGGGTTCATCCCTTGCTCTAAGCCAGTTCTGTGTTGTTTTTTTCCCCTCTATTTTTTTTTTTTCTCATTTTATTTTTGTCAGTATTTCAGGGTAGGGAAGGTTCGTCGCATGATATGAGATGAGAAAGGAAGAGGTATTCTTTCTATTCTAGGGAGAAACACAGAAGATCAAACAGTTCTGGCGGGACTTAGTGTAAAATCCAGTATGTTCCTTTCTGTTGTTAGAGATGGGAGCTAGTGGCCTCCTAAATACCTTCTTATTGAAGTCAGTGAGCAAATTTCAAGTCAAGATAAAACCTGGTTGCTATGGATTTTACAAAGGAAGGAAGATGGTCATGTCAGGCCCTAAAAGTGTATGTGTTGATTTTCAGAAGCAATCTCCAAAAGTTCCCGTTCCATTTCAAAACATACGTTTCATTAGTAGTTCTAACACAGGAATTGGAATTTGAACAGGATTCAAACATATTTTAATATTTACATGTAAGTTTATTTTATGGAAAAATGCATTATCTTTTTGAGAGACAATTAATAGTAAATCTGATTGCAGCCAGCGAAGTTTGTGTCTGGGGTAGGGCATATATTGGTCTGTGGAGCTGGATGCTGCAGTGTGCTTGTTTACACTCCACAAATGTAGCTGACTGTATGTATAGAAAGGGAGGTTGGTTATGCTACATGAAGGTGCATTTCCACTAAGGAAACCCTCAAACCTTTTCTATAAGGATTGTACAAGGATGTCTTTTCGAGTTCGATACCTTTTTAAAAGCCTAAAAGAGAAAATACGTGGTTTATATTAGCTAAAATCATGAACAGGTATTCATACCTCTGAGAATGTCAGTTTGTTTTAAAAATAAGGCATTCACGTAATGTTTTATTGAAATAAATAAGCTGAAAGGGTTTGTAAATCATTTCCTTTACTGTCAAATCTGTTTATGTGAAAGACATTTTTTAGAGCTGCTTAACTTTTTTGGATTAAAATAATGATCTCCTTACTAATCTGTGATGCTTGCGCATTACTGGGGAAAAAAGGTTGGTTTTCCACGTGTTTATAATCTTTTGCTTCAGTTATTTGAGGTATTGATGATTGGTATATGTCTATATATTAGTATATAACCCTTTTTTCCCCCTTACCTTTCTCCCAGCTGTCATTTTTACACTTACTTCCTTTCTTTACCAAATGCATCCATTTGTTGTTGTATGGATACCTAAATGCTAGCAGATGGGTCAGAGCATCCTGATGCCTGGTGGGTAGCTCTTGACATCTTGAGCTTCTTAAACATACAAGGAAATAATCAATCTCTGGCAATAAGTTTTCTGCCTTTTTCCATCCTGCAGCAGTTAGATGTGATTTTGATTGCTTCACTTCTGTGTATCACTTTAAGTGAAATTCTGGGTTCGTGGAATTGTATTTTAAGATATAAGTAGAGCTGCTTAGAATGCACTGCTGGCATCAAATTCGAGGTTAGGCAGGAGGTAACATGAGAGGTGCACATATTGGGTTGGAAATGTTCTAAATACTTGCTGGTATTTTTAGTACAGAGAGATTTTGTAACTGTTCCGTATTGTTGATTGGGGAAAAAAAAGTCCTTTTATTACTTGCAGTTAATTGTACTTTTGGAGGAGGAGGCTGCTAGATGCTATCTTGAATTTTACTTTCAGGCCTCACTTGTTGTGATTCCAATTACTAAGAAAGAGATTCTAACAATTTTCATTATGGACTCTTGTAAGTATATGTGTTAGTTGTCAGATTGGTTCCTACATCTTAATTATCCACGACTGCTAAGCAGATTAATGAAAGATATAACATATGACATAATACATATAAAATGTATTTATCCAAAAATAAGCCCACGGTGAAATCGAGGGATAGATGGCTGCGGTTGTGTAAGGTGCAGTGGCTTGTTGCTGAAACTGACTTCACAGATGGAGCTGCCTGAGGGTAAGGAAAGAGAAACATTTTCATGATGGAGAAGCAGAGCCCTTATTTAATATGAAACGAGGATGGCCTTGTGGTCAAAACAGGTTTTTAAGAATAGGCTGTACATCTGTCTCCTGCCTCAGCAGCAGATGAGCTCTGACCTTTTGCCTGTATTCCTGATATTACCTCTGTTTCCTCCAGCTGCAGCCTGTGAAAGTTCTGCTTTCTGGGGGGAAGAAATGAATAAGAAGCTGTGCTTTCTATTTGGATTTTTATGGGCAGTGGGTAATTCCACTTCTGCAGGAGGCCAGAGGAGCAGTTCTAGGCACAGGTTTGATTTCTGTGCGTTTGTAGTTTACTTGTGAATCTAATATTCATGCGATTTTCCCCACTTGCTTGAAAAATCTCCTGAAGCGATGCGTAAATGGCTTGCAGCAGGAGTTAACAAGCAAAATCACCATGCTGCCTTTATTCTCTTGTTAAGAAGCTAAGCTCGCTATTAAAGGCTTTAGAGAATTCAAATTAATAGGAAATTATCTCCGGTGTTATTTTAAGAGGTTTGCAGTTCTCGGCTTCAGCGCACATGAATTATTGTTGTTATTATTTTTGGAGGCAGTAAGAATTCTAAAATCAAAGTTAACTGGAATGGTACAATAACTTCTGATAAAGGAGATTGTGCTGAACTGTTGAATTTTCCATGGCTACAGTGCTAACCGGCAAGACATGCAAGACCTGTTTTGTTTTTGCCAAGGTTTATGGAGAAAATAGAACAGCTGATCTGGCAGAGAAACAAGTAATGAATTTAACAGTTGCATTTGGGAAGAAAGTAAGCATTTTTGGAGTAGTAGAAAACTGTTAATGCATTGTTTAATTAAAATGGATGATGGAAAGATTAAATTGCTGTGCGTTTACAGACAGCTGTCAGTTTACTATGCTGTCTCAGTCCTCTGGCTTAAGTTCCCACTTTTGTGCTTTTCTTCAGTTCTGCTCTGAAGAGTTCCCAGGCCGGCTTGGAAGGGCTGTTAGCAATCTCCAGTGGAGTCCTTCTCACATAGGCAGGCTTAGAGGTGGAACTACTGCAACTGATGCTGGGCTAACATGCTCATCTCCTGTGAAGCAAATCTGTCAGCTTCATTGGTTCGGTGTATGATGTCAGTTCATCACTGCTGCTATTCAGAGGTTTTGTCATCATCTGTAACCTCAGTCTTCACTTGAAATTAAGCCCATTTCTTATGCTGTTTCTGGAGATGTGGGAAAGCATCCATCGTTATTGCTCACAACAGCTTTTTATGTTTTGAACAGAATTGTCATGTCTTTTTTGAAGCGGCTCTTTTTTAAGACTAAAAACTTGGGTTTCCACAGTGTTCCCATGTGTGCATTGCCTGTCACTTTCCTGCTGTTGTTAACCTCCTCTTGGTTCTCCTCCAACTTGTCTTCTGTTGTTTTTATAGGGATTCGGAGTTGGATGCAACACGCTGGCTTAGGCTATACTAGCACATAAAGAACATGAGTCTTCTGTGAGGTTTTACACGGTGAACCTCCTGTTTATACAGCCTGGATTGGAATTCTAGTCCGCTATAATGCTGTCTTTTCCTGTTATCTTCCTGTTGAATTATTCCCGTTTTCATGTTGTGTACATTCAGTTTCTTTCAAAAACATCTGTTAGTGTGGTGTGGTTTTTTTTTTGTGTGCGCTCATCCCTTGAGTTGATTCCTTTATTATTAATTCTTCCTTCATTTTGAGAGCATTTAAAATGCAGTACAAAGCACCGCAACATGCCTGGAATTCTGAGCTTGGTGATTTTTATTTGCTTTTAACAGATAAGTTACTCATTCTGATGCTTTATAATGAGAATGAAAATATTCCCTGGAATTGTAACGGGGCACACCCAGCTGAATATATTTGACACACTTTTCCAAATCTTATACTAAACTCCTAATAATCACATTTCAGGTATTTTCCTATATTTCCTATACGACGTGGTTTTGCTAATGAGAGCAGTGAATCTTCTCTCTTATTTTTATGTTAAGATGCTTTGCTTTATCCTGATGTATTCTGCCAGAAATCGGTTACATGACACTATTTTATTTTTATGAGAAACAGGAAAAAAACCTGCAACCTGAACCTCACATATTAACCTTCTGGGTTCTTACAAACTGCTTAAAATCCTGTTCTAACTCCCTCTCCACAAGTGGTGCTGGTTTATAGTTTGGGACGTTCCCCCATCTCCTGCCTTTTAAGGGTAGTTCTTTCGATTGCCTTTTTCAGTCCTGTTGCCCTGTCATGCTCTCTTCAGTTCTCAAAGAAGTGGATTGGCTTCAATGTTTTAGAGTCAATTCCAGCTGCTCTCAATGCTCTCAGGACATCTTATGATTTTTTGTTGTATTCCTTGTAAATATGTCTGTATAAGTAGCATTAAGGAAAACTTAAACCTTCCATGTATAGTTCACTCTTCTTAACTTACAGTGGACTTTGAATTGTTCTTAAATAAAGTATCATCTATCATTTCCTCTTGTTGTTTGTAAGCTACTTGCTTTTGCTCTTCCACAGTGCTATTCATTAACCTTCTTTTTGTTGCCTCTTAAAAGACTGCTTCGTGTTTATTCTCACTGCTCTGTAAGGAGGCAGCCATTTTTGGTGTGCTGTCATCCTGTCTTTGCAATTGAACAGTTTGACATCACAGCATAAAACCACTGCAGTGTGCATGTAGGATGTAGCACATCATGACAGCCAATGAGAGGTTCATTGTACAATGAAGAAAAATCCGCATCTATTCAGTTATTGACAGTGGGTTTTTCTTGTGCTTTAATATTTATCTCCACACTGTATAGAAATTGGATTGCATGTTAAAACCTGCTGTTAAATATTTATGTATTTATTTGTGGGCAGCTGTGTTCAGGTTTCTGAAGTGTGTGTACTCAGTACTGTCCAAACTTAAATCTGTTATGTAATGTAGAACTGTGGAAGAACTTTGAGAATTACAAGACCTCTTCACATAAAACATTGGCTTCATTATCATGACATGAAGTATTCCTTCACACACTTATTCATCTTCAATAATATCAAAATGAATTACAGGGTATTCCATTGAACGCTAGAGTAGAATAAGCTGAGGAAAAGCAGTATGCTTGCCTTGCATATGAGCTATCAGTTCTTTTTCCTATTGTATGCTGTTACTGAGCTGCTGGCCTTATCCAGAGGTGCCTCCTATGTTATGGAAAGAAGTAATCACTCAGGAAAGACAAGAATTATGTAAGGGTCCATTTGTCATATAAAAGACTATAGTAGGGATTTAATCCTGGTTAGAGTCATTAGATGGTCAGTTTGTGTGTGCATAGATTAAGGAAGTAGTGCTTTAAAAAGCACGTAGGTCTAATTAAAAAAATGTGGTCTGAAGTTACATACTTTTCTATCCTTATTTTCCTCTGCAGTGTAGTTTATTAAAATTTGAGGACTTGGGAAGCTGACAAAAGGGAAAGAATTAGTGTTTTGCTTTTCTTATATGTAATGGTTTCATGAACTTTGCTGGTTATTTTAGAGTTATGAGTTGCTGCCTGTGGGTACTAAGGAAGCATTTTGTGCTTATTTTTTGGCCTTGAGTTGTTCTTATTTTTTTCTCAGCGTAAAGGTAAGGAGTAAGTGGAAGTGGCCTAAGCTGTTCTGGTATCTTGTGGAACGTACACGTGTGCATCAACTTTGGACAGGATCAAATGAGTATTTTAGTTTTGAAAATGAGAATCAGCATGGAAGGGTTTAATTTTGTGGGGGCTTCAGTGGGTTTGCTCTGAACTAACACTGAGCTGGTTATTTAGATGCCATCACTAATTCTCCCTGATGTAGCCCCTTTGTCAGAGAGAGAGAAAAAAAAAACACCTTAAATGTCTTATAGTTTTAATAACTCCTGATTTTTTTGAGTTAATTCAGGTCTTGCCACAGTAGGAGTTGCTGACTGAGAGCCAAACAGTGCGTTGTCCCCAGAGGAGATTTCTGCTGCCAGGGTGGTCGGGACCCCGTCTCTCCTGATGTAGGATGGTTGTGCAAAAATATCTAATGTGGACTTTTCTCTTGGAAAACAGTCCTGAGAGAGTGTCTCAGCCTGTTTGCCAAGAGCAAAAGGCTTTTAATGGAATGGTGTGGGCAGAGCTGTCTTTGCCAACAGCGTGTTTGTTTGGAAGTTGCTATTTTGGGCCTGTTTAGCTTCTGAACCTTTTGTAATAGCAGAAAGAGGAAGTGAACAGTGAAATCACTTTAATAACATATTTCCTGGTTCAAGTGACTTATCTGTGAAGCCTAGACTAGAGAGATGTCATTTCCTGGCTTGTTTATCTTCACTTTGAGGGGTCCATTTTACTCTGTAGCTTTTGGAACCATGTTTTTAATTTGTAGTGCAATCTTAGAGTCAAGTAATGTAAATTAGGCCTTTTAATGAAAATCTAAAGTCTTAAGGAACTACCTTTTGACAACATGCTAGTGTACAGGGCACAAGTCTTTCATAAAGCACATGGTGATAAGAATTTGAAATCCTTTACCTTAAAAGTGTGCATAAGAGCTTAAATCCTGTCTTTGAAAGATGCTAATAACGTTTGTTCACAGGGATAAATATAAACAGATGCTCTTTCTGTTCATCGTGGTGCTGATGCTGATGGCCTCTCTGATGCCAGATGTAGCTAACAAGAATTAGGAGGTTTCCAAACAGTTAGCAAGCAGCTGTGCTCTGCTCAGATTCCTGTTTGTTAATAATCACTTATGAAAACTGTTACCCGAAATGCCTGAAAAGGAGACAGAGCTAATAATAAATAAATAAATAAATAAATAGCTACAAATATGGTTCTCGGCTTTTGTAGCTCTCAAAAAACAAAAAAACAAAAACAAAACTTTGGAATTGGAATGACATAGGGAATAAACAGTGACTTCTGAAATGATAAAGTGCAGCTCAGTTTAACTTGGAAGTTGTGGTTGCTTTGGACCTTGTAATCCAGCTTCACTAAAACGTCTGTTGCAGCTGATAGCTTAATTCTTTTCCCTTACTTTGCGCATAAATAGAACACACTAGCAGTGTTTTGCTTAAGCAACCTTTAAAATAGATTGCATGAGAAGCGTTAAAATATCAGTTAATCTCCCCTTCTTCCCCCCCCTCCCCAAAACAAACAAAAAAAACAAACAAAAAACCCACAAAAAATTGTGCCTCATTAATTTGTGGTAAAATCAAGTACTTTTACATCTTCTCCCTTAAAATACATCCCTAATTGTAAGTGACTATAAAAATTCTGTTTCCGTAGCAATGACAAAAGAATGGCAAAAAGACTGACAAATAAGGTAGTGGATTGTGAAGAATAAAATAGAGTAAGAATGTGCTCAGGGCTCTAGAGAACTAGTTTTTGTTATTGAATTTGTGCAGATGAGAGCTGTAATTTGCCATCAAAATATACTCTAAATCAACTGTGAAACTCTAATTACTTTAAGGAATTCTAGAGAGTAACAAAGGCTATCACTTTGTCACTGTAAATTGGTACTGTAAGCTACAGCCTTATTAATGCTGTTGCACTGCAAATATACTAATGAAAATATGAATTCAAGTCATATTTATTTAGAGCTATGTGTTGCTGGTTAGAATCGGGACTTCACTGTGCTACGTAAAATTGTAAAACATGGCTTATGTGTATTCCATTGTATCACTGAGCGTGGTCCTTTCCTACCTGTTGCGAGGTGAAGAGGTGTTTTTCTGCTGACATGCTCTGCTACATCTGCTAGAATGACATGCCCTATGTTGGAAGCCAGTGCTTGCTGAATAGAGAGTTTGGAATTACGTATTCTATTACGTGATTTCCACAGGAAGTCTTAACTCAGAGTACTTTCCGTTGGGCATGGCCAGGTCATTGGACAATTCAAGCATTGACCAATCCATAAGTATTTAGCAACCTCAATACTTTGCTTTAGATTTATTGTATCTTTCATAAAACCTTCATCAAATTTGGTAGTAGGTGGTGAGTCTCCAGTGTTTCTGAGAGTATGTTGTCCTGGGGCATCACTCCTTTATCCTTTATATGTCTTTCAGGAACATTTAAAATCAAGACCGAATAATGGCTTTAAGTATTGTTCATAAAGTAATTAACGATTGATACTTTGTATTATTCATTGCCTTCTCTTGGGGCTTAGTAACACTATTTTATATTTCTTTTCATAAGGAAGTCCAGAAAAGTAACATAAAACAGTTTAAAAGGTGAATCCTGTGCCTGGGGTTATTCCTCCTCAGATGCATTTCCTCACATGTTCTCGCTGTCCAGTTCTGCAGCCTTTCGCGGTCCCTTTGAATGGCAGCACAGGCCTCTGGTGTTTCAGACGCTCCCCCTAATTTGGTTTGTTTGTTTTGTTCGCAGGGTGCAGCAGGTGGTTAATGAAGTGGTAAAAAGTTGCTGGCCCCAGTATCGAGCCCCAGGGTATACCACTAGTGACTGGTCTCCAACTGGACTTTGGCCATAGATCAAAATCTTCCAGGCATAGTCTCTCAGCCAGTTTTCAGTCCTCTGACCACCCACTTGTGCAACCTGTGCTTCATCAGCTTGTTTATGAGAACATTATGGAAGACAATGCCAAATGTTTTATTGAAGCTGGGGTAAACAACAACTGTTCTTCCCTCATCCACCAAGCTAGCTGCCTCACTGTAGGCAGCTGTCAGCCTGGCCAGACATGATTGCCCCTTCATAAACCCATGCTGACTAATCCTGATCACCTTCTTGTCCTTCACATGTTTGGAAATGGTTTCCAGGAGCATTTTCTCCATCCCTTTCTTAGGAATTAAGGTGAGGTTGTCCAGCCTTTAGATTCCTAAACCTTGCTCCTTGCCTTGCTTGAAGACAGATATCTTCCACAGTTCAGTAGCCTCCCTTCATTGATGTTACCTTTTTAAAGGCCTCTCTGTGATATCAGCCAGTGTTTCAGCACTTGAAGGTGCATCCTGTCAGGGGTGTACTTGCATACATCTAGTTTGTTCAGGCATTTCTGTCATGGAGGATTGGGTCCTGGCACTTGGTCCACACCAGGGGAAAGTCTTCCTGACTTCAGTCTTCCCATTTCCTTTGATACAAAGTACTTAAGATTCCTGAAGACTAATCTTACTAGCAAAGATTGAAGCAAAGATTGTCTTGAGTACCTTTCTCCTTTTGTTTACTCTTTGTTACCAGCTTGCCCTGCTCAGCTCAGCAGCAGGCCCGTGTCTTCCCTAGTCTTCTGCTGCTTATGTACTTGTGGAACTCTTTGCCTTTTTCAAACTTCCCCAGACTCATCTGCAGATCAGCTTTGATTTTCCTAATGTGGCCTTGAATCTTGGGGTGTCAGCTTCATCTTCCTGGTACCCTGCCCTTGTTTCCACCTCATGTACACTTCTATTTAATGTCTGAGTGTAGCTGGGAGTTCTTTACTCATCTGTACACGCCTCCTGCTTCCTTTGGTTGATCTCCTAATTGTAAAGATGGACCTTTTGTGAGTTTTTGCCTTTGAAGTGACTTGAAGCCTTGAAGTTTTATGCTTCATGCAGTATTTTAGTACATCTGCAAGTCTCTTATGTTCTAGATTTATGTCAAATTTAATAAATGAGGTTCTCTTGGGATCCTCAGATGTGATCCTAGTGAGATGCTAATGATTTTTTTGTACCAATTTAGACAGAGGTAAGACAAGTTTATAGTCTCTGACCTTTAGTCATCTGTATAGGAAATCACACTAATATGTCTGTCTTGTAATTTCTTGAGCAAACCTTGTTTCCTGTGCATGGTCTAGTGGCTGCTACTGATATTTTTCAAGAGACTTCCATTTGCTGGAGACGGAAATTAATAGTAAAAAAGCAAAACCAAACAACTGCAATTCCATCTCTCAATATTGAAAATGTGCTTAATCATGAATGTTTTTTGTGGTGAAACTGAGAAGTGACATTTCAACAAATGAGGTCATCTTAGTTGTATATATACATATTTAGTACTGCCTAGCATAGCATTCAGAAGGTGTTTATAATCTCAGGCCCTGTCTTTAAGTCTATCCCAGTAGACATATCATTAGAATAACAATTTTAATGAGATTTGAACCAGAAATGATCCCTTGCCAGGCATATTTAAAAAACAAACAAGAGGATTGTTAGCTGCGGCCTTATTTACATGTGTCAGGTACTGCGAAGGCTGAAAGGCTGTTGGTTGCTATTAACAAACATGATGTGGTCTCTGACTAAAATCTTTGTGCCCTGCTGAGGTTCAAAAACCTTTAAAAACAAGCTCAAGATTTTCTTAGAGCCGTGAGCAAAATGTCAATTGATGTAGAACATTGGAGATGCTGAATAAGAATACTGGCAGTGTAGTTTTGTGAGCTTGAGTTATGTGTTGAATTGTCATATCTGGTTTCCAAGAGCAAAAAGTCAGGTTTTGAATATCCAGAGTGAGAAGGCAGAGAGAATGTGGTTAATAACGTGGATGATGCAGATGAAAAATTTTACACAGGGAAAAATGTAATGTTGAGAAAAAATAAGACCGTGTGACTGAACAGAGAATATTAAGTCTGTGTTTAAGCAGTAAGAGTACTGCTGGTTAGGATTAAAAGTATTACTCCAGCTTAAGTCTCAGTGCCACTAAGGGGTGGTGATGTATTGGTAATGTGTAGGCCAACTTGGAGCCAGTCACAGTATTTTAACTGCTTTGGGGTGAGTGAGGTATAAGCGTACTCAAGATCTTGTTTTATCTGCATACTAGGAATGTGATACATGTTTGAATAATATATAACCTGTCTCAGCCTGGCATCTCTTAGGAAAAGTGATGTAGTAATTGTGATTTTAGAACTCAACTTATTGTTATTTGTTTACAGGATGGCTTGAATTCTTTGGTCCTTGATCTGGATTATCCGGCGCTGAGGAAGAACAAGAACATTGATAACTTCCTAAATAGATGTAAGTTGAAAGCAGCCTTTAAACAATGACACTGTAGTGATTGAAGTTTTAGGAGCTGAGTGGTTAGAAATGCATTGCTGGTTTTCATTTTACTGTTTTTCACACCCCTAACTTTGTGTATTCTGAAAGGTTTGAACGACCACTTGTTACAGAAATGCTTCATTTGGAGGAGTTATGCTGATGAAAGCATATTGAATAATATTGATTGTAGAGAGTAGTTTTTAAAACTACAATTAAAATAAATCCTTTTATGTTATATATATAGTTATAATATAAGTAATTTCACTAGATATTAGGAAGAAATTCTTTACTGTAAGGGTGGTGAGACACTGGAATGGGTTGCCCGGAGAGGTTGTGAATACACTCCCACTCTGGAGGCATTCAAGGCCTGGCTGGATGGGGCTTTGAGCAACAGTCTATAGCAGGGGGGTTGGAACAAGGTGATCTTAAGGGTCCCTTCCAACCCAAACCATTCTGTGATTCTATGTATATGTGTTATGATGCAATTTGCAAAACGTATTCCAATTACTGTGAAGTAAGAATTAATTACAACAAATGTATGGAGTCTTATTTATTCTAGGAGGCATCTTCTGTTGATTTTTAAAACTTATATTATTGAACCTTAAAATCTATAGCTGCATTTTTGAACCTTTGTGTAACTGCTTGACTCTCTGTAAATTAATTATAGACAAAATATTAGCGTTTATTAAGCTTGTGCAAATGTAAGACTGTTATATCAGAGTAACTGTATTTTGACTTCTTAAAGTGTTGTCCATCTTTGTACATAAAATACTGTAGAAATAGTGGATCATTTGCTTTAAAATATAAATTGCAGCGAGTAAGCCATCTAAGGACAGTTGTTGCTTAAACTTATTCAGTTGCATATATCAATTACTGTGAATCTACTTCTCATTTCATTTTTTACTGCTAAGAATTGTGAGTCTGCTCTCCATTGCTCTAGGACTACTTTTAATATCCACTTACATTTCTCAATTAAGTGGTTGCTAGTATAGTGCTTTGTAATGGGTTCTTCTGGGTGGAGTTGATTGCTTCTTTCTGAAGTTTTGGCTTGACCATTGCCCGTCAATTTGTTGAAATCATTCAAGATAGAATAAATGAACAGTAGATTGGGAAGCGGAAGCATACCTTGGAATTTTTCTTAGTCGTGAGTTCAGTTGACCTCAAACAGATATATTTGAATGGAAAAGTTAGACATTGCTTTTTAAATAATTTTTTTACTTGCAGCTGTGTATTTGGTTGAGTCGCCATCCCTGGGTGTGTTTAAGAGCCATTTGGATGTGGTGCTCGGAGATATGATTTAGCAGAGGGTTGTTAGAGTTAGGGTACTATGATTAGGCTGTGGTTGGACTTGATGGTCTTTGAGGTCTTTTCCAACCTGAGTAATTCTATGATTCTTTGATTCTAAGGGAAAGACCAATTGGCAGCAAGTACAAAAATGAAATAAATTACATAAACTTCTATGGGCTGCTCAGATCTGCCTGCATATTAGTATACTATTTTTGCAGTAGGAGAAAATTAGGAACATTTTCTAACTAGAAGATCAGTACTTGTGAAGTATTCAAACAAGATATTGTGGGAAAACAGTTAAACCTTGGCTTTTTTTTTTTTTTTCCTGCAACCCCAGAGTATTCTTGCTGTCCACCTTCCCTTTCTGATGCCTGCTGCTGCTTCTTCTACTCTAGCCTCTCTCCCATTGCTGTGTTCAATACTACTAAGCATCTGATGTGGCAGGCAAGCTACGAGCTGTGGCAGGAACACAAAATCATCTTTGGTTCAGTAAAATCTGACCATTGCAGATAGATGAATCCTTTAAAGTTGCAGCAGTTTACTCTGAGTTTTAAGAGGTGTCCTTAACTGTTGTACATGGGGGAGGGGGAAAAAGAAAAACATATAACAGTAAAGTACTTTGGTGCACACACTGTGAAGCTATTCATCTCTTCAATATTTAGCAGTGTAACTTCTGCTTCAGTACTGCCTGTGAGGGAGTAAATAGTAGCACTGCATACCATCTGTGATGTCCTTTTTGAAAAGAAGTATTTCTGAAGTGAGAATTGTGTAGAATCTTGAAGCTGGTAATACGTTGCCATAGCAACTGAAGGAGTCAGAGACCAGCAGTTTGGTTCAGAGTTCTTTCAGGTGTGTGTGGTTTGTTTGAACTAGACTAGGGAGCTGGTCAGAATCAATGCAGGTTGGTTGGTATGTTGGTTGATTTTTGTTAAAACTAGTCTGGCAAAAGAAGAAGAGACCAGTTTCTGGTTTTCATTCATTCTTGCACTGTTTGTGCCAGCACAAAGGGTTCAGGTGCAGGAAAAAAAACAACAAAACAGAAACAGATTCTTACTATCATTGTCATTTTATGCAGTCTTAAGTTGAACCCATACCGTATGTCTTTTTGGAAATGACTAAGAGTAGCCAGTATCAGTGGAAGAGTATAAACGCACTTTCTGAAGCTTCTTGCTATTGTGGGCTTGGTAGAGGAGCTGGAAATTACATTAATTTATGGAACAGTAAGTTGGCACCGTCTTAGGTTATGGAACAAAGAGTTCTTGTCTCTTTGGATTTTTCTGAGCATCCGAAGAGCTGTAGCAAACCCGTAGATGAGCATTTGTGTCAAAAAGATTCTGACTGGCCTCTGGTGAGTGGTCTGTTCTGGGAGTTTGCATCTCTTCTCCAGGCAGAAATGTGTCCTGAGCAATGCAGGAGGGTACCAGGGCCATTTTGTGAGTTCAGAACTTACTCGTAAGTGTTGCATGAATCTTGAAAAACTGGAAAATGCCAACTAAAAGGCTTCCACAATAACTCAGTCTTTGTGAAGGGCGCTTTTTAAAAATCACCCTAATTCACACCTACTGCAAGTCATTAGTAGTCAGTTTAATGTTTTATCAATTGATTATATTGATGTAGAAATGATATAATTTGCATATCAGCTGAGGCATTAATTAATATTCATCTCAACTCATAGTTTCAAGATGAAACTATTAATTCTTTTAACAAAGTTAACATTTATTAATTGCATGTATTGTAGAAGTTTAGTATAGGCTGTTTTGGGACCACTTTACAAAAGAAACCTCTTCGCATGCCCAGTGCACAAGCAATTTTTTTGTCTCCTGCTTTCCCATATTATTCTGATTTCTTGCCACTTTCTGAAGATGTGGAACCAGAGTAGGGCACACACTTATCACATGAGGCACATAAGTACTACCAGTCCTTTTCAGTCTTTTGAATTACTTTAGTTTACTGTTATGATTCTGGTTGAAGTCTTGTATGTGCTTTTTTTTTGTTTGTTTGTTTGTTTTTTCCCTCAGTTTTCATGGGACGGGAAAGGACAGCATAGTATCTAATTGCTAAAACAATGAGAATCTCATAGTCCTCTGAGAGTAAAACTTGGCTTGCTAATTTTAGAAACAAAGCTTGAGTTCTCCAGCACAGTTTTGATATAGTAAATCCTCCACAATCTTTTCTTCTTCTGTCATTTGCTCTGTGGCAAGAGATTGAATACATTCCTCCAAGTCCCTTTTTCTGCCTTTTGAGATTTGTCAAGTGTCGAATCATGTCTTAGTGGCTTATACCTTTTTCAGGTTGTCTCCCATGCAGGTACTACATAGCCCATTAGCTGCTTTAAGTTTCAGAAGGTGGAAAATTGAAGTAATTAAGCAACTGTTTTAAGCACCAACCAAAAATATTTAGTCATTGGTAATCTACAGTCAAGAACAGAGATGAATGAAAAACTGTTTCAAGGAAGACCAAGTTACACAGGGAATGACTCCATTAACAGGCCTGATACAGTCCAGAAGCCTTGGCTAAATAAACTGATCACTGACTTCCTGTGTATTATCCAGCATTGCTCAAAAGTTGAAAACCTTCATCATCTCAGTGACTTGCTAAGATTCGGGAGAATGGAGAACTTTCAAGGTGTGATGGCAGTAAGCATCTTTACAATAGAAGGAACATCTGCTACAGACATGTCACTTGTGCAGGAGCTAAATATCTGAAGAGACTTCCTGGAAAGCTGCTGTTACTATTTTCCACTCCAAGTAAACACTGCTTACTTAGTTGTATTCGTTAAGATGAACCTCTTCCAAAATTTACACTTCTAGTTCCTTCCCTGACACTGTAATATCACTTGAGTGTACTACGTGGTTACCAACAAAAACACATCATGTTATTACTGCCTTTGATGACTGTAATTTTCTGTGTTCCATACATCCTGCCAGTGACACAGGTGGAATGTTCCATACCAAGAGAGATCTTAGAAATTTAGATCTTTCTTTGAGTTAATTAGCTCATTTCCCCTTTTATTTTCTTTTGGCTTCTTAAGGCCAATCCTTGAGGACAGGTCATTGCAGCCATCAGAGCAGGTTTTGCTTCAGTTTCATTTTTAATGCTGTCATTTTGTTAAGCATAATGATGGGAGAGGTATCAAATACTCAACTTTTCCCAAGCAGAGTATGAAGTAGATCCACAAAATTTGAGGTAATATCTTGGCTATGTGAACAAATTATATAGAATCATAGAGCGGGACCTTTAAAGATCATTTAATCTACCCTCCTGCTATAGGGCAGGGGCAGCTTCCACTAATGTGCCATGTCCACCCTGATTTTGAACGCTACCATTGATGGGGGCATCCACAAGTTCTCTGGACCTATTTTGGTGTCACCACCCTCATCATAAAACATTTCTTCCTTATGTCTAAGCTAGTTAGACAGTTTCAAACCCTTACCTTTTGTACTATCACTATAGGCCTTGGTAAAAAGTCCTTATCCATGTTTCTTATGTTTTCCCTTTATGTCTTGAAGGGCTGCCATAAGGTCTCCACAGTGTCTTCTTTTTTCAGGCTGAACATCCCCAGGTCTCAGCCTGTTTTCAAGGGAGAAGTGTTTCTTCCCTTTCATTGTTTTTGTTGCCCTCCTTTGGGCTGTGAAACATGTATATCAGCAGTATTAACCACTTTTCCAGCTGGGTATTCAATATAAACAAAGCAAAGCAATTCAGTTCTATTATCAAGGTTTCATTAGTTTAGAGGTGTCTCCTCTGCAGGTGAGAGGACTGCTGCTTTCTCTTTCTGTATATTGTGCTCATTGTGCCTTTAGAAGATGAGATTGTGTGTCTCCCATTCTTTTCTCTGGAGGAGGAGATGTTTGCCTCTGTGAAGCTATGAGTCCTAATTTATAGTGTTGCCCCAGCACCTTGCCTTCCCCACACACCTTTTCTTTAATGCATAGCTACCTCAGTTTTCCTGTTGTGCTTTTTGGTTGTCTTTGGGAGGATGTGAGATTGAAGCTTTTCCTGGCTGTGCTTCAGTTTAACTCCCAGACAGGATTTTGCCCAGGGCAGCAACTACTGAATTAATATACTCCATAGCACTCACTGATCTATTCTTACAGATCAAAGTCAAATTTCACTCCATTGCATTCTTATTCCTCTTTTTTCTATATACATACTCTAGAACTCCCTGATACTTATTATACCCGGATATTATATATATATATATGTTTATATATATATATATATATGTTTATTTATTTTTAAGGTAGGGAAAGCTTGCCCTGCCACCCCCAGTTTTGGGCTTCTAGTTCAGTATTGATTCCGTTTTCACTAGTAACCTTCAGCTGCATTCTTGCAGCCAGCTGTCAGTGACTGATCCAGGCACTCTGCCCTTTCAGAAAGTGAAGCTTCATTTGTTTAAAGGTTATAGTGCCATTTTAAAGCAGTAAATCAAAAGCTGTCACTTTTGTTATCTAGCATTTCTTGGCCCTTCCTTTGTTAAAAACGAAACCTGAACAATAGGTGGTGATCTTTTCATATTTTAGGAATTTCTTCTCAAATGTCACAAGGCTTTGTAGAATTCAGTTATATTCTGAGGCTGGGCAGTCAGTCCATCTTAGTGTCTCTATTTGAACTTGGTGTTTTTCTTCTGCTGGGTTTCTGTTGTTGCAAATTCATGGCAGTGTAAGATATACTCTCTGGTATCTGCGCTCAAACTGAGCTTCACATAACCTGAAAATTCAATAGCAAAATTATAGTGTTGGAAAGGTCTCCCATACCTTGAATTAGAACATGCTATGTCATACATGAACTAAATCATGATTTAGCATGCTAAAAATATGATATTGCTTGAGGATTTCTCTGAACTTGCCTTCTTGCAGTCTTTTTTTTTGCTTAAAGTTAGTTAGTTCCATGCTTTATTTGTTCCCCATCTGTTAGACTTTATAAGAAAATAGAAAGTCCACCTATGTAACTACCCTACAGTGTGTGTCTGCAGATTTTTGTTATTAATGTTTGGATTTTTTTTATTTTTTAAGATTATTAAATCTTAGTGGACTAAGTAGCATTTGTCTATCTTTGACATTTCACAGCAGTGATAAAAGTAATAATTCCTTGTTGGCATCTCCTATGTTTACACATATATACATACATTATATATACTTACGCATAATGTATATTTAATATACATAATGCATGCTTAGGTACAATGTCTGATGTTTCAAGAGCTCCTCTGGGACTGTAGAATTGTTCATGATGTTTACATGATATTTTGAGAACAGTTTCCTCTGAGTTTCTGACCAATAATGACCAATTCTGTGTGCCTCCGGTGGCGCAGTGGTATAAGGTGCTGCTTGCAACACCAGAGGCCCGGGGTTCGAATCCCCCCTGTGCTGCAAGTGGCAGAAATGCTGCTCTGCTACAAAGAAAGGCTCGAATCCCGGGAGTAGGACTCGATGATCTCTAAGGTCCCTTCCAACTCGCACGATACTGTGATACTGTGATAATGGAGCTATGTAGGACTGCACCCTACCCTTACGTATTTAAATCTGTGCCATTTCATTTCACACATCTCAATACACTTGAGACATCACTAGAAACATCTGAAAATAAGTTCATGTGATTTCTTTCCCTCATAAGATGTGATGTTCTGTGTTCAAAGATACCAGAGAACAGCACATTCTCTTTGACTTGAAATATGCTGATACGCCTCTACTGCTGCTTCCTGTAAATTTGCATTGATTCTCCTTATCATGTGCCAAAGCTTCTGATTTATATTTAAGTAAGCTTCTAAGCACCGTCTTTTCTTCATGAATTGCAAAATTTGTTCATGTTATGAAGAAAATAAACTTGGTATGAGAGGACCACTGTTGCTCTCCTATACTTCCTGTCTAAGCTTTCATGATCCACTATAGAAAACATTCACTCAACCTCTTTTCCTGTTCACGGCCTGGATTTCTTCACAGTCTTATTGGTACACAAAATGTAGCACATTTCTCAAGTTCTGAGATTTTTAATTGTCCTTGTCCTTACAGCTCTACAGACAGATTATTTTCCTGATTATTCTGAAGTTATTAAATCAATCACATCCCTTGACCTACTGGCTATGTGTTTACTGAAACAGCCTGGGAAGCAGTCAGTGCAAAGGTTTAATGCTTGTTTATATGTTCATCTTGTTGTTCATTAGAGATCTTGGGTCCTCTTTCTTAAGGTATTTTCTGGTTGGTAGCTTTGAGCACTGCTGTGTGGTGTTCTATCCCAGATGCAAGGCCCTGAATTTGGCTTTGTTGATCTTTATGTGGTTTCAGCCTTTCTAGTTCCTGCTTAAGAGCAGCCCTGTCCTCCCATATTTCAAGTGCTCCCTACCATCAGTGAATGTGCAAAGAGGAAACTGATAGTATCTTCTGGGCCATTAGTAAAAACAGTGATTGATATCAGTCCTGAAGTTGTGCCTTTTGCCACTGGCAAGCAGTTGGCTTGGTGAACCACTGACCTCTGTTGAATTTCCACTCATCTTGTAATTTCTCCATGCATTCCCACGTCACCCCAGTTTGGCTACAAAGGTTCATTGAGATGCTGCGTTGAAAGCCATGCCACAGTCAAGAAAAGGAAATGTGTACTGCTCTTCCATCTTATCATGGAAAGCAATCATATTGATCAAACATGGTTTAATTCTTAGTAGTTCCATCTTGGCCATTCCTGTTCTTTCTTATCCATCGTGCTCTTGGAAGTGACTTCCAGAAGGATTTGCTCCATTCTCTTTGCAGAATGAGGTTCCAGCCTGTAGTTTTCTGGGTTATTCTGGGTTGCTCTGATTTCAAGACAGACATGATGCTTGACCTTTACCCAGTCATTAGGAGTCTCCCCCAGTTACAGTGACCTTTCAGAGAAGGCGAGCAGCTGGCTGACAGTGTTGATTGGCTCCTTCAGCACTCTCAAATGTATCCTGTCTTGACCCACAGCCAAGTTTGCTCCTTGCTTTGCTGCCCCACATTCTGGGTCAGGGAGCTGGATGGCCTACAAGCCATGGCAATAAAGTAAGAAGCAAAAAAGACATAAAGACATGGTTACCTTGATCTCTGTGACCTTTACCATTAAATCCACTATGCTGTTGAGAGCGGTGGGCCCTCGTTTGCCTCATTCTTTGTTTTATTACTGCATAAAAGCTCATTCCCCTTCATAACTGGTTAGTTTCAACTCCATCTTTTCTTCCCCAGTTCTGCCCTTGCATGCCTGGGACATTCCTGCTGGACACTGGGTAGCCTAGTCCTGTTTGTGCATTTCAAACCTTTGCTTTTTGTGCTTGAGTTGAGGCAGGGGTTACCCATTCAGCCAGTCTGGCTCCCTGCCATGCCTGCTTGATTTCTAGCTAACTAGAACAGACTGTTCTTATGCTCTGAACACGTCATCTTCAAAGATCAACCCACTCTTCTACCCTCCACAGCAACTTCCCACAGGATCCTGCCTGTAAACCCCCTGAACAAACTGTAGTCTGTTCTCCTGAAGTCCAGGGTCTGCTGCTTGCCCTCCTCAGTTTTCTCAGGGTCTTAAATTCCACCAGTTCACCCTTGCTTCAGCCAAGGCTGACATTGATTTTTGTCATCCCTTACCAATTCTTCATTGTTCGTGAGCAATATAATTGAGCATCTCCCCAGCTGGATTAGTTGCTTGTTTGGATTAAAATAAATCTTGATGGTCAGGAATCTCTTGGATTGCTTGTATCCTGCCAGGATGCCCTTCAAGAGTATGTAGAAATGGTTAAGCTATTTACTAGATATTCATTATCATTAACTTCCCACTGACAGTGTCATCTAAAAGTCATACAGAATTAATTGTCTCTCTCATGCCTTTTTCCCCCATTAAGTCTAAAGTCCTTTTTAATTCCTTTCTTAGGATCAAATTCCGTAGTCATTGACCCTAAAAAGGAATCTCAAAACATATGCATCTACTCCTCTCTTAATGTAAGCATCCACAGCTCTTCATACAGTTTAATGTTCTCTGCTGGGGGGGGGGTTGATCAAGCCAACTTTCCTTCCCTTATGTTCTTCCTATAAATGTGTGAGGGGGAGTGTCAAGACTTGGCACACCAAGACAGATTACGTCCAGTATTGTGGATTCCATTCATTGCTTCCATTACTGTTTGTCCTTGCAATAAGAATGGATTTTTGAAATGTGTTTAGCCAGGAATGCATTCACTAACGTGCTGAAATCCTTGCATGATACAGCCTGGAGTTGAACATGAAGGTTCTTGAGTTGCGTTCTTCACGGTTGTTGAACTCTCCAGCTGTGTGGAAGCAGTTTGCACCTGCAGTGCTTATGAATGCAGCTGATGCTTCCCTCAGCATTGCTGATGGAGTGTCGATTGATTGTGGCAGCACAGTGAATGTCAGTGAGTGAATGTCTGAAAATTCATGGTGTCTCTGTTTCTTGTCATTACCAGGGTCTTTCTGGAAGCTGTTCCTTGATATAGGAGATATAGTATGAGAACTAGCAAGTTCTGAAAGATATTTCAGTTGTTACAGTTTAATATTTGCCAAATGATATTGAAAGGAACGTTTTTAAAGGTAACTATAGATTTCACAGGTTGCTAGGAAGGCTATAAACAAACATGTAGGTAAAAATGCCTTTTTTTTACTCTAGATGGCAAATATTACAGGAAATGAATGTATTTTGTTAATATGTGCATTATCCCACCGTTTATTTCTTTTGTTTTAGATGAGAAGATTGTGGAAAAAATACGCGCTTTACAAATGAAAGCTGAAGACTATGACGTAGTTAAGGTGATTGGAAGAGGGGCTTTTGGAGAAGTGCAGCTGGTAAGAAAGTGATGATTTATTGATTTACAGATTTGTGGCTGTAGTAAAACCCTTTTCAACTCTTGCATGCTTCAGATCTAAAAATGCATTCTTACAGAGAAGGTTAAAGTCAAAAACATTATTGTTGTATCCTGAGGTCATTTCTGTGCGTAGTAAGCAATACCTTTAAGTTAAAAACATGATCAGTTGGATGGAAAGGACTTAGAATCTAGTTTATCATACTTACAGCAAAATGGAACAGGTAGTTCCAAACAGCTTTATTCATTTATTTATGTGTTTGTTTTTGTCACAAGCATCACCATATGAGAATGTCTGAACTCATCCAATTGAAGAACAAGCTAATTGTGAAGCAGAAACTGTCGTTTTACTCTTCCTGCTAATTTGCAGGAGGTGAAGCTGGTTAACTTGTTGCCACGAAGTAACAAAAATCTTTGTTTGCTGCAGTTTTTTGATGTGGCACTGTCAGTTTACTGCTGAGTGCTAACTTTGTGCTGGGAAGCAGGGAAAATCATATGGCCTTGGGATGTACAGCATTTTTGGAGAGCAGTGTTGTGGAGTTTTGTTGAGGAATCTTGCAAGTTCTTGTGTCCAAAGAGCTTGTGTGATGTGCACCGTTAATAATTGCAGTAAATTTATTACCCAAGGTTTTGCACTTGGGCCGGAAGAACCCCAGGCACTTGTACAGGCTGGGAGGAGTTGTCCTTGAGAGCAGCTTGGCAGAGAAAGACCTAGGGGTCCTGATAGATGAGAAACTTAACATGAGCCAGCAGTGCGCTCTGGCAGCCCGGAAGGCAAATGGGATCCTGGGCTCCATCAGGAGAGGGGTGGTCAGCAGGGATAGGGAGGTGATTGTCCCTCTCTACTCTGCTCTTGTGAGGCCCCATCTGGAGTACTGTGTCCAGGTGTGGAGCCCTCAGTACAAAAAAGATATGGAGATTTTGGAAAGGGTCCAGAGGAGGGCCACGAAGATGATCAGGGGGCTGGAGCACCTCCCCTATGAGGACAGGCTGAGGGAGTTGGGTTTGTTCAGCCTGGAGAAGAGAAGGTTGCGGGGTGACCTCATTGCAGCCTTTCAGTACCTGAAGGGAACTTACTCCCAGGAGGGGAGCAAACTCTTCGAAAGGGCTGATAATAGCAGGACTAGGGGAAATGGTTTTAAGTTAAAAGGTTAGGTTGGATGTTAGGGGGAAGTTCTTTACTAGGAGAGTGGTTAGGTCCTGGAACAGGCTGCCCAGGGAGGTTGTGGATGCCCCGTCCTTGGAGATGTTCAAGACCAGGTTGGACAGGGCTCTGGGCAACCTGATCTAGTAAAGGCGTATGTTTGGTGGCCCTGCTAGGCAGGGGGGTTGGAACTACATGATCCTTGAGGTCCCTTCCAACCCGGGTCATTCTGTGATTCTGTGATTTCTAAAATCGTCTGTCTATTCTGTACTAGCATTGGTGAAATGGGACGGAACTGGGCAGGATTAAAAAGCAGGCTTTTAAGAATTCTTTCGTAGTTATTATTTATTTCTTGTTTACCTTGCAGCAATGACTTGATAAAAGTTACTACCTTGAACAGACGTAGTTTTGATGATTCTTTACCAGCAAGGCAATGTTTTTGTCTCAAAATAGTTTCAAGAGTCATGGTGTATTAGATGAGTTAAGCAGTAGATCCCTGGTTACCATTCAATGCAATATAAAAAGGTAAAATCTTTCTTTGCTTACTCTTCTTGGCTGTGTAACGCGTTTCTCAAGGTAAAATGGAAATTGGAGTAAGGGAGGCTGTGGTTAGCCTAACACTATTTCTGTGCCTCGTGGAGAAATGCAAGTTTAGATTTGATTCATATGTGGCAGTTAACAAATTTGGTTCAGAGGTTTTGTAAATGTATTTTGGTTTCTATGCCATCTTCATCCAAGTGGATGGTAACATGGGCATGTGTCTCCCTCTCAGTTTCTTCTTGGGTCAGCTGCGCTTTGTTTCTATCCAGAAGAATTCAGGGGAGATAAAGAGGGATATTTCCAGAGATGATGTTTTCAATGAAGACTTTAAAGAATTAATGGGTGTATTGCTTTTATATCTTTGCTGGCAAGAGATTAAAAAGGAAAACAAAACTGTCAGCAGAACCCTGTGTACTTGAGAAAAAATGGCTGCGGGGAGCTTTGTAGCAAAGCAGTCTGCTCTTAGGCCGCTCTGTCTTTACATCAGTTATCAAATGTTTCATTTAAACTATATTATTAGACTATTTTTCATCATATTTTTCCAGTACCATCTACTGGAAAGAGCATCTACTAGAGAAGCTTTTGAGGTATTCCTTTGCCACGTGCTTGAACAGAAATCAGAGAAAAAATCATGTTGTAAGGACTGGAATTCCTCTTCCATCTACTGGGGGGGGAAATGAGAAATGGGGAATACTAATAACAGAATAACAGAAGATAGGTTTTTCTTTTTGTTTTCTTTATATGTATTTGTGAACATTTATGGGATTTGGTTTTGTTTGTTTGATTTTGGGTTTTTTTTTTGCAAGTTATTGGATAGTTTTCTTTAAATCTCTTGATAACATTTAATTTTAAATAGAAATTCTTAATTGGTTCTGGTTTGGATGCATACCTTTGTAAACTTCTAAAGAAGAGGCGATTGTTCACAGCAGTGAGTCCTGCAGCCAGGTACCTGGAGTAATCTGAAGACAAACTTTGGTTCTCATTTGGTTAATCATTACAATGGGATGTTGAAATCCGCAGTAACTCAGAGTGGTTTGCTTGTAATTCTGTTCTCTTTAAGTTGGCCCCCCAGAATAAAAAAAACAAGCTAAAAGTTTGTAACGCTGGACCAACATTTCTGTTCTTTCCTAGAGCTCTTCTGTATATTATGCCAGCTTTAGAGAACATTCTCTGTCTGGAATGTAACAAGTGTAAGCAGAAACAATGATGCTGCAATGTCTTACAGATAAAAACCAATGGGTTAATAAATACCACTGTTGATCTGAACTAATATTAGCTGGTGATGAGAGCACACATACCTAGATTTTTTGCCTCACAAGGTATGATACAAGTTTAAGCTATTGAGTTAAGCTATATCTATTTCTACTCCATTTGTAATGTTAACACCACAGTTGCAGATGATAGATTTGCAGTAATCAAAATATTTTTCAACGCATTCTGTGATCAGAATAGAAATCTGCTTCACTGGGGGCCAAACCGCAAAAGAACCATAAATAAAACATATTTGACTACGTGAGTAAAATTCATGAATATCATGTTATGCACAATTGTTTATTAAATCTTTGTAATACTTAAACACAACAATACAAAAGAACGAGCATGCTAACATGCAGCATAGAATACCCAGCTATGACCTCCTTCTTGTTTTTTTTCTCCCTAGTTTTTAGCTCCTATATGGCATTTCTGAAAACTCAGAAGCATTAAATTCTATGCTTGCCTTCCCCTTTGCTAAGAATTTTCTGTCTGCAGCCAGATCACTTCTCTTACGTAGTGGCATAAATAAAAGGGCCTTGGTGTCTTGAGCAGACATGAAAATTGAATTATGGTGCTATATATGTTGCTTCTGGTTTATGCAGAAACATTAATTAATGAAAGTACATCCCGAGTGCCTCTTCTGCTTTTACTTTAAGAAAAATCAGCTTGGTTTGAAACTGAAACTTCTTATCATTTCCTTTGCTAAGGTCTTGTTACCCAGGTCTGTAGCGCTGCAGTGACAGCAGACTGACGTTGTATGCCGGAACTGAAAGCTAGCCAGCAGCTTCTATTTGGGTAGTAAAGGCTGGGCTGGGTGACAGTCTGAATACAGCGGGATTTCTTGGCTTTGGAAACCAGTGACTGTCATAGCACATGTAGCCAGGTGCTGCTTTGGTTTTTTTCCAGGAAATGCTTTGTATGTGAGGTTTTGTTCCCCAGCCACTGCTGATGTGGTAGCGCTATTAAAGCAGTCATGGTCTACTACCCACAAGCGTTTCAGGAGGTGAACTTCATACCTTATCTGTAACTTCTTACGGATCTCATAGGTGATTTAGGATATTTGTGCTTATTTCAGAGCCTGAGAGTTCATTTCACAACTCCATCCGAGGATTTTCATTTTCTTTTATGATAAAAATTTGGTACCATTGTCAATACTGTGTATGTGATCTGATGGTTGGGTTTTTGTTTGTTTGTTTGTTTGTTTCTTGCCTACAGATTATCATCCAATGTGAATACAGTAGAAATTATGAATGTATTTCCTGCATTTCCTGAAAGTCTTAGATTGATACGGTTTTGTCTGTCCCTGGTGAAGCAGAGCAGAAGGAAATTCTTATTTCTTAATGCATTTTCATACGTTAAACAAGTCTGTGTTACTTTATGCTGATGGCATGAAGGGATTTTCCTACCTATTTTAAGAGTTACTCTGGTGAGCTACAGTTTAAATTTGGCAGTTTATTTAACCGCTTGGAAGAAACTAAAGCATCGTGACAGTTTAATACATGAATAATCTGCTGCTTGAGCCAATACACGTATGTACAAATATAGCTCTGGAGAAAGAACTCAGTGGCCAGAGTCTTCAAGGGCTGTGCTGGTGATACAAGAACTCCTATCACTGGTGGGTCTGTTCACCTGCCAGGCGCGCTCAGGGTGCAGAATAAACCCATGGTGAAATTTTCAAGAAGCAATTCAGCCAAAGAATAACGTGATGGTCCTTCCTTGCAGAGGTGTATGCGATGAGCAGGGGAACAGAGACGGACAGTTTCTTTTGTTCCTCATACACACGTGCTTTCTTCAGGCTGTGCTGAATTTTGGAGATGTTTTTTCTGTGTAATTGAAGATAATTATTGTTGCAAATGAAGGCAGCCTTACTAACCACACCCAGGCAAGACTGCACAACGTTTAGGAGCCATAAACTACTAAAATGCATTAGAGGCACGTGTGCAGCTTCACAGAAGATGCTTTTGTGATTAAACAGTATTTTTGGTTAAGGTTGCTTGTCTTTGTGTTTCCTTTCTTTCTGAACAGGATTACAAAAGCCCTATGATACGGAGCACAGTTCGTGGTGTTCTACCAGTTCTTTGTCAATAAATTTGTCCAGCATTAGAAAGTGGCAGGGAGGTCGTTTTCAAAATCTTCTTTCAAGGCACCTTTACTAGCAAGTTGTGAATGTGCTTGGAGCACGTAGGTAGTGTGCTGCTGTTTTGAGGTTTGGTTGGAGGCTTTTTGATGTAGTTATACATAAAAAGGTGCTGGCCAGTGTTATATAACCTGTATAGTTATACAGGGTGCTAAGAGTAACATTTGAAAATCTTAACCTGTATCTTGAGAGGAAAAAGCTCCAAGTTTGGAGACAGTAGGTTGGGAACAATAGATAATCCTGATGGATAATCTTGTTTCTATCCATGTTTTCACTCCTTTGGTTTTTTTTTTTTTTCTAATCTTAGTTTTTCTTCTGTTTGTACAAATCACTCCCGCTGACTCAAGCACCAGCATGAATGTTTACAGCTCCCCAGGAGCAGGAGGCTACTGCTCTCATGTTGGTAGACCACATAGGTGCTTCTGCAAAGCTTTGTACTGCAGATATAATGAATTGAAATGCTTGGATCTGTGCAGGATAAAAGAGCCTAATGAACGTTATTTCATGTAACACAGTTAAACTTAGACATTATACTGCAAGAACAGTTTGGAGGATATGATTTATCTCACTAGACATTGGGTTTGAAAATGCAACAGGTCTTAGCCATTTGATTTTGATGTCAAAAATTTTAATTGATTTTTCAGAAATGGAAAATATACAAAAACTTAAGATGTAGTTGGTTTCTTTTTTTCTGCTAACTCAGACACCTCACAGATGAGTGGTCCTCACCTTGATTTATGCCAGGAACACTCAACAATGTTAAAATTGTAATTGCTTTCTAAGTAGTATTACTTTAGTGTTTCATTAACATCACTGCCAGTGTTTTACGATTCCATTTCTTGTCCATATTCAGATGAGATTTTCCAAAAGAGTTAAGTTTCATTTCTTCTTGCATGATGAAACTTCTGAATGGAGCACAGAAAAACATTTTCTACTATAAACAGAACTATTGTGTTGTTTTTCTGGTATTGAGTGACTTGAAGTTGGTATATTCACACAGAAAATGCAAAGAGCTGACCTGCTGCTAATAGGAAGGTGGTATGTTTCTGATTCTGAAGATTTTTTGTATTGGTTTCAATTTGAGTAAGCAGGCTACCGAAGACAGCCCTTGTTTTTGTGGTCATAGCCATAATGACAAAGAACATACAGTCATACATTGGTTTACCTTCAGTAAAACATTTACCTACAAAAGTGTCTGCAGCCCTGTGGCACATCCTTCCTGTGGCCTCTCTGCTCTGGGGTTATAGCAGCAGCTGCAGCAGTTGGCTGAGCTGTGGCATATCTTCCCTTGGCATCCATGTTCCACCCCTGCCACTTTTTGTAGAGCAGCTGTCAGGTTTTTCTCTTCAGGTTTGGAAAATCTCAAGTTCTTGATATGTAGAAAGTTGAATATATGAAGATGTGAAGACATTTCATCCCAGCAAGTAGTTTGCAGATAAGAGAAATGTGGTATGTTGGTACACATCTTATTTTTTGTAAGACATCTTAAAGTTTGTTGCTTCTTTCCAACCACCAGGTTCGCCATAAAATGACACAGAAGGTTTATGCAATGAAGCTGCTTAGTAAATTTGAAATGATCAAGAGATCAGATTCAGCCTTCTTCTGGGAAGAAAGAGATATCATGGCCTTTGCCAATAGTCCCTGGGTGGTTCAGGTAAGGCAGATGCATAACAGTAAAATAATAATAGTAATAAAGGCCTTAGACTTGAATTTACAGCTAAGCTCAAATAATGGATTTAAATTCAGATCATATTTTTAAGATGTATGTTTACAGCAATTTCAATGAGTTTTGTGCATTTGGTTATGTTAGAAGGTAGATTAACTTGCATTATCATCACTACAAATGCATCATACAGTGCAATCACAACTGAATTCTAAAGTAACCACATAAGGGGGGTGAAACACAGGCAATAATTGCCCAGAGAGGTGGTGGATGCTCCAACCTTGGAGACATTCAAGGTCAGGCTGGATAGGGCTCTGAGAAACACGATCTATCTGTAGATGTCCCTGTTCATTGCAGGGAAGTTGAACTGAATGACCTTTAAGGGTCCCTTCCAAATCAAATGATTCTGTGATTCTATTTGGAATAACAGGGAGATAAGAGAACTTTCCAGCTAAGAATTCTGTATATAAATGTAGAAACAAATGTCAAGCTTTATTTCCAATCTTTCCTGGTGATACGGTCAGTTGATCAGTAGAGTTCAGTATTATGAATGCTTTAAGTTGTCAGTGGCTTTTCAGATGCAAATATTGTAGATGGAGGAGTGCAGGCTCCTGGTCTCCAACAAGACAGAAGATTGTATCAGTGCTTTGCTTGAAACCAGCTTCTGTTCAGTGGTCTGTTGCTGCATCTCAGCTCAGAAGTAATATCTCCCAGCTGATGGAGAGTTGACTTTCTCAACTGTTCTTAAACATCACTGCTTGCATCTATTTCCTGGTATTTGTTATCATGTTTGTAAACTGGATTATCCATTTGGGAAGGATTAGTGCTAAATACATAACAAAATAGATTAATTTACTGCTGCAGTTTTTTGACAAACGTCTGGAGGTATTTGTAGCTTTTACAGTTCAACTAAATGTGCAATTGAAAATAGATGTATGACAGTTATCAAGGGATAGTGTAGCAGGCATGATATAATATGAGCCTGTATATAGAAGGTGATAGAATCATAGAATCAGAAGGACTTGGGCTGGAAGGGACCGCAAAGATCATCTAGTTCAATCCCCTGCCATGGGCAGAGTTGCCACCCACTGAATCAGGCAGTCGATGAGGCTGTGCATGTGAAATGAATTAAAATGCAGTTGCAGTTGTGCCTTCTGTGGTGAAGTGTCAGTGTGATGTATAGAAGTACTTAGGTCCAGGGAGATGGTTTTATGAAAATGTCAGTCCTGTTCTGAGATAGAAACTGGGACAAATGGTGCAGCTTTCCTGCTCCTTCTTTTTCAGGTGAAAGAAGAGGTGAAAGCAGAGCCCTAGATAGTGTTGGTTTTATGAAATCCCTGAGGACCAATACTGAAAGTGCTGTGTAAAGGCATAGGATTGCTATTTATCACTGTGTTAAATAAACACCTTTATGTGGGAATACAGAGACTATTTGGGATTTTAATTTAGACTTTAATGATCAAATAGATGTTTATGTTATATGTTTTGTATACTATCCATTTGCAAAAGTGAATGCAATGTTATATATACATGTATGCAGTAACGTGTGTTTGTAGCACTAATCTTCTTTCACCACTGAACAGTAAATTTTACTCCGAAGGTCCTGTCCCTGTAATAATTTTCCTGTCTTTAATGATCTCCCATATTTCATTACTGAGTGAATTCTCTGACACTTCTCTACTCAAAGCCTAAAATACATTTTAAAGAAGCTAAACTTACTGTCACTGTCATTCCTGTTAGAAGCACAGTAGCTCCAATATCTATCAAACTGTCATTTCATTGTTCAGTTCTTTAGACTGTGTAACCATGTTTAATTCTTTTCTCATTTCAGCATGCATGTTAGTTTAGGACAGAGTCAGTATTAACATAGTTTTTTGTAAATATATATGGAGATGTTGTATATAAATTTATGGTATATGAAATTCATAAATAGACTGATTGACTGTATTCTACTATAACTGACTACTATTCTACTATATTCTGCTATATACTATGCTACTGTTGATCTATGTTAAGATTGTTACAAGATGCCTGCTTTCTCAGATTTAATATTCTGCATTTTCAGTTGTAGGGATATTTTTTCTGTCTAGAAACACAGCAATTTAGATAGTCCTACAACTGAGGTAGCCATGAAGCCTTTTTCATTTCCTTTAAAATGAAAGTAAGGATCTTTAAAGTTTCAAATACAATTCAGTTTTATGTGCACTCGGGTTTAATGAAACCTCAGGTACTTTGTTATTTCTTCTAACTGTCTCTGAAAAATAACTGTTCCTTTTCCTATTTTGTTTTTTCCTTTTGCAGCTTTTTTGTGCCTTTCAAGATGACAAATACTTGTATATGGTAATGGAATACATGCCAGGAGGAGATCTTGTAAACCTTATGAGCAATTATGATGTGCCTGAGAAATGGGCCAAATTCTATACAGCCGAAGTTGTTCTTGCTCTTGATGCAATTCACTCCATGGGCTTGATACACAGAGATGTGAAGCCTGACAATATGCTATTAGATAAACATGGGCACCTGAAGCTGGCAGATTTTGGCACTTGCATGAAAATGGATGAAGTAAGTATGCAACTGAATAACGTATCATCTATGAAACTGTAATTCTATTTTCTCTTGAGCTACAATACCCAAAGGAATACTTATCAAATGGTTCACTTAGTTGGAAAGCTGTTCCTTGTCACCTATTTTTAAATACAAGAGTACTTTAAATAGTTTACCATTGTCGGTAATAAACTGTTCTGGCACATGGAAGGGGGAAATAAATTTAGTTTTTGTCATTTTTGAAAACATGTCTTAGTGAATTTCTGGGGTTCATTTCTTTGCCAAATGTCTGAAAAGCTTATTAGGCAGCTCCTAATTTCAGTATTAGCAACCTTGGAACAGTTCATAAGCTGACAGTTTTCTATAGATGATATTTTCTAGGCAAGATGCAGTCTATATTTTTTTTTCTAATTGTTCTCATAGCATCCTCTAGTGGTCATTAAAATGAGGTCACAATAAGGCAGCAGTGGTATGCGATCTAGTGATTAGAATTTCTGTTAGCTGTTACTCAAAATGTCATATTTTAACAGTCTAGATTTTATCATGTGCAGCCCAATGCAATTTTCTAATGAGGTTGCATAACTACTGTATTTTAAACAGACGTAATACCTTTTACTACTGTAGGAGACTAGCCTTGTAATTTGCACTTTTAAGTCTTCCATGACAAACAGTATCATGCAGTTTACACTGCATGCTCTTCTTGTGAAATTGTAACAGATTCTCATAAACTGTGTATGATTGTATGTTATCATTTATCAGGCCTTTGAAAGGTTTCTTTGTTTATCCCTCTTAAGCTTATTTGCTTCAGTGATTCTTTCTGTGTTATTTAGGCCGTGCTTGGTATAATCTCTGCAATCTATTTAATTTGCAATTGCATTAAGTTAATATCTATTCAACTGTATCCAGAAATGCTGTCTGCTTTCTTTCTTTCAAATGTCAGTATATCACTGCTGAACAAATACAACTGTGTATTGAGAACTCTGTTGTGCTGATATTGTTATTCTAAGTTATTCAAATGCGGTTGATCATGTTGTGAACCTGAGATTGCTTGCGTACCTCTTGCTATAGCAAACTCCAGTTTACATGAGGCATCATCAACAGATGGATGATCTGCTAAAGAAGTTAATTTTTAATTGACTCCATTTGAAGTTCTAAATGTTTCTCAGACTCCGTGAAATGGCAAAAATATTTTATGCAGGAAACTTTGGAAGTTGAGAGGCTCTGGACTGTCTCCAAATCTCATGCTTCTTCTTACAAAACATGAACACATCCCAGCTGTGTAAACATAATATTGATGTTGGCAAGATGATTTCTAGAAAATATATGCTTACCCAACACTTATTTATTTTCTGACTTGGAGTTCTTTTAGCAGTTGTGCATTTCTTCCTCGTGCTTTTGAGACTGAGGAGAGCTCTGCTTCAGTTTGCTGGGAGACACAGTTTGGAAGACAAACTTTGTTAATACTTGCTGAGGAATTGGAATGGGTGTTCTCTTAAGTTGTTGTCCAAGCCAGCCCAGACACTTGCAGCAGAATTCCTCCTTAGTATGTGAAAAGAAATTGTTTAGTCTTTCAGTGATGTATTCCAACATAAAAGGAACTGGACCATTTATTTACCTTGGCTGTGATGTTTTGTTGTTGTTTTTTTAATCCACAACAAGGTGAATATCTGTAATTGAGTAAAGGTTCGGGCTGGCCTCAGTGATTTAGTAGGTATTAAAAAGAATCGCAGTGCATGTTTCACCAGACTATGTTTGCTGTATGTAATAAGCTAGACAGAAGCATGACTGATTACTGTAAGTGTTGTAGGGGCAGAAACTGCTTGGTGCTCTCAGGTCTGTGCTTAACTGGTTTGTGCTAACTGAACTTGCAGGAAAGCACAGACTTAAAGGTTATCTGTTGTAAAGAAGCAGGACCAAAAGAGGACCTATTTACCACTTGGGATCATTGCCACAGGTAGCTGAGCTGAAAGATTAAACGTGTTCCTCTTCTTAGAACTCACTTTCTAAGTCCCAGAATGGTTGAGGTTGGAGGGATCGCTGGAGGCCATCTGGTCTGATCCTCTGCTCAGCAGGATGCCTGCCTCTCCTTGATGGTCCTCCAGGACTGTGCTGAATCCTTCTTGCTTCAGTTTGTTGTTGATAGTCTGGTGCTCAAACTTGAGAGTAGCATTAACACCTGATCTGTGCTATCCTGACATGTCTGCACCAGCACTCTCCAGTTCTTGTTTGCTGATAAGATATTAATGAGGGAATTAAAGCCTCATTCTTAGCCTTGTTCCAAGACAGTGAGTCATTCAGGTGTACCTGAGGTCTTCCAGGGGATGAAACTAGAACTGCTTTGCCTTCAGCAATGTTACAGTTCTGTAAGATGCTAGGAGACACAGTAGCTCCACAGCCAAATTTTCCTAAGCTGTGAATACGTACTGTCTTGTTGACAAGCTTTTTCTTTTGTAGTTGTTCAAATCTCCCAGGTATCATCTGAGGTGATGAGAAAAGTCTCAGTCAAAAAGGGTAGCCTGATACTACTGGGAGAAGGTACCAGAACTGCTGTACTGAGTGTGCCGTTCAGGTACCGGAGGCTGACAGGACTGACACTTTGTCCAGAGAAAACAGAACCCTTCAGATCTCTTCAGCTGATGAAGTACAGAATGCAGATGTCATCTCACAGAATGTACAGTATGCCAAGATTTCATGTAGCACGCAAAGAGGACTTCCCTGTTTACTTGGCTTCGATGCCAGATCAAGGAAGCTAGTATGACAGTTGTACTGAGAGCATCCGGTACTTAAAAATACACACAGGGCAACACCTAGGTTTTGTTTTTTGTTTGTTTTTTTTTACAGTATGATTGTGTAAATGAGAGTGACAGAAATGCGGGAATGTTCTAGTAAGACAGTAATGTATTTTTAGATCTATTCCTGAGACAGAAAGTAGGGAGTTCTGTGGGGTAACGTGCAGCCAACTTACATGCTTAAGAGAAATACAGCCCATTGCAAACTGACATTAGCACACAGAGCCTTTCAGCCTGTAGAAATATTTTGTTTCATTGCATTGTCTTTTGACATCTTGCCTGAAAACTTAGTGTAACTACCTGGAATTCTTCAGCATCCATAAGATAATTGACGAGCTTTCTTGTCACTGTGTAGCAGCTGTCTGACTCGGGTAGGGCTGGCTTTTCTTTGGCACAAACTTTGCTTTGTTTTGCATAAGACTTCATAAAACATTAACATGTATGAAATATTAAAAGGTGATCTTGTTTTGCTGTATTAATTACAGAGGAGTGCGGAATGGAATGTTATTAAATGCTTAGGTGTCAAGGTGATGAGACTGGTCTAAATGCAGAGTTCTCGTGACTGAAGCTGTGGTCTTCAGAGAAATCTTTCAGGACTGTTCTGCTGCCATCTATTTAATGAAGTTTCTTACCTGGAGGTATTTGGTTGGCTTCAGCCAGGCTTCACTGAGAGAAGCACTGAGAGTGCTTTCTCTTGATGTAGTGTTGCATTTGGGTAAGGAAGGCACAGACATGCACTACTGTTGGAGGCTTGTGGAGGTCCTCCCATCACTAGTATTGAGAGGTCATAGTCGTGCTTAACTGAGTGCTATTGCTAGCAGAATGACCAACTAACTGTTCTAGTCATGTGCCAGGGCTCTGTTTGATTGTTCTTGAGTTTAGATTTCTGGAGCCTGGGGCTTTATCTTGTTTACTGGTGTTAAAGTGTTAATGTCATCTGTGGTGTCATCTAATGTCCAAAGAATGCATTAGCTCCTCTAAAAAGAGTTGCCTCGTTATTTTAGTTCAGGATGACCAAGCTATGTGTTTTGTCTGGTTCACTGTATAGAAAACAGTAGTTCAACTGCTCTAGCTGAGAAGTTAAGCTTCTCTTGTGTTCCAACTTTGTCTTTAGCTTCTTCTTCATTGTAGAAGAAAATAAGCAGAAAGAGATTTTTAGTACTGCTTAAGTCTGTGCAATATTTAATCATAGCTTCAGTTTTGGCCTACTGGTTCATGGTTTTGTAAGATTCTGTTTTAATACATAAATAAAAGTTTCTGGCTGTTCATATTCTATGTGAAAAGGATAATGTAACCGCATGTCTTAATTTTTACATGTAAATGCAGTTCCAAAAGCAAAATGATTCTTTTTATTTCCTTAAATATGAATTTTCATTTCAGTTTTTCCTACCAATATTCTGTATTAGTATTCAGCCAAAGGTGATGGAAAAATGCATGGAGAACTTTCGAAGGTAACTTGGACATTACTTTAGGCTGAGTGGCAAAGATGAGTGCATTTTTGGTACTTCTTTGGTTTTATCCAGGATTTAATTTCATTCATCCATCTGGTCTCTCTGGAATGAATGCAATGAATTTCATTAAAGGGAACAAGGCTCTAAGTTTGAAGCAGCATGCTGGCCTATCTGATGATATTTCTACATCATTAGCTCCTGCAAAGTGTGAAGCAAAGAGGATACATAATCACACCATTAATAAATGATGAATAGAAGAATAAATACATTAATCAAAATCACATAGTAATATTTCACTTTATTTTTCTTAGGCTTTGTTATTCGTTTAAAGTAGCTTTTACTTTCAACCTAAGATATGACTATTAGAATGAACCTGTGATTTGTTTGAATTACACAAACATATTATGTGTGAGCTGTGCAGGACCTAATAATCAAAATTATTCAGAAGTTCTTCCATGAATTCAATGAGATAAGGAACCATCCGATACAGCTCAGACTTGTTCATATTGAAACCAAGGGTGACGCAACGAAACGAGCCCATTTTTGAAATGCTGTTACAAAGAGAAATGGTTTGGTGTAGACAAAGGGGAGAGTAGGTTATCGGGATTGGCTAACTGCAGTTTTGTGTAAGGACTGAGCAGCAGTTTTAATGGGGCTGTTTGAATTGTTGCTGTTGCACAGACAGGTATGGTGCGCTGTGACACGGCTGTTGGAACCCCCGACTACATATCCCCCGAAGTTCTGAAATCACAAGGTGGTGATGGTTATTATGGACGGGAGTGTGACTGGTGGTCTGTGGGAGTTTTCCTTTTTGAGATGCTAGTTGGTAAGTAGCAATTTCTTCTGCTAAAAAGGTTGCGGTTTAGTCTGTGCTGTGCTTCTTTTTGCGTTGCTACCAGGGGTTGGTTGTACGTCATTATCTAACGGCTTCTGGATGCAGTTGTTTCATTCCTGTTCCCTTGTCTTTCTGTCTCTCTTATGCTGTCACAACTGTCTGTGTGCTTGCACAGTGATTAGGTTCTCTGACTCGGTTCAGCTTAAAACTAATTCCTAGAATACTTTTTATCTTGAATTGACTACCTCCCAACCTCAGTAAATGCTCATGCCATCTTCAGGTCAGGATTGAGTTGTTAGGGATGCAGAGATGGGAAATGAGTGGGAAGGACAGAACTGCTTTTGTTTTGTTTGTTTTTGTGTTTTCTTTTTCTTCCTCTCCCAGCACTAGCAATTGTTACTGATGGGTCAAAATGTCTCTGGCAGTATGGCTTGATTCTTTCTTTCTTGCTTGTGTCAGGATTTTCCAATAAAATACACTGGATTGCTATGGCAACATAGAATATAATCAGTTAAGGACATGAGTCATATGCAACTTAAAATACTCAGAAGATCAGTATTACAGCCCGATTACAGAAAGAGGGAATTGAGCATGTAATTATTCAAAATACATATCAGCATGCTGTGGGAATATTGCAGATGTGATGATGTTTCTGGCATCCTGAGCCCTGAAAGATGCTTTCATGGAATCATAGAATGGCTTGGGTTGGAAGGGGCCCCAGGGATCACCAGGTTCCAACTCCATTGGTCACAGGCAGGACCACCAACCTCCAGATCTGGTACTAGACCAGGCTGCCCAGGGTCCCATCCAACCCAGCTTTGAGCACCTCCGGGGACGGAGCATTCACAACCTTTCTGATGCTTTGATATATGCTGCCATTGAAATCTCCTCGACTCTGGGAATTAAACCATTTTGGTGTACAAATATATATTTTGTAGTTAATAGTCTCATAAACGATTTTAGCAATAAATGAATTTCTTCAGTAATAAAAATATTAGACATCTGCTCAGGGCCACGATTTAGCAGAGGGCTGTTAGGATAATATGGTTAGGTTGTGGTTGGATTTGATGATCTTTAAGGTCTTTTCCAACCTGAGCAATTCTATGATTCACAGATGCCCAGAAATGTTTTCTCAAGGCTTGTTGTGTGCTTTTTTGTTATTTGTTTATAAACTGCATCTGAGATGATGGTCCCCTTGTTATTACTGTATCAAAAACAGGAGCAGAATTATATAAAGGAGCTTCTACTTGTATAGAACAAAAATCCTTCTGCATTTCACTGCATCATCATGATGTTATCCCAGGCTTTCAGTATGAGTTGCTAAGCCGAGGGGGCTTATATTTGGCGCGGTTTCTCCTAAAATTTGGAGTTGTGCTTTGAGAAATTTCTAACATTTCATAAATCTCATGCATTTTTCCTACCACAGGCTGTCTATCTTGTTACAATATTTGAAGCCGTGCTATTTTTACACCTTTTTTTCCTTCTGTACTCAATGTCCTTTTTTTTTTCCTCCTTACATTCTAGACTGGAGTCTTTGCTTTCATTAACTCTGTGATTTTCACACCTTCGGATGGGTGTGAAATAACAGTTTTGTTTCTGTTGCAGTTCTGAACTTGTGATTAACACTGTACTTCTGTTGAATTCCATCTTCATTCTTCTGGCTTTTTGTGAAGTCTTCCTGTCACCTTGCTTTTTTAAGTTAATCTGAGCTTCTTTCTGCCTCTGCAAAGGGTATATGATTTTCTATCTGTACAGCCTTTTTGAAATGCTTTTGAAATCTGCTTCACCTTTATACTGAAAATTACAGGGCTTACTTATGCCCTGTAATTTTTTATTTATTTTTTTTGCCTGTTTATTTGTTATTCATCATCTTATTCCAATCTGCATTGTATTTCCTGTCTAACAGCGCCAACGTGATTTCCTTCAGTGACTTTGTTTGCAAACACAGTGTTTGAGGCTCACGTCAGATTCATTTGACAGTGTTTGAAGAAACATGCAACTTCTCTTAGATAACTGTATAGCTTTTCTGGTTCTTGTAACTGAACTAGAAATAATTAGGCTATTCAAGACAGATCTACTCCCACGTACATTGCTATTATGAAACAGACGCCAATGAGATTGCCTAGGGAGGTGGTTGAGTCACTTTCCCTGGAGGTGTCTGTGGAGAAATGTCGGTGGAAGGTGGACATTTGGACTTGGAGGGCTTTTCCAACCTTTTTGATTCTAGGGTTCTATGATTGTGTGAAATGATTTGGAGTGTCACTCTGGAGGTGAGGTGGTGCTGGACATCAGACCACATAGTGCAGAGCAGAGCAGACGAGCCCTCTCCTCTCCCAGTGGCAGTGCTGGACCTGGTGCAGCCCAGGGTATGGCCAGACCTTCTGTCTGTGAGGACACACTTTTGGCTCGCATTCAGTTTGCTGCCAAATTCTACGTTTATGTCAGAAGAAGAAACTAAAATTAACTGAATTTTGAACTTTAGGTGAGAAAGGTGGCCAAGGCTCAGCCAATGGGGCAGGGCTGGCTCGCCTGCCTCTGAGGCCTCACCTTGAGTACTGTGTCCAGTTTTGGGCACCTCAGCACAAGAAGGACATGGAGGTACTGGAGCAGGTCCAGAGAAGGGCAACGAGGCTCGTTAAGGGCTTGGAGAATCAGCCCTATGAGGAGAGGCTAAGGAAGCTGGGGCTGTTTAGTCTGAGGAAGAGGAGGCTGAGGGGAGACCTTATTGCCGTCTTCCAGTACCTGAAAGGTTCTTACAGTGAGAGTGGGGCAGATCTCTTCCCACTACTGACTTGTGACAGGACGAGGGGAAATGGCCTCAAGTTGCGCCAGGGCAAGTTTAGGTTGGATATTAGGAAGAACTTCTTTACAGAAAGGGTAGTTAGGTACTGGAATGGGCTCCCCAAGGAGGTGGTTGAATCACCATCCCTGGATGTGTTTAAGAGCCGTTTGGATGTGGTACTCAGGGATATGATTTAGCAGAGGGTTTTAGAGATGGGGTACTGGTTAGGCTGCGGTTGGACTTGATGATCTTCAAGGTCTTTTCCAACCTGAATAATTCTATGATTCTATGATTCTATGAAATGCTCTCAGGAGGGCAGTGGTAGAGGCTTTCCAAGGGATGTGTATTTGCAAATTGTTAATGAGGTTCAGTCCCTTGCGCCCATCACGGAGCATAAAGAGGTGGTACGTGTCATCCACATGTACATTAGAGAACAGTGACCCTACTCAGGGTAAATATATTCAGGTTGAACAATATTTTCAGTAGTTAGATGTGCATGAAAAAATGTGTAACTCAGTATGTAAAGGCGTTTCGTCAGAAGAACATTTTTTGTAGTATATTATTCTGTACTCTGCATATGCTCTCCATTTCCCTCATTAAAAAACAGCTTTAGGCAAAACCACTTGTAGAGTTTGTACCTCTTCTCTTTTTTGTCTTCATCTTATGCTACTTGTACATTATCAGAATCATAACAAGTTTACCATTTCGTTTTCAGGTGATACTCCTTTTTATGCAGACTCCTTAGTAGGGACATACAGTAAAATTATGGATCACAAGAACTCATTACATTTCCCAGATGATGTAGAAATCTCTAAGCATGCAAAGAACCTCATCTGTGCCTTCTTAACTGACAGGTACGTGCATGTGTTATTTTGGTTCTATTTCTGTTTTAGATGGTACTAACACATGTGCATTGTTAAAGTGAATTTCCAGTGCCTTAACTGATTTCTCTTCAGTTCTCCTCTGCAAAATCATCCGCACATTGGTTTTTCTTATGGGGTATTTTTCTAGGTGTTCTACTTTATTTCTTGCCCAGGTTCTGGCTGCTCTTGATACAATGTACTCTGCTGAAGAAATCCTCCCAGCTGTGGCCTGGTGTGAAACAGGGTGACTAACCTGTAGGGCTGGAAGTAGTTTTTAAGCCCCAAAAGGCAGGGACCAAATTGTTGGGTTGAAGTGGAAGCTGCTTATAAAAAATGAAACCATAAGTTTATGAAAACAAGCATATATTTACCAAGTTTGTCTGAAATTTCATACAGTATTCCAGCTTTTTTCTTTTAAGTGGTGTTACTCACTGGCAAGTGTAGCTAATGGAGAAAGAGGATGTTGTCCTGGGTGTATATAAATCATCAAGTTCTCCCTTTGTGGAGCTGAGGGCTTTTTTAATTGATACTAATTTGTGTAAGCTCATTCTTGATGTGAACTCTTAAATTTTCTTTAGTGCCAGAAAGCAGAGGTTACTTGAGATTTCTCTGATTAAAGAAGATGACATGGTAGGTTCAGATTTAACTCCAGACTGATGATGTGTCACCTCAGTTTGGCTGCAGCCAAATGTTAAGCTTGTAGGGAGTGAGGGATCAGTAGGAGAAAAACCAGCAACAATCATAAATGAATAAATTGCCTTATAATGGTTTTTATATTCACAGAAAGGATTGTTTGTTCTGCTCAGTAAAGATATACTTTAAGTGTTTCTAACCCTCAATAGCTGCAGGGCAGAGAGAAAACAGGAGCGGAATTGAATAACATGAGTGCAGTGAGGTTTATTTCCCCTACGTGTGTTTGTCTTCCTGTTTATATTTAACGCAGCGCTCAAGCAATTTATTTGAAACAGATGCCTTCTTTCTGTGTGCGTGATCAGCGATGAGCACTTAGAGGGACATGAAGGAATAAGCATCCACCCTATGATTTATTAGTTCTGTTGCACGCACTGGTTTTATGTTTTCTACTTGCAGATCATTTTAGGAGAGATTTCATTTGATCGAACTAGAAGTTTCTTTTTGAAGTTGAGATTTACTTCATTGTAAATATCAGCAAAAGACGTGTCAGGGTTAGTTATGGGGCAGAGGATGGAATTCTTAAAATATTTATTTCAGTTCAGCCTTGAATCACTGTTCTGTGCAGTAAGTTAGACCTTCCTTCACTTGAGTCTTAAGGTTTGTCATGTGGTTTGGCAGACACCGTTGCTTGGCAGTTTCTTCTTCCCCTACGCTGCTGGCGTTTTGTTTTTCTTTTGAGTTTCTTCTCAGCTTTTGCCTTAGTGCTCTCTTTCTCTCCCCACGTGGCAGACTCCAACTTATGGACATTTAAGCAGTCGGAGGGAGAGTGGATATTATATATTTTTATATAAATACATTTTCATAAGAGAAACTACAGATCGTGGGTTGGTGTGTTTTTCCTTTTTTTTTTATTTGTCCATTAATGTGTTCTATACAGAAAATCTTTACTGACAGCTTCTTTGCGGCGTGTGAGCAAGTTATAATAAAAGCAAAACAAGTGCTGTTTTTCTAACATGAATTTGGCTTAATTGCTATGTTCAGGGACGTGCGACTTGGGAGAAATGGGGTAGAAGAAATAAAGCATCACCCTTTCTTTAAGAGTGATCAGTGGAATTGGGACAACATCCGAGAGAGTAAGTAGATTAGCTTGAAAGTTATATTTTTATTAAGGCTACTTAACAGTAATAACATAAATGAAAAATACTTTAAGGCTGTATAAACTAAGTAAATGTTTTTTAATCTTATCATGAATTTTGCCTGAATTTTCTTATTTCTCATTTATATTCTAAAACCTGTATTGGCAGGAGTTAGTAGGAGAGTGGTCTCATATTCATTCTATTTTAATTCATGCTTTTCTGTTTTGAATAGCAGAACTGGATGTTTTAGAAAGCAGAAAGGCTGCTTGTTGCCTTCTATTTCTGTCTGTCTTTTGTTATTGTTGTTTTGATGGGTTGTCTGTTTTTTTTTTTCCCCTTATTTCAATTTTTTCTTAATCTGTGGCTGAGGCTTGTTGGTTTCATTGCCTTTAATTTAAGAAATTGTGAACTTGATTGCTGTAGGGGGAAAAAACACAACTATTTGATTCATGAGCTTGATCTAAAGAGATATTTACTGAAGTTTCTTAACATGGTGATTATAATTTAGTGTTTCATTCTAAAGTGTGATGACCTTTGCAAATACATTGTGTGCATTAGATATGCCATGTATTGAGCAACTAATGTAAATGTAAAAATACTTTGATTTGGGAAAGAAATACAATCTTTACAGTAATATTTAGAGATCTGCTGCATGATTATTATGCATTTAACTGGCAGGACAACTTGCATTATAGGCTGAATCTTGGAATTAAGTTGATCTTTTCTCTCCTTTCTGTAGCTGCTGCTCCTGTTGTTCCTGAGCTTAGCAGTGATATAGACAGCAGTAATTTTGATGACATTGAGGATGACAAGGGAGACGTGGAAACCTTTCCAATCCCCAAAGCCTTTGTGGGAAACCAGCTGCCTTTTATAGGATTTACCTACTATAGAGATAATTTGTATGTGAGACTTTAATGTGTATCTTTAGAAATATACTTGTAAATTTCCCATATAGCCCATCCTTCCGTTTTTACTCTAGGTACTTAATTTATTCACTGCTTGATATTCATTTCTGTTCAACTGTAAAGATAGAAGGTGCAGAGTTTAAGTAGAACATATCAGTTGTGATTACCTTGATAATTCTTATGAGATAAATAGTATTTTTATATGCATGAATATATATATAGTGTCTTTTAAAATGTAGGTTTAAAATACTGCTGGGTTTGTAATTCAGCTCTAAAATTGCTTTTTGTTGGGTCTTTAGAAAAACGTTTATGCCGTGTAATAGCTTGCTAGGGCATCAGTTGCCATCTACATGCCATTATTTTGTTTGATTAGTCCTATTCAGTGTGTCTGAATAGATGTGAAAGAATTGTGAGTGTTAATTAAAAACGATAAGCTGATATGGATTTGAAAATGTCTTATACATTAGTCTTAGTTTTAAAAAGGCTCAGATCAGAAGGGTTCACTGGAGTAAAACGGGCTTCATTCTGAGAATCAGTTGGGACAAAAAAAGGCTTGAAAGAAAAGATAGAAATGTGTTTATTGGCGAGGTTGCCAGAGTTGTTGAAAACTTGAATAAGGGCAGGAGGGATTTGTTTTTGTTTTTGACAGGTTGCTAAGTGACTCCTCTCAGTCTTGCAGAGAAAATGAATCGGTGCAATCTAGTAAAAATGAGGTTAGTGCCTTTTTTTATTTGTTTCTGTAAGTTTAAAGGACTGATTAACTAATTTTGTTAAATCTGGTAGGAGGAGGCAAAGTTGAAAACGAGGAATCAGATATGGGGAGCACTCTGTTAATGCTCCTCAATAAAAACAATCATTTCTATCTAGAGGACAGCATGGAGATGAATATATTTGAGTTATGAAAGGAATCAAATAATTCCCACTTAGGTTGTGTGAACATGATATATCATTAAGTACTGTAGATGTTTATTCACCAAACAGTTAACAGTGAAGTGATTGTACCAGCTTATGAATGAACTGTTGTGCTCGAATGTAAAGGTACGGTACTGTAAGGATGAATGAGTACACATTTTTCTCTGATTCTTCTGGCATTTACAGTTTGGTTTCAAAACAAATGTGTAGGGCTCTGTCTGCCCCAAACAGCATCGCCCTTGGAAAGGTTGCAGTTTTTGGCAGCACACTGTGATTTGTGGCACATTTAACCAGAGTTTGGAAAATTAAATTGTCAACTATAGTGACAAAGGAATGTTATTGAGCATAAATCTCTCAGTTGAAGTGAGTGTGTGTGGCATGTTCATTGAGCTGTTGAAGGTTGCCAACTGAATTTGAATATACAGATGAGAGGAGAATGCTACTAATTTTTCATGTATTTAACTTCATTACCCCACGTAACCATTTGTATTATTCAAGTGCAGTTTTTTAACGTTTGTTAAAACTTACTTAATAGTTAAACTTTGAAAAGGAAATGCGTGATGTATTGGCCAACCTACATTTAAATGTGAACGCTTATTTTTTCCATTCTCACTTTCCCAAGCAGTGAGTCCCAAGGTTTTGATGTCCTTTTCAGTGTCCCTGTTTTGGGGGGTCTTAGTATTTTGCATGTTACATGTGGGGAGCAGAAGAGGGTTAAAGGAGTGGAAAAAAAAATGTTTGAAATCCTGAAGAAGTGAAGCAATTCCAAAATTTGTGTTTTATAATCTAATTTTTTTAATTTCAGGGTATTTGATTCATAATAACTTTTTTATAATAAGCAAAACAAAACATTCCCAAACTTTAAAACTGTTTCTAATATTCTGTTTGTGAAAGAATTCCTCGCTGTGTGAGGACATGGGGCACGTTTCGCAATGTTCTCTGAATGTTGTCCAGTTTGGCCATATGCTCCCCCCATCTCTTAATTTTTAAATCATATATGGAAGAGACTGTCCCAAAAGTTGTTCTCCAGCTAAAAAGGACTCCACACAGGGAAAGAGCACAGCAAAGGACCAGAAGCAACGATTTTTTTGCATAAAGAAATGTTATGACTGGCACTTTGCGCCGCGTAATTGTGTGATGGTCAGCTTTAATACAGCATGCAGCAAATTTTCTGTCATAAAAATCACCAAGATTAATAACTTGTAAAGGTGAGAAACAGAGATGAAATAATCTGCTGATGAATTAAAAATCATAACTGAAGGTGAAATTATTTTCCTTGCTTTCCCTTTTTATGTTATTGAGCTGCTTTACAGTTTTTTCATATGGTAACAGTCTTACTTAAAGATCGTTGGGTTTTTTTGGCTTTTCACTCAGTTTCAGAAAAAGCTAAGCAAGTTAGAAGAACAACTCAGTAATGAATTGCAAGCCAAAGATGAACTAGAACAGAAATACAGGTGAGATTGTCTTAACATATTTGATATGTTTGTAAAGAACTATTATTTATATTATACCATGATTTTGAATAATTTTAAGCTAAACATTCTTACTTCCCCTTGGGCTACCTTACCTGCCCCTCTCCCCACTGCCCTTTTATCTCTGTACTTCATAAGAATGTCTCTATTGTTTGAGTGACTTTCCCAGCCCTTAAAGTTTAATGTGATGGCTGAAAATAGAATATCTTAGAGAAAATTAATTGAACATATCCAAACACCCTATTTTTGTGTGTGGACATAAAGGTGTAAAGATATTTTTCATATTCCTTCAGGTCTGCTAATACTCGTTTAGAGAAGATAGTGAAAGAGCTGGATGAAGAGGTAAGTCAGTAGTTACTAATTACTAGAATTAAAGCTTCAGCTTTGTATCCTAGCTTTTCCTTAGGAGCCAGCAGGTTACTTTTGGTAGCTGTGTATTTATGGCAAGTTACACCAGTTGATTTGTCGGTACTGGGATTGTGTTCTATCTGTGTCAGTAAAAGGACTGTGTTTTGCCCAGCTGTTCACTTTAGTGCCTACTGCACATGTATCACATCTGCACGGGGCATGTACAACATAATGTATAGTTCATACAGGTGCATGCTGAGCTTTTACAGTATGTTTCATGGCTGCTAGGCAAGTTACAGCATTTGTTGAATGCAAACCATCATACAGTCTTAGAGTGATAAAAGCTGGCTGTAGTTGGTCTAGGATGGGTGAATGTGTTCAAATATTCTGATGCACTGTGTTTGCAGGAAGGAAATGGCACGTGTCTTTTTTCCACTTTGATAAGTAAACCAAATCTGCCTTTTAATCACTTTAAGATTGCCAAGATTCTGTATGTAATTAATGTGTTTTGTTTTGTTCTTTTCAATATATCCAGATAACTTCAAGGAAGAATGTAGAGTCTGCAGTCAGACAGCTAGAAAGGGAAAAGGCTCTTCTTCAGCATAAGAATACAGAATACCAGAGAAAAGCAGAACATGAAGCAGATAAGAAGCGCAATTTGGAGAATGAGGGTACGTTGAACCATGCTTGAAGGGTTCTGTTTTGATGTAGGGGTTTAAAAGAGAAAAGCTTTTTCACTGCAGTTATTAACTGAACTGTTTTTGTTTTAGTTAACAGTTTGAAAGATCAGCTTGAAGATTTAAAAAAGAGGAATCAGAACTCTCAAATATCCAATGAGAAAATCAATCAACTGCAAAGACAGGCACGAGAACTTTATATATGTATATTTTATAATAATCGCTTTCTGAAGTTCGGATTTTATTGGTAATGATGGGAGTTACGATGTGTACTGGAATTCTAAAAGCTGTTCTTTCTTGTCATGTATTGATATTCAGAAGTAATCTTGAAATACCCCCTTATTTCTTTGGTCTATGAAATGAAATGTAATAGCAGTGGTGGATGCTACGTTTTAATTGTTTAGTCTAAAGTATGTTTTTATCAATCCTAGTTGGATGAAGCCAATTCTTTGCTGCGATCGGAGTCTGAAACTGCAGCCAGGTTAAGGAAGAACCAGACTGAAAGTACAAAGCAAATCCAGCAGTTGGAAGCTAATAATCGAGAACTGCAGGATAAGAACTGCCTGCTGGAGAATGCTAAACTCAAACTGGAGAAGGACTTTCTCAATCTTCAGTCAGCTCTAGAATCAGAAAGGAGAGATCGAAGTCATGGATCAGAGATTATCAGTGATTTACAAGGTATTGCAGCAAGTGTTCTGAAGTCCAGCTTTTGTCTGGTTTCAAGACTAAAACCGCATTCTGGTGCTGTTATTTGAGTTTCAGACAGAAACTAAATTAGAGCGCTGTTTTATACAGTGTTGTTTAAGTTAGGACATGCATTACAGAGAAAATAAGTGGGGAGATACTTAAGATGAAAGTGTGTGTTACTGATGATTTCTAAAACCATTGTGAAGAGTCTTAACAGTTAGAACCAGATCTTCTTGTCAATCAGTTGATATGGTACATGTTTTTTCACACACTGCCCAGCATCATTAATGTTCTATTCATTTATTAGGTCGAATATCAAGCCTAGAAGAAGAAGTAAAAAATGGAAAGAGTGCATTAGCCAAACTAGAAATGGAGAAAAGGCAATTGCAGGAAAAACTTACAGATTTAGAAAAGGTAACAACAGTTCCTTGTGAACATTTGTGGTACATTCCTGTGTATGGTTGGGATTTTCTTAATGGAGACATGGAGACAAAGTCTGTGTGAAAACATAAGCCTTGTTTTCAGCATTGGTTCTTTTTCTGTGGATTTTTCTCATTGTTTTTGAAGTTTGAAAAGTGAGGAAAGAAGACACCATTTCCCTTATGATTTCAATTCATTGTATTTGTAAAGTATGCAATAACATACACCAATGTATAGCTTAATCATACAGTTGTAGCACTTCATTTGTGCTATGAAATCTGACCTGCTTAAACTCTCAGGACTGACAGAAATTAAAAAAGAAAAAGAAAATACTAAATATTTTTATATTTAGTATAATATAAATAATGACATATTTATATGTCATACTAAACCTGACATACTAAATATTTTATTTTAATACCCTTTTCTTGTTTAACAGGAAAAGAGCAACATGGAAATAGATATGACATACAAATTCAAAGTTATGCAGCAGAACCTCGAGCAAGAGGAAGCTGAACATAAAGCCACGAAAGCACGACTGGCAGACAAAAATAAGATTTATGAATCTATAGAGGAGGCAAAATCTGAAGCTATGAAAGGTGTGTATTTGACATCACAGTTAGACCTAAGTATAAATTATTGAGGGTAGGTAATAACATTTTTGAATGGCAATAGAAGATTAAATGTAGTCATGTTTTCTCAATTCCCCTGTTCTTTTTAAATATAATTAGCTTTGTAAATCAGTTGTAATCCTTCGGTCTTTGTTCTTCTAGGTTATGGGCAGGCAGTTCTGGTCTCTTTGAATAAAACACAATTCCTGTTGCCAATGCCATTAATTAACTTTCTGTGATATGGTATTTATGTTCCAAAAAAGAAAAATGATTCAGATGTACCGTATGAGTCACTTGATCCATCAGTTTCCTCAACAGCTTCAGCTCTTTAATTGATTTCAGATTATCACAGTCAAAGCAATGCTTGATCTATAGATAGAAAATATTGCTTTAAGAGGAAAACCACCCTCTTATCCCTCTCAAATGTCTTGAAAATAAGCTGAATTTTGTATTGCAACTGATGAGCAATAGTCCTCAGGCAGAAATTTGTGCAAGGAATGCTCTGGGGTGCTTTTCCACAGTTTACTGTGAAAAATTTAATGAATCACTTTTCAGCAATCTCTGTCGTAACTTACAACCATGATACATATTGTTAATGTGGGTGGATGTTCTTCCTCACCTCCTTCACCCCTTTAAACTCCCCGTTTTACTTTGACTCGTCTGCAGATTGACCTTAAATCTCTTTCTTTGCAGAAATGGAGAAGAAACTTTTGGAAGAGAGAGCTTTGAAGCAAAAAGTAGAGAATCGGTTGTTAGAAGCCGAAAAGCAACGCTCCATGTTGGATTGTGATCTCAAACAATCACAACAGAAAATAAATGAACTCCTTAGGCAAAAGGATAAACTAAATGAAGATGTATGTAACAGTGACAATAGAAGTCTTAAGTGGAAACTAATTTTAAATGTCTTTGAATTTTCCTTTTGTTATAGTGATATTTAGGATGTTTGTGAATGTAAATGGCAGCAATTCTTACTTCTTTGTGTTTGGAGCTTTAAAAAGTCAATTTTACAGAGTGGTTTAGTTCTTCTAAAGTATTCCAGCAGTATCGATATCAGAGTTTTTATTCTGGAATGTAAGATGCTAAGAGGTTGACACATGGAAAGACTAGGTTATCTATTGTGTACTAATAACTTTATTACAGGCATAATAAAGACATAATAAAATTTTATATAAATATATATATACACAGACATAATAAAGTTATATATAGTAATAAAGATAAGTAAAGATACATATATATAGAGAGAGAAATAGATTTAACTATTAAGAAATGTGCATGTTGTACAATAATGTTGAGGATTGCTCCAAATGTAATGCCTCCTATTTTATTATGTTGGCCCACAGTGTCATAGGTGGATGTTGGTGGTATAGCAGTAGAGGTTGAACATTTCTGCCTTGTGACAGATGGCAGCAGAGGGGCCAAACAAAAGGGTCTCACAAAATGCCATCTGACATGGAAGTGCTTATGAAGCAAAGGTTCATTCAATTCCTCCATGCAGGAAAAATGCACTCATTTACATTCATTGACACTTGCTGAATGTTTCTGGAGACCAAACGGTAGATGTGAGCTCATGAGGCAATGGGTGGTGTGTTTCAGCAGTGGCAACAGTGATGCTGAAGACAAGCCACATTCAAGATGGCCATGCACAGCTCTCATACCACAAAATGAATCTTGATCAGCTCATCTGAGGATTACAATTAGGGAATTGTATTTGGAGATGGGTATTGGCTTCACTGCATTAGTGGCAGTGTTGGAATATTGCAGAGTTTGCACCAGGTGGGTCCCATGAATGCTCACACAGGAGCAGAAGGAGCACCGTATAAAACTTTGTCAAGACCTATTAAGCCAATACAAGGCTGAAGGTGAGAGCTTCCTGGATCACATCATTACCAGCGATGAGATGTGGTGTCATGCTACAAGTGAGAGTCAAAACAACAGTCCATGGAGAGGCAACGTGTGAATTCCTCATAGAAAGAAAAGTTCAATGTGCAGCCCTCGGTGGGTAAAATGATGTGCCCTGTCTTCTGGAATAGGAAAGTGATGATACTTCTGGATTTCCTGGAACAAAGACAAACCATCACCTCTGGCTTTAACATCGCAACAGTGACTAAGCTGAAAGTTCAAACTTACAGAGTCAGGTCAGAGAAGACAATCTTTTTCTTGCAATACGGTAACTCCAGGCTACATACTAATTTGAAGACCATGGAATGCACTGCCAGTCTTAGCTGGACTGTCCCAACACACAAACACTATATAGTCCAGATTTGACATGTTCTGACTTACATCTGTTTGGACCGATGAAAGATGGACAGCATGGATAGCATTTTCCTAGCAACAGTGCCATTATAACAGCTGTTAAAACGTGAGTCACCTCCACTGGCGCAGATTTTTATGAATGCAGTATTCAGGCTCTTGTCACTGGCAAAAATGCTTAGCTGGTGGTGGTGATGTTGAAAAGTAGTAGCTGAGAATTTCCTCTATCATGTAGTGTGATTTTGCTCCCTGTACGTGTTGTACTTTCCATGGAAATAAGTAGGAGGCATTGCATTTGGAGCAAATTATATAGGAAGTGTCAATAAGAAACACTATTTACATGTCACTTCCCTATGTAGATTCGTAAGCCTCATGTTTCTGTTTTTTAGGTTAAAAACCTGACTTTAAAAATAGAGCAAGAAACACAAAAGCGTTGTCTCACTCAAAATGACCTCAAGATGCAAACGCAGCAGGTCAACACCTTAAAAATGTCAGAGAAGCAGCTAAAACAGGAGAATAACCATCTTCAGGAAATCAAATTAAGTCTGGAGAAGCAAAACAATGAACTCCGCAAGTAAGCAGAGTTGCTCTATTTTACTTTCTTTAAAGTAAAGCTGATCTGTAGTTTTCTTTTTGTAAAAGCCAAGAGCCACGTTGATTGTGGAGATTTGTGCTGAAAACCTGAAATAAGAGAAGAAAGTGTAAAAGAAAATGGGGGGCGGGGGAGAACAGAATAATTGGAGGAGTTAAGAGACATGCATTTAGCAGAAGGCTGAGGTGATTGATTGATTTATTGCAAACAAATATTGACAGTCTAAGAGGTTGTCAGTGGCTGTTTGCTTTATCAGTGACACTGTTGTAGCTAGTATTCTAACAGTATTAAACTAACAAAGACTCAGATTGAACTGTAGAATATAAAGAATGTGAATGCAGCCATTTCTGTTTACTTGTTTGGAATCTTCGTATCTTTTCTTTGATGTATTCTGTTACTTTCTAGAGAACGTCAAGATGCAGATGGACAAATGAAAGAGCTTCAAGACCAACTTGAAGCTGAACAATATTTCTCGGTATGTTTTATGCTTCCTTACTTTTATACCAATCTGTTTCTTAGCTATAACGTTACCTTTTCTTCTTCTCTCAGCCATGAAGCTCTTCATCCTTTTAACTTAAAGTTAATTCTTATTCCTGGGTCTGCCTTCATAACTGCAGCCCTGTTAACCTCTCCTTGATCTCTAAGCAGTATGGAAGAGTTCATAATAAGAAATGTGCCAGCTTTAGAAGGTTATCCCAAGCACAGGTTAAGGGAAGGGACAAGTTGAGCAGCTCATTCCATAATGTGAATAATTTTCTGGATATTTCAAGACTTTTGCATTCTGCATCTGGTCCAGGCAGCATTGAAGCCGTATTCAAATAATCATGTAGCATTTAAGGCTTAGGATAAAGTTACTGCATTATAACCAAACTTGGCAAAGAACAGTGAGAGATTTTGCTTCAGCGTAATAGGCACAATAAATAGGGATCACTGTTAGAATTAATCACTAACATATAAAGGTTAACTTAAATCAATAGTGAACAGACAGTCATACTAACAGAAAAGGCCAAGGGTCTTGCTTGAGAATTTAAGGAAACCTACACTTTTACTGTGGTCTTTATGTCCATGAGGAGGATGAGTAAGCTGGTCAAAAGCTGCACATGTCAAAGGAGAGGGGAAAAAAAGGAAGTTTGAAGTCTTGAAGTCTTCAAGTCAGTTGACTGCTCTGGATGGACCAGAGAGAATCCTGAGAGACTCCATCTTGAAAGCCTTGCATTAAATCCACTGGCAGTCATCTGTCAATCTATCTGTATTCAGCCATTTTTAGTGTACAGATCAGTGTAATTTTTCTTTCATTTCCTGTATAGCTCGAGGTTTGTATCCATTTCACAAGAGCATAAATTTCAAATTTCCCCTGATCTGTTTTTCTCTTCCTCCTTCGTCTTTTCCTTCTCAGGCTCTCATGCTGCTACCATGCAATTGTATGGCTAACATCCAAACTCTACCTTACATATTTCTGATAAGGTTTTAAATTAGTAGAGAAAAGAAAATCCAGTTTGCCAGTCTTATAAATAGTACTTACAAATGTATAAATTATATCTCATTCGTCTACCTGATCACAAATATACAAGATTTTTTGAGGAAGGCAAGAGCGGGTTTATTTTGTTGTTGTTTAAAAAAACAAGGGAACACCAAGCAAATAGCAACAAGAAAAAAATAAAGCAAATAATATTTGGGAATCATTATGGCCTCTGATGACCTTCATTAAATTTGGAGTAAGCTTTGGACGGTTATGCTTGAACTGAACCTATGGTTAAAGAACAGCATACTGTGTCATCTTGTATCAATTTTTGTATGCCTTTAAGCTAGATTATGTAAGTCACATGCTTTTCTTTCCTACTTCAAATTCTAGACTTTGTATAAGACACAGGTTCGAGAACTAAAAGAAGAATGTGAGGAAAAGACCAAACTTTGTAAAGAGATGCAGCAAAAGATACAAGAGTTACAGGATGAGAGGTACTGGTTGTATTGTTGATATATAGATTAGGACAGCTTTCTGTTATTTTTGTTCAGCTGGGGTTTGGCGGTTTGTTTTGTTTTGTTGTTTGTTTTATTTTAAGTAACCTCCCATTTTTTGAGTTAACTGTATGTCTCAATAATTTGCAGAGATTCCTTGGCAGCACAGCTAGAAATCACTTTGACAAAAGCAGATTCAGAACAACTTGCACGTTCCATTGCTGAAGAACAGTACTCCGATTTGGAAAAAGAGAAGATTATGAAAGAACTGGAGATCAAAGAAATGATGGCTCGGCATAAACAGGAACTCACTGAGAAGGATGCCACCATAGCCTCTGTGAGTAGTAGACAGGGTTTAACTTTAGCATACTTAAATTTGTTACACAACTACTTCCGATATTTAAAACTATTTATTTTCTTTGAATTAACTAGCTAAAAAAAACCAAAACAAAAAAAATCTTGTATCCTGTTTCTTCCCTATATCCCTTCTTTACCCCTGTGCCGGTCATCTTACACTTGATCTGGTTTCTGTCTGAAGCATTTCCTTTTATGCTGTAGTGTTTTCGTATGCCATGTGTTTTTAACTACATGGTCACATGTACTTTTTGTTTGTAGTTGGAGGAAGCAAATAGAACACTAACAAGTGATGTGGCTAATCTTGCTAATGAGAAAGAAGAACTAAACAATAAACTGAAGGAGGAACAAGAACGTATGTATTCCCTGAACCAAGTGCAATTCATCGTGCCGACAGTTTTGTTTCTAAAAGTACTGTTTTCTTTTGTAATGTGCTTTTATTTATATCTTTCTGTTTGTTTGTTTGAATTACCTTGTTGCAGAAATTACAAAGTTAAAAGAAGAAGAAGCAAATATAGGAAATATTAAAGCACAGTTTGAAAAACAACTGTTGAATGAAAGAACACTGAAAACCCAGGTAGGCAAATGTGTCTGAAGAGATAAGTGTCCATGATTTAATAGTAAAGTGTTTGTAGTTTTAGTAGAAAACTTAACACTTCATTCTTTCTCTGATGAAGTAAAATATGTCAAATTTATCATTTTTTGCCTCTACTAAGTAGACTTATCAGTTGTTTTTAACAGTAAGTGGCAGTAATTTTAATCCATGAGCTAATTGATACTGATGAGCATTTAAATGAGTAGAAGTCTTCTAAAGAAACGTTTGTTTAAAGTGAAAATGGCATTATTCAGTTTTGATTAATGCAAGTAACTTTCAACTACCAGATATGCAGAGATGTTAGATTAGAAGTACTTGGTCACAGGTAGTAGAGAAGAGTATTTCTTTGCAGCATATCTCTGTATTTATTTGTTTGTTTTTTGCTTCTTTTTCCTCCATGGGAAGGCTGTGAATAAGTTGGCTGAGATCATGAATCGGAAGGGTCCAGTCAAACGTGGAGCTGACACCGATGTACGGCGGAAGGAAAAGGAAAATAGGAAACTGCACATGGAACTGAAATCTGAACGAGAGAAGTTAACGCAAATGATGATCAAATATCAGAAAGAAATCAATGAAATGCAGGCAGTAAGATCCTCTTAATAAGTGTAAACATTGATAACCTTTTCTGTAGTACTTTGTGAAATCATTTGGTCTTTTAAGGTAGTTTATACAGTCTCTGTTCCAGAATTTCCTTGAATGAAAGATGCAGCACATATATAGAGACTGACTGCAAAGTCTCCATAATTTTATATTTACATTTTCTTTGAGTATCTGAGTTTTGTGACAGTAGGAAACCTTTTATCCTTACAGCAAATAGCAGAAGAGAGTCAGATACGAATTGAACTCCAAATGACTTTGGACAGCAAAGACAGTGACATTGAACAGCTTCGGTCACAACTACAGTCATTACACATTGGTCTAGACAACAGTAGCATAGGCAGCGGACCTGGAGATGCTGAGGCAGATGATGGATTCCCTGGTATGTTACTAGTATTAATATTTCTCCATGAATTGGTTTTCTTACCTGTTTTATCATGACAACTGAAGTATTTGATGTTTCTGTGGCTTTCTGTCTTAATATAGTGCTTCTATCACCGATCATTGTTTTGGTAGAGTTCACTATCCATGCATTAACTCCTCCTATCAGTAATCACACTTCATTCTTAAATTTATTTAAAGACATTTCTTTAAAAGATGGTATTGTCTGACATTGCAACTAATCCTTTTTTCATCTGTATTATAGTGGTTTATTTGCAGTTATTATGTTTTGTGATTAAATGTAAAACTAATACTCTCTTTTTAGGGACTCTGTTTTGACTTGTTTTCTACCTTTTTCCTCCTTTATTCTTTATGTTCAGTCCATATCACTCAATCCCACACTATGGAATCCATGTCTTTTACCTACAAGCACTCTTCCACTTCTGTCAGTATTGCCACTAAGCCTTCCAGTTCTCGCATGCTTCTCGATTCTGATTCTGACTCAGAAGAAGAACCTTTGTCTTGTTCTCAAAGCCCTACAGAAGTTGATAGCACAGGTGACATCCCTGAGAAGTGCTCGGTGTTGTCTTTATTGCTTCCTTTTCTCTATTTCAAAACTAACGTTTACTAACACATTACTTTTTAAAAAATTGGCAGTAAACATTGTAATGACATGAAAACTTGATATGAAGTAATTGGCTTGTTTTACCCGAATGTTTATAGATGCTTATTGCCATTTATAAAACACCGTTTTTATTAAAGCATTGAATAGATCCTTATTCCTTATTGTCTTGATCTTAAGGAAGACTCTGCCCAGTATCGACCCTAAGATACTGGATACCAGAAAGTCAAATCTTTGTGTTTCAGTGAAGTGTTGAGGTATCAGCCCCCACACTCTGAATGTACATTGCTTGGTCATAGAAATTCAGTCTTATGAATGTTAACTTCTTTTTTTCCTCCTTACATTGAATCTTATATTCAATTATTTTATGGTGAGGCAAGTAAAATTCATTTAAATTTGTTTTTCCAGATGCACAAGGAATATAATGAAATTATATGGCTAGAGTAAAACAGAACTTTGTTTTATTAGTTCTGTACCCCATAGAAATATGACTGCACTGTCATGAATAGCACTTCTGCCTAGTGTTAATGTCAGAGATGGGATTTTCTAATTACATACATATTTCTGTATTTTACATGGGGCACATCTAAATTGTGAATGTCTTTCAATCAAAGGCAAAACTTGTTTTGGAATGTTGACATTATTTCCTCAAACTAGACTAAAGCATAATGCCTGTCCAGTGCTTACTTCATTCTCAGCTAAAACCATCACTAAGTATTTGTATATTTTTTCCTTGATAGCTGTTGTTGTTTTGTGCATGGTTTTATTTTGTTCTAAAGTACAATCATGTCTAAACTAGGACTGTTTTCTAGCAGCAGATTGGAGATCGAGTCCCTGTAGACATAACAGAAATTCTATGAATATCTAATCGTTGTTTGTTAACCTACATTAAATGTGGGCACAGGTCTGCCAGTGCCATCTCTTGAGAAACAACATAGCTTTTGCAGCTGTGGGGCATGTCCTTTTATGGCTTTACGTTTGTTAAGGGCTTCTGAATTTTTAACTCAAAGAGGGAAGGGGAAAATTCCTTCCCACAATGGATAGAAATTTTTATATATAGTGGTACTGTGAAAAATAGTGTCAAAGGCTACAAGATGCTACGTGTTACCGAGAGCAAGGCAAGTTTGATCCTGGCAGGCTTTTGGTTACTGCTGAAATGTGTACATCAAACAACAGTTGAGGGGTTGATGCTGTAGATAAATGTCATAGAGTCATATCATAGAATCATAGGATTACAGAATGGCCTGGGTTAAAAAGGGCCACAATGGTCATCCAGTTTCAACCCCACTGCCATGTGCAGGGTCGCCAACCACCAGACCAGGCTGCCCAGAGCCACATCCAGCCTGGCCTTGAATGCCTCCAGGGATGGGGCGTCTGACTGATGTGATGGAGTAATACTTAATATCACAAGTGTATGAAAGGGCGGTTGAGTTTAGGCAAGGCCTAAGGCGTAGCCAAAAATTACTTACTCTGGAATAGAAATTCTAGGAGATTTAGGCAGAATTAGAAATATGGATAAATGCATAGTGCAAAAAAAGAGGTATGAATTAGAATATAAAACTTCTGAATTTTTACCTCAAGTAGAGAGTATATAGGTATATTGGTGGTGGTACTTTGCTCTGTTTTGTCTATATATAATTGAGTGTTGTGTGGTCTACTAATATCTTCAGACAACGTTCTTGTAAGTCTTAAAGGTTGACAGTTTTAAAAACCTCTCTAGAAATAACAGTAATAACAGTTCAGGGAATGCATGTGGTATATCTGCAAGTGTGCTCTTCCCCTTCTTCCTCATACCTACTAGTTCGTTGTAATCATGTTGTTTATTATTGCTGTATGGGGGAATACACTAACTGGTTTCTGACAGTTTACTGTGATAAACTTTGCAAGATGTTCTATGTTTCATCTTTGCTCTGTTACTTTTTTATTGATCTTCAGTACATATTTTTAAATGCACAGTAGTCTCAAAAAGAATGTTTTGTGAATGCTTATGTTCTTCACTGCGTGTTCTGTTTTGCTTTGGTTTTCCAGAATCAAGATTGGAAGGCTGGTTATCACTACCTGTTCGAAATAACACTAAAAAATTTGGCTGGGTTAAAAAGGTAACCAATAATAATACAGCCATTTTCTTTTTAGAACCTCTTATTGTTTCATGCATACTTTGGATTTTATATTCACTGCAGATTTTCAGTGCCATTGTATTATTCAATACATATTCTTGTAATTACTTAAATGTATAAAGTATAGTAGCTTATACAGCTATGTCTGAGAGTTACAGGGGTTCGACCAGATGAACTTCAGAAGTCCTTTCCAACCCAAGCCATTATCTGAACTTGTAATTCTGTTAAGGCACCTTTTTGTCCTGACAGAGGTGAAAACAGCTGCTTACGGTCTTCAGATATTTGTTTGTATGTTCTCAGCAGCACTGTGTAGGTAGAACTCATTGTAGACTGGAAACAGATGCTTTTCAGAAATACCTTATTTAAGAGAGAAAACTAATGACTGTGCACCCGCTCTGTGTAACCCTCACTTATTGATTGCTTTTCAGTACCCTCTTTGGTGGTCTTTACCCAAGAGTAACCTGTGCAGTTTGCTATCAGTTTGCTCAGTCATTTGTTCATTCTGGATAAAACTCTAGAAATTTGAGGTCTTATGGGTACCCAGCTTTTCTGATCTTTGTGAGTGTGATGCCTATTAGTTGTGAGCTGCACATGTAAAGTAGGCATCCTAAGATGGTAATTATTATTGCTCCAAGAGAAAATTAAGTCTGTGAATTAGAAAATAAAAGTTTTTCTGTTAATCTCTCTTACTTGCATTTTGATCTCCTCACAGATGCTTACATTTGTTTGAGTACCAATGAATATGATGATGTAAATTAATGCATCAGGCAGTAAAATTTCATACTGCAGTGAATTTACTGACAAAGTATGGAGTCGGGATACAGTACTACTATTATGCTTTTAGCTACCATTTAATAAAACTATAGAGAATTATTGCTGTGACATCTTTGATGTGATCAGCTGGATTATAATGTTTGTTTATCCTTTTCTGTCTTCTAACAGTACGTAATTGTAAGCAGTAAGAAGATCCTGTTCTATGACAGTGAACAAGATAAAGAACAATCTAATCCCTATATGGTATTAGACATAGAGTAAGTATTATCACGCAAGATTGCTTCCTCTGCTTTGCAGGTGGACTTTGTCAGAAAGGCCTTTTAGAAAGATCTGGTCTTGGAGCACATTCAGTTTGTACATTTTCACTACAACATGTGCTTATAAGTGGGTTATATAATTATTTCCTTAATAAATACAGATTGTGGCTATTTGAAGGTTGGAGTGTGAATGGAGGATTGTTGTTAGAAAGCTCCCAGAAATCACTAAAGTCAGCTTTTCATTGCTATAATTTTTTTTTTCATAAATAAAGCTGTATATTTGTGACTTGTGTTTATTTTGGAAATTCACGGGCAAGACTGAAAGGCAGGATTATCATTTTGATAATAATAATTTTTGTCTTTATTGAATTAATTTCTTATAGCAAACTATTCCATGTCCGACCGGTCACACAGACTGATGTGTACAGAGCAGATGCCAAGGAAATTCCAAGGATATTCCAGGTATTTGATATTAAATTAACATTTATAGCGTAACAAACATGGCATATCATGTTCTCAGCAATACTTCCCTAACTTTCTCTAGTCGAACTGTTTACTACAATATTGTTGAAAATATTCACTTCAGTGTTATTCTTCAGTTTTTCTAATTCAGGAATTACTCTGAATGTGTGTTTGTCATTTAGGAATACTGAGACTATTTTGCTTTAATTCTAGATTCTGTATGCCAATGAAGGAGAGAGCAAAAAGGAGCAGGAATTTCCTGTGGAGCCTATGGGAGAGAAGTCAAATTATATTTGTCACAAAGGACATGAGTTTATACCTACTCTTTATCACTTTCCAACCAATTGTGAAGCTTGTATGAAGCCTCTTTGGCATATGTTTAAGCCTCCTCCTGCTCTAGAATGTCGTCGTTGCCATATCAAATGTCACAAAGATCATATGGATAAAAAAGAAGAGATTATAGCACCTTGCAAAGGTAATTAGCAGATATTTGAATATGTGTGTAGTTACTGGAGTCTCAAGGCATGCTAATGGATCACAGGATCCTAATCTGTGACAACAACTGAACTTAAGCAGGTAGGTTTTTCTTCAGTGGGTATGTAGCTGTCAGATTTTCTGAAGGTGTCTACAAGAGGATCAGTTCACTGTTGTGAGTGAATCTCATATGAGCGGATATGTCCATACCAGCTGTGTTGTCAGCATTGCACAGAAAGGCATGGTAAAGCATGGTTGTTGTAAGACTTCTTACACTATTGTGCAGCATTGCTGAGTGAATCGATGAGTTTTAGGAAATGGATGGTATCTAGTGAAATTTTTGATGTGGAGGACATGTTTAGAAAAATAACAATATTCGTTTTTATTTGAAAAACTCTCACTACAGTGTATTATGATATTTCAACGGCAAAGAATCTACTACTGTTAGCTAATTCTACAGAAGAACAGCAAAAATGGGTGAGCCGACTGGTGAAAAAAATACCCAAGAAACCTCCAGCACCAGACCCCTTTGCTAGATCTTCTCCCAGAACTTCTATGAAGGTACAGCCAAACCAGTCCATCAGACGACCAAGTCGACAGCTTCCTCCAAACAAACCAAGGTAACACAAGAGCTGCTATGTACTTTATTGTTTAAAAACATTTTACTGTAATTAACGTGATGTATGTTGATATCAGTAGTTGACCACAAATGTTGGCAACCACTGATATGTAATCTAGTGTGTCATCTTCTGTAAACCTCATTTAAGTTATAAGAACCATCATTATGTTTGTTTACTCATTCAAGGGGCATTGCATTATCTATTACTTAGCCTACCTTTACTGATAATGTCTATTACTGTGCCTGTGAACTAGAAGCTGGTAGGGAAAATGAGGCTTAGATATATGAAGAGTCATTAAGAGGAGTTGTGAGGTTTTTAAGGAAACAAAACTGATTAGACGCTGAGCTATGACATTAAGTACTTGTCATTCTAATGAACCTTGGAGAGAACTGGGCACCTTCTAAAGGCAATCTAGAAGAGCTTACGCATAGCAAAAGAATGCATTTCTTTTCTTTCGTACTGGGTGGTTTGGAGGAATGTGTTTGAATTCCTGCCCTACTCTAATGTTAGAAACATCACTGAGGATTTCTGGGTTAGGCTGTGATTAATCTGACCAAATGTAAGTATCTATTAACTCTGCTTACAGTTTCATATATAGGAAGAGTTGTTTGTAAGATTGAATTTGTGTTATCCTAATAAAAGGGAGAAAGTATAAAGGGAGCATAGAGTGCTCTTGGACACGTACAGCAAAAGGTGATTCAGATGAATCTCACTTTTGCATCTACATAAATGTAAATTCCACAGTGTGGTGCCATTTTCTGCAGTAGCAGACATCTGTCTGAGAGTCACTCATTCTTTTTGAAAGAGAGCAAGTAGACATAAAGTGATGGTCACTGTTTGGTCAAATAGCTGCAACACTTGCCAAAAGGGTTGGGGAGTTGGTTTCAGCTCCTTACTCAGCCCAGAAAGACTCATACTCGTGTCCTTGTTTCTTAGAAGATTAGTCTTATCATCATGTTCCTCCAATGTGGGATATAAATGTCAGTATAAAAAACAGTGTTCTATTAATAGATCAGTTTTGAGGAGCAAAATCCTATGCTGTAGCCATAGAAGTGATAACATTTAGCAGGTAGCATTTAAAGGATTGCACAGTATCCTGGATTTTTTCAGTTTGCTGTTTCCATCGCTTACCATACTGCTGGGTTTGTACAAGAGGAAAGAACAGTTAAGGTTATAATGTTAATACTTGGTAATATTAATCCACAGTTTTTGACGCCCTGCGTATATTTTGGTCTCCCTGCCTTTCTTTTCTTTGTTGCCATATAACAGCAGCAACGAGCAGATCAACAATTAATTAATTAATTCTGATTCTTTTTCTATAGCTATCCTATCCTTAATTGCTCCAATTGGAATTTTTCTTGTTACACCCTCCTTATTTCAATGTTTTTGTTTCTAAATGCTTTCATAACAGTACCTCATCTTACCATTCTTTTTATTATGATCCTCCTCTGTTCAACCAGTGGTTCTTTTTCTTTTATATTTCCTTCTATCCATATATTTTTCTATCTGTGTATTTCATATTTCATGATGGTGAGAGAAGGAGGAGGATGGATACATTGGTGTGTAAACAATTTGATGGATGTAGTTAAGCTTTTCAAGTTCCCTTTTCAAATGTGTCCCTGGAAGCTCAGAAATTACAGGTGGAAAACTGTAATTCATTGAAGTCATCTCGCCTTAATTCAGGTTTGTCGAACCTGTGCAAATCTGTATGGATGTAAATACTTTTAATTAGAAACCACATACCTAAAAATCATTGTTGTTGCTATAGACAATTAACACCTCACCAGTGATGAGATTTCCATTTTCCATTATGAAGATTACTGAGAATGAAAACCTAGTTGCCAGCTAAATGAGTGGCTGGGGACAAGGTGGAGGTGAGCAGCAGATTGAGGGAAGAGATTTCACCCCTCTATTCTCCTGTAGCATGTAGTGAGATACTGCTGCAGATACCTTTGACTTCAAGGAGGCCTTTTTAGCTACTGTGGAAAGTCCAACAGACTACCAGGATGGTCAAGGCTGGAGTATGTGCCCTGTGAGGAGAAGGTGGGTAAGCTGGGCTTGCTCAGCCTGGATGAAGGCTGGCTCTGGGGAGCCTACTTAGGCCTGTGGAGAGACTCCAGCTGGAGACAAGCAACAGCAGTTTCCCACACAGGCCACGGTGAGGTGTTGAGCTTTTAAAGACCTAACTGCAAAAAAACATAGAGGGCCTGGGCTGAACTTTGGAAGTTTAATTTAAGCGTAATAACTTCAAAAGCTGAAAACACAATGAAAACTGAAATCTGCTTTGTTTAAAGGATGCAGTTAACTGAACTGTAAACACTGTAGCATGTTACAAAGCTTTTCTTTAGAGTAAGGTTTCTATCTCTGCCTTGTATAGGTGGCATGTAACCTGACTTCAGTCCTGCGTTCACTGGAAAAATGGCCAGATTGAGTTTCATTTCCTGTACATTAAGAAGTTAGTACTTCAGATGTTCCTCTGAAGTCCTTCTATAGTAGCAGAAAGATGAACGCATCTAGACAATGATTCATCCCATCCCAGCATAAGTGCCTAAAATAGGTTAAATGACTCATTTGCTGAAATAATTTGCTCTCCATTGTGTAGGAGCATGGGCAGCGATGCATAGAGAACAAGTCGATACATCTTCTTTTTTGGCATAGCCTAAGTAAAAATAATGAGTCTATAGGACATCTGTCTAGGGTAATCTCACTGTATTTAGGATAAATGGCAAAATCCCGCTGTATTTGTGAGCTTAAGTGACACTTTAATTTGGTGTTCTATTCAACAAGCAGATTACTCAGTTTTATTGGAAAGACAAAAGACCTGAAAGGGATGGTAGGTGAGCATAAAGCTGCATGTTGGCCAACAGAACTGCAGCAAAACAGAAAGCTAATTTTATGCAGTGTGTGTGTTGGTCTTTTCTACTGAAATTTTGGCAGAAAACAAGCAATACGGTAAGTGTTCTGTAGAATTTATTTCTGTGATTAATCTCCTTTGGATACAATACTTGTGGCTCCCCAAACAGTAATTGAGTCTTCATACTCCATAGCAGGCAAAGGAAGGAGCCCACCTATGTTATTTTAAAAGTTATAGTGACAATAAGTGGAATTTTGAAGCTTCTTGTAGGAGTGTGACACACATTAAACATCCAACCCTCCTGTTGCAGATTACTTGATCTGGCATTTAAAGACTGGGATTGGTCATTTGATGATGTTGATGATATTGATGATGATGATGATGATGACGATGTTTTTGATTTCTGAAGAAGTATAAGGGGTAAATCTAAGTAGTGAGGAATGGATTTGTTTGCCTTTGAATACAGCATGCTATGTTGGATGTTGTTTCTCAAAGCGGAGAAAAGTACAAGATCTCATTTTGAGATTTTACACAGTAAAAATGAGATTCTGTTTCGTGGTGTCAGATTTTTTTGAAGGAGTCATTTTCATTAAAACGGTGTTTTTTGCCTTTTCAGTGTTCTTATTTTTCTAATTTTAGATCTTCAAAATTCATGTCTGCCTGCCCCAAAAGAAAGTATCTGTTGTTGTCAGAGTAGTAGCTCATCTGTAGTGCTAATGCTGCTAACCTCTGCAAACAATTACCAAAGGCTAAAAGGGAGGTCGTAACACTTGGGATTTACCTAAAATACAATTGCTATTTACAGATAATTTTTTTTCTTAAGCTTTTAACGTGAATTGACGTGTCCATGGCTAGCAGACATGAAATCACAGTTCTGCATTTTGCTTTTTCTACCTGTGTTCTGAATTTGACTTGGCTTTCCTTTGCAGTGCTGTGCTTTTTGGGTACCTAACAATGCCTTATAAAACTGCGTAAACAAATAGGCTTTGCAGCTTCTGTAGTGCAGTTTCTTTGACTGCTTTAGAAAAGATGCAGCTGTTTTATTGATCTAATTTGTCCCATGGCTTACCTTAAAAACACAGCGTGAATGTACTTGAACTTCCCTCTCATATATTACAAGGGGGGTTAATTGTTTTGGGCTGATAATGCATAAGGTTGTACTATACTTAAATAGCGATGCTGTTGAATGCAGAGGGATGACTTTTTCCCAAGCTTACTGATAAGGCCATCTTAAAGGAGGATTTTGAGGAAGTATGTTCTTGTCAGACTTTCATTCATTGCGTGTACTGACCAAACTTTCTGCTTCTCTTCCAGCTAACCGCTTTCCATGAGCGCAGACGCAACTCAAGGTGATAATTTTCTTCCTGTTACAGCAAGACTGAAACATATCCCAAAATATATTAAAAATATATATTTTCCTGAGAGATTGTGCTATATATATCAGAGGTTTACATTTTTGCTGCAATATAAATTACTAATCTCTGAGGGTTTTCCCGTATTGCCCCAAATGACTGATCAAACGAGGAATGGCTGGTAAATAGTAAAAGGATATGTTAAGTTACCTTTTAAATTCTGTTCCACAAAAGCTTTCTCAGCAAGACACATACACTACATTTCATAAAAGGATTGAGAGGAGTGAATATTTAAACTGAAGAAAGTGACTTTTCAGCTTTCATCAAGATGCCACCAGCATGCCTGCAAGAACAGGAGGACGATCCATCATAGTGATATAGACTGCATCTGTAAGAAGTGACCATTATACTGTGTATATATATTGTACTGTAATACTGCAAGAGGGTTTTAAAAATCTTTCCACTTTATTTTTTTATGCTTATTAATCAGATACCGTTACTTATTGCAGTTGCAACTATGCACTTGTATAAAGCCATAATGTTGAAGTTTATATCATTCATACATGTCTATCAGAAGCTGCATGTCAGTGTTCAGCAGCTAGTTCAAAGTATATGCTAGTTTCAGCTGCGTCATCATGGGCAGTCCTGTTTTACCTGTCTAATTGCCTTAATTTAATTTTTATTTTTTTTTATTTTTTTTATTTTTTTTGCCCATTCTCTGTATTTAAGGAAAAAAAGTTTACCAGCTCTTAGGATGCAATTTTGCTTTGTGGCAGAAAAAATAGTGCACTATTTTTACACCTAGTAGATATATCAATGTCAACTTACTTTGAATGTATATCGACTGGTTTTGAGGGTGGAGAAGTGTTGGTTGCAAAAAGTGTCTGATAAGAATTGACTTACTAGACCACGTGCTTAATACCTGTAACTGCTCATCCAGCCCTTCTTACAAACCTCAATATAGTTATTGACTTATATTAACCCTCATTAAGTGCTATGAAAACTTCATTTTGCCTTGTTTTTGCATACTCTCCTAGATGTGTGTTTATTCCTGGGGAAAAAAAAAAAAAAAAGAAACAAAAAAGAAACAAAAAAAAAATAAAGAAGAAGAGAATCTGTGATTATTTTTTACATTTCACAACACAACACCCAAGAACTGTCACAAACTTTAAAGAAAACTTAAGACATACTGTAGGTGTATTTTAAAATGTACAATCTGGTTCTCTAGCACATAGCTGTAGGCATAGGGAAATATTCCAGTAGTGTGTTTTGAGAACTGATAGCTGGGAATAAAGGGCCTCAGAGGCACTTCATTGGACTTTCTTTTTTTACTTCAGATTTGTACAAAAAATAGAGTTTATGTGGACTCATTCATGATGCGTTCATCATTATCCCAGAACATGCATGTTTTATACAACTGCAGTATGCTGTGTTCTACATATTGACAGTAAAAAAATGTAGTCTCCTATTTGGTCTCTTTATATATATAAATATATATATATATTTAAAATATATATATATATATATAAACTATTGTGTGGGAGTGCAGTAATTTAAAATATGATCTAACACTTCAATGAAGGAGGACATTTCACTTTAAAGTTTTGTTTGTTTGTTTTTGTTTTTTAAAGAGTGTTGAAATGTTTGGAAGAAGGATAGGACCATGATTTATTTAACACTATCATGAACGGCGGACTTGGAAACACTGAAATGCTGAAAATGAATAAATATATTTGCGTTTTGTAACTGCAGTTCAGCTTAACAGAGCCAGAATGTATTCAGTCTTCTATTTATGCACTCGCGAAGTAAAACGTTGTTTGTGGGTTCTTAAATCCAGACCTAAATCTTTCGTATCATTTCTCTTTAGGTATTATAACCCAACGCACAGCTACAGTGTTTTTTCCCTGCTTGTTTGGATTTACAGAAGTACGATATATTTCTAGGTCAAGCAGATTTGCGTAGAGTACAACATTAAAAATGTATACAGTAAAACTGTTTCCATTGACTGAATGCATAAATATTTTATATAAAGAAAATGTTACATTGTGGGAAGTTCTATCCTTTTCTGAATTGGAGAATATTATATATATATTTTTAAATAAACTATTTGAGTAAGGTAAAGTAGTTCCTGAACTTGACAAGCTGGTAATTAATTGAAGTATTGAAATGCATAGGCAACTACTGGGAAAGGCAAAGCCAAGCAGAGGCTGTGTGGGGAAGAAGGGCATGCTTGGTGGAACTGGTTTGCAGCCCATCATGTACCGGGTTGGATCTGTTGCACTTCCTCTGCGCGTCCTGCCCTCATCTATTGTGAATCCCTGCAGTACAGCTTATACATTCTGTACTTACAGAAATAGTTACTGGCTACGCATACAGCAGGCTGTATTGAGAAGCTATTGTAGAATGATAGGGGCTGAAATGGAGCTCAGGAGATCTGCTGGTTGGACCTTCCACAAAGCAAGGCCTCCTTAGAACGGGGACCGCAAGACCTGGTCTGTGAGTTTCCAGTGCCTCTTGGGATGAAAGTACCATAGCATTCCGCAGTTCTCCTACATGCAGCTATGTCCCAAAAGAAATGAACCATGTCAGCAATGTTGAGCTATAACGTGGAGGTCATTTGGCCATCGGTGTGATGTGAACAGCCTTTGTTTTGTACCTGGGACAGAAAAGCCGGAGCAGTTCTTCTGTCCTTCTCACGTGTCAGAGCTTCCGTTTGCTGATCTGTGGACTGAAAGGACCCCATTAATATCAGCTCATGGAGGTTGCAGTGTCTTCCTGTTGTCTGGTAGGAACCATTTAAAACTCTGGGGAAAGAAGAATATCACAGACTGGATGCTTCATACGGTTTATTTTTGTAACAAGGCTGTTGCAGCAAGCAGGACGTTTTTATGGCCCGGCTGATTTTATCTATAAAAATTCTCTTACTGCAAGTCCTGTCGTTTCACAAGATTATACAGATACAGACAAGTATACAGCCAGGCTGCAGATTAACCTTCTGAAAACATCAGGGGTCAAACTGGAAGTCAGCAGCTCAAGACACACACAAGAGAAGCTGCTGTTTGGTTTCCATCCAGGAGCTCATCTGCGCAGAAGCTGGACAAGAAGACCCCATCTGAGCAGTGTGTGTCAGCTGTCACAAAGGCCTTCCTGAAAGTCAACTTCCACGTCTGTCCTGCTTGTGTGCTGCACTTCCATTGTTCCAGTGGCTGAAGAACTCTGGAAGGACGCATCTTCACCCCGAAAAGACAGGGCAGAGAGAGCAATTCTGTGTCCCTGCGGCCTTTTTTAGGTTGCTGGGAGGAATGACATACATCAAAATGCCTTCTTACATTTGTGGAATCTGTATGTAGTCGCTCAAAGTTGAACGAGGGTAATGAGTGTAACTCAAAGGTGAAAGGTGGGTAACATAAAAAGGTGCTTTGCACAAGCTCAGTTTATGCTTCAGTAGAGTCCTGACCGTGTGATTTACGTAACAGGGCACTGAGGCATAGAAAGCATGCTCTTCCATTGACACCTCTGATATGGTGTGAGACAGCTCAGCACTTTGGTACTGCTGACTGAAGCCTCCAAAGGCAGAACTAGCCTGTGTCCCCAAGAAGGCATGAATACTGAAGACTTCCAGTTACAACAAGGTGGTAAGTAAAATTGTTTTTTAGCATGGAGCCATGTTATTATTCAATTTTAATGACTGAATCATAACCGCTGAGACCAGTGCAGGTTCTGTCCTTTCGTTTCCAGAACAGCTGACAGATAAAACAAGATTTCAGCCCTGTTCAAGTGCTCTTCCTGTGAATAAATAATACCACATAATGTAAGGAAGCACTTGTTTAGTCTGCTCGCAGTTTAAGGTAGCTCTGCTGAGCTGGATAAATTCCAGCCCCCAACAACAGAAAAACAGGACGTGAACCAAATTATGACAAATATTTAAATTGTACTTAGGATATCCCCTTAAATTTCATCAAGAGTATTACATAGGATCATTACATTTGTATTTTACCTCCAATCCAAAAGCTCGGATCTTATCCAAGAAGGGATTCTTGCCCCAAACCACTACCAAGGGAGGATGGACTGGTTGATGCCCTTGGAGCTGTTTCTGTCTGCCATCAGGCAGCAAAGGCTGAGCTCTGCCAGGGGGTCTCAGCAGCAACATCCAGCACATGGTGAACTGGCAGCTTCTCAGGGTTCTGCTTACTGCCTTTCAAACAATAAACAGATCTGAGCTGCTTTCCCTGTTTGCTCTGGGCCGGCTGCTGCACTGTGCAGTGAACAACTTGCTTGCACCCACCCCAACAACCACTGAGTGACAAGTTTAACAAGATTTATCCTCCTCATCTCTTTTGTCTAAAGCTACTGCCTTTAATCCAGCTATCTAGCTGAGAAGATTATGGTTTACAGATAGATAGAAGACCACAGGATCTGTGCTTGTATGGGGCTTGCCCAGGACTTGACCACACTTCTACTTCACAAAAAGAAATTACTCTCTGGGAGCCAAAAAAACCAACCAACCAACCAAAACCAACCCCAAAAAACAGAGAGAAAAGTACGTACATCCATCTACCACCACCTCCTTCAGATGTGTTCCATATCCCACACAGCTTCAGTGAGAACTCATGGTCCAGCTTTCCAAGTCCATAGAATTACCCAAGCTCATCGTTTACCCAACTGTTTTCTTTCCTTTGTTTCCCACAAAGATTCACCCTCCAATACATCAAGTGTGTTTTGAAGAACTACTCATCTTAAACGCATTTCCAACGTTTTATGATGGAAAAACATGAAGTGCTGATGATCAAGACACCAATAACTGGTTTTTAACTCTACACAAAGCTTCCTCTATTAAAACATTAAAAAACAGGTAAGAGATGTGTGCTTTGTTCCTGTAAGGTGCTGGACCTCTGCATTGTACAGGTTTACTGATGTACGGCCTGATGCTCTGAACATTAAGGTTTAAGGTGAAGGATGGCCATTTCTGACCCGTAATGAACATTTTGTTCTCTCTTCATGAAAGGACTCAGAATAAAAACATTGAACGCATTGAAAACTCATGACAAGAATGACATTAATCAATCATGAAGAACAGCATTTATTAATATGACCTGGAAAATGCATTACATGCCACCTGCCACCAAATTAGTTAGACATTTCAGACAGCTTCAGTAAAATCGGAAGCAGACTATTTAGAATTACTCTCTCAACCCACAGAGAAGCTTCTGAGCATTTTCATTTTGGAGAATGTACTGAGACATCAGTGGTTACTGTGCTTCTCTATGGTTCCTGCTCTAACTTTGCTTTGCAAAAGTACCTCTTCCAAAAGTAAAATCCCCTGCTAAAAGTTTTCAAGAACATCCTTTTCCCTTTTTAAATATACCTACTAAAACCAGTAAGAATCTTCAAAGTAAAAATTCAACTTGAGTCTTCAAATTTTTCAGGACAGGTTAAAAAGTAATAAAGCAAAAATAAATAAAATCAAAACCTGATAACCACTGGAGACTGGATTGCTTCAATGCATAGAATTAGAATTACCCAGGTTGGAAAAGACCTTGGAGATCAACAAGTCCAACTGCAGCCTAACCAGTACCCCATCTCTAAAACCCTCTGCTAAATCATATCCCTGAGCACCACATCCAAACGGCTCTTAAACACATCCAGGGATGGCGATTCAACCACCTCCCTGGGGAGCCTATTCCAGTACCTAACCACCCTTTCTGTAAAGAAGTTCTTCCTAATATCCAACCTAAACTTGCCCTGGCGCAACTTGAGGCCATTTCCCTTCGTCCTGTCACTTGTCACTAGTGAGAAGAGACCTGCCCCACTCTCACTGTAAGAACCTTTCAGGTACTGGAAGACGGCAATAAGGTCTCCCCTCAGCCTCCTCTTCCTCAGACTAAACAGCCCCAGCTTCCTTAGCCTCTCCTCATAGGGCTGATTCTCCAAGCCCTTAACGAGGCTCGTTGCTCTTCTCTGGACCTGCTTCACAGCACACTGAGTATGGACTGCATATGGAGACTGAGCATCACTGCAGGAGCTTCTCTTGGAGCCAAATTAACTCTGTCAGTCTTATTAATCTCCACACCTCCCAGTTACTGCTGCTCCCAAAACAGTACGTTCAGTGATGGAGAGCTCAGGTTGAAAAAGAAGATCATGTAGTTGTTTTTGTTCTTATCATAATAAAAAGTGGCTGTATGGAAGTGACTCCAGATATCCTGATATCACAGATATCAGCTGTGTGAATGTACAGCTCAAGTGCTGCAGTCTCAACTGGATCCCTGACTTTGTTAAACTCGTTTAGAAATATATTCTGAATCGGGCCTTTCCTCAGACTTTCTCTATGCTAAAATACATGTACTTAATGTCTAACTCTCTGAGTTGCTTGCAAGAAAAAGAAGAACCTGCCATTTTCAAACTGGCAGCAGATGTAGACAGAAGAGCAGATCCGCTGCCACAAAGTTCTCTTGAATTTGTATAACTGAAAGCTATTGCTAATACGTAACCAAGAAGTACCGAAGTGATATGAGAACACATACATGTCTAAATACAAATACCTTGTTCCTTTACTAAAAAAGAATCCAGAGAAAAAGTGGTTATCAGGGAAACTTGCCTCAAATAACCAATGAAAGTGTACTGCCTAAATTAAGTATCTTATCAGAATTATTTCTATGTGAAAATAAGCAGAACTGCACTAAATATGTCTAGGGATAAATACTAGGTTTAAGAGAGAGTGCTTCATAGAAGCAGAATGGTTTGAGTTGGAAGGAAGCCTTGAAGGCCATCTGGTCCCACTCCCTGCAACAAGCAGGGACACCCACAGCTCCATCAGGTGCTCACAGCCCCATCCAGCCTGACCTTGGGTGCCTCCAAGGATGGGATATCCACCACCCCCCTGGGCAACCTGTGCCAGTGCCTCACCACCCTGATGGTAAAACACCTTTTCCCTTATATCCTGTTTAAATCTCCCCTTTCAACCCTTCCTCGCCTATTTTTTTCTGCTGTTTAACCATATCAGTTTCCTTTTCCCTTTTTTTTCCTTCTCACGCCATATGCCGATGAGCGTCTTCTAATCGGTCTTTTTAGTTCTCCTGTAGCGCAGGATTGTGGCCGTGACCCAAACATTGAGAATGAGCATGATTATGAAACGGATGAGAACTACAAAGGAAAAAACAAACAGCTCTCGTTAAACATCATTCCAAAAACTCATCTGCGGTCATTTTCAGCAGACGCATTTTCTGTGCACCTGCCCTGGTTTCCTTTCATTGAGCTCAGCGAGCACTTTCAGGAACCCAGAAGTTCTCAAAGTAAATGGAGCAGGGCACTGAAAGCACTCAGCGTCTGTGAGGGCTATCTGAAAATAACGCACCTTTCTCCTGTGTCAAAGCCAACAGAGCAACACAGGCCCGAGCCGCCCCGTCCACACGTGTATTTACACCTCACATAAACTCAGCACCGCTGTGTCCTTTACAGTTGCGTGTGTTGTTGATAATAAACAGATTGTTCTCTGCTGTTCTTCAGAATCATGATTAAATTTCCCCATTTTTTACAGTGAAAATGAGCAGTGTCTCCACCTGTGGCACATTCATAGGCACGTGAAGCTTTGGTTCAGAAGTACTTTAGAGTTCCCTGAGCACGTATGGATAAACATCCCAACCTATTTAAGTGCTAGACATAAACTCAAATCACTTTCCATTATGGCTGCACAGTGTCAATGTTTGCTGCCATCTCTTTCACATTCCCCAGCCCACTGTGCTGCATGTTAAAACACAGCCTTAACCAGAGGCAGCTTACATTCGAGGGATCCAGTTTTATGGCTCTTTCAAGAAAAGACAGCACTTTTCTCCCTTCCCTCCTCCCCCCAGCATACCCCTCTGGCTTCTAAGCAGCTGTGGGTAAGCTGGGCTTGATAGCTGACCCAGGTTATACTTCCGCATGTGTGCCTGGCCATCTCCTACCCAGGTGGTAAGCAAGTGGGGTGGGGAAGGAATAAGGAACTGAAAGGGGCATTTCCTTTTCCAGTGGAAGAGCCACTTTAACTGCTTTTATAACTGGAGCCTTACTGTGCTGCAGAGGGCTGCTTAAAAAATCCACCCGACTCATTTCTGCTGCAGAATCAGCTCTGAACTGGAACAAAGACTGAACACAGAAAGTACCAGGTGATTCTGTTGCTGTTCTTACACCCACCAGCTCTTGATGTTGAACAACATATTGATAATATGTGCTGTACTCTTTTAGATCTTTCAGTTTTGTCAGCATCACCCTTTTTCCCAGGGCAGTGAGAAGCTGTTAAACAAATGTTCTTCATAATTTAATTGGATGCAAATTATATATTGTAAGCTTTTATGCTACCAAGGCAGCTGTTCCCTGGAAAGGGAAGCCGTTCCCATACTCACCTATCAGATCATTTGTAGTCATTACAGTTGTAAATATTCTTGCTGTAAAATGAAGGAATGGTTATTAGTGGACGACACAGAACACACAACTTCCAAACACTGCTGAAGTCCCTGTTCTGCAACAGAGGATATTCTGACATGAAAATACACACTGTATAAACACTTCCGCTTTTAGCGCATCCACTCCTCGCTGTTTTAACCTCAGCAATCAAGCTCTCAGAGCTGAATGGTGCTATACTGGAGGCCCTGCTTTAATTGCAAAGTCACTGATTGTGATATAAAAATACTGGTTATTTCCCTGAACTGCAGGCAGTCAGAGGTCACTGCTTCTCCTTCAGTTCTCCCCTTATGCTGCAGCTGATAGTGGGTTACACCCACAATCTCGTTAGCATGACTAAGCCATTGTGAGCTTTCACATGCATGCTTTTAAGTCTCTGCAAACATGAGCAATTAAGCTTCCCTTCCCACGACAAATCTAAACATTAAATACTTTGCATTTGTAGGAAGCTAAAACCATTTATAAAGACTACTGCCACTGCTCAGCTGACAGACCACAACTTCTACTGACTGACTTAAAAACATGGTTTCACAGGGAAACAGATCCAGGAGCAGCACGTTTTATGTTCGGATAGACAAGTTTTGTGAAGGCACCTCTGATAAACAGCTGTAGAACTGTTTATGGTGGCTGCTCAGTGTTCTTGATACATTTTTTGTTCTTTATTGAAAGAAGCATTTATATGTAGACATGGAGTTAAAGGCGTTCAGCAATAACGCATGTATTTGTAAATGGCTTTTCAAATAGTTAGCACTCTTTGTCTACATAACAGCAAAAGGGAGCAGCTTTTCGCACTGGGTCACTGCTGATCAATTACTAAATGCCAGAACACCAAAATCTTTTCCTTATAAAGGCACTCCCTTCAACCACTTCATCTGCATCAGGTTGCATTCATTCTTCCTGCATGTCTCCTAAATCAAAGTGGCACAGTGACCGAGCTGGTATCAGTGATGACACTTGATTGACTGTGTGGTATCTGTGCCTCAGCAGGCAGCACTATGTGAAACTGCACAAGATTTTTATCCGCTATGGTTGACTAAAGGCCTACTGATGGGATTAGGAGCAGACACGGCTTCAAACAACGCGCCCTCCATGGCTTACTTGCACAGGTGTACGCAGACATGCTCCAGGTCAAGGCGCTCACTTGTCCGGAATCTTTGGTCTGCCAGAGGCACCGCAGCTGAGCGAGCTTACTGGCGGCACTGATGAATGTGCACAAGTTCTGTAAAGCACAGAGAAAAGGAAGGAAGCTCTGCCGCTGCCATGCTGTTAGCCAAGTGTTCAGCTTACTACAAACAAGCGTGGATTTTTTATTCAGAAGAGAAAAAAGCATGTACTTTCTCAGCAATTTGCAACCTAAGCATTGCACCTCCTTAGCGAGGCATCATAAAGCACAAATTAAAGCTGCCAGAAACAAGGCACTGATTTCTAAGGTACTGCTCAGGAAGAAGTTCAGGGAGTACAAGTGCTATTGCTGTCGGCAAATACTTGGCAGGGGTTGATATAATAGGAGGTAGAGAAATAAAAAAGCTCCTCAACCTACTCCATAAAACTGCTTATGGATGTTAGCTAAAATGAGACTGATCTAGTCTAAACAGCAAGGTTGATTCATACCATCTGTTACCATTATGTCTGGTAAACAAAACCATAAAGGAATGAGAAAACCGAGAAGAATGTGTGGAAACTGAGTCCAGTTGCTGGGAGAAAAATGATGAAGGGAAAGGACTATTCAACCTATTGTCCTTCTAAAGGGGATTTTGATAAGACCCTCCCTGTGGACCCTTGGGCCTGGATTGGATTTCTCTTGCAAGTAGGAGTTACTACTGGGCCTAGAAGCTTTCATGCCTATCTGGAGCATCTTTTACATCAGCAATTCCAGTTCATCTGGAATCAACCCAACTTTCTCTGCTCCAACACAAAAGGTCAAAGACCATCTTTAACCTACAGTGACAACTTCTCTTTAAAAACTCCAGGACTAAATAAAAAAATATCTTGTGAAATACATAACACCACACTACAAAAGCTTTGACTGATGCTCTGCTCTCTCCTTCTCGCATTAAAGATCTACTAATGGGGATGATGACACTGGGACCAAAGAGACCAGCTCCCTTCCTTGTGTTAATGCGACTCAGTGATAAGGTCACACCTAATGCTCATCCCACCACAATTAACATAATTCTACCTCAGAATATAATTCTTTTCCTAGTCTGTACTTTAAGTGTTATGTTTTCAAGCCACTCAAGGAATTGGAAGAAGCAGCTGTATTTGAAAACTGGCTGTTTGTTCTGAAAGCGAGACTAAATGATGAATTCTTCCAAGAACAAACTTAAGTAGAGATTTCAATGATAAAGATTTCCAGAAAAAGATCATTTCCTACATGGACATAATTCCAAATAATCATACAGTACTTACCATGGCCAGGTCTATGATCCACCTCCGCAGCGTTAGCATGTACCAGCCCCCCCAGAACCTTACAGCACGTTAAGTTTCACAGCACTGGATGTTCTAGGATACCAAAGCTCTCTCTAGGGAATTAGATTTAACATCTGGGAATAAGTTTTATAAGACTACACAGACTGGATAAATCGTAAGGAGCACTAATTGAAGCAACTAAGTGTTCCTCTATTGCACCCTTTGGTTGAAAAGTGCCTGGGTTCCTGAAGATCTGTTTCAATGCACAAGATGAGATTTAAGCCTAAATCTTATGCGTTATTTAAGACAAACACTACCATCCTCCTCAGAACAAGTACAATCAGCATCAAAGAAGATTCACCATTTGCACCCCACATCTCCAGCTAAGATGTCAATTAAGAACAGGTTATACTCCTTATCAGCTGTGGGCCTTAGCTACATGCACAGCTGCCTTCACACAGAGATGTTACTGCAGCCCAAGAAATAATATGTGAATGTGGAATGCGTGCTGAGAGGCGGCTGGCATATTTGCAAAACAAATATGAGCACAAAACAAATGATGACACAACTATGCAAAGAACTACCAAACAAGTGACGTAAACCAAAAGTGCTGGACTGCAAAGGATACGTGACTGCATAAAGCAAAGCTTGTTTCATGTTTCCACTGAAATGCAGAATAAGCAAAAGGAGAATGACATCTGAAATAAATAAAAGATTGCTTGTCAGCCAAGGGAAAGGACGGACCCAAATGCAATTCTAGACAAAGGAGCTTCATTGGGCAAAATGTCTCTGGCCTTGTTTCTTACAGGTTTGTCTCTCAGATTCAATCAACGTCCAAAACACTGCAAGCTCCAAAAGGAAGCTTCTCTCAGAGTCTGGAGCGTTTATAAGGTTCCTCTCCATTATGGAGCAACCAGATAAAGGATAAGCTTACACTGCAACCCCACTGCATGTCTATTAACCAGACCACTCTCCTCTACCTGACCATCAATCTGCATCGAACATACAAGAATTCAACTATATTTGAAATATTCATTCCTGTCTCCTCCCAACTCCACATAGAACTGGTCAATGGATTCATGTCACTGCAGTGGATTATTTCACCTCCACACAGAGCTTTGTCCTGCTGGGGGAGCCCTGTCTCATTTCCAAACCCCTGCTTCCAAAAGATTACCTTGTGCGATGATGATGGGATATTCCAGGTATGTCTGCAGAGGGTAATCATAATAAATCTGGTACCTCAGAAACACAACGAAGCTGGATGGAAAGACATAAAACATCATGACTGCACAAGGGGACACAACAGAGCTCCTTCACAACTTCTTTTATTGCTTTTAATTATCTTCTGGTTGTGCCAAAAGGATCTGGATAGGCACAGTCCCTGCTGCCAAACTGACCAAACAGATAAGCACACCAAGTGCAAGCCTGATTATTCCATAGCCTATTGTTGTTATCCACAAGTAGAGTAAGACGCAGAGAGCTTCGTGATATACTTCTGTGTCACAGTGTGAAAGACATAATTTCACTAATTGCAGCTTGTGAGAAAGAAATACGGGCTTCTCGGCCTTAAAGCTATCTTCTCTTTCCAATTATCTTGGCACCTCTGTGATAACTCTGATTTATTTATGTCTGTAGTTCCATCTATAAATTAAACACATCTTACAGGAGTAAGAAATGCCTTCCAAGCCATCCAGACTACACCAGTATAAGATTGCCCCTTGTAGCTGAACAGTCTGAGAGCCTGCTCTTAAGTACACCAAGCGATGGCAGATCTTCCTGCTGCTCCACAACAAAACATCTAAAAGGATGCTGTAATCACACATTCCCTACTTTCTTCAATCCTCATGCAAGTCTACAGAGTCGGACTGAAGTTTCCCAGCTGCAGAGTCTGCAGAGAAAGACTGGTAGAGAAAAAAAATGGTGGTCTGCAGCAAAGATGGCATAAGGAACTTCCTGCCTTGTGTTAGAGTTGAAGGGACCTCTGAGGGCCATCTAGTTCAGCTCCTTGCAATGAACAGGGACACCACAGCTACATCAGGCTGCCCAGGGCCTGATCCAGCCTGGCCCTGAAAGTCTCCAGGGATGAGGCATCAACAGCAGCTCTGGGCAACCTGTTCCAGTGCCTCACCACCCTCACTGCATAAGACCTTTTCCTTATATGAAACCTAAATCTACCCTCTCTGAGCTTGAAGCCGTTTCTCCTTGTTCTATCACCACAGATCCTGCTAAAGAATCTGTCACATTCTTTCCTGTAGCTCCCATTTAGAGGCTTTTGCAATATTCAGGATAAAAGCAGCTAAATTCAGTCAAGAACTTCCTCTAAGCCTAATTTCTTGTAATCTCTGATACACCCTTTCCTTCAGCATCATTCTTCACATTGCTCTTCAGCCTGGCCACTACATTCTGGCTCTGCAGAACCATTCCAGAACCTGAGGACAGAAAGCTTCCCGTGGCTGGTCCCATTATGGCCTGCAGGATGCAGAGTGATTCTAAATAAACAGTCTCAATAAATCTCTCAAAAGAACATCACTGAAACCCCTTCAAAATAGTTCCGTCCTCAATGCAGTTTGAAAAAAGCCTGTAATCTTCTGTAGGACTGATTATGTTCTGTCTGCATGGGTGAGAGAATCCTGCCTGACTGGTACAGGTACCTGCACAACCGGCACATCACCACGGAGAACACAAGTATCACAGGATCTTAGGATCACAGGATGGTTGGGTTGGAAAGGCCCTCACAGCCCACCCCCCAACCCCTGCTATGGACTGGCTGCCCCCCACCAGCTCAGGCTGCCCAGCGCCCACCCAACCCGGCCTTGAGCATCTGTGGGGATGTGGCACCCACAGCTCTCTGGCCACCGTTAGCTTAAAGCACCTCCCCTTCGTGCTGTCGCTCCCAGAGCCCGGCACTCCGCCTTACCCCACCAGCTCCAGCACGAGGCTGCCCAGGCTGAGCCCTCGTGCCGACCCTGCCGCCAGCACGGCCGCCAGCTGCGGCAGCTTGATGACGGCGCACACCGCCCAGGTGCTCCAGTTCGCCAGGTCCAGCAAAGCGGCCGCCATGACAGCCCGACCCGCAGCGCGGAAGGCGGTGTGGAGGGGAGGGGCGGGAGCCTGTCAGGCCCGGCCCCGTTCGGCCCGGCCTCTACGGAGCGTTCGTGGCTGCCCGGCTGCAGGGTAATGCGGAAGGACTTCTTTCAATGACGGTTCAAGTGACTAAATTCATCGCGTTTGGATCTCTGATGCAGATCGCTTGTCTGGCAGCCGTTGCTGCACCTCAGATAGGACCGCAAATGTTGATTTCTGTTGACAGAATAGGGAAAGAAAATGAGCTTTCTGCAGTAACCAAAGAAGAAACAAACCAGCTGGCTTTATTTTTTTCCAGTAATGGCTTATTATGGCTGTTTTTGAGGAAGAACATACATTACAAGTTGAATGAGAGCACTGTAAACCAGAAATATATATATATATATATATATATGAAAATGCCACCCTGTTGACTCAGTGTGCACTCCATGAAATGGCTCATTGAGCTAACTGAAGGTCTGAAGGCTGCTCTGGGTAATGGCGTGTTGTCTAAAATAATATGGTTAGCCAAAAAAGAAGTACCAGAAGAGCCTAAAGTACCAGAACTGCCCCCTTTACACACACGCTTAAGAAACTTAATGCAAAACCTACCAAAGCCAAAGAAATGAGAGAAAGGACTTTGTACTGAGACTCTGAGTACAATGATCAACCATAGAATCATAGAATGGCCTGGGTTGAAAAGGACCACAATAATCATCCAGTTTCCAACCCCCCTATGTGCAGGGTCACCAACCAACAGACCAGGCTGCCCAGATCCACATCCAGCCTGGCCTTGAATGCCTCCAGTGATGGGGCATCCACAGCCTCCTTGGGCAACCTGTTCCAGTGCGTCACCACCCTCTGTGTGAAAAACTTCCTCCTAATATCTAACCTAAATCTCCCTGGTCTCAGTTTAAAACCATTCCTCATTGTCCTGTTGCTATCCACCCTCGTAAACAGCCATTCCTCCTCCTGCTTATATGCTCCCTTCAAGTACTGGAAGGCCACAATGAGGTCTCCCTGAAGCCTTCTCTTTTCTAAACTAAACAAGTCCAGTTCCCTCAACCTTTCTCTATAGGTGCTCCAGCCCTCTGATCATCTTAGCAGCCCTCCTCTGGACACATACCAAGGGCTCTGCATCTTTCTTGTGCTGGGGCCCCCAGTCCTGGACGCATGATAAATATGGAGTTGCCTATTTTATTACACAGAAAATCTACTTCAGGCTTGTAGCCCAGAGAAAGGGTTATCCGTAGCATTTGGATCCAGAGCCGGTCTTGTTCTAGATCCATATTTACATCTCAGCTACTTCATAGCAGGAACTTCAGTGAGAGCTGAGAGACTGAGTACGTTTCAGCTGACCTTGCCGCAGCACTTGGTTAAGGTTTGCTGTGTAAGAGTTGATAGAAACATTTGCTGCCTTTTTCAGTTCCCTTGGAACTGGAAAAGAGAAAATCTTGGAAACTTGGAAAAGAGAAAATCATGCAGCTATTACAAAGCATTGGGATAGTTACCATTGGTCCTACCCTGCACTGTTTAGTTTGTTTCTCATTTGCAGCAATACCTGTAGCTGAGAGTTGCTGCATATGAGCATTTGTTAATTCACAGACAGTATATCCTGCGAGGATGGTTAATTATTACTAACTGGGGAAAGCAGATAGTTTGAAGTCATCTGGTCAAAATCATAAAGTGAAACCAGATCTCGTAATGTTTATAGCTTATGTATTTGGAGATTATCTTTTATTGCAGTTTATTGGTGTATGCCAAATGAGAGCTTCCTGCTGGCATTCCCAGGGAAGCCAATGAAAAGACATTTGTGGCACTTTTGCTCTACCAACCTGGCTTAAAAGTGGGAGGTTGAGGTGAGACTTTAGTCCCAGATTCTTGGAAATTCCATTTCTAAGCAACTGTGGTTTTGTGGGTACATGCGACTTCTGAGAGAGGCTTTGAGAAGGTTACAAGATGACATCAGTCTGTGGCATCTGTCCTTTTGGAGACAGAAGAGGGCTGTGGGCAGGGCTGTGATGTACAGAACCAAGTGCCTCTTTGGTGCTTGGCAGAGGTTCAAGGTTTCTTGGAAAAGCATCAGGATTTCAAAGAATCCAACCAAACGTGGAGGTTTCTGAACAGGGCAAAGCAAGAGCTGATTCGGAGTAGTGAATTTTAAGAGACATATTCCACTTCAGGAAAGTTTTGCTGGTTTCTATCCGAGCAGGACTTAGAAAAAGCAGTTTGTGGCCCATTACAAATCACTGTTCATTTCTAAACTCAGAAGTCAAAGAAAGTAAGCAAATAAAACAAAAAAATCCAAACAATCAAATAATCCCCACATAAAACAAAACAAAAACCCTACCCCACTTCTTGTGAATAGGAAAATTGTCTGCATTGGGATGAACGTCTACTTGGAAATGTTGTTTTACAGAGTGTTCATTCGAAAAGGCAAAAATATGTCTGTGCATGTATGCATGCAATGCGTCTTTTATGTATTATACATTGTGTTATAAATATTTTGGCTCCCGGGCCTGGCCTCTGTTGTCCATCTAACTGCTTGTACGTAATTGCTTTCTTCTTTTGGTGTTGTAGGAATCTGACTGTTCTCGCAGCTTGCACACCATGTTGCAATGGTCTTTGTAGGTAAACCCATTTAACTGCTGCTTCAGAATAATGTAAAGGCCAAGAAGCAGTTTGAAATACAGCTTCTAAAAAACATGGTTGGAATCACCAGCCTTCTAGAATAAAAGGCTGCGTAGTTAAGATGCCACAGGGGATCTGTGCACAAAATCTATTCTAAGAGTAGAAGAAATAAAGGTTTATATGAACTTATGTATGTTTTGTTATAAAATATGATCAATTTCACACATTTTTATTATGAGAAGAGCTTGAAATGAGAAATTGGAGGCACTGGGAACAGTCCTTAAAAGAGAAAGCCATCGATCTAACTCCAGAATTAAATCCAAATTCCGACCCACTTGTGCTCTTTAACTGCAAGAAATACAGAGAATGAATTCTCTAAACACAGATAATCTCTTCTTTGAGATCTGGCAGCTAAAGGAAAGAAAAAAAAACCCTCTTATAAAACCATGAAGCACGAGTGATACATCATAAAAACTCTTCACAAGAGGCTTACAGCGCAGTTTAGTATCTCTACAATCTCCTTAATAAATGGAGTTTCCACCGACCATTTACAAATGTAAGTGCTGCTGTCATCCATTCTTTCTCAGTGTCTCTGCTTATGTAAATAAAGATTTGTTGGTGAAATTAATTCTGGTAAGAGAAAAAAATGATCGCTGAACTTGAGAAGAAAACAGTGTCTACAGAATACCTGTTTACTGCTTTCTGCTCACAGGTTCTATGGCAGCTTTGGTTGAGTCCTCAGCAGCTGAAGGTTGCTGTACGCAGTAGAGAGAGGCAAAGTAACTTCAGGATGATTCAGCTGGTGCCAGGGGTGGGCTAACAGCAGCAGCACAAAGGAGTTTCAATTTCAAACGAACACGTAGTAATTGAACTAAATAAGTTGTCCATATGGGAATTTTGTGTTCTATAAACAGCTGTTTTCTTACTGGAGATATTACATTGCAATGTCAAGTGTTTAGATTTCAGCAGGAAATGTGAGTGGAGTTCTGAGGGTAAGAGGAGCTGCTGCTTTGCAGGTTGTTGCCCACCAGTATCCCAGCAGCATTTCAGTTAGCTTTATCACAAAGTCAAGGTGTTAACTTACTTTCACTACAGACTAGGCGGTAAGGATGGATTTCAGAGGGGCTCTGATTGAAAAAGGCACATCTGGATGCAGTGAAAAGATTTGTAGCAACCAGAAGACTAGGAATGTGCGCTCATTGAAACATGAGGTGATGTGGGTTTTAGAGATGTGGTTTATTCCAGTCTGACCCAACTGATGTGATTTTTTAAATCCTTTTTGGATATGATTTGAAAAGCCATGTTTGCTGATTCCAGCAACTCCAGTGAAGATCAGATAAGTGATGAAAACTGCTTCAGTTGCAGTTTACACACTAACAGGCAAGCCTTGTTAAATATGTCGTTCCTGATGGCTGTGTGTGTTTAACATTCAAAGGTAGAGATTTCTCAGTTCCCATTCTCTTTTTATTTTTTCAGGTTAAGCTGTAATAACCTGTTTAATGTATCCTCATAGCCAAACTACTCTGTTTACAGTCTTTGCTTCTCAAGACTCGTTAGTGCCCATGTCTTCAGAGCAGCACCTTCCATGTTTTGCCCAAAACTGGAAGAAACGCTTCAGTTGAAGCAGTGCCAGTACTGAGTGCAAGGATGAAGTGCAGTGCCGTGACCATCCTCCGTCCTGTGCAATCCATTTTGCAGGGCCTCTCTGGGAGAGGGATTCTCTGGATTCATACAGAGCAAACATTGTTGAGAATCTGGAACTATTTAATGCCCTTAGAAATTAGGAAGGTATTGTGCAATGCCGTTGCTGTGCCCTTTGCAGTGGATTACTTGGTGGGAAGTGAGTGCCATCTGCAGGTTAGAAAACGTGGAGCTTGCTATGTTCCCACTAGATGCACTTGAAATAAAAGCAGTTCCTGCTGCAGCTTTCTTCTCTTAGAAGAAATCAGAAGGCATTTTAGCTCAGCAAGATTATTATTATTTTGTTGTAAATGTAGGTTTCCATTTTCCATGTCTGCACAGAAAATGGCATCAGTCCTTGCATGAACTGCATTTGTGATGCCATCTTCTTTCTTCTCCAGATAATTTAGTTGCCATCCTGAAAGCCTTAATCCTCTGGTTCTCAGCTACTGAGGAAGCCAGGAGATGAACTTCTTGCTGCTGTGGCTTCAGTGAGCAGGATCTTCTTTCACTGTTTTTTGTTTTTCTAGAGACCACTTGGATGTTGACAGTGATCACACTGTTCCAGTCCACCTCTTGTGCTTTTGAACTGCCTTCAGCTGCTTGTTCAGCCTCAAAAATAGACTCAGCTGTGAAGCATGAGGAAACACCTCTCCACTGTACTAAGCACTGGTGAGGCCCCTCTTTGAGTAGTAAGGTGGAGGTCATGGGCCTCTTCTCACAGGTAACTACTGATAGGACAAGAGGAAATGGCTTTAAATTGCACCAGGGGAAGTGCAGGTTGTATATTAGGGAACATTTATTCTCTGAAAGAGTGCTGATGCAGTGGCACAGGCTGCACAGGGAGGTGGTGCAGTCACTGACCCACCCTGGAGGTGCTCAAGTAATGTGGAGATGTGGCACAGAGGGACGTGGTCAGTGGGCACGGTGGGGATGGGTTGGTATGATCCCTGCGTGATCATAGTGATCTTTTCCAACCTTAATGATTCCATGAATCTATGATTTATCCTCAGCTCATTGAGTTCCTGTTGTACCAGGGCTAATGGCTTCTGTGCTGGTTTTTCAGCTAGGGCTGAACATGGTTCTACAGACACTACATACAACCTATGGAGGCAGGTACTGTGTGTACATTCCCCATGCTCTGCTGGTTACTGTTTTTTTCCTCCAAAACAACAGATCATAAACAAGCTTTGCATCCAGATACATTAGTGAACAGGTTGTAAGTATTGTGTCGATTTAGCCTTATGATTTCCCTGGGTAACCGCAGATTTTAGGAGCTACAAACCTGTTAAATTAAAGAATGGTGACAATAAGGATATAACCTGACTCAGCCTGGCTCAGGTTTCTCGGCAGGGAGGCTTGAAAATGCACGTAACACATCTAACATTTCTTCAACCTTACTCCTTAGAACAAGCTTAAACACACAGGTGACAAGCTGATGAATCCTTGGCTAAATACATGAAATACAACAACCTGCTGCATTTTATCACACTGACTTTCAGAAGCTGTATCATGTTGTTTGTAGTGCAACTCATCTGCGCGGATCTCCATCAATTGTTTCTTTTCAGGAGGTAAAAATTCAGGAAGAAATTGCCTTAGGCTCTAAACTTTCTCTTTCTGATGTTAGTAGCAATGTTACAATGGCCTCGCATGGGAAGATGGATGGGATCTGTGGTCCTGACTCACTGTATATGGCCCAGTTACCTCAAATCTGAAGAGGGATTGTCTTCTTAGGCATTGCTTGGCAACATACGTCTTTGCTCTTGAAAAAGTTCCATGCAGGACAGCACTATTGATCTCGGAGGGAAGATGAGGAATTTGTTACCTGCTATTTTCAGTCTGAAAGGAGTCTATTAGCTAGAGCTCTGTCACTTGCTTTGTTACCGGCATTTTTACTTTAAGCATTAGGAAAGCTGGAGGTCATCTTCAAGTTTCCTCTTTTGTGCTCCCCTGCTGAAGAAGTAATCCATGTTTATCAGCATCTTGCCAAGTTCCGTATTCATCCTACTACCAATGTTCTGGTTGGTGGAATTGGGAACCGTGTTTGAAAACACAGACATACAATCTGGCAGTGGCTTCTGTTCCTTCTTGTTACCCTGGATGAAACAAAGAACATTAATGCTGGAGTTTTCACAGCTGCGTCATTTGCTTCTGTAAATTCAGGTTATAGAGATTATTACTAACATCAGCTCTTTTGCTTTTTGAAAATTAAGGTGTAAGCACGTAATACTTCCTGAATGCACATGGAAGGGTTGCAGAAATACAGTAAAAAGTTCTCCTATCACTTTTTCCTGGGAATAAGATAGCACAGGGAAATGAATCATTTATAAATATGCTGCTGAAAATGTCAGGAGAGAAAGAATTTAGCCTGCTCTGGAATGGTCGTGATGTTGGATGATATTCGTTTTGTTTTTAGTAGTGGCTTGGATTTTAGTATGACATTATCTTACACTTTGTTTTCCCCTAAGCAGGTTCTTCTAACACTTTTCTCTGCATGAAGTTATATATACTGGAGCAGACTGAAGGCATGCACAAAACTGTATTCCTTTATGGAAGATGAATGACACCTCAGTTCTCTTTTGTTTTCCTAAAGATTTTAGTCTTAAAACATTTGCCAGTTATGCCAAAATATGCTCCATTTAAAATATTAGTGTCCTTTGAAGTGGTGCAAGCTAAAAAGAACCTGGATTACAGTTAAGCATTTGTTTGAAACTTACCATTTGGTCATAGTCCTTTAGGAAACTCCAGTTCTGGTACCTTGGAACAGAAGGAAAAATTGCAGTTTAAAATGTTTTGTCTTTTTTGGTCCCTATTTTATACATCTTGCTACGTTGAACACTGTATGAGTATACCAGGTTTGGACATCACTGTAAGGTGCTCGTTACTGTGAAAAGTTTGGGTCTCTGCCATTTACCTGTACCCACTTCAGTTCAGACCACAAACTCATAGCGAGCTTTTCCCATCACTGTCTTTGGTATGGGGATGAGGAGCCAAAGGACAGTTCACTGCATACTGTAGCCTGTGTAGCCTCATGTCAGCAGCAGTGCTGTCTTTAGACATCTGTCCACATATCTGTCCTGCCCTCGTGCAAGAGTTCTGCCTCTGTTGCCAAGGATGGAGAGCAGGGCATGCGTTAGCTGTATGATGTGTTACCCTAAGTACACATGAACGTGGGTTTGCACTGACATCCGTGACTGTGAACCCCAATAGGCATGTGCAGATGTAGCATCTCTCCTGTTGCCTTTGCTGCAGAATGGGCATGGAACATTTGGGCCCACTGGGAATGGTCCTGAGTGTACAATTGAGGGACAGCAGCATTGCAGCCACAGCCCAGGCTTTGTGTGAGTCAGAGTCCAGGCTTCAGCCTTTCCCTCAGGCAAAAAGAGCCAGAGAACACAGCAGGCACTGGAGAAACCCAAACTATCATCTCAGTTTCTTCCGAAGGACTGAGGAGGACAGGAGTTTTCAGATGGTTTCTTTCCCCTTCCTAAAGCCATCCTAAAAGTGGTGTGCTTCATTCTCTGCCTTTTTCTTTTGTCTGCTTGGCTAGTGCATAGGCAGAACGGGAGCTATTTTTACTTTTACCAAAGATATTCCTGTAAGAATTATGTCTGTGTTGTGTAGTGAAGTATGAACAGAAGCACTTCACAAGTTACGTGACAGACAGAGAGGATCTTAATGTCTGTCTCTTTCAGGTAGCTGGTGAATACATGTATGCAGGCCGTTCTTTCTGCTGAAGCCCTGAAATAATGGGATTTTCCTGTCTTCATGTGGCTTGTGGGGGACGTTCAGGAGATTCACAGATTGGGAATCCAGAATCATGTTTTGGCAGAACACTCCGTTCAACTTCCATTTCAGCCATTTCCAAGAATATGAGAAGTGGCGATAATATCAGTGTGTCTGCAATAAATTATAAAGGTTGGCACATTTATATAATCATTGTGGAGATCCCTATAAAGCTAAAAGACATAAAACATGCACTTCTTTGCATCTCTTTTTCACCTTTTTCAGTGTGCCAGGAGTTATCGGCATAGATTTTGCCCAGTAGAGAACAGAGATAATGTAGCGTTAGAATCTTTCTAATGCTAAGGTGGTAGATTCTGATCCAAGGATCCTGCAGAAGAAAACTTTGCTTGATAGTGTAGGCTTCGGATGAAGCCCTAGGATGTAAGGGAGCATCAGTACTATTGCCAAGATGAGCAGAAGAGGGGTGAATTGAAACAAATGACTTACCAGATTTTTCTTCCTCTCCTTTCAGCCTCCACAGACTCCCTCCAGACCTTATCCTGCTGTACCTGGTCCTGCCACAGTGCTGCCCACTCCTCTGCCCTGTGCTTAGCAGCCAGGTGTGCTCTTCCAGGCCAGGAGCTGCCACGAGACAGAGGAGGAGCTGAGGCTGTTTGCCCCAGAGCTTTGCTTGCTGGATGCCAAGAACCAGTCAAGGTATTCCTTCCGAATCCAGAACCCTTTTCCAACGTGTCCATTTTGGCACTCACAACAGAGCTACTGAAACTTTAGGAAGGTTAAACCTGCTATTGTTTGTGATTTCAGTGCTCCTCCTCTCCCAGCGCTTTCTTTCAGATGCAGATTTGGTCTGCTTTAAGAAAATGAGCATACACACTGGCTCTGACGAGCAGCGCTCAGCACTGTTTTGCTTCCTTGTTACTTAATGATCATTTCCTGCTGCTCTGTGTTGCTTCATTGCATGAAGGCTGAACAAGTTTCTGTGGTAGAAATTTTGTAAGAAACACTTGTTACTGAAAGCCATCGGCCTCCAGCTGTAAGCAGCAAGCTCTCACCTTAGGGAGGTGATGTGTGCTGCTTGCAGCTGAGACCACCTTATGTTCATGCAGAACAGCAAAGCGTGGTTTAATGCAGAGCATGCTGTAGGGCTGCTGCTGACTTTGTCAGGAGGAGTTCTGTCATAGCTCTGTGGCAGAAGCAAAACCTCCCGAAAGCTGCTGCTTTCCCTGATGTGTTTACTGTCTCCATTGGAAACCAAGCTGGCTTGTGAATATTCATCAGAAAGAGGGCAGAAACCCGGTGCAGGCAACTGCTGAGGCCTTGAACTCTGTTTGAGCAGAGCTCTTTTGTTTGAAAGAAGATACTCCAATGCAGTTGTGCTTTTAAAGCTTCTTATTTTCAGATTTAAAGAACAGCATCCGAAGATCATAAAAAGTCATTTGAAAGTGCTCAGAGATTTCTTCAGAAGATATTAAGCAACTATGGGAAGTTCTTTTTAATGAACTTTCAGGAGCTATTAGTATAAAAAAGGGAGAATTTTCAAAACAGTGTCCGAAATGTCGGTTTGTCAGCCTTACAGTCAGCCTGCTGGCCCTTGTGATATTAAGTCACTTCCTCAAGTGCTGGTGACCTTGCAGAAAATGAGACCATTTTAAGTATAAATTTCCTCTTCAATTCTCGACTGACTTGTTTTTGAGTCGTGGGAATCAGATCCAGATGAATTCTAGCCTCGTGCCTCAACTTCCTAGTAAATGCTAATCTGTTTTTTAGGGATTTTGTTTTCTTCTTTCTTTTATTTTTATTGGGGGCGGGGGGGAAGTGTACTTACTTGGAGCTATTGGGAAGCACACGCTGAATTTGGCAAGTAAGGAGTAATTTAAAATAGCTGTAACTGTACAACAATCCAGACATTTCATGTAGACATTTCTGAGCAAAAGATATTTCTGTCTTTGGAAAAATTACCACGACTTCAAAAATTTCAATAACATAAATTAAGAAGAGTTTAAAAATCGATGTCAAAACAAAATGTTTGCTTTGGATTGGAATGCAATTTTAGTAGGCTTTTTGTCTGTGTTGTTGTCTTTTCTGAGGGAATTGAAACCTAAAGTTTTTTTCCACCTCTTTCATCCAAAAAGAACAAAAAATGTCACATGTCCACACAGCCCTATAACTGAAGGAATGAGCTGTTCGCCAACCAGGCCTCATAGCTGACTCTGTTCCTCCTACAGAAGCTTTTTATTCATTCCAGGATCCTCTCTTGGATTGTAGGCAGATAGATAGTTAAGAGTGTGATTTTAGCGGCATCTAACTGCTGTGAAAGGAACCTGAGGCACGCTTGGAAGACCCAATTAATTAACCAGTGCAATGTAGGAATTCAGCCTCTGATCAGGTCAGGGAAAGACCCTGCTGGAAATGCTATTCCTGTGAATGGAATGCTTTTCAATGAGCGTTTACAGAGTTCTTCAATTATTTTTATTATAACCTTTCATAGAATCATTTGAGTTGGAAGGGATCCTTAAAGGCCATCTGGTCCAACTTCCCTGCAGTGCACAAAGACACCCACAGCTCCATCAGGTGCTCAGAGCCCCTTCCAGCCCGACCTTGGGTGCCTCCATGGACAGGGCATCCAACACCTCTCTGGGCAACCTGTGCCAGTGCCTCATGATGCCTCAAATGTCACCTTTATTTCCAGTCTAAATCTCCCTTCATTTAGTTTGAAGCCATTCTCCTGGTCCTGTCACAACAGACTAAAGAGTCTGTCCCCTTCTATCTTGTACCCCCCTGCCCCTTTCAAGTCACTTTATGCAAATTAAATATGAAAATGAGCTAAAAATGATTATCATCTGAGTATATAGTTTCCAAATGACTTGTTATAGTCACTGAATAAATTGTGTGGGAACATTGCTGGCCAGTGCATAGAGTCTGTTCTTTTGAATGTTGTCTGCAAAGTTACAGAAGATATAACTTAGTTTTGATGCAGCTGGGAAGCAGGAATGTCTGTTTGAAAGTAAGCTAGTAGGTTAAAGTCAGATATTTAGGTCCAAGACTGCAACCTCAGAAAAGAATGGAGTCTTTACCAGTTAGCAATTCTGCCATTAAACAAATATAATCTATAGGTCTACATGCATCGGCTGGACACTTCATCCTGTGCCAGTTGTTTCTGTGGGAATTGCAGATGGGAGTGGGATAATGGCTGCCTAAATACGTTTTGTGGTGGTTGTGACTTTTATATGGCTTTAAAACAGCTGCTGTTCCAAAAACAGAACACTAAGAGCAAATACTTTAAAAACTATCCTGTGTTCTCATAACTGGTCTCCATTAATGGTGACAGTTCTGGGGACTGTTCTGGGTTCCTTACTGGACAAACCTGTAGCCGATTCAGGCCACTGAATATACTAACAGCTCAGTAGTTCTGCAGGTATTGAACTGTTTTCTCTAATATTATCATCTGCTGGTTTAGTTTTGGGGGTTTTTTATAACAACGTTGGGAATTTAAGAGTGGCACTCATTTGGGTTAACACAACTGATCCACTTCATAATTCTTTCCATCCTGCAGTAGAGTAGGTTAATGTTAATTGTGGCTTCATGTTGTATGTATCCACGAAAACTGATTATAGCATCTTTATTTTCTCTGCTTGGGGACATGAGAATTGAAAATGTTGTTATGAGTGCCACTGTAGGAGATGGTGCCTTTGCTTAAGGGTTTATTTTGGTATTAGTTTCTCTATTAAGCAGTGTCAGGCCCATTATGCTGAAGAAGAGCATAACTGAGGTTATCCCTTTGTTACTGCCAGACAAGTGATGATGATGCAGATTTGTCTGTAACAAATATGTGAGCTGGTTCCTTCCAAAAGGATTTTTTAGGGTTTTTTTAGGGAGAAGAAAGCTTCAGGTGTTTAAATAAACTATTAGTATATGGCCACAAGAGGGTATTGCAGTACAAGTTATTCAAGATTTCTCTGGCTTATTTTTAAAACATACATTTTTTTCACAACTGAGCATTTAAATTAAACAGTTAAGAAGACCAAATTACCTGTGCCTGTATTTGATTTCCTCATCCAGGTGCAATTTCTGAGTTGGGTTTTCCAAACAAAAAAAAAAAAGGTTTTGTTTTTTGTAGTGAATTTTCCCCTGAAAGCTGCGTTTCTAAATTTGAAGGGCAGTGTTGCCAAATGCTCACCATGTTTTAAATAGTTCAGGCCATGTAAAAGGGAGCTGGAAGGATTTCTGTATTTTCCTATCTTCCTTATTTCCTGTATTATCCTGAATTTAAGAGAAATTACTTGGTATGCTTGCCTGTCTTTCTGCAAACTCACCTGAAAGAGAAGAAACATCACAACTGTATTGCATTATCTGTGAAGATCAGATCCATGACCTAATGGACAGGAAAGTGTTTTTCATTTCATAGAGTTTGCATTTGATGGGAGGTATCTGCAGAAGTCTAAGAAACACAAATGTAGAAGCAGAGGGGCAGCAGTATGTCACATCTGAATAAGAGGCAGAAGCAAGTTCACCAGCTGGAGGAGAGTGCTTCACCGTTTGGAAAGACCAACACCTCGCAAATGGAATGGAAACCCCCATGACCATCTTTCTACATGGGCAGTGCTGCCAGTCTCTGAGTAGCGCCATCTGCACTGTTGTCAGCAAATGAATCAAGATCGCTGTAGTCAGACAAAACTGCCATGTGGAAACAGGGTCATGGTGCATTTGGCAGGGCAGGATGCTAGATATTCAGTGTAAGGATGCTGAGCACCCAACTGAGAAGGAAAGGGTATTAACCAACAAGGGCTCTGGAAAACCTGGAGGTGGGATACCCTACTAGCAACGTACAGCTTGGTCTCTCAACAAGAAGTAACTACATTGCTCTGCGTAGACAAAATGAAAAGTCCTGAAAACAACAAGCTTGGAGTAAAACTCTTTCTAAGTGAAGGCTACATTGCCACTTGGTTAAAGGCCTCATTTGTTGTTAAATTTCACTGGAGCTTTGACAGAAAAGTATAAACTTCCTTCTTGTCTTAATGGGATTTCAGCTGAGCGAGCCTGGAAAGTGGAATGTCTGTTGTGCTGCAGCTTACGAGTGCTGCAGAGTGTCTGCAGTGACACAGAGTCTGACACTTCAAAATGAAATTGAAGCTGTAAGAAGTCTGTTGGGGATTTTTTTTTCCTCTTGCCTCGAGTGTTGCAAAATATGCTAGCTACTGATAGGCAGTTACTTGAAACAAAAGTTATTCATTTGAAAATATTGTTCACTTGAAAAAAACACTCAACTGTGGCTATTCCATGCAATATGCAGACCCTTTCAGTTTTAGTTGTATCAAAAGCAAATTATAGTTAAAATTGCAACTTGAAGCAGAATAACTTGACAATATGGGCGATCTGTATTATGGTATGTTTTCAATCAGTATTCTGCAAACTAGGCTGATAGTCTGATAAAGCTGGAAGGCACTGTGAGAGGCTTCTTCTTAAACGTGCCTCATGGGCACTGTAGTGGGACTTTGTGCAGGGATGCTGAAGGGTTGTATGGGACTAGGAATGTTTAGAAGAATCGGTTTCAGGAGAAAGAAACAAAAAAGGAAGGAATGTTCCTCACTGGCTGAGTCTTATTGAAGTTCTCAGTTGCTATTTCACATGCTTGGATAGAGGCTAGACCTTGTGAAGAAGTACAGAATTGCCTGGACAGCCAAAATTATCTTTAGGATTCAATTAGAGTTGTTCATGTCATGTCCTTACCAGGGCAGGGAGCTCTTGTAATTGTGTTATAGAGCTTGGCTTTATTCTGTTTATCCTCTTTTTTCTTGCACTAATAGCTTTAATATATATATACATAAAACATACATACTCATATGTATACTGTATATAAAATCATACATACTGTATATATGTTATATAAAAAGTGGTTAAGTACTCCTGAAAAGGCTCCTCTTCGTATTGCTTTAGTACTAAGGCAGCAGTCTTGACCTCAGAAATCTCATGTAGCCTTACTCTTTTCTGATTCTGCATCCTCAATACTAACTGTTCTGCTTCTATGAACAGTTAATACCGACTTGCAGGTCAGCTTATAACAGTGCTGCTTCACATATACTACTGAGACTCAATTTTCTCTGTTGCCTGGTGCACCGTTGTTCTTACATAGATATTTTATTGTGAGTTGCAATATTTCTGATGTGTATCACATTATTTTAATGTTCAAGATGCTTTTTTTTTTATTGCCCTCTGGCCCTTATCTATATCCTGCAGTAGCTAAGGGCTTATTTACTGGTTTCTACTTTAAGACACTGCATAATTCATTTATACTTGCTCGCTGTATTCAGAAAGGTACATTAACTTCTGCTTTGATGTGAGATACCAAAATTTCTCTGCAAGATAGACAGATTCTCTTCATGTTAGCTGGGTTTTGAATCTGGGTGCCTAAAGCTTGTTTAAAATGTTTCTCTAGATATTAAATGAAGGGTTCATGTTCTTAACATTTGCCAGTTTCGCTGGCTGACAAATGAGCCCCTTCCCTTTAGTATTTTCAAGGTAAGTGTCAGAGTCTAAAATTGGGAAGCCTCATCTGAACACGTCAGTTATACTCTTTATCTGTTTTTTTATAAAGCTTTTACCATCTTCTTTGCAGGTTTCTATTAATGTACAAATAGAAGCTTGTGTTAAACCACCCTTCAGGCTCCTGTTTGGCCAACACTGACTGTTAGGCTTTGGAAGGAGGTTCTTCCTAGAGGCAGGATGTTTTCATAACTGGATGCAGGTTTTTCTGTCTACAGCTTTTTCTTTGATTCCCCAGTACCTGGTAACACATTCCCTGAGTCCACAGGAGGATTCAGGTGACCTCAAGGTGTATCTAGCCCAACATACTGCTCATAACAGAGTCAGCTATAAGATGAGATCAGCCCAGGGCTTTTTGCAGTTGGTCTTGAAAACATCCAAGGATGGAGACAACAGTCACACTGGGTAACGTGCTTCACTGCTTAACTGTTCTCATGAAGATTAAAATTTGCCTTATACGTAGTCAGAAACATTTTGTTTTCAGCTTGTGTCTATCATCCTCCCACTGTGCGCTGCAGGAAGCAGCCTGGCTCTGTCCTTTCAGTAACCTACTTGCAGATAGCGGAAGACTGCTCTTGGGCCTCCCTGAAGCATTCTCTGCACCAGACTGAACCAGATCTGATGACCAGGCTCATTGCCTGTGTTGCACAGGTCTGTCTGAGCTTTACCTAACTCAAGCAATTTTCTGTCCCTGTCTGATCTGACTCCGTCTTGTTGCTCAAGCACAGTTAAGATAGAAGGTTCAGAAGACCTGGAATGACAAGTAGTGGAGCAAATGGGCAAATCACAGGCATCTGAGACATGATTGTCGTCACCTATGCTGTTTTGTTGTTTAGTTCATTCAGTTCAGACTCACTCCTTCTAGGGCTGTAGTAAGCTATTTTTTATTTTTTTATTTTTCTTTTTAATGGAGATGGAAACTTTTGTTCCCTAAAGAAATGGACAGCCAAAAGAATGTGAAATCTTCCTGGAGGTGTTTGAAGTTTTGTATTTTTAGCTCAGTTGTGCAACAGTTCATGTACCAATACCCAAACAGTAAGGTGAAAACGAAAGTACACAGCTGTGTCCAAGATCTTGTGGCCAGGGCAGCCAAACAGAAATGGAACAGCTTTCAGATGGGAATTTTATTGCAACGGATGCTTCACTGAAGACTGTCTTATGGTTTTATTGAAGAGAATGCAAGCCTGGCTGTAAAGATGATTTTCAAGACAGGTCTTTGTTTTTAGGAAACCTTGGATTACCAAAATGATATGAATGAACTGGTCTTCTGAATGCTGAAAGTCTGAACATTTCTGAAACAGAATTAGGCAGCTAGGCAACTGAAAATACAGTTGCAGAATTAAAGTCCTACTTTCTTACAGTTGACCAGTTGATGGGAAAAGGGCAAGACCTAATCTTACTTTTCATATGAGATTTCAATGTAATCTATAAATGTGCATGCATACTATACAGTATGAGGATTTTGTGCCTCTCTAAAAATCCAGCTTTGATCACAGCACCTGAGATGACCAAAGTGCATCTCGCAACCTTTTCCAAGTAGACATCTACGGAACTTTTCAGCAACAGTGATTTGTCAAAGACTGCTGGCCTGTACAATGGGAAGTATTTCATCTGAAATATAATGAGATCAGTGAATCTTGAATGAATGAGAAGCAGGGTTTCCAATATTTTTCTGGGATCTGGAGAGCCAAGATGGAGAGCAAGGTAAAGCCAGCTCAACTGTACTGCATGTACTCAAGTTGCGCCAGGGCAAGTTTAGGTTGGATATTAGGAAGAACTTCTTTATAGAAAGGGTAGTTAAGTACTGGAATAGGCTCCCCGGGAAGGTGGTTGAATCGCCATCCCTGGATGTGTTAAAGAGCCGTTTGGATATGGTACTCGGGGATATGATTTAGCAGAGGTTTTTTTAGAGATGGGGTACTGGTTAGGCTGCGGTTGGACTTGATCTTCAAGGTCTTCTCCAACCTGGGTAATTCTATGATTCTATGATTCTATGTTTTTTTCCTGTTATTGGTTTTCTTATTAAGGGGGAAATTACTGACGAATAAAGGGAGTAGCTGGGCTTTTTAGAAGGAATCATTCCAGTCCTGTGTTGGAGGAAGATGTATTTTATTTTTTCCTCCCCTCTTTGTTATGGTTTATATTCTTAATTTCAGCCATTTTTCTTTCGTTTGAGTTATGTTTATACTCTTGAATCTGTCAGTTGGAGGATGGATGTTTTTAGACTGCCTTCCTGTAAGTCTATTTATAAAAATATCATCTCTGCCATTAGCTTCAAATGAAAAGCAGAAACGTTTATTACACTTGCAGTAGGAGAGCAGCTCATGTGAGCCGAACAGTTTTGCTAGTTAATGAGAATCAGTTCTGGAAATAACCATTGCTAAAGCTGTGCTCTGTCTCTTTGATTTTTGCTCTTTGCCAGTTGCTGTTCGTCCAGCATCTCCTTAATGTGGCAGAACATGGATGTTCACCTAGGCTGCATGTCCTAACTTGCACAGACTTTATTTTGCAAGAGTACTAGAAAAACAACAATCACATTTTCCCAAGTCCTTCTTTCTAAAGCTTTTCTTTTGGAAGAAATATTCAACTACCATTTTATTAATAATAATAATAATAATAAATAAGAGTTTAACTTGATTTTCTACATACCTTTGTTTATGGTAAGTATTCATTTCCTTCGAATAAGGGCTTCTCAGTGCCATGGTGAGTAGCGGCTGCTTAGTTTTGTACTTTGTTTTATGGACTCCACTATTGGTATTGTTGTTAGCTCACAGAAGTAAACAGACTTTGAGCAAAAGATCACACCATGGCAACCCTCAGCTTTTGTTTACAGTTCAAATAAATGTCTGTGCCATAGAAATGTATGTTCTGAGGAATTTTCTAAACTGGTGCACTAACTGGTTTAATAACAAAAGAATGAATGCAATAAATAGAAGGACAAATTTACCCTCAGTATTTAAATGGTGAAGCATTTTATTTTTGAAGGCTGTCAGTAAATCACTCAGTAGGAAGAGGGTATTTTTTGACTTAGTGATCATAGAAGATAGTGCACGACAGTTCTAAGGGATCTTCATGTAAGCACTCAGTAGAATATGAGTTCTTCCATTAAAAAACCATATAAAAATTAATTTGCTCATTATGTGTGTGTTTTGAAAACTCTATCTTGCCAGTTCATAGTAATTTTCTCATCTTTTGTTTGAAAAAAGTAGCCATTATTTAAGTTAAACTTCTACTGACAAATACTTGAGAAAAGCTGTTGGAATAAGTGATGCGCTGTTCTGAAAGTCCCACTGCAGCAGGCTTCAGCCTTCAATGGATATACTGGGAATGGACCTTTTTTCCCTTCTGCAACTGATACTAAGATACTGTTGCAAGCAGGGCTTTGTTTTAGTTTTTAATTTGCAAATAGCCAGGCTATCTCATCCTAGATGTAATAATTCCTTACAGATTTCACCCATATGCTTTGGTCCTTCAGCTCACTTCTCATTGCACGTGGCCAATAGTGCAGAGAGCATCAGGGTCAGTGTGGGACAGAGTCACTGTTTTGGAAGATGCTTCTATCTGGTGAGGCCCTCGCTGGTTTTGGCATGGAGAAGATGATCAAGAGGCAGGACAGTGTGAGATGTGTGATGATGTCCTCATGATTTGGATGTGTAGCAACATGGCATTATGTGGTTGGGATTTTAAAATATCATCGAAGTAGCAAATCTGACACCAATGATCCTGAAATGAATCAGATGAAATGTACATTGTAGAGCACTATTGGTGAAAATTCGCAGATCAGTGATCACCCATGAACTCATTTTGGAGAGCACGTACAGCAGTGGTCCGTGTCTGTAGTAACCAGGGGACATCAGATATGGAATAATACTTCTCACTTTGGTGAACTCAGCAATGGGGGATCACTCTTCAGGCAGTTTTGCTGGGCATGATCTATCTCTGCACAGGCTGTGACTGCTGACTAGTGCTGGGAACATGGGAAGCCTTTGAGGCACTGGAAGAGGGCTACGGAGCCTATGGGAGCTGTGCAGTGTGGTGTAATGTAAGTGGAGGTGTTGGGGTAGCACTGCAGCATGGGCGGTGCTGATTAGCCAGGGGATATTACATGTGGCACCCATGGGAAAGCTGTTCTTGTGGGTGTGAGCAACAGTAATGATCCCTATCAGCACGGGAAGCTGAGGAATGAGGATGATTTTAATACAGAGCTGCTAAAACTGGTACATAGGAAGTTCCATACAATCATGCAGAAGAACTTCTTTATGGTAAGGGTGATGGAGTGCTGGAGCCGGCTGCCCATAGACATTGTGGAGTCTCCTTTTATGGAGATATTCAGTACCCATCTGGATGCCTACCTGCGTGATCTATTGTAGGGTTCCTGCTTTAGCTTTAGCTCAGTCATCTCTTGAGGTCCTTTCCAACCCCTGTGATTATGTGATTCTGTGGAGTGGTACCTCCTTTCCTTATTAAAAAAAGAAATATATATATATATATACACACACACACATATATAATGTTTGTAGCTTTTTTTTTTTAAAAAAAGATATAAATATATATATATATATATAATATATATATATATATTAAAGCTACAATCATTGGAAAATAAGTCTTGAAATCCAGGGATAGCTGATCCTCACAGATTTTTCAGTGCTATGCTTGCTTGGTGCACATCTGCAACATATACAGATCCAAGTTTGTGCTTCTTCTTCCCCCCAACTTCCTTAGATCATGTAAATATTACCTGGGTGAGGGAAAAGTCAGGTTTTTATATAACACTTGCTGCTATAGAAACCACTGGCTCAGTGACAGTGTGCCCTGTGATGGAGGCACCGCCAACAGCAGCTCCAGACTAGGAGCTACCATAACCAGAGCCGTCAGTCTTCAGCATGTTACATCAGGCTTGGTAAGGAGTTGTTTACACTACAAAGAAATCCATAGCTTAGTAGTATAAAAATTCATTTGCTGTTTTAAGTCTTGCAGGCCATGTGAAGCCTCTGCTGGTTTGATTTATGGCTGTAACTTTCTCCAGAAGGTCACTCTCAGCCATCTCTGTTTCTCTTCAATTGGAAAGAAAAGCCAGCATTAGGGGAGATATATGAAAAGTATTATGTTTCCTAAGCCATTCATGATAGTGTTAGGATAAGAAGCTATAAAATGACTGTAACTCTGATTAATATTTCTGAAGTCATAGGAGAATTGAGCTGTCTGCTACAAGCAGAGAAAAGCAATCTAGTATTGATCCTAAGAATCAATGGAGCAATCCTGCTAATGCTTATAATTCCAATTTCTGTCACTAGAAAACAAACAGAACAAGAGAGAAAAAAACAAATGTAGAACATCCCAAAGACATCAGAAGTGCTCTCTGATGAAAGTAAAAAGAAGATTGGATTCATGGTGTGGATTAAACCAATAAATGTGATTGCTTCTTTGGAGGCTACACAATCTCTAGAGGAAGAAGGAGGCTGCTTTATTAAATTCCAAATTCTGGACATTACATTTGAGACAATTGTCTCATAAAGATTTATCTGAGGAACTGATTTGTAAATAAATACTCTGTTGAGAACAAAAACTGGTGTGAAAGAGTAAGTACAAAAATAAAGCACTCTTGTCAATGACTTGGGTCGCTGAACACAGACATGAAGTGTGCATTAAGAGTACCTTCACTGACAGCAGATGCCCAGGAAATTTGGACAAGACCTTTTGAACAGGAGAAGGAGATGAGTTTGGGTACCAAAGGCATTAAGTAAAAAAGGTTCCATCACTAACACTGCCTCCAACCCTGCAGAGCAGGTAAGGAAAGGTGGAGGCCAACTATTTTTTTTTTCTTTAGGTATATTTTTCCTTGGGCTGGCCTGTATTTAACTCTTGCAAGACGTCATCTCAGGAATGGGCAGGAATAACACAGCCATGCAGCACTAGCAAGATGTTTTACAGACTGGCAGAGCAGGTCCCATCTTAGCAAAGCTCCTCCTTTGCTTTAGCCAGTGCATGGACCCAATCAGGTCCCATCTCTGCTGGACTGGAGATGTCTTGCAGAGATGTGCTCATCTCACACCAGAACCCTACACAGGAGCACACAAGGACACTTGTTGCAGAGTTTCAGGCTCTCAGTGTTACGTAGTTGATTAATCCTTCGGTACTGGGGGGAAAAAAAATCCCTGATTCTACAAGTATATTGCGGTACCCCAAGCTGTTAATTGCCCTTCCTCTCAATGTCTCCTACACACACACTTCCAGGATGCCCTTATTTTACACTATTTCACTTAGGATGAGTTTATTTTACTGTTACTTACTCTTTGCTTCTTCAGATGTCCTAAATCCAGAGGTAGATATCTGGAGATCAGCTCTTGATAAGAAACGAGGGTTTGTGGTTGACTTCCGCAGCCCCAAGTTTCCTTAGTTTGACTTGTTCAATGTGTGATGTGTAAAAAGTTGACAAAATTAGACTGCAGACACTTATTTACAGGCTTAGGAGCAGGGCTGATTTTGGGTTCCAAAGCTGCTGTCCTCAAGGAACCCCCTCATCCCACGGCCAGATCCTACATGAGGCAGAAATGAGGCAGGGCTGTGGTGGGCACCAGTCATGGGAGAGCAGGCCGAGCCCAGGACCTCCATCTCCCCTTTGGCAGCTGTGAAGCTACTTCTGTCAATTTTTCATTCCCTTCTTCCAAAATACCAAGGGGTGACAGCATTTGATATGAAATTCACCTTTGGGGAGGAAACAGAGTGTTTATTTTGTCCTTTCTGAGCTGGGTCACCAGATGATTGCTGAGATGAGCGCTTGTGACCCAGACCCAGTGCCACCCAGTGGGAAGAGCAGGAATGCTGCATCCTGGTGGGTTGGGGGTTCTGCCAAACCACGAGATGAAATCTCTCATCTCTCTTGATCTCCAGAAAGTCGACATAGTGCACACACCCACTTCTCCTTAGTTTTGAATAATCTAGGATTATTGCTGCCAGACAGGCTAAATTAGTCCTGTCGTGTGCTCACAAAGCCGGGCAGTAGCAAAGCCAATTCAGAGGGGTTTGTTTTCTTCAAATATTCAGGGCTTTGCAAGCTGCGGAACTGATGGAACACCTGAAACAGCGTGAGAAAGGATTGTATAGGATTATACTAAGTAAGCTTTCTGGTGGGAAGCCTGCAATTATATATTATGTACTGTCAGCACATGGAGCGTGATGGGACTATAATTTTACCTGTGTTATTTGCTCTTGTTGCCAGAGAAACCATACAAAGAAAGTCAAAGTGCTCTTGCCCTTGTCGATCTCCTTAACCAACTCTTGCAAACAGCATCAGATGTTACAGTTATTTTCTTACTGAGTTGATGTTTCATGTCACATATAGCACTGTCAGAACCAACCTGCTTACCAGTGCAAAAATCCAGGTGTAATATATACGTATCTAAAAAAGCTGTATAATAAAGCTATGCTAAAGGAAACGGAGCGAACACATTAAATAGAAATGGTCATGCATACAAATGCTTTACTACATCTTACTTACTTAGACAGATAGAAAAAAGCCTTACTTAGACAGATAGAAATGAGAAAAATGGGCTGCAAAGTTCAGGAAAATTATCAAAGTTAAGATGAATGAATCACAGAATCACAGAATTATAGGGGTTGGAAGGGACCTCTAGAGATCATCAAGTCCAACCCCCCTGCCAAAGCAGGCTCCCTACACCACGTCGCACAGGTAGGCGTCCAGGCGGGTCTTGAATATCTCCAGAGAAGGAGACTCCACCACCTCCCTGGGCAGCCTGTTCCAGTGCTCCGTCACCCTCGCTGTAAAGAAGTTCTTGGGCACATTCGTGCAAAACTTTCTATGCTGAAGTTTCAGCCCATTTCCCCTAGTCCTGTCCCCACGCACTACTGAAAACAGACCAGCCTCGCCACTATGGCTCCCACACATGAGATGATGATGATGGTCTTGTTGGTGGCCAGCAGTGCGTACACTTTAGGGGTTGTGAACAGGGAAAACCAGCAGCTCTTTGGACATCCTTATCTCCAACCATGAGCCAGAGTGGGTTTGCTGGCAGCCTTTGGAAATAATTTCCTCTCCTCCCCCTCTTTCTCTTCTTCCATCTCCTTCTCTCATCTCTTTCACATTCCCACAGGGCTCTGCAGAGGAACAGGGAAATGAGACCATGCCAGGGGGATGGGGGAGCATTGCCCATCTGACAGATACTGGCTTTGGTTGTTTGTTTTTTTTTAATGAGGTTTGGAAGAATTTCCTCAGGTAGATTTAGTAGGTTGTGAAGAAGAAAGGATAACACCTCTATGCCTGATTGGCAGCCCACAGCTAAATTGTAATGAGTTTTCCCTAAAACCATTTAAATTATTCTTCTCCCTACCAAGGATGAGTGCAAGATGTAGCTTCAGTAAAACTATTCCATCCCTATTTTTAAATGTCCCTGTGCAGATCAACAGCTGGATGTTGAGTGATTTGGGTGTTAGAAAATTCAGCCTGGCTCTGGCAAGCATGGAGAGATGTCATCTCAGAGCCATGTGAATTTGGGGATTTTTTTGGATTTCAAGTTATTTCAGCCTCTCTCTTCCCCACGTTGTTTTAGGTCTCTCCTTAAGGCAGCCCCTTTTGGAGAGCTGGTGTGGGGAGAAGCATGACCTGCTTACTGCAAAATAGGCTTTAGCATAATGTAATGCATTAAGTAAATCATCAGTCTTGAGACTGCGGTCACTGCTGGTGAAATTGGATCCTAAATTATTGTGAGTTCTGCTGTTACAAGAAGCCATTAAGGTACATACTATATTCTCTGTGTATGCCATTTTCCCATTATTCTCTGTTTGGTATGCAAAGAGTCTCAGTGTTGAAACATATGATTGACCAACAGTGCTGTTTGCTATGGCTGGGCTGTGTATTTTGCCTGTAATTGGTGACACTATTGTAATTCTGTGACTGACATGGAGAGCAAAATGGCCAGCTTCTTATCATTGCATTTCTCCGTACTTTTGTGTCACTGCTTGGTTTCTAGCTTAGATATGAATTCATATAAACATGATCATTTCAATCACAATTTTACTCAAACAACCTCACGGTGTTTTGTATTGCTTTTATTTCATTTTTTCCTTGGTCCTACTCTGTGTGAGAGGCAAAATTAAAGCTCTTTCCAATTCTGACATACTGAATCCCCCCGGCTTGACAGAACTTGAAGGTCTTTTTCAATATGGGTGTTTCCCCAGTACGTGTTACTGAACACACACATGTTCTGTGAACACATCTGGACTCAGGCGTTATTCACAAATGCTTCTAAACTGCACAAAAAAAATGTTGCAACCCCCCCAAATCTGAGGAGACTTTGGAATCATTTTTAAGACCCCACGAAGCAGAAAATTAATGAGAGGTAAAAACAAAACTGCTTAAGATCAAATAGTCTTACAGTGAGGAAAAGCGTTTGCAAAAGATGTGATTGCTTTGCTGAAGGCCAGTGATGAGCATGGAAGTTCAGAGAGCACAGGGATGTGGTAGTCAGTGGCACACGATGCCCCAGGCCTATGGTGAGCTTTGAAGATTCTGCCTAAAGTCCTTGGGGAAAGTGGGTGCATGTGCCCAGATCTGCCATGGGGGCCAGGATGGCTCTAGGGCTTTCTGCTTCCATCCAACCATTGCAGAAGGGGCAGCAGGGTTGACAGTGTCATAGAGTGGCTTGGCCTTAAACGTCATTTAATTCTGACACCCCTGATGTGGGCAGGTCATCTATAGGCTGTGCACAGAGGAGGAGAAATGATAGAAGAACAACAAGAAAGGGAAATTGCTTTGAAGAAAGGCTGTATGCTTCCTTGTGAATGCAAGAAGCTCAGGACCAGATGAAAATCATTTCAGTTGAAATGTCTGATTGATGTGTGTGGGAAAGCATGGGGCCAGATGCAGTGTCATTACGTGTGAGTTAACAAGATGTCTGTCTCAAAGCCTTTATATGGGTATTTAATAAAAGAACGGGTTAATGAACCAACACTGCAGACAAGATTTTGAGAGAGCATGTCTGATAATCACATCCCAGCTAATTTTATTCTTCTGGAATATTCTAGGCTTCTCTTTTTGTTATCATCCCTAAATGACTTGGTATAAATGGAATGGAAAACATTTTTTCTGTCCCTTGCTTTCGTGATGGCTTTTGCTGTTTCTTCCGCTGGGTAACAGAGTTTCTGGATTGTGTCAGCAGGAGATGTAGCTGGCACTGAGACTTCAATCACCTGCTAGGTTTGAGGGGCAGCAGAAGGTCCCTGCTCTGCTCACTAACTCATTTCTTTTTCCAGCTTCAGCAGGGGACAACAGAAGGAAAAGCTCCAGCATTGTGGGTGGGATTGGTGGAGAGGTGGAAATGCTGATTCTCCACCTGTCCAAGGAGCAGGGTGACCACCACCATCCCCACTGAGGCTTCCTCTTGCTCCTCCTGCAGGGGCCAGGTGTAAGAAAGGAGGCCAAAGATCTGGCTCTGGTTGGGCTGCTGAAGAGTGCTTTGCTGTCACGTGTGACCAGATTAATGCTGAATGTTGGCTGCCAAATATCAGCTGTTGTTACCCACACCTTTAGAGTTTTATCCAGGATCTGCACCATGGGAGCAAGAAGCATGTGAAGAACCTGCAGCCCATGGCATGGTCATGCACACACACAGATACAGAAATATTGCCTGTGCTCATACCTATCATTCTTCTAAAAAGGAGTCTGAACTCCTCTCTCCTTCCATTGCATATGATTTTTGAAGGACAGTGTCCTTAGCACAAGGCAGGTTAAAAAGCCTTTCTCTGAGGGTTTGATTGCCTTTGGTGGGCCACAATTAAATGAAACACAAAGAATAATCATCTGGCTTGTAGAGAGCATAAAATTAAAGGCTGTTAGGAGCCAAAGTGCTGTGGTTTCCCCAATGCCTTCCTCTACTTGATTCAAAAACCTTACAGGAATATAAACATTGCACTTGAAGGCTTTGCTGCTGTAAGTGGTTAAACCTGCAATACACATCCCATTTTTTTTCACAGTGGAAATATGCTTTTCTTTCTACTTCCTTTGTCTGTATTTTTTGCTAAGTGCCACAAAGTCAGCATCAATTCAAACATTAACTTCTGAGGATTATTGAAATTTGGCACGATGTTCTTCTACTCTGAGCATTTATTTATTTATTTATTTATTTTGGTCAAATAAACTGGAAAACACAGAAAAACACAGAGAATTAAGGGTGGAAAGGCTTTATGCCTGATTTTACAGACCTGAATGGCTGGAAGCCCCTGGATACACTTCTGAGTCTTCTTTGGGTTGCGCTTCACTGCTCAGAGATATTTCTGTGAGATGCTTCATTACCTGCAGGGCAGGTGGGTGGCTGAGAAAGGGCTGAGAGCCCATGCCATTCTGACACAGGGAAAGACAGCAAACTGGGTTTTCTGTAAAGCAAAATCCTCACAACGGTAGAAGGAGACCATTCTCCTCCCATTGGCCTCTTCTCCCAGGCAACAAACAGAACCCAAGGAAATGGCCACAAGTTGTACCAGAAGAGGTTTGGATTAGACATAAGAAAGAACTTTTTCTCTCAGAGAGTGGTCAGGCACTGGAATGGCTGCCCAGGGAGGTGGTGGAGTCGCCATCCCTGGCAGTGTTCAAGAGGTTGTCATGGTTTTGTGCTGTCAATATTCTACATCATGACATCATGTGCGGTATGAATCATTAACTGAGGGTACAAATAGTGGTAAACTGTTTAAGCCACTATTTGTACCCTCAGTTAATGATTCATACCGCACATGATGTCATGATGTAGAATATTGACAGCACAAAACCATGACAGAGGTGTCTGGATGAGGAGCTACAAGATCTGGTTTAGTGGTTTGCTGTAGCTACGGTAATGGGAGGACGGTTGGACTAGATGATCTTATAGGTCCTTTCCAACCTTGTAATGCTATGATTCTATGATTCTCATGAGCACTTCCCAACAAGCTTGAGTGCCTACAGACCTCGTGTGTTAGATGCAGTGTGCCATTGCAAAGCTGTAGCTTCACTCATATTGTAGGATCTAGGTCAAAACTGAGCCAGAGAGTGGGGATTTTTTGTTCTGGCAGATGCGTAGCCACACAAACATCCCCCAGTACTCCCTGAGTTTCTATCTCCACCCTTCACATTTCACAGACATGTTTACCACAAGGAGCAGGAATACAGACTGCCTTTGCTGAGGAGGAATATTGCTCTGTCAGGTACCTTCTGTCTTCACCTTTAGACTCCTGTGCAATAAACACATTGATTTGCAAAGGTGTGTTGAGATTTCTCTCAGTCTCCTTCCCAGCTAAACTGGTTCTGCTTCGGTAGCCCTACAAAACTGCATCTCTGGAGCCACAACTTTTGTGATCCAAGCTTATTTCTCAATGCTGTGCACGTCTTCACGTGTGGCTTTTTTTTTGCATTGTAGTTGTAATAGACTCTCCAAGGAATATTTGACCACATCTCTGATGCCGGGTTTGCAGCAGTAATCTGGGATGTTATTCTAGCATCTGGGCTACCTCATTAGAGCAGGAATATTTGAAATTCTTCCAATTCCATCACTCTGGAACAGGTATATGAGAAAGTTTCCTCCCCCAGAATACAAATATCAGGTTTAAAGACAGCTTTTTATTAATTCAATGGCTTGATGTGGTGCTCAGAGTTCAAATATTTACAGACTTCTACATTGTAAGTCTCTTTTCGTTATGGAAAGGAAGTCATGCAATTTAAAGTAAGTGCAAATTAATGAGATGAAGAGCTCAGAGTATTCCTCCAAATTAAAGAAGCACTAAAATTTTATTAGGCATGTAGATGCAGTTAAAGTTAACAAACCAACTCAATTTGGATTCAGCTTGGTGCATCCTTATTATGCAGCCCTAGAGTGTTGAGCACTCTTTCCTGCAGTGGTTTCCATTTTATGTGAATCACATTTTCTCTTCCTTATATTTTGGGAGTCATCTCTCCAAAAGTTGCTGAGGATTATACAGATTTCATTTTGCTTGATTGAAAACCCAAAGCTCTCAGCATGCACTTTTGTTTTGTAGCTAAGTCATGAACCAGAGATAAAAATTAATGTGAATTCTTTAGTTGACTGTTGATTTGGTTACCTATACCACATCATATCCAGGTGGACAAGTAGGTCACACTAATTGGGTGTGCTCAACCTGTTTTCTTCCAGAGAGCAGCAGTCTGTCTCTTATGGCACTGGCACCATAGATGATCCCCTCTGTTATACATCTACTTATGTATGGAATTCCTGTGCCCAGTCTAGGCTTATGGAGAGCATCCTGCGCCCACACATGAGCACAGCATTTGTGGTCAGCACTCGACCTGCCACATGAATGTCCTTCCAGCTCCACCTCCAGCCTTTGTTTTCTCTGTCATTTTGCCCTGACTCACTAACAAGACCTGTAGGACCTGCAGGTTTTTGCTCTAAGGAAGCCCTTAACTGATGCTATCAAGTTGGTAGTATGAGTGGAGGATGGGGCTGATTATAGATGCTTCTTTCATTGTTTTTGCACTTCCTACTTCTATTACACTGCTGGCCAGGAATACCACAAAACAGGCTTGGCCACTCAGAGACATCTCCAGGCAAGCTTCCATTATTTTCTGTGTTTTGTGACCCACAGAAGAACAAGATTAAAAGTGAAATATTAAAATACAGTAGAAATCTTCTTGAAGTTTCTATGTGCCCTTAACTAGGAAAAAAAACCAAGAATGAATGATTCTGTAAAGCATTTCAGTATTGTTCCTAGCACATCTCCTTAGTCCTATACTGACTCATATTAATATCAAAGTCCTCGGCGTCAGACCAATCTCATCTCACAAACAATCTAATCTTTCTTTTCCTAAATACCAAAACACCTCTCTGACCTTCCAGACTCATTCCAACGTGGTAAATTAACACCTCTTGGTACTTTTCCTTTTGCTGAGTTAACAAGCACAGAGGTTTGTTTTTGTGGCAAAGGCAAATTGTTCCTCTTTCCACTGTGATAATTAGTAGAGTCCTCCACCAGTACAGGCTCACAGGAATCCTGTCACTTCTACAGCTCGCGCAATTATGAGCAACATTGTAGAATACATTCGTGTCTAATTTTCTTAATAATGAGCACCAGTTCTACTACTGAGGCTTCTGAGACTGAATGGCTGTTTTTTAAGCCAGAATTCAAGCGTACATTGTTATTCATCGGCATCTTTTAAAAGCTTATCCTTGAACATCAGGCAGCTGGTTATATTTGAATTCCTCCTTGGGCTCTTAAAGCAAATGATACTGCCTTTGTGACAGCCTGAAAAGGCAAATTATTCACAGGCTGCAGAGAGTCAGTCTGTGGCTGGACTAGTTAAATTGTGAGCTGGGGCTTCAGTGGTGTATCTCATTGTGGACCCTTGGAAACAGGCTCACAACACCCACTGTAATTTACTGAACAGGCATAACACTTGAAATATGATTTTATGTTTCAAACAGTCCGTTAAAACCTGAAGCTATTGCTTTAAATCTGCCATATATTCTGGAAGACTCAAATCCTGGAGACCTTCCAGCTCCAGTGGCTGTTTCCTGCTCTAGCAGCTTTGAGGTTAAGATTTCTGAGGTTCCATGCCTCCCTTCAGACGGCCTCAGAAAACCTCCCATCATTACTGGATGCAGTTAACAGCCATGGCAGAACAGGACAGCTGTGTCTCTGGATGGCAGTGAGGAGAGAAATGTGGGGTGGGAGTCAAGGTCTTCTCCAAATGCAGCCATTGCCAGCAAGCAGAGGCACACCTGTGACAATAGCAATTGGGGAAGGATAAGGCTCAGGAGGGAGTGTAGGGAAAAATAGAACAGGCACTGCAGGTCAGTTTGTAAGTCTGGCAAAGGATTTACCAGGGTTTATCATTCCTGTACAGAAAAGCATTAAAAAGAGGCTTATTTTTTGAAGCTGTGATTAGAAGGAGAATCCTCAGTGTAGTGTGTATTGTCTCTGGGGTCTGGCATGGTTGCTAGGCTTTGAAGAAGCTCAAGGGAGATTACAAAGAGAGGAAAGTGGAAAGTGACAAACTGTCCAGCATGTGGTTCCTGCCCCCTGAACAGAGTGAGGACACAGCAGAGGACTGGCTGAGAAAAAGGCTGCAAGAGGAAAACAGAAGGAGAAGCTCCCAGTTTGCTGCAGTCAAGATATTGTATAAGTGGACATCTGAACAGCTGTCACACTACGACATCAAACCAGTACCGAGCTGGAGGTTGGGAAGCAGCATTTGAAACCCAGACCCCTTCTCTTTTTGTTAGAGGAAACGGTAATGCTTCCACAGGAGAATGATCCAAGGTGTAGTTTAACATCAAGATGAGTTGGAACAAGTGGCCAAGTAGAGGAACTGATAAAATATGTCTGAATACGTGCAGAAATTGAGTGGAAGTGCTAATCCTGAGAAGACCCTCTTGAGGTGTTGGCATTTCTATAGGTTGTGGTATGTTACCCGTCTATGGAATTAATTCCAAATGACTTATTTTCCACCTTTATACCTGAAAAAAATAACTCGATGTGCCCCAACCAACTGCCTTCAGTTCCCAGATGGCAACATGGCATGATCCATGAGTGTAGCACCAGTGAGACTTGGCCTCTCTACATCTGCGACCATCTCACCACATTTCTGGGGCTGAATCCCTTCATCCTACTGTGCCTTTGATTCTCACCCTGTATTTTAGAGACTATTTTCATTTAGCCATAAGCTCCTTATGGCTTGCAGCTGTGAGCTTGCAAGCCTTGAGTCCATACAGCTCAAGAACTTTTGCAAGTTGGATTGTTGAGTCCAGGAGCAGAATCAGTACTGGGTGACCTAGGTGCCTACTCACTGAATTTGCAGTCCAGTGTTTACTGCGATCAGCTGCTTATTCATCCACAGGGTGAAATATAATAACTTAAAATTGCTAAAACAACCGCTGAGCGCAAACAGCAAAAAATATAACTAGATGATTCACAGGTGGAAATAAATAAATATGCAACATAAATTAGGCCTTGCAGACATTTGTTCAGCTACAATAATAACATTCACGTAGGTCGGTTTAGTTGATCTTATAGCCATTAAAAAGAAAAAAGTATTATATTCTAAGAAAAACAATTCCCAGTAAATTAATATCTATTCAGATATATAGCATTACTAATCCTTTTATGTATCATTGCAAAACTTTTGTTTCTAAGTGTATTCACTAACATTTCTATGGCTAACTAATGCAGTGATTCTATTGCATACAGAAAGTATGTGGAATCTTCAAAAGCAACCCCATCACTTCCCTCCTCCTGACACCAAATGAGGTGCCTCTTTCCAAGGGGCAAAACACTGAAATGCTTCATTTCACTCGCAGTTGTGACTAGCTCCAGCTCTCTGAGACCACCAGCAGTACTTCTTCCTCTCACACCCAGTTATCTCCTCAAATGTTGTGTTGGGAGGAGAGGATGGTACCAGATGCAAAGCATCCATGCTGTCCCATTGAGCCACGCTCCCTTGCTGTTGCAGCAGAAAGAACAGGTTTATTAACACTTCTTTTCACTCTGTTCGGGGGAAAATAGGAAAATAGTAAGATGTCAAAGAAAATATTTGACGATAACAGGAAAATATTTACTTCTGTTGCCATTCTTTCTGTAGGCAAAACCCAGTAATTTTCTTTGAATGTAGTCCATAACATGCATTTTGCTGGGGCTGGTAGAACGGCTCCCAGTGCTTAAAGCAGTACTTTGGGGGCGGCTGGTGGGCACTTCCATCAGCACAGCACAGCACAGTGTGGGTCATGGAGCGGTGGGGATGGGCTCTTGTTGCATATTTGAGCAGAAAGAAAGTTTGTTGATATCTCTGTACATTGGGAGAGCAGTAGAAAGTCTAAAACTGTTTGTAGAAGCGTTCTTTGCTGCTTGTGATAAGCTGTGCTACAAAACGCTGGTTGAACTTCTACGTAAGAATGAGACGTTTATTTTCAGTCATTTTGCATAGCTTTCACCTTGGCAAAAAGAGTCTCTAAAAAGCCTTCCCCTTTCCCCCCATATGCTTTTTGTCTTAAAAAAAATCCCCTTATAGGATATCCATTATCCATTGGAGATGGCTTCCCTCAGAAACAAACAGACCAACAAAATAACCACCAAACCAACCAGCCAACCAACCCACAATATTTCCTTGAAAACTATTTTATATACACAAATTATGTCCTCCTTTGGGCACTTATCATTCCCCAAGGGTTTATATGATTTTCCACATGAACTCAACTTTTTAATAGAAATGAGAACTACTCACCAGCCCTCCTTGCAACCTGGAAAGTATAATTAAGTGTTTTTCATTTTCCCCAGCAGCTCAGTGTTCCCAGCTGACACAGTGTTCATGACACAGTTATGTTCCAAAAGGTTGGCTGATTTATTTTTTAATTAGAAAAGCTTAATCTTCATGCGCAGGCTGCTCTGAAAGTAATGCCTTCCATTTATTTCCATGGAAACTACAATCAATACAAGGAGCACAATAGCACCTTTTGATAGAGAATATTCTCAGATACAAAACGCTATTATTCAACATAGTTGCCACCACTAGCTACGCTTTTCTACCAGTGACGAACAAGAGCCTGCATGCTACACTTGTAACACTCTGCACCAGTGGAGATGACCCATTGTCACTCTTGACATTCTTCTACCAAATACTCTTGGACATCTGGAGTCCATTGCTTGCTCCCCCATCCAACCTCTGACATTTCCTTCCTTTGACCTCAGTTGTGCTGTGATGCAGGGAGAAGGCCTTCCTTCCTTCCCCTGTGTGACCAGAGAGTCCGGTAATAGCAATTGCCTCAAAGGGAGTTGCATAGCAGGATATTTGAGCTGAGATTTTGATTTTGGAGAATTGAGCTCTTCATTTGATACTTTGTATTAATGCATTTTCTGGTCATTGTGCTATTTTTTTAAGCTTTGATTTCATTTTTTTGCCATTTTGACTATTAATTCATCTAAATTTAAAATAGATTAAAGTATGTCAGGACTGCATTTTTTGTGGTGAGAACACGTTAAATAATAAGCACAGAAAGAAAATGGGAGAAATGATCCAATACAGAATATTAGAAGCAATTCTGCTTTTGAAAAATAGGTATTTAGAAATGAAATAAATGGGGATAAAAGAAAAACAAGTAATTTCCCTGTGTGTAGGTAATAATCCTGTATGAGAGTCTTGTTCCAAGGCTGTTTGCTAACTAATAAGGAGAATTTCAAAGATCTTATAAGCACTCGGTTGCTTTTCATAGAAATGCCACAAAAAACATGAATAATGCTGCATTTTAAAAGATTTTTTAGCTTGGTACATGGAAACTCTCTGTTGTTTGTGAAGAAATAATGAAAGATGTGGGAGACTAAAGAAGCAACTGTTAAATTACCACTTCCACTCATTGAGGTGCATAAACTGTACTAGCTTGTGGGAAACAAAACATGGTTTATTGTCTCTGCTCTGATTTCTTTGTTACTATCAAGTACCTCTTTTCCCAAATCTTAATTTTTATCATTATGTATAGGAAAGTGGCTCAGTATTTGGACATACGAATAAACATGACCAGATCTCGATCATACCAAGGACCAGTTCACTGCAAAGAACAGAAAAAGAAACACAGCTACGTGTGGCTGTTTAAATTTAGGCATCCTGTGTTTGGTATTTGGCTTTCATTCTACCAGAATTATTTTAGAGGATGTGCTGTCTTTCTCTACTTGGGCACATGGCAGCATCCTTTTTGCTGCCATTAATATCTCACTCTTAATCAAAGTCAGTGTTCAGACTGCTCTGCATCCTGTCATCTTGCCAATCATTAAAGCTCTTGAAAGGACCATACTTTGCCCTCCTTTGTATGTCAGATAATGCAGTCTGGGTCCTTTGAAACCCTAATGGGACACATTTCTCTTTGCTATCTGCTTGCTTGTATCTGCGAGGAATGCAGTCCATCTGTGCACCCAAGCACTGGTGGAAAGCATATCTGTTAAAAAAAACAACACCATGGGCTTTTCATGACATTCATGATCAGAAATTAAGCATCTAGATATGGAAGGCCAAGCTTGACAATGGAAACTATTCCTAAAATTTTGTTATTATTTTTGGCCAAAGTGATTAAACAGAGCTTGACATCTTGAGTTAGGACAAACATAAACAAATGATGACAAAGCTGTGACAGAAAGATCTTGGGTTTGATATCAGTTAAGACCCATAATCAATTAAGACCTGTAAACCCAATTATCTTTGGGATCACAATTTTTTGTTTTCAGAAGACCTGTGTAATAGCTTGAATTTGTTATCACTTCATAGCAGTGAACGACACGAAGATTTTAATGAGAGCCAGAAGCTTATACATGATGAGATTAAAATAGAGAAGCAAAAATTTAATATAATTTATCAGTTTGGGGGATTATCTTACAGCATGATCCAATTAATATTGTAGGGATACTGTTCTGAATTATATTTGTCAATGCACAAAGGCACAGGCCCGTTGCTGATAACGTTTTCCCAAGTTGAAAGTATATTTTAATAAGTGAACTCTGCTTACCCAGTGGCGAGGAGGTTCGTGCAAATTAAATTTTACTCAGCAAGCATAACAAGATTACAGCTATATGGAAATCACTTTAATGGACACAGATTTGAGGGTTTTAGGATGAAAACTAATCTGGAGGAAATCTTTGTGGTGTTCTGTGCTGATAAAAAAATCTGTTTAAAATCTTGTGAAGCACTCCAGCGGTTTGCAGTTTCCCTTATGAATAGCTCTTCAATTTTTTGAACTTTCCTCCATGAGAAATGGTAGGATTAAGCCTTCTTAAATTATTGATTCAGCAAGGAGTTCCATTCATTTTGCTGCCCCGCACAGTTCTCTGTTTCTACTTTGTACAGCTAACCCATGCTAGATACATCACGGATAGGAATGTGAGTTGGTCCCTCTCCTTGGGCTGGCACTGAGCTGCTTTGAGCTTTCAGGACTTCAGTCCTGGACTTCACTCAGAGGGATGACCTTCCCGTGATTCATCACCAGCTCTCTCCCACCACCTCATCTCCCCAAATTGATCACGAACGCCCTTATCCTAATGATCAGACTCCTTTTCATGCCAATCGGTGGACATTTGCATGGGTGAGGCTCTGTGGCAGAGATGTGAGATGAGGAAAAAAGGGTGGGCAAGAGGATGACAGTGGAGTAAAAAGCTTGGAAAAACTGCATGGAGTTAAGATCAGAAAGAAGATGGTGGGAAACAGAAGAGATCCTTAGTATGAACAGGAAGAAGCGGTGGGAACAGGAGAAAGTCCTGCAAATGCAATAAGAAGCAGATGCGATTTCCTATTCATGAAGGAAAATGTGTACTCACTGAAGATAGATTTGCAGGTAAAAGTGACTCAGATCTGCAATCAAGTGAGTTATTTTTCCCCAAGCTGAAGTTCTGCCAGCTGCAGCATCTAATCATCTCTGGCTGTGCCTGTGAAGTATTTTAAGGCAATTCTGATACCAGCTGCATCTGCTCATGGTACCAGCAAAATGCACTGTCTCAACTATGATTTCTGCATGGGCCCAGCTTGTCCTTGTGAGAATGTTGGGTGGATCAGGACCTTGAGTGCCCACAGCTTTGTGAGTACTTTGTTCTGCAGCAGGGACCAGAAAACAAGACAGATAAGGAGTAGCTGTTGGATCTAGGGTGGTTTAGTTTGAAGAAATGAAGACTGAGGGGAGACCTCATCGCTATCTGCAACTATATAAATGGACGTTGTGAAGAGGTCTCATTTTTTCTCAGGTGATAAGGATGGGGCATGAAGTAACAGTGTCTAATTGCACCATTGGATATTGGGAGGAATTTCTACAAGGAAAGGATGGTTAGGCATTCGTATGGTCTACCTAGTGAAGCAATGGAGACCCTGTCCCTGAAGGTATATGAGAGACATGTGGATGTGGCAGGTTACAGTCGGACTGGATGATCTTAGTGGTCTTTTACAGCCACAGTGATTCTCTGATTTTATGAGTTAGTGGCGGACTTGGTAGTGTTATGTTGGCAGTTGGACTTAATGATCTTGAGGATCATTTCTAACCTAAATGGTTCTGTGGTTTCATGATTCAATTTTATATCACCAGGACAGTGTCCCAAGGTTGGACTTCAGGGTTGATCAACATCTGCCGAGATTATGTAGAAGGAGGTGAGAAAGACAGACTTAAGACTGCCTGCCTAAGTGCCTAATGGTATGGTTAAAATTTGATGAGATGAATAGTGTGTAAAATATGCCCATAAACACACTCATATATATTTAATGAATTAGAGTGTTTCCTTCAGTATGAGGAAGCAACTACACTAGGAAAAAGTATAATTTTGTTCCCTACTGCAGCATCGTAAACAGGTAGTCTAATAGTTTAGTAAAAATTGGTATTACATTCAAATTTGTGGAAGATTAGATTGGATCTGTTTCCAGAAGTACAGTTGTTTTAAACCTGCTTAATATTTCTGTGGTATCGCTGCTGAAGACTGAATATTTACCTTCCATTGTCACAGCTTTTTTTCTTCTTGAAGAAAAGACGTAATAAATGACAACATTTTGGGCAACGTTGTATTACTCATACCAGATTATTTGTAAATGGGAAGTAATTTTTTCTACAAGAAATAATTTTTCTACGCTTACAGATCAGACTTGGATATTATCTTGGATTTCTTTATTCTTATTAGGAGTTGTGTCAGTATGAAATAATGCTTTGTACTGCTCTCTGCTGCACCAAACACAGGCCACTTCATTCAGCTAAGTGTTAATTCAGCAGACATTCCTGTCTTCTATTTTCTTCACCTTTTGTAAGGTTTCAGTAGGGAGATGAACTAGTTCCTCTAGCCTCGCTTAATGGTCGATAGAGAAAAATAAGTACTTGTATGATGCTGTTCAGTTGCTCTGTTTTTCACATTTACGTGCAATATAAATCACAGCCAAAAAGTGACTGTTTCTCTCCAGGGATTAAACAGGGAGTATATGCCACTAGATCATAGAAATCTGGTTATGAGTTCATCCTTGTGCTGGAAATGTATTCTGCATACACACATTTATGTATATACATATGCATATGTTATTGCTTATAATAATAATTTCTTTGTCATTTCCCAGAATTTTGCTCTCTTTTTCTGTGCAGCTATATTATCAGGCCAAAATTTATTCTTGTTTTGGTGAGATGAAAAGCAATCGGAAATATACTAATATATTTTTGAGCTGATATGTTCTACCAAGACTGCATGCCTTGAACCGAGCTTTGAAATCAACAAACAGTTTTATCCTCTAATCTCAGCCTTGTGGTCTGATGTAGCTTCTTCTGAATTGCTTTTGGATTTTGTGATTACTACTACATTTGGCATATTAGCTATTTACAAGTCAACACTGATTTGGGGCATCTACTGTTCATGTTTTTCTTGATATATATGTTATATGTGCAGAAGTGCAAACTCAGGCTAGTTTGATCAAGATATAGGCAGAAGGGAAGCCAGACTACTTATTTTTTTTCTCTACAGAGAGCTCTATTACACAAGCAATTAAATTAAATGTCTTGGCATGTTTTTGAGTCTTTTTTTTTTTTTTTTTTTTTCTGTCTTTTTAAGACATTCTCGTTCTTCTTCTTCCTCAGATTTCCAAATATGTGTACAATTAGTGTCCTCTGATGTTCGTTAACCATTGCTGGCCTGTAAATTGAGACTCAACACAATGTTTCCTAAAGTCAGAGCAGACTGGGTCATTAAGAAGGCCAACTGGCCAAGACTGGCCAAGAAGGCCAACGGCATCCTGGCTTGTATCAAGAATGGTGTGCTGAGCAGGACTAAGGAAGTCATCCTGCCCCTGTACTCGGCATTGGTGAGGCCTCACCTCGAGTACTGTGTCCAGTTTTGGGCACCTCAGCACAAGAAAGATATGGAGGTACTGGAGCAGGTCCAGAGAAGGGCAACGAGGCTCGTGAAGGGCTTGGAGAATCAGCCCTACGAGGAGAGGCTAAGGAAGCTGGGGCTGTTTAGCCTGAGGAAGAGGAGACTGAGGGGAGACCTTATTGCTGTCTTCCAGTACCTGAAAGGTTCTTACAGTGAGAGTGGGGCAGGTCTCTTCTCACTAGTGACAAGTGACAGGACGAGGGGAAATGGCCTCAAGTTGCGCCAGGGCAAGTTTAGGTTGGATATTAGGAAGAACTTCTTTACAGAAAGGGTGGTTAGGTACTGGAATGGGCTCCCCAGGGAGGTGGTTGAATCGCCATCCCTGGATGTGTTTAAGAGCCGTTTGGATGTGGTACTCAGGGATATGATTTAGCAGAGGTTTTTTTTTTTTTTTTTTTTTTTTTTTTTTTTTTTTTTTTTTTTTTAGAGATGGGGTACTGGTTAGGCTGCGGTTGGACTTGATGATCTTCAAGGTCTTTTCCAACCTGGATAATTCTATGATTCTATGATTAAAAAGACTGAATACACAGTGTGGAGGGGTGTAACTTGCTGATCCTGTCACAGATTGAAAACTCCTTTACGGTATTCATCTAATGACTCCCACAGTATCTTTGATATCTGGAGAGTTTGTGGCCATTTTCTTTACTGCCCTGAATACTGTGAATTTTAAGTTCTTAGTTTCTTTGTGTTTATCATCTTGACTGAAATATCTTTTTTTCTAGAAAGAAGAAAAGCCTGGATGCTTGGAGTCACAGTGATGCAGAAAAACTGGATGGAATCTCACTAGAAGAGCACCCTGAAGTTATGAAAAAGCAAGTCTATACCTGTAAGAATATTTCTACAAATCACGTTCTTCAGAGAAGAGTGGCTGCTTGCAGAGAAGGAAATTACTATTGCAGAAATTTTCATTGGCCTTTAAAGGATGCAAAAGAAGAGACCCAAGAGTGGGTTGACTTGTATGTGGATTTGCATGTGGATTCTGCTATGTAAGTAGAAATAAGCAGTGATGACTCAGAATGAAATTATTCCTTCTGACAGAACCATGGCCATCCAGCTACAACCCTGTTAATGCTGAATATTTTCTTCCCTTTCCAGACCTTTTTCCTTTGGGACTGAAACATTTAGTGTAAAACTGTACCAAAGTCTGAAGGCAGAAAGCCTCCACATAGAAGCTTTAGGATCTTGATGTTTGAGCCAAGGAACTGATGTTATATCTGGAGGACTAACAGCAAACAGACTTGAGTAAAATTTTTTTCTCCTTATCATAGAATGGCCTGGGTTGAAAAGGACTTCAAAGATCATTTAATTTCAACCCCCTTGCTGTGGGCAGAATCCCCAGCCACCAGACAAGGCTGCACAGAGCCACATCCAGCCTGGCCTTGAATACCTCCTGGGCTGGGGCACCCACAGTCTCTCTGGGCAACCTGTTCCAGTGAACAGGTTTCTCCTTGAAAGTGTTTGGTGAGCTCTGGGATAAATGAGGGAACATCCATCAAACAAACAGTGCTCATGCCTTACCCATCCACCTCTTGTCCACAGCTCTGCAAAAAGTGAGGGACGCAAGCTCACATTACCCCTGCGCTCACACATCCTTTGAGGAAACGGGAAGAAAAAAGCAGTCAGCCTGCACTGCAAAACAAAATCCACAACAAAAAGATCTGTCCAAAGCTGTTTTCTGATGTCACTCAATTCCTTTCATGAAGTCATCTCTTGGTGCCTGTTGCTATAACAACACATTAGTCGTTTTTCGCTATTACTCATGCAGCACAAATGCCTACAGATGGATCACCATTGTGAAGTTCACCTATAAAATGTTCATTTGAAAATCTCTCCTACGTGCAGAGTCTTGCTGGGATGAAGCACATTGATTTTTATTTATTTATTTTTGAAGAAAAGCCAACTCCAATTCATCCCGAGCAGTCTGACTGAAAGAATAAGTAAACCAGAGAAAAGAGCATTCTTTGAGTGAACCAGCATTTTCAGTGATTAGTTCTCTCTTTTTGTTCGGTATTTCTAAAAGTGTTTTCAAGAGCTCACATTAACCAGTTGTTTTCTGTCTTTTAAGTTTCATTTTGTACAGGGGGTTGCAAACAAAGCAGCTTCAGCTATTATGGTCAGTCCTGTGGCTTTCTGTGTTTGTATGTACTTAGGAATGGTGATAAACAGAGCAAATGCCTTAAGAATCAGAGTTTATCATTTGTTCTGGATGTTATTAAGCTCATATCAAGCATCTGCCTCTTTGGCAACATCAAAGCAGGAAAGATGCCAATACAACAGGCTATGTCATGGTTAGGAAATCCACTTCAGCAGTGCTTAATATGCCATTAACAAATGAGGACCAGAAGGCTCCGATCCGGGGACCAGAATTAGGTGGGGGTGTCCTGGACTTAGCAGCTTTTAGATACAGTGCAGAAGGAAGTACAGCTGTGCCACCAGTTGAGGTATAGATTTAACTGATTCAATAATTATTGTCTGAGTGTCAGAAGTCTGAAGGATATACACTACAAAATAGCCACATTTGTGAAATAGGCACAAGCTTTCAGACAGCTCATTTAATTTTACTTTTCTATTAAGAGGAGCTCTGCAGTTATGGTAAGGGTTCATCATGAGTCTCAGTGAATAGAGCTCTGTATGGGATGCCCACACCTATTACACTGATTTCATAGATTTCATAGAATCGCAAGGTTGGAAAGGACCTATAAGATCATCTAGTCCAACCATCCTCCTTTTACCATACCTACAAGAAACCCCTAAACCAGATCTCCTAGCTCCCTATCCAGATGCTTCTTGAACACTGCCAGGGATGGCAACTCCAGCACCTCTCTGGGCAGGCTATTCCAGTGCCTGACCACTCTCTGAGAGAAAAAGTTCCTTCTTATGTCCAGTCTAAACCTCATCTGATACAACTTGTGGCCATTTCCTCGGGTCCTGTTTGTTGCCTGGCAGAAGAGGCCAAGCTCCTCCTCATCACAACCTCCCCTCAGGAAGTTGTAAAGTGCAATGCGGTCTCCCCTAAGCCTCCTCTTCTCCAGGCTAAACAAACCCACTGAGACTCCATGCTCTCCACCTTTCTCTAGGAGTGCAGATCTCTGCCCTGGCAATGAGTGTACCAGGCAGGGGACGAGAGATATAGGCAGGCTCAAAGGTGGTGAAGTGATACAAAGATGGGAAAGACTCTGGAGGGCAAGGTGCACTTATAGACAAGTCTGACTTCAGAGGGATGAAAGTCCCATTAATGGCTTAATTCTTTGAAATTTCAGTCAGAGAATCATTGAGGTTGGAAAAGACTTCTAAGGTTATCTAGTCCTACTGTCCACCCACCACCAAAACTAGCCACTAAAACGCATCACTTCTCCCCTTCTCATAAACGCCTCCAGTGTTGGTGACTCCACCACCTCCCTGAGCAGCCTGTGCCACTGCCTCACTGCACTGTTTGAGAATGAATTTTTCCTAATACCCAACAGTCAGATAGACTTGCTTCACATTTTAAAGACACCATTCCAGTAAGGGGCATACAAACTATGACTCCTTACTTTCCTTCTTCTTCTTTTAAAAAACAAAACAAAAAACCAGATGTTTCAGGAAAAATAAAAAATGGAATAAATCCAGAGAAACACGTTAAATAGATGAAAATATCATTTCATAAAATAGTTTTATGTTTCACTAAAAGCAATGAGTTCAGCTTGAGTCCCCATGCGGCTGTATTCGTGAAACACAAGTGTAGGTACAGGGTCTGTGAGTCACTGTTTCTACTGCCAGGTTTCTGAATCGTGGGCTGACAACACTTGGCACGGCCAGTACGATATCACAACAACCAGGGTAAATAGCTGCAGAAATCTTTTTCAGCCCTAGTTGAGGATCAGGGAAAGCAGCTATGGGAAAACTGACATTGCCTGACTGCTGCATCTGAAATACAGTCTTTGGGGTTTTTTTATTCTTGTTTCCATGTCACTATTGCTTGAGCGAGCTGCTTTCTGTTTCTTTTCAGTTATGTGGCCTGACCTCAGTATTTTGTGAATAATATTGTCAGCAATGTTAACTTCCTTAGAAACCAAGGAGGGCAGTGAGATTTCAGTGATAGGGGAAGAGAAGTAAAAGGTTTGTACTCAAAAGCCCAAAGCAACACATCAGTGACCTGAGCACAGAACAAGTTTGTCTGAGCTGGGCACACCTGGGTCTGCATTTGAGTCAAATCCTTCCTCCTCCTTCAGGCCTTACACCCACCACAGCACCTCTGCCCCCGGCTCTGACTGGCTTACAGAGCAGCCAAGGATTTGCAGCAGTTCTTTGCTGCTACTTTAGGAGGCAGCAGGAGGATGCAAAATACTCCAGTGGCCCCATTGCAACTTTGAAACACTTTGTTGTGTTCTGAGCTTTGTTGTGTTCTGAAGTTGTCCTGAGCTTGATGATAGATGGAGACTTCATTCACTGGGCGACTTTGCCAGTGGGAATTTTATTAAGTTAGGGGGGAGAGGGGTGGAGAATGTTTTTTTCTGATGGAAGCCTGCCAGAAGAGTCTTTTGCTTGCAGGTCAGTCTGCATATCTGCATAAAGGCACATGGGAGGTGCAGAGTTTGTGGTGATGGGCGCCTCATCAGCTCTCTTGGAATCAGCAGGCTGCTTCTCTTTCTGCCACGAATATCAAATGGTGAATGAATCAGCTATGCCTTACCTGAAACTTGGGTAAAGGTAGCAGTGTGAAAGTATTCAGCTCTTATTTCCTTGAGATTTGGGTGTTAGTACCTCAATGACAGTGAACAAACCCCACCAACACTCCTTCCCGGCCTGGTCCTCACCTCAATAAATTGTGACTCTCAGAAATGTATTGTGAGTAATTGCCAGATATTTCTATGTGCTGCAGCTTCATCACTGCAGGTCACTGTGAAATTTTGATAAAACTTTATTTATTTAATCACTTTGAAAACTGCTTGGACTGGAACCAGAAAATATGTGATGTGTTGTAGTTTACCTCTTAGTTCCCATTTGTATTAATATGTACGCTCAGTGTGCTGCAATAGTAATAAGATATAAGATTTTGGTGATAGTTTGTGCTTAATTGCTGTGAAGTGCTACAAGGTGACTTAACAAAGTTTTAACAGGCCTTCAATATATATTATTGTCCTGGAAAGTTATGAATATTCATTGAATTTAAAAGAAGTGTGGTAGTTAAACACATGAACACGCATCTGTTGGAATGTTTGGGGATTCTTCTGTATGGTAAAACTATGATAAAAAGTAGTGGTTTTTATTGTTTACTGGGGAAGATTTAATAATGGCTTTACCTATAAAGGGTGGCTCTTTCTCAGTACTTGGAGATACTCTGTACCGAGGAAAAAATATATGATATTGGATGAAAGTTTGTAAACTGAGTTCTTAGACCTCTTTTCAAGGGATAGCATTCAATTCCCAAGGCTGTTGCAATGACTTCCTGCAGTTTTTATGATAATCTCTTTCAGTTTTCTACAGGGAAGAAATTCCTTTCTTCTGAATTGGAAGGTTAATGTTTCCATAATATGGGATTACCCTGTCCTGTAGATTGTCTCTAATGCCTTTGATATATGAACCCATAGACATACTTCTCTCCATGCTGGTAGTAAAGGCCTAGCCTGTAAGACAATCCTTGTTCACTGATAAAAAGCACACTGCAATCTCTGAATTCTAAGGGGGATTATAGAGACACAAAGAATCTGTCTGCCAAACACATATCACTCTGTTGGTGTGGTTTCTCACATTATCAAATTGCATTAATATCGATCAGTTGGTTTTAATGGAACCAAGAAATTTAATTGTATTATTACAAAGGGTTATTCCCAATGAACACAGCTCTATACAAAATCCCTGAAGAAAAATAACAAAGCTTGGTACGCCTTTGCTTTGCTTTTTGAGTGTTTCTGACCATTGGGAATGGCTAACAACCTTCACATTCTCAGACTTGATGCTCCCGGTAAGCTTTCAACGTTACACATTCATGCTCTTGTTCTGCTGGGATTGCCCTGCCTTGCCATGCTCTTCTCACAGTTCTCCTTCAGCAGCAACCATTCTTACAAAGGGAGAGCAATTTTCCACCACAGAGTATTCTTGTTTTATCCAGAAGTAAACAACCAAAATGGTTGTGAGACTTCTTGCAAACTATCTGAACTCTGCACAGAAGGCAATATCCACTGTATGAAACATTCATTATACATCTATCTTGTCATTCTCATATCACCTAGTTGATTATACCCTTTTCATAAAGATGTCATATAATGTAGTAAAAATGCTTAGACTGCTGAGTCTCTGTTTCTCTCCTTTATATCCAAGAAACCTTGAAACAAGTAGCCTAGGATAACCAGCACCTAGGGGAAGTTCCAGTAGAATAAATCCTAAAGAACCAAATCACAGAAATGTCAAACCAGACGATGAGCCACAACTCCAAAATCACATCAGTCTTTTCTTTCTTTCTGAGAATCCATAAGATACAACTCTCAGGCAACACAAGCATACTGGCCTAAAATAACATTTATGTTAGAAGCATGAAGATGCTATAAAAGTTCTCAGATGCCATAAATGCATCATTTGAGCAGTGTGTAGCCTTTAGGTGTTATGAAGCAGGGTAATAAAACATTATTTAGATTCTGTTAAAGTTGTGATAATGTTTAACCCTGAAGGTAGCTACTGTAAGCTATCAGCAGAGAAAGTGAATTTCTCCTCACTGCTGTCCTCAGTATAGAACATCCCTCCTAGACACTACAGCAGCCACAATTTTTAATTGGAGTAGGATTTATTAGGTAAAGTTCTGTTGTATTCTAGGGCCTTTGTAGCCTACTAATAATGACAGAGGGCTGTGATATTAATTTTCCTATCAGGCTTAAGATTCAGCCAAACACTGAGGCAGACCTCAGGGCTGGTGTTGTAAGAATGCTGGTATCACCCACTCTGACTCACTGCACTGTCACATGGACCTTGTTTTGGAAGCAGAAGGGGCTGGCTGTCCTATGGGAGTAGATGAGTGGAGAGTCCATTGTGACCCACTGCAAACACTGCCCTCAGCTGCAGGCAGTGTTCCACAGTGGCTGATAATGGGGTCCTAGAGGCCCCAACACAGAAGCAATGCACCAGGACCAATATCTATCCAAGAGCTCCAATCTGAAGTGAAAGATCAGAGGCAGAGGCAAGGACAAGGACAGGGAAGAATCTGCAGTGTGGTTCTAATTCCATCACCCTGGTGCATCTACTTTGCTTGGGGATGGACTGCCAGCTGAAATGGGGCTAGTCAGGTGGGAGTGCAATAGGATCTTTTTCAGTCAAGCAAAAGAAGACAAATGCATTTCTGCTTTTCGGTCAGACATTTTGTATCACAAACTAAGTGTTCATTTTTGTCGGCTGCTCTTCTAATATCAAAGAGCCCTCATAAATAATCCACTAACGTTGCACTTTTATCATAAGGTCACTCGCTTAATCCCATGTAGGAAGTGACAAACGGCAAGCTGTGTCTGACTCAACCATTTCTCTGGCACCCTCTCATTATATGCATTTGGAATAAAACTGCACTATGCCCTGCTGAGTAACCTTTACAAAGCATGCTGCTTATTGGGTAGGGTTCGAGGAAAGACAGAACAATTCAGACTGTTCATGAACACAAGCCAGTTTTTAACTAGATTGAATTTCCACAGAAAGGATAATAATTTTAGTACTAAAACTCAAGTAAGTACTATTATAATTGTTTTCCAGTATCCATAGGTGTGCTGACTGCTACTCAACATAAATGAAAGGACCAAGACTCCTGGTTTAAAAAGCTCACAGTGTTCCTGTTTCTGCAAAGGTCACTGAAAATCAGTGGGAATCATTTCCATAGGCTCATGAGCTCTTGTGAAAGGATACAAGTTTTACATTCACGCAGGTGTCTGGCAAAGTTTAACTTATTAGGCAAATAACATGCTTGGTTTCTGTGAATGGGTTGAAATTTAATGCAGACCTCCTGGGGACCACAAAAATGGTCACACTGGTTCAGAACAAATATCCCCCTCTACCCAAACTGCCTGTGAGCAGACACCTATGGAGGACATACATAAAACAGGGATGTTTCCTCCTGCGGCCTTACCCCATCGCCACTAATTTCAGCTTGAAGGATTTCCAGTTCTTGCCCTGACTTACCTATCCAGTAACCTCTAAGCAGCCCCTCTTTTGTGGACTTGCCTATTCTCTCCCTGACTCCATTGCTTACCTAATCTTTGTTTATGTTTTCTTTGCTTTTTGACTTCAACCAAACACAGAGATGATGGTTTTAAGAAAACAGCTGTCGTTTCCCGAGGCCTTGTTCTACAGTGGTTACACTCAGCTCAGAAGCACAATTTGATGTCCTTACTTCTTCATGTTTACCTATAAATACGACATTCACTTTGCCAGGAGGCAAATCATATTACCTTCACCTGATATTTTTTTACATCATAAACATGTGTAGTTTTCAGTTCCAATATGTGTGTGTGGAAATACTGGCATAAATATTTAAACTGAGTATATTTGACTTCAGTCTCAGACGGCAGCAGTCTTGAATAATTGCTATACTCTCAAATGTGACTAATATAAAAAATGGAAGAACTAAACTGCCAGTTCAGTATTCTGTCTTTCCCATGGTGGATTGCTTATTTTCTCTTCGTGGATGAAGGACTATCAAGAGTAAACTTGCTGAAGACACAGGCCTTCCCATATGAAGCTTCAGCGTAATGAACAAATAACGCATTAAATTGCTTCCCCTCAATTATTTATGCTTTTAATTTTAGAAAATCAATCAAATTGAGGGTCAAATTAGCTTATAATTTATCAGTGTACGATTAGCTTCAGAACAAGTGTCCATCCCACTTCAAAGTGCAACAATCCGTGTATTTCACTTTGTAACCACTAATCAGCTGCATGCAGAAAGAAGTTTTTTCTCCAAGCAGATAAGAATTATCTTTCCTTAAAGCTCAGTAAGTCCTAAAGCCTGGCAAGCATTACTGATCTTCTCCCTCTCAGCAGTGCTGCTTGAGGAGGGAGATATCACTGTATTGTCTCTGCAATGGAAGACTTTGAAGTTAGTTCAACAAAGACAAAACATTCTTGGAGTATTAATAAGGCTCAGTCACACTAGTATATACTAAGTCACATTAATATATACTAAGTGTGTTGTACTGAGCCATTATAAATTACATCTTATTATGTACTTCATAACTACAGGAATTTCATACGAAGACTATAAACTATTTATTATATAAATAAATTCATTTTTACTCATTAGCACACTCTCACAGAGTTGAAAATATTTCTTCTTAGACTTTCTGCATTGAGATTTAAACTACACCAGCAACCACCATATCTAGGCTTGCAAATTCTCTCCTAAAGTCCCCGACTTCTGAAATCAGAGACTTCCACTAAGTTCTGATTAATTCTAACTTAACAGTTTTAAAACACGTGGAAATGAAAACCTTAGAAACTGCCACACTGACATCCTGCTGTGCCGGACAACAGGAAAAAGGTGTCTCCAAAAGAGTAAGGCAGTGATCCAGTATAAAGATTGGAAAGACATAAGCTGAAGTCCAAGATTTAAATGCAGTTAAACATCTACACGTCCTGTGATATGTCCTGTGATTCTATGATAATTGCTAATGCCGTTGTTGCAATAGTGTCAGAAGAATGGCTTCTTACAGTGTTTGCTGATGTTTTGTTAAATGACCAATGTTTTTAACTCTTTCAGTGGCATCGAGATTTCTCAGACAGGCATGCCCACTCCCAAATCAACCTGTCTCAACCAGCGCGCTTCCACCATTACACAACCAAGAGCATCTGTCTGTGGTGAGAACACCCCAACATAACCAAATGGCGATACAGCAGCAATGCATCTTCCACATCTGCTGTGTCATCTGAGGCAGATGGTGCTGCATCGTTCGACACCCAAAATCTGCATTGCTAAGAACAATGAATGAATGCAAAGCTTCCTTCACCCAAACTGTGTTAGGCCTGGAGATGACACGATCAGTAAACATTCATGCACAAAGCTGTATGAAGATCAAAGAGAATTCTGCATGGTAGACCAATTTCTTTTATGGTAGTCAGTGAGATGAAGTGAAGTACTTGGATGAGAAGTTGTAGATAAGAAAAGCACTTATGTGATAAGAAAAAATAACACTAAACACTATAACCAGGTTTGTATGATTAAGATCGTTCCTAGATTCCATCTATAAGTAATACATAATTAGATTATTTACAGAATTATCATATTGATGTCTGTCTTATATAACAGTCATAGAACGGCTTGGGATGGAAGGGACCTTAAAAATCATCTAGTTCCCACTCTCTTGCTGAGGTCAGTGTTATATACACAGTTGCACTCTTGCATAGCCAAGCACAAAGAAAAATTAAATAATATCAAATAATAGTGGAAGTAATATGAAATTAGTATTGACCATCTGAAGACACCCAGCCAGTTATGAAAGTGCCTTGCATCAGATGCTACAGTAGATCTTAGCTTTAGTGAGCATCAGAAGGGAATGAGGTCCAAAAAGGAGGCATTCTGTCTCTCTGAAGCCTGCATGGTCCCAAGTGTCCATGCTCAGAGGCCACGGGTTGTGCCGTCCTGCTGTGGCCCGTGTGGCCATGAGCACAGTGCTGCAGCCTCTAGAGGGTGACAGTGAGTGACCGGGTGATGATAGCTGTGGGCATTAAAGACTTGCAGATATCACCTCCACTCCAGCAGGGGGGGGAAGCTATGTCTGACAGTTCTCTGCACCAGGCTTGTTCGTGGGCTCTAAGCCAGACCCAACAATAGGTACCGGTAGTCAAAACATCAGCTCAACACCAGGTCATGCTGGGCCAGGAGTATTTACAGAGGAGATTTTTATAGCATGCATTCATCTCTTGTTAGTCATTTATATGCACGCTGATGTGAATCATTAACAGTGCTCTTTATCCAAGCTTCTTTAAGAAAGGCTGGATGTAACAAACCACATTTCTGTCACCGTTTATTGGTAGCATGGCATAGCCAAAACCCTAGGTAGCAGCACTCAGCGTGGGAGCATCTGGCTTCTTCAGAACACTTGAACAGCTGCTAAAGAAAAAGGTTGTTTTCAATTGCAGCAGATGTCAAAGCAGGAGTTTAATTTGGGGGAAAAATGTCAGTCTAACAATTCTCAACACTGGGAAAGCAAAGCTCCACTATAAACATCACTAATGGCTTGCTCCCACTAGCATTTGGGGGCAGTTGTCACTATCTGACCAGACCTTGATGGTTGCTGGCTTGGAAACTAAAAGCCAAAGGCAGAAGACTGCTAGGAATTATGCACAGGGAACTGGGGAATGTGGAGAGGAGATGCTGGGAACCTTATAGGGTGTCTTTGAGGAGCTGGAGATGAATGAGTCTCTCTGAGAGCAAAAGGGGAGGTGTCTGGAGCAGGCAGAAAGGCCAACAAGGAAGGAAAGCAGGCAAAAGGAGAAGTGATCATAAATTCAGCCTGTGGGACTGAGCAGCCTTCAGATACTCTGAACTCATCTCAGTTTGGAAATGCCACTGAATCCTTCTCATTTCTGTTCTGAGCATCCAGAGCCAGACAGCTCTGCCCTGAGAAGTGTCTGAAACCAGGGCTGTGGCTTAAAATGTCTTTGTGAGGCTGAGTAAGGACTGCAGAAAGCCTAACAACAACCCAGTCACAGCAGTTGAAGCTTTGCCTGCGGAAACGAGGGACTCCAAGTGGCTCAGGAGCTATCTGGGGTTGGCAGGTCTGTCACATATGATTGACACTTTCTTTCCAAAAGGTTGTTCTCTGTGGGACAAGTTGAGCGGTATTTTATAAGCTGATGGCTTGGCTGCTCTGGGAAAGCCTGCATCCCCTTCTCTGAGCAATGTAGGATGCAGGTGGAGGGTGAGCATCCTCCATAGAGCTGATGTGCGATTGAGGCAGATGGGGCAGGCAGTGGGTGCAGCCTTGGCTCTGGGGGCAACACAGAGCTGCATAGATAGTAGCTTGCTGGGGTCAACTGTCATCTCAGGGCTGCAACACATTCCTGAGGATGGGCCTGTTGGCCTCTGGGCTTTACAGAGAAATTGGATGGATGTGATGGCTTTTCCTTGCTGAGGTGAGTTCATAGTACCTATGAGGAGAGGCTGAAGGAGCTGGGAATGTTCAGCGTGGAGAAGAGGAGGCTCAGGGGAGACCTCATTGCACTTTATAACTTCCCGAAGGGAGGATGTAGTGAGCTGGGGGTCGGCCTCTTCTCTCGTGTCATTAGTGATAGGACCAGAGGGAATGGTTGCAAGCTGCAGCAGGGGAGATTCAAGCTAGACATTAGGGAGTATTACTTCTCAGAAAGGGTGGTCAGGCAGTGGAATGGACTGCCCAGGGAGGTGGTGGAGTCACTGACCCTGGGGGTGTTCAAGGAAAGACTGGATGTTGTGTTGAGGGACATGGTTTAGTGGGAGCTATTGGTAATAGGTGAACGGTTGGACTGGATGATCTTTTAGGTCTTTTCCAACCTTGGTGATTCTATGATTCTACCTAGAGACTGCTCAGACTACCGTTTGAAACACTGCCATTTGTTCTAATTCACTTGCCTTTTTGGATGAAGTTAATTGTTTCCTGATGTCCTCTGTATGGTGCCAGTGTCTAATATAATCCAGAAAGCAATTACATGCATCAGTCCTTCAGTTCCCTTCCTGTGTTAGCTTATCCTCTGGGAAGCCAGATGTCTAAGATCTCCCATTTTTTGTCTTTCATAAGTAAACAATAGAGTAAAAACTTGCACTGGCCCATCCCAGCCCTTCCTGGCTGGAGGAACAATAGTTCTGCAAGGAGACAGGGAGAGAGGCTGGAAAACACCTAAAGATCACCCATGAACACTGCGAAGTGATTAATCCTGTGTAAAATACATTACTCTCACATGCTATAAGTAACACTTCTGTCTACCATCAGAGAAAAAAAAAGGCAAGAACTGAATGTTTTTCAGATCTGTAATGTCAAAACTTAGTATACAACCAACGCAATGCTGTGGTCTGTTTATCCCATTATTTCACTTACTTTATGATATTTTTTCATATGATTCAGAGAAGTCAAATATAAGCAGCTGGGGAGCTGCTTATAGTCATTTAGTATTTTCAGTGTGGCTCAGGGCTCCTTCCTGGTGCTTCAGGCTCCAGCAATGCTAATTGTCATAAGTGCATGCAAAGAATGACAAATTGCTTGATGCACCGAGGAGCTCACAGTTTGCTAAAACAAAAAAGGAGAAGCCTGTCTCCTCATTGTGAATTTACACATTACTGATCCATCACATCCCTCGTGCATCTCTAGAACAACAACCCCCAGGCTGCAACTACCTGGTGGCATGATGGGATGCAGAGGGACATATGCATGGGAAAAGGAAAAAGCCAGAGAGCTCTCTGCAAAACATTTGGATAAGGAGAAGTCTTAAATTTTGAGGGCTTTTTGAAGACAAGTATTGTAAGTGAAAGCGTGTTTGTTTCTGTTTTAAAACAGTTAAATTGATCCTGGCTGTTCAAATCAGATAGTACATCCCAAGCGGTTTATTACTGCTTATTATCACTTCCTTAGTTAATGTTTTAAAACTCCTTTGACATCCCCTGTTGACTCCTGAGCAGTAACAAGCAGACACTGTTCTGCATTGCAAAAATCTTATTTCTAAGACAGAAGGTGTTGTCTGCTGACCTGTGGCTGGACCTGAGATGAAGCCTCATTCTTGCTCTCAGCCTGGCAGACCATCGCTTTGGGATAATCTGACACATCTCCTTTCTTTGCAAATTTCCATTTTAATTGGCTCAGCCCTATGTCTGGGCTTGCAAAGGCCAGCAATAGGGCCACCTGTACTCACCTCAGCTGTGCTTGAAGGAAAATCTCTCCAATTTTTACAAAGAAAGAGTAGAAGGAGCTTTCTCTTTGAGGCCATAGACGGATTAATTTCAAATAGACATCTAGGGGGAATGGGAGAAAATTGGACCAGCACCCAGCAAATAGTCATATTGAACTGATTTCTGGAGTTTAAACTTTTCTCTTTGCAGTTTCTGGCTACCAAGGAGCAGATGCTGTGTAGGGAAAGGGAAGCTGTGAGCCCAGGGCAAGGCTAGGACACTGGTCAGTGGCCGCACAACTGTGACCCTGATGTGAGGTGAGCAGATGAGTGCCAGCAAGCACCCAGCAAGTCTGGTGGGATTGGTTCCTAATAAAGACCAAATCATAATGACTCTTTTAGTGCCAATGTTTGGCCAACAGCTGGCAGGAATAGCTGAGGATGCCCTGTCTCACTGCTGCTAAAGTGTGGTGGTAATCTCAGGTGCCATGTTTCAGGTGTGGGCCATATGAGAGGCAGATGATTGAAATGGGCTCAGGGAGGTACTGAAGTCACTGTCTGTGGAGATGTTTAAGAAATGTGGAGATGTGGTACTTAAGGACATGGTTTAATGGGCATGGTGGTGATGGGTTGGTGGTTGGACTAAATGAACATGCCGGGCTTTCCAACTTTAATGATTTGATGATTCTGTGATGCTAATTCCCTCTCACATTCTTATAGCCCATTATTGCTTCTGTCACACAATAGCAAATACACATTTCAGTTGTGTAAAATACATAGTTCCAGTTTATTGGCCAGATCTTTCTTTGGTGAGCAGTATTGCTTCTCCCAGCATTCACTGGAGAATAGGGTATGGTGACCTGGTTTATATCCTGCTCACAGACTCTCTGCAGCTATAAACAAACTTCCCAGTACAAAGACTGATCTTTAAAAAACGAGATGTATACTCCTGGGGAAAAACAGCACTTCCAGAAAATACATTTAAGCAAAACCTGCCCCATCTGTACATATCCAAAGAATATATTACTAAATAAAGTTAGATGTCAAGAAAGTCAGCAAAAGGTTTTACCCCAAATGATTTGATAGCATTTCATATTGACTGAATGGTGCCCTCTGGGACTCTGACTCTGAAATATACAGACGTTGTCTGAAGTATGACAGGTTTGGAAATCCAGATGGAGGGAAAATGTGGAGCTTTATGGATTGCAGTACAGCATCTCCCCAGATCATCCCATCGTTGCTGATCTTGACATTTACTCTATTGCTCTTATCTGAAAGAAACAGCATCTTGTAGAAACTGCAAATAAGTTTAACAAAATGCAGAAGATAAAACTGCTGAAGTTCAGAACTAATGCTTTGATGTGCACTTTTTAAACCATTATTTTAGACAAACCTCTCAGGCTGAGAATCCGGATGTCCCTTTTAATTACGATAATCCTGTATCCTATTTATATATTCTTTAGGCATCTTTAACTCACTATTTAAGGGGTGCACATATCCCTCAGAACTTTATCAATAGCAAAGAAACCAACTACATGAGCTGAAAATAAGAGATTTTTTTCCATTTGATGTTTATTTAGACTGAAACCAAAAGCAACAAAGCTCAGCTGCTTAAAATTCTTTTGAAGTGCTGTTTCCTCCCAGCCTATCATTGCTTCAGAGGAGAAACAGTCTCCTCTTGAGTGGACGTGTGCCATGTGTGGGAGTTTCATGTGTTGAAAGCAACTTCTGTCAGTCTTCAGCAGGAAGAGGAGAAAAGGAGGGGAAGGCAGTCCCCCTTTTAAGATGCCCAACTAGCTTCCTTCTAAAGTCATCTGCCTGGTGTTTCTCTTTGTGGGGAGGGACTCAAAGATTTTCTTCTGGGTTTGCGGTTGACTATGCTATCCTAGAGGAAATAGAAATTTCACCTTTAATTAACTGCTGGTTTGTCCAACCCCCTGAATTCTTGCTTTCAGAAAATATACTATCAAGGCAATGGATGAAAACTGACTATTACTGAAGGCACATCAAACTGAAAATGAAAGAGAGATGCAGTTGCTCTGCCTCAGGGTTGCAGTGTGCCTGGCAGGCACAAAGCACTAAGCTGGGCTGCGGGAGCCTGGGGGAAGAGACCACAGCTTTTCCCTTGGCCTTCTGTTTTCAACATCATACTTGGAACAACTGAGACTTTGCTGATAATACAAAGCTGGAAGGAGTGACTGACACACCAGAAGGTCATTCAACAAGACCCAGACAGACTGGATTGCTGGGCAGTAAGGAACCTGATGCAGTTTAACAAGAACAGGTGCAGAGTCCTACACATGAGGAGGAATAACCACATGCATCAGTACAGGTTAGGGGATGACCTGCTGGAAAGGAGCTCTGCAGAGAAGAACCTGTGTGTCCTGGTAGACAACAGGTTGACCATGAGTCAGCATCATGTCCTTGTGGCCAAGAAGGCCCGTCAGAAAATAATCCTTGATATTTTTCTCTTCTTTTCTCATCTGCTAAAGATATTCTCCTTGATTTAACCAAAAAGAGAGATCATCAGGCCACTGTTGTATAAAACGCTCCTTCAACATTTACTGACACGGGGACTCAGGCATTGATAAGTAGCTGATGATTTCTTGCATAACCAGCACAGCATGTAAGTTGTGGAGCACCTGCAGGCATTCTAGGACAGCAGTTGCAGTACAGTAATGGAGGCTGAGCCACAACTGTTCTTGCAAATAGCCAGGACACCTGGATGCTCTTGTCCAGCTCTTCCCAAGAAGGTGGATGAGATCTTGGCTAAGCATCTGGTTTGCAAGCAGAGAGGGTGATCAATTTCTTCTCCATAGTAACCAGCAACAGGACCTGAGGGAACAGCATGGAGCTGCGTCAGGGAGGGGCAGTTGGGGGTTAGGGACAAGCTGTGCACCAGAGGGTGATGGGCATGCAGCAGGCTACCAGGGCAGTGGGCACAGCCTCAAGCACATTTCAAGGAGCATTTGGACACCACTTTCAGACACAGGATTTGATTTTGGGTGGTCCTGTGTAGAGCCAGGGCTTGGACTTGATGATCCTGTGGTCCCCTTCCAACTCAGAAATATCCTGTAATTCTGTGGTTCTATGAACTGAAAGCACCGGCACTTCTTGCTGCATCTCCCGAGTAAGATTTCTCCTAATACAACAATTTATTTCTAGTCTTTATGTGGCACCTAGAAGTTCCATGGTTTTCAACCCCACCTTCTCTACATGCCAAATCATATCCACTTTAATTTCATATCTCCAGTTGGGCAAGAAACTTGAGCTATACCTTATCCAACACCACATTCCACCTCTCTGAAGAGCTTGTGAACTGCGTAGATTTGCACTGCTGCAATGCAGGGTATACAGCTTTCACCATTAGTGTTACTAATGCATAGGACTTACTTCTACATTCTCTTTTTCCTTTCTGCTCCTTTCTGTCTGCATTTCCATTTCCTTCGTGGGTGAGCACAGTTTCCCTTTTGTGGTCTACAAATGTACAAATGGAATGATTCATTGGCGAAGAGGTGCTAAAACCTTTAAACATCATTATCGTCTTTAATGGAACCACACAGATAAAACTATATGATCCTTGTTATCTGGTATTATAAGCACAGAAAATGCAGGTGTAATTTCAGTGGAATGTGGTTACTTCATGGAAAGATTTCAGTGGAAATATTAATGGATTGAACAGTATAATAAAATAGAAAGATGGAAATGTCATAACATTAAAAATGGTTATTTTTCTTAAAAGAGAAAGTCATCTCTCTGTGCATGGTTCTGGAAACATTTTAATTAAGCCTAGCAAGTTTTAATACCTGCCCTTTATCTCACTCCTTTCAGACAGCACAAGGAGAACTGTAATTACTGACGATTTTTGTGTCTAAAAGATCAAAAATGGGACATTTGTTAAGGCAAAGAACATGGAGGAAGATTTGTTAGAGGAATATGTGTAAATGTATACGCATACGTACATTTGTCTCTGACACATGACTACAAGAACCCTGTTGCTTTCATTTAAGTACATTTCCTATTGGAATTGGATGGAGTGACTATTATGGAATGTATTACAAACCCAAACTCTGTGACTTTATTTTGTCTCTGAATGGTGCTCATTTCAATCAGTCGGCCAGTGAGGGACCTTGAGGGACCTACCACCATTGGCAGTAGTGCATCCAAAGCTGTGCGATGACTCAAAGCATATTGGTGATCTCAGATAAGCTAAATAATGATTTGATCAGTTACGAATGTTTATTCTCCCTATCTGAGAGACTTTCATTTTCCCTGGAAGAAAATGAAATAATAAATGGTGCTTTTAAATTATTAAACAATAGAAATCTGTTATGAAAACTATAGCGGAGGTTCAGCAAAGTGTTACCCACAGCCTGTGGATAATTTTGACTTTGCAGAATGGGTTCAGGCAGATCGTCTCCCTTGTTCTCATGAACTGTCTTGAATAGCCATGGGAATTATCCATTATAGTGATAGAAGAGGAACTCCTGTAAGATAGGTAATAAAAAATATTGGGTCTTAAAGTCAAAATGACAGTCATCGATGAGGGGTTAATAACCAAGGTCAGGGAAAAAAATAGCACCGGTACTGAGAGGGGTATAGACAGGAATGGAAGCGGCTTCTTTTGTGCTCTGCTAGGAAGAAATTGGGGATAATAACTGGATTCCGTGTGATAGTGAATATCTACTGCGATTTTCTCTGTGAGGTTTGGTTATAAGCATGAATGAGAAGGTTTATTTTAAGGGCCTTTGATTGATTGGGCTTGGGGGTGGGAGGAGGTGCAACCTATTTTACAGAGTGAGTTGCAAAACTGATACAGTTATTAATTATCATCTGTGGTTGCATAAGTGTGGAGCTGTAGCTGCTGACATGAAGATCTCCATGCAAAGGGCTGTGTGGATGCCTACAGCAACTGATAGTCCATGCTTTGAAGAAGGGACTCCAGAAACAAAGTGTCTACTTCTTCTGTTCTTCTACCTTGAGAACCAGCCTCCCTGTTTGGCAATTAGACGTCTTCTGTATCACCACCAGGTATATAACCCTGCTCTGCCCCATCCACTGGCTTACAGGACCCCATGCTTAAGGATTCATATCATTGTGGGTGTCTCTAAATGCTTGTGCCTACTGTAGTGGAGGATGTGTGGGGGTTGGAACTTGATGATCCTCAGGTTCCCTTCAGACCTAAGCCATTCTATGATTCTGTGATTGTATCTGCTTGTCTTCCTGACTGCCCCAGCTTAGTTTCAGGCCAGCCAGGTGGGGTGTCTTGGCTCTGGGCTTTGGCCAGTAAGGTTGATTTGTGTAAGCTGACAGAAAGATTTCTCAGTTCCTCTCAGCGTGAGGACGACCAGCACTCCTCAAAAGACCCCGCACACCATGTTTTGCAGAGGACAGTGTGTTTCAGTCTTTTTGGATGGGCTGTGGGAGCATAAATCCCTACCCTGAGCACTACAGCTCCTGCAGCCTGACCAGGTCTGAGGCAAATCTGCTGGTGAGAATGTTTTTTAAGGTTGTGCTCATGTGAATCTGCTGGGAAAAACAGATTCTAAAATGTGCTGTCTTACCATTTCATATACTCCTTTGTAGCAGTGCATCTGTAAAAATAAATCCTAGAAACACAACTACATTATGATACAAAAAGTCACCTCCTTGCTCTGATATTTTTGCACTGCAGTAGAATATACTCCTTACCCACACAGCTATGCTCTTCCATGCTGAAGTGCTTTCCTCTTCCCAGAACTCTCTTCTTCCTTTGTTTTTACCTGATTGCCTTTTGACAGCCAGAAACAAATAGAAGCTGTTTAAGTGAAAAACAAATAAACAGAACCAACCTCCTGCTGATTCGTAGCTGGTTCAGGTGAGATTCCTGCCACATACAAAGAGGGCTTTTTATTTTCCCTGAGACTTTGTGATGAAACACTCTCTGAAGTTCAGCTCTAGTTTTGGTGTTGTTTTTTTTTTCCATTTTTTTTTCTTTCTTTTTATTTTTCTTTTTTTTCTTTTTCTTTTTCTTTTTTATCTTAACATGTCTAGAGGAGTTTAAACAGAAGAGTATCTGAAAGAGAAAAATTCAACTTCAGTCACAGATAGAAGAACACGATTTCTCTCCAATTAAGCCCTTTAATCCTAGATAGGTTTACTCCTGCAGGTAACTTCTTCACATTTCATTTAGGTGCTGATGCAGAAGATGTTATCTGAGCACATAGAACTCCAGGCCTATGTGTTTCTTTGTCTCAGGCAGGCTGTGTTGGGGAGGCAGTGCTGTGGGACCCTGGGTAGAGACCCTTGGGAGGGCTGAGGCCCCACTGCTCCCCCAGGGCTGACATCAGGTACCTCTGCTGACCTCAGAGCAGGAGGATTTGGACAGGAATTGTCCTTCAGTTCTTTCTGTGGGTGTTCTGGTCTCTGACACCTTACCAAGGGCTGGAACTGCTGCTCTTTGCGTGGACGGTCTCCATGATAGCTCTGGGATTTTGAAGCCTTCAGTGGATTTCTTAATGAACTGGATAAGCAGTAAATGCAGATAGAAAATGTTATCTCTGATGGAAATCACAACACAGCTCAGTCCGGTTGTTATGCCTGCCTGAATGTTTTCACAGCTGACTGGTCAGGGTGATCATCAGCACTCCCAGCCATTTCCCAGGCAAGGATGAAAAACACAGCTCGAGTCTCAACCAGGATGATTTTATTACCAGACAGTTAATCAGAGCCTCTCTGTGCTAAATACAGAAAGTAAATTGTTGCTACCTCCAATCTGCGATATTGATATTACTTGGGTTGCCGTTGATAAAATTGGATAACCTTTTATTTTAACAACACATTTGTGAATGATTTGCCAATCCCCACCTTTTAAAATCACAGCAAGACAAAGTGCCAAGATGCAGGAATGAGGCACTCAGCCCCTAATGCCTCTTGTTTCCTCTCTGGCATCAGCACAGATTCAGTCTTTGGTGGCATTTTACCCACGATAGCAGAAAAGCATTGGAATGCAGATTCTAAACGGTGCATTCTAAAACCTTTGTGTTTTTTTCATCAAACTTTTTATTTGCTATGAAGAAATAGTGATTTGCTCATTCCAGGGCTATTCACGAATCTAATCAATTGCTTTTGTTGGAAAAACACTTTTTAGCAATCGGATTCTCAATACTGGAGCCTCGATACTTCTGACACTGGTCCTTACCCTGCAGTCACCAGAATGACTACAGGCACACAAAACGTGCCAGTTCATAGAATCACAGAACGGTTTGAGCTGGAAGGGACCCTTAAAGGCCATCTAGTGCAACTCCCCTGCAACAAACAGGGGCACCTACAGCTCCAACAAGTTGTTCATATGTGGGATCTTTTTTTCCCTGTTGAGGGAAGGTGAGGCTAAACAATCTGTTTAATTAATGTGTTAATCTCTCACAAAGCTCACTCAGCTCCACCATCTCATCTCAACTGCTGTTTGCCTATCTCTGAATATACGTGGCTGGAATACTACATAGTCCTCAATGTATATAGTCAAGTATAGCATCATTGTAGGTATCATTTTGTGTTGTTTTACCCTACGTAAAAAACTGTAGCTTTCCCTTCACTTAGAAAAACTTTTTGCTGTTGTTCTTCTAATTGGGCAGAGCTGTCTAGAAATTGGCTTTAGTGTCATGTTTTGGCACTTGAACTGATAATGCAATAATTAACCCATGAGGTCCTTTCAGATGTTTGCTTGGTCAGTGCATTTAGAAGTGATTTAAAACCCGTGGAATGCTCTTGCTCTCTGCTGAAGAAGCCTTTCCAATGTCCTAAACTGCCAGTAAGGCCGGAATCCATCTCCCATCCACCTAAATGGGAGAGACAGTAAATACTCATGAAGGTCTGCGCCTTATCATGATGCCAGTTTTACAAACTGCTTAGAGAGTGTCTCAGTGCAATCTGCCATGCAAAGTCTGGGCTAGCAGAAACCATCAGAAGTCCACTCCAAAAACAATCTAGGTGCAGTTTTGAAAAGGCAGAAATTCATGGAAGATGAGCTCTATCCCATTGCACACTGGATACAAAAGCTCTTTGGCTTTTGTGCATTAGTAGCTGTTGCAGCTGTGGAAACAGCTGCTCAGAGAGCTATCCCCACACCTAAAGAAATAACTGGGAATAATGCAGATGCAGCTGAGCAGAAAACACCATAGAGTAAAGAGATCTTCACTTGTGTGTTTTTTTAAATGCTAGAATACATTAAGCTGTAGGTCGCAGTATTTCTGACATTTCTGAAGCTTGCAAATCTATAGAGAGAATATCTTCCTCTTTCACTCTCTTCTCCCCCTCTGTGAATGCCCATAAAAGGAATGCAAACAATCATTTTCATGGATGGGAAAAACAAGCCATTGTGGAATAAAAGCCCTTCTGTTTCTACTGGCAGTGGAGAAAGTGATAGGAACCCTACTTATGCGCAAATCCAACATAAAATTCAGGAAGTGAGAAAATAATCTGAGCATGAAAAAATATTATTCTGCTTTTTTGTTATTATGAAATTATTCTGGACATGGGCCAAATCTACTTCTCAGTGATGCTGATGTTAATTACTAGAAGAAATGGTTACTTACAGCGAAACCTTAATTTGTATATGTGCCACAGGAAGCACTGTTTGCCACACACTGCCATGGGAAGGTAATTCACACCAGCTGCCTAATTGCATTATGCAATAAATAAAGCAGAGAGGTGGTGGAGTCACCATCCCTGGAGGTGTTCAAGAAATATAGAGATGTGGCACTGAAGGATGTGGTCAGTGGGCACAGTGGGGTTGAGATGGTGGTTGGATTAGTGGTCATAGTGGTCTTTTCCAAGCTTAGGAATTCAGTGATTCTATGAATCCAACTAGAAAAAATAAATAAATAAATAAATAATATATATATATATATATATAGTTGAGTGGCCAATAACTACCAAAGTGAGTTAAAGGGATGCTGATCACAGAGCTGTCAGAAAACATTTCAAACAGTTCCTTGTTTTTGCCTGATCTAAATATCTCCAGTCACTTTCTAAATCATATTAATCTGTAAAATACTTGACAATTCTGTTTGAAGTGTGAGTTGAAGCATATAGAACATTTCCAGCAATGAGTTTCTGAGCACAGTCTGTGAAGTTTGAAATTGTACCTGTCACCATGTTTTTTACTGGCTGGTTTTTAAAAGTGCTGATAATTGACCTCTGAACTGAAAAGGAAAAGGCAGAAAAGGATCAAAGGGAAAATGTAGTGGAATGGTTGAGGCTGGGATCCATTCTGGGGTGACACAAGAAGGCTACTTCAGTGTGGCGCAATAGCTGGAGTTCCTGATGACGTTAAGTACAGGAGATCAATCACTAAAAAAAAAAGATGTATTTTAATGAAGTATAGTTATATAAGGTTTTGTTAAGTGAAATGAACTCTGGGAAGGGTGTGTAAGGCGTTCATCACAGTACTGCTTAGTTAGAACAGTACATAGCACTCCTAAACTTGCCATCTAAAACAGTTAGCAATTATTAAAAGGTCAGTTGTTTCATGATTGGAAAAAAAAGGTAGATTTCAGTTGTATCTACTGCTATTTTTATTCAGAACTGCTCCTTATTTCCCTGGTCATAAATTGGGATCCTGGAGCCAACTGGAAAACTATGAACTATTTTTGTATGAAAAAGAACAGAGACCTTTAAAGATAAACTGTGGAAATATTTCTCGTGTCTTTAAAACGTTTTTCTCATTCATTCTGTTTAAATCTTTTTGCACTCTTGGGATTATAATTGGACTGAAAATGAAACTAATTGAAATTGTTTGTGCAAGATGTGGGAGTGCCCAGCTGACTGATCCACCCACTATTTATAAGTGAAAAGAAAGGGAACACGGGATATGTTTGAGTTAAGAATGTTAGCAGTCTTTAAACACTAAACGCTTTTCTACATTCAATCCTATTGTCTCTTTTTACAAATATTTTTCTGAAAAAGTCCTCTCAGATGCTCTGTATTTATTCTATGGGAACTGGTTTACACAAGCCTGCAATAACAATGTTGTTTATTCTGACTGAACAAAGTAATATTTTAAAGAAATTTGTAGCAATGACCTTTGAAGAAGAGATAAAGATACAAACACGCGGTGTAAGCAACCTGAAAGGGGAATTAAAAAGTGAGAGAATTAAAAATGTTATTTTTTTCTAACTTGTTCTAAATTTGCTGAAGTGATGAAAAGATCTTTCGGTAATGCAGTTCGTGTTAAAAAATTTTTTTCAGGATTCACATTTGAGTTAAATAACACAGAAGTTTGAATGGTATAGAAGTGAGCCCGTGCTTGGGCACCAGGCAAGATACAAGGAGCTCACTCCATGCTTTTCAAATGCCTTTTCTTTTTTACATTATTTATTATATGGAATAACTCCTTAAAAACTGGAACGAGGCTGCGTTTCAATCACACACTGTCTTGTCTGTCAAAAGGTCAGTCTGCTTAAATGTCAGCTAGCTCTTCTTTCCGTATTTATATTGAATTCAGTGATCTGTCTGGTGTGCTTCCCAGCAGATCTCTCATTAGACAACGGGGATTAAGAGACGGTGGTGAGCTGGAGAGAAACTCAATAAATGGTCGGTGGGAGTGAAAAAGGATCTGAGAAAATTGTAGAATTTTCTGGGCTCTAGCAGACTGAAATTATTACTATTTTATGTATTTCATTACTGCAGTTTCTTCATACTTCAGGTCTACATCAAACAAGTAAATGATCCTTCCTCCATCTGGTATATGGTTAACAAAGTACACACTCTGAGACCCAAAGCCCACTCAAATCAGAGATACATTAAGGAGGTTATTAAGACAAGCCTGCCTTTAGTGAACACCTCCACCTCAGGTTGTCACTTCTGGCTGCAGTTCATTTCAATGGGGGGAAATGGGCACTTTTACAACATTAATCTTTCATATCATAGTATCATAGTATCATAGTATCATAGTATTGTGCGAGTTGGAAGGGACCATAGAGATCATCGAGTCCAACTCCCGGGATTCGAGCCCTCTGTGTAGCAGAGCGGCACTTCTACCCCCTGCTCCACAGGGGGGGATTCGAACCCGGGCCCCCTGGTGTTGCAAACGGGAATTCTACCGCTGCGCCACCGGAGGCACACAACCACCTATGTTAACGCCTACCTTAGTACAAGAAGGACTGGGTGTCAGGTGCATCCTGTTTTCCTAAAAACAACCTTAAGAAGAAAGTAAATGACTCACTGAGATGCAAGTGTTTGCTCTGGGAACCTCGGGTGATTTGCATCACATCAGAATGACCTGTCTGGATCACACACCGAGTACTTGGCACCCTGGCTTTGCAAGTCCCAGCTGCCTGAAGGACTGTCCTTCTGCCCTTCATTTATTTATTTATTTTTGTAAATAGGCAAACAAACAAAAATATCCTGCTATGCACTGAAGCTGAGTGCTCAGTGATGCTGGAGATGCAATGAAAAGCAAATTGCAAGACTATTACCCACAGCAGACATTTCACTCAGGATTGCTCTTCTAAGAAATACCAGAATCACTTACATTACTGAAACACATTAACAAAAATGGGTACCATTGCATGCCTGTGTATGAGCAATTGAATCGTGTCCTAAGAATGGTTCATCTTGACTGAATCTAAATTTCTGCACAGCAGAGGTCTACATTGGCATTAACTAGGCTCAACCACCTTTTAGCTGCTGGGAGAACTTTGAGCTTGCAGTTCATAAATCTATTTCAGAAGACTAGACAAGAATGCAATAAATTGCATTCTGCAAGTGTCCCTTATGTCCACTGAATACAGAGCTACTCTAAGTTTACTGGCTGAAGCGTAGATATATGTAATTTTAGTAGACAAATCCTACACTGTTAGTGCTTCAGAAGCAAAATAATATTATAAAACCTAAACTTGTCTTTCTTATCCTTAATACCCCCAAAATTGGTCAGTCTTGCCTTTTTTCTCTTCAAAAAAAATTGGTATTTAAAAATCAACAAAATATGAACACAATTTAAATAATGCCGTCACTTTCTGGAGTCACTTTGCCCTACTTAGCAATAAGAAAATAGTTACAAACATGTTCCTATACTCCCACTTATTCCTTTTATATGCAATTGAAGTTTATTATTCTATTTTTTTCTTCCTTTCATCTTTCAGCACGTGTTTTCTTTGTAAGTATTAGAAATTCTAAGGTAGTGGGAGGGAATGAAATTCAGTGACTGATTGGGAAGTTTTACCTGGTTTCTCTTTGCTTGCCATTCCAAATACTTTCTTTGCTTGATTTTAGTAATTTGTACCAAAGAACTTTAAATCTCTTTTGATTTTCATTTATGAGAATTGTCCTATTGAATATTTATCATTCCCAGTCAAATAGATGTTCACAGAGAAGATTTGCTCCCAGTCTTAAACAAAATGTCCTACAGGCTTTGAAGACAAAGTACAAAGGATGGTGAAATTACATTTAAACTAAAAAACAAAGATTAGTTTCCAAGTAAACTTAATATTACAGCCACAGACTTGGCCAGGCTTGGTCTTTAAAGCATACATAGTCAGCAATTTAGTAATTTTCATGCATACAAAAGTTTTACTTAAAGGGATAATATTACAGAAAAATGAACAGTTCTCACAAACCATCTGTTCTTCTCCACTACAATAGATAAATAAACAAATATTTAAAAATCCTTTATTTTCATTAAAGATTTCTTCCAAATTATTGTTTCTGAAACTCAAATAACAGAGGAGGCTTTAATGAAACGCTGTGTTGGAAAAGAAGTGTAACTACTCTCAGAATGTTATTAATATATGGATGTTAGTAATCTGTGGGTTGATAACAGCACTAGAAACCAATCCTTTGTATTTTTGCTGTAAAACAGCAAATCTATTGTTTGTATCCGTCCTCACAGAAGATTCAAATCCCAGGGTACAAAATCTGCCATTCATGTGAGGATTCATCATGACTTAGGAAAAAAATAAATAAATCCTTCTTTGGTTTAGGAAAGGCTCACATTTTTAAAAAGGCATATTTTTGTGCCAGGCTTTATAAGCTGACTCAAAAAGCCTGTCAAGCTTCCACATCTGGGAAGTGTTCTGTTCAAGCCTCAAGCACAGGATGCAAGGTCTCACCTATCCTTGTTCTTATGCCTCTTCTCTCTACTCTCCCACCTCAGCCAACACGATCTATCACCAGGTTATCCAAGCTGTCGTCATACATCTACCAACCTTGGTGATCAAGGCACAAGGAAGGCACCTACAGTGAATTCCTCTCTGAAACCAGTCATTGCCAAAATGACACAGGTGGAATTTGTCACAAGATGATCCCTACATGGCAATTTTCAATGGCAAGGTCTGATATTTAAGACTGCAGAGGAATTTCCAGGAATTTCCAGGTCACAGCCTGGACCAATACCAGGTGAGAAGGCATGGGTAACCCAGAGAGCTCAGGTGCAAGCAATACACCCTCATTTAAGGGTTAGCAGCCAAGGGAGCAGAATCTCTCTGGAGAGAGGTTATACTTCTCTTGAGTTGTCATTGGTCATTGAAAGGGAATGAGCTAATTTTTATTTTATTTTATTTTATTTTATTTTATTTTATTTTATTTTATTTTATTTTATTTTTTATTTTGTCACCTCCTATTACTGTATAGCATTTATATCCTAGTAGAAGGCACTTTCTCTGCTGTACAAAGACACAACTTGAGCCAGACAGCAAATGAAGGAACCATGGTTCCTTAGCATCCATCTTCCATAGCTGTACCTTTTAATACTGGTTAGAATCACAGAGTCATAGAACTGTAACAGCCAATAAATCACTGAATCCAACCCATGCCCACTAACCATGTGCCATGTCTGTGTGTTTCTTGAACACCTCTGGGGATAGTGACTCCACCACCTCTCTGGGCAGCCTGGTCTAATGCCTTACATTTTTTCTGAGTTGTTTTTTGAAGCTCCACTACATTAAACTACTGTGATACATTGTACTGATGTGAATTGGGATATATGGTCTTAGAATCATCAAAACAAACAAAAATCCTTCTTAAGTGGTGAGGAGCTGATAGTTTCCACTTCCCCACAATTACTTACTGCAGGCATTCATTCAGTGCAGTAGACTCTATAATAAGAATATTTGCCTGGTTCCAGTTCTCAGAAATTCCCAGGGATTCTCGGTGGCCCAAACCACAAGGGAGGACATCCCTATTGAGAGCAAGGAACAATTACAGTTATCTAATGTAAGAGGGTTTCCACATGCTTATCACACACTGGTGTATGATAAGGGTCAGGAAACCATCAAGGTCAAAGATTTTCTATATGCCTGTACCATCAGCATTCTCAGGATTACAGGATGTTGAGCACTGATGAGTTATCAGTGTCAAAAGCATGACAGAATCTCCTTCGATGCCCTGTTTGCTTTCACTCTTTCTTTTCTAGTTAATGTGTTTTTCAGGAAAGGTGAACTGCAATGTGCCTTTGCAGTACTAGTAAGTAATCCCTTCCTAATCCCTGTGTCTGGAAGGGCTGGCCTCCATCACCCTATCAGCTTTTCTTTGAGACTGCCTATCTTAAAATGTCCGTTAATATGGAATTATTTCTAATCAGATGAAATTCATTGCTAGTAGAAACAACTCACCATTTCCATTTTTATTTCTTCTACATCTCTAAGATTCCCAAAATATCACCTCAGCATGTGCCCATCTTGGGTGCAGTAACCTCATAGTTCCTTCCCAGGTTGGCCTTCAAAGTCAAAAGAAGAAAATCTATAGCTTATACAAGAAAGATAATGAACACTTTTGCTCAGGATAACATGTGAACACATTTGTGGTTACCAATACTATGGGCTCAGGATTGCTTTCTCTTGCTCTAGACATAAAGAATGTCTATATCACAGGGGCCCTCGGTCCCTGAACCATTTCAGGTTCTCCCTCCTTCACTAAGCTGAAGCAAGAGTTATGTTGGATGAGAAACCATATTGTAAGTCCTCCAAGATGCTCAGATTCTAAAAACACCATTAAGCAATGAGAAAGGGAAAAATATCTGCCTTTCTTGTAAAGATAATGACATTCTTTCCAGTTTCCAAAATATACTACTAATTATGTTCCCTGCTGTCAATATCTTCCTTCTGTAGTTCTTTTTCCCCGTGCTAGACCATAAAGCTGTTCCTTCTTATCTCTTCCTACATTATCCAATAGACATGAAGAGGACAACATACCAGATTTTCTGCTTAACAAATCAGTTTTCTGAGTCTCACTGAATGTAAATCAGGATAATCTTCATTGAAGCCAGCAATGATATATCAGCAAAACCGGTGCTGTGTTCAGAGGAGAGACAAACAATAGAAGCTGAATCAAAACAGACTCAGAACATTGCAGAGGGCTTAATATCAACATTTCATAAACATTTACTTTTTGTAAAAGGCTGGATTCCAACTGCAACCTCGTAAAGCCTCATAAAGTCAATCTCTTGTCTGAGGGCAGGATTAGCTCTACTACTGATGGTATTCCTGAAAAACTGCTGCTTCAACTTTTCTTTAAAAACCATCATCGTGGATACCACAACAATGGCAGCCAGTTCCAATGCTACTTGCACACACTGAATGCATTTACTTGTTTTTGTACGGTCCCACCTAAGTCTCCCACTCCCTCGGTTTGTGTGTTGTTACTCATCCTGTCTGCTGAACTTACAGTATTGAGAGTTTGCAACACACACATGCCACAGTTCTGGCCCACCGCTTGCTTGCAGTGAAGTGTGGAAATACGATGAAGTAATTCAAATACCACTGTGAATACATGTACTTTTACGTGCCAAGGGAAAGGAGTAAGCGCTATTTAAGTATTAAGTACCATTTAATAAAGTCCATTTCAAAATATGATAATTTAAACAATTCATCATAAGATAAATAAGCTGCAAATGAATACGTGGTTACACTTTGAAAAGAGATTGAGCACTAGGGTGCAGGAATGGTCTTCTACAAAGCTCAAATGAAATTAGGAATATTTCTTTTTGTGACTTTGCTCATTTATAAAGTGCCTGTTGCTATAGCAGTTGAATGTTAGTAACACAGACGAACAGAAAATTTTGTTATCAGAATTGTGTTCTAATAGTTAATGGCTGCTTTTATTCCCATCTCCCAACTAAATACCCGGTGTGACCTGACATTGTGAGAGCATTTTCCATTGGAATTGCAAAGAGGATATGTAGGGATATTTTCATTTTACCCCTGTCATTCCGCTGTAATAATATATATAATCCTGTGGAAGTTTCCACTGCCATTTATCAATTTAATAGAATAAATATCTTTAAGAATGTTTTGGAAATTTGTTATCTGGATGTACAAAGTGCTCGGCTCCTGTGTTGAAGGACTATGTATGCTACCAGTAAAGAATGACTGCAGTCATGACCTAATTTGGAAGTGGCATTAGTTAAGGGATGCAAAAGGATACCCCTGTGTTCTTGAAGGTCTTCAGGCCCACACAAGCTCAGGCAAGAAAACATCACAGAAATACGTCCCCTGTTGGAAGCCCTGGTGATGCCAAGACTCTGAAGCTGCACTCCACGGGGACAATATGTAGAGGCCATCAGAGAAAGGGTGTCCTTTGCCATTAACGCTGTTGTGTCCTGAGCCACCCTCTGAGCACATGCCCAGGTGCTCACTTTGTGCCATACCTGAACCTGCCCTTTTGCAGCAATAGGAGCTCAACCCTGTATATAAATTAATTCTAAGAAGAATTGTTTGTCAGCAAAAACTATTCTGAAAAGAAAAGCAAACAGCATTTGGCCATAAGAAATGCTAATGAGCATGTCATCATGGGATCTGTACTGTTGTACACCTGCCTGACTTTTCTGTTTCACTGTTTCTTTCACAATAATGCCATTTGGGAGACATCAGCTTAACAGGTGAAGCAAAGTGGTGCAGAATTTGCAAGCAAAGCAAAACAATCCCATCCAGACCCAGCACGTCTTCATATATGTTTCTAGCACAGGTCCCTTTCCTTAGTCTCTCTCCTTGTTCCTTAAAGACTTTATTTTATTTTATGTTTTGTCACATTGGTTGAATTATTAATGTTGTTAGTTACATCTTGTTCATTCAGCGTGTAGTACAGAATAGCTAATGTTTCTTCATCAAAAATTCAGAGCTTTTTTTTTTATTATTTTTTTTATTTTTTTATTTTTTTTTTTTTAACAGCAATACTAACCAGCAAGTGTCTGTCATTGCATGTATTATTCCAATGACGGAACAGTGTAACTTCAGCTGAAGGGTATTCTCCCCTTTGTAGCTGGAACTACATCCATTTCTGTATTTCAGCTATGAAGGGCAATGTCTTTGCTAACATAATGTATCAACAGGGACAACTGGAATACAGTACACGTTATGATAGAGACTCGTCACCTAATTCAACCAGGTATCCATTGTTTATTTCATGTGGAAGTTAATTAGATTTGACTGCAATTATTCTGACAGAAGTTTGACAGAAGAATGTTCCCTGATTAATGAAACGACAATTATATTCTTCAGTCTAAACGGGTCCTTTATATACATCAGTAACTTATTCCAAGAATAGCCAGTTTAAAATAACTAAATGCAGAACCCAGTCTTAGAATCTGGCAGTGATAGATAGATAGGGCTGGTAGGTTATTAATCCTTGCATACACAAAAGGGAGAACTTTATTTACTATTTTTGCCTTCCCTGTAGTATGCCCAAATTCTTTTAGTAGGACTTTGTTATATACAGCTGTGGTTCAAAAAGTGCAGTGCCTGCTGAAGGGATGCAGTGCCTGCTGAAGGGATGCACTGGTCAGTGCAGTGCTGGAGGAAGAGAGTGGTGATGCAGTGCCAAACACCTCTGCTGCAGGAGGGACACAGCAGTGGAAGGAGTAAATATATTTGAAGACCACAAAACATAGGAGACAAATTAATTTCCAGTTTTGCAGATCAAAGAAAACTTTCTATTATGGAAACGCATCCAAGAATTCTGTTTTACTCAGGAAGATGTTATCAGTGGCACTACTCTGAAATGCCTTTCATTGAGATAAATTCAGTAAATAAAGCAAGGCCACTGAGTCCCCATCACTGTTTGGACCGACCACTGGCATCCATCCCAAGGAGCAATCTGCATGGCCACTCTGATGAGAAGACACTTGCCAGCCACTCTCTGCCAGCTATCTGAAGGACCAAAGCATTATGTCTTGTAATTGAGGGGCATCTGGAGAAGCACCCATCCTCCTTTTCACAGATGCTCTTTTCTGCCACTGCTGCCCTGAAAGCGAACCCAAGGCTCCATCCCATCCTGGCTGATATACACAGACTACTACCATGCTGCCCAGCCTTGCTGCTCTATGCCTGGTGTCCTCTGATGTAAATGCAGAAAATCCACAGCACTGAAGCAAAGCAAATGCAGCTGAGAGCTGCCAAGGGTTGGTTTGACCTTGGTGAACCCACAGATAGCTCAAAGTCTCCCAGCACCACTCTTTGTGTCCAAGCAGAGTGATGTCCCAGCATTTCAATCAGTTAGCCAACCAGTTTGCCCAAACACTGCCTCCAGCTCTGGAGCTTGTTGGTCTTTCGAGCTCTGGTGTTGACATAACCAGAATAGCTTCATGACATGAGATTAAGTGATCTTGGAAAGGAAGAAGCTCCCTACATAAGGAAGCCAGGCATGTGTACACCTACTGTATGGTTTGAGAAAGTGTGTGCGTGCTCTGAAATGTGTTTGTTCTGAGCAAAGGTGCTGCTGTGAGTAATGACTGCTCCCTGGAGTGATGCCACAACCCCCCCTTCACCTCCATCCAAGGTTGCAAAGCACAAACACTCTGTAGATTCAGCCAAGGCAAAGAAAGGCAGTGTTGCATTTATCTTTTCTTTGAAATATGCAGTAAAATCACTCCAGGAAATAAAAACAAAACAAAACAAAAAAAACCCCTTTACTCTTTCTACAACAACCAGAGACAAAGCTGACAGAAGTTTTGCTCACTTACGGATGGTTGCAGACAACAGGTTTCCTAACACATCTTACTGGTAATTGTTTGTACTAAGGCAAGAAGAAAAAAAAATAATTGCCACCATAGGAGTTTGTTTTTGAAAAAGAGCTTCTTTTCAATTTGGTTATAAACCATATTATTGTTAAAAGGAAATTCACACGAAACTTAACGATAGTGGCTACATAAACTAGTTAATTCTGATTTTTTCATAGCAAGATAAATCTGGAATTTCAAATTACCAAGAAATAGGTATTTTCTATTTCAATCTATCTGTTGATTAAAAAAATTGTTGAAAGAGTATCTCATGTGCACACTGTGCACAGAGTCTTCTTAAGTGCTGTCACACTTTTTTTCAGAGCTAAGGCCTATAGGAGCAATCTAGCTTAGTCAAAGCCAAGTTGCCTTCTGTCAGCACCTCGAGTCTTCAGTAACTGTAATTATTCTTGAGAATAATGTCTTCTGTTACCTCGATGTTGCCAGTGTTGAGCAAAGCAAACAAAGTCAGCCTGGTTTTCTTAAAATCAGATTAATCTGCGAGGCACAAAGTAATAAAAGCATGATTTTTATTAATAAACTGAGTGATAGCAGCTGTCAGAAGAATGCGTGTGTCACACACAGAGGTAAACTCCCCACAGCAAAACTAGCTGTAACGTTTCCTATCAGTGCTTCATCCTCACAGGAAAAGCCTTTCTTCACAAGATCTTCAGGAAGAGAGATGGTAATAGACATGAAATCTTAAGGATCTGAGCAGAGGTCTCCAGTAGCTCACTCTGCACACAGATGGTTGCAGAGACAAAAGGTCAAGTCCACTTTTGGAGGAATCTTGGTGATTTTTACCTCTAACGTTACACCAACTACAGGTAAGTCTTCTTGCTTTCACGTCCTTACAAAAGTACATGAAATGGATGAGCATCCGCTTCTTTTTTTGGCTGTTGCTTTTACTCCAAGGGCAAATGATAGATCACCTTTGCTGGTGATCTTCTCCACTCTATTGCTGTGGGTTTTTAAAATTATTATTTTTCCATTTCAAGAAATGCAACTTTGGCCCTGTTTTCCCATTTCCAACAGTTAAAAATCCAGTTAAATCCCCGTCTCGTTCTGGTGACAAGATGAACCCTATTGCATTCTGAAGAGGACAAAACATGCTCGCTCCATCCTTGGTTCTTGTGCACAGGGACCCTAACTCCAATTCAGTTCATAGGATAAATTTCCTCATGTGACTCTTCTCCCTGTGCCTTCCTTCATCTTCCATTATTTTGTTGTTGTGTTGCTGTTATTGGTAGTAATAAAAGCAGTATTAATGGTGATATTTTAAAAGTCAAATGTCATCAAAGAAAGTTTGCAGAATCATTTCCAATCCTGCTTTGAAATGCAAACTTGAAAGCAAAGATCTTGAAGTCTGGATTGCTGGGTGTCCAAGACATAGGAAAAGAAAATAAGTTTTTTGTCTTTTTCCACATGACACTTACTTATGCCCAGGCACGCAGCACTATAAGCAAGCAGGAGCTTTGCTGCCCAGCATTTCAGCTTTGCAAAAGATAGGAAAACCATAACTTTTCTGCTTGCTTAAACAGTTCTAAGAACTCATACAATGAGTTCCAGTTAAGTCAGGGAAATTATGATATGTTCTGCATCTGTGTGCATGCGTGCTGCTCTCTGATGGTCATGGGCAGATGTCTTCTCCAGGTCTTCCTTGCAAAGGTTTTCTGGTGTGCTTTTCACCTTAATCAGTCACTTAACTACAGACCCAGTTCTAACTAGCTTGGTTCCTGTTCTTTTGTTTCAAGATGTCCATGCTCCTAGTCTCCTTCTGTTGTTAAGAGGGTCTGTCTTGCATGACAGGAACGTGTGTTCTAGCAACGTTACTGTACAGGTGACCTAGTAACGTTACTGTACAAGAATGATCCTTTAGCTGGCTATGCAGGACCAGCGGCAAAGTGCTGCGAGCCTGCTCCGTGCTGATGCCGCCTTCTGCCTTTGATGTCTCAGCTTCTGGATTGTCTCAGATGCCAGGGTACGGACTGCCAGATGGGTGTCATCTTCCAAAGGCTGAAGGACTGCAACAGAAGGAAACAGAGCTGAGACTGAACCCCCCATTCTGCAGAGAGCCACCAGCTTCCCCTCTGGACCATGCCAGCCCCACTCCTTGCTTTTCCTGGCCAGGAGGAGCACGTGAGACTGAGGGGTCAGCTGGAAGACACTGCTCAGGATTGCCAGGAATGCTCCTCTGCCCTTGCAGCAGGGCAAAGCACAGCTGCATGCTGCCCAGGCTCTGCCCCCAGCCCCAACACACACAGCACTACCCTCACTCACCACTGCAGAGTTCATTCAGCATCTTCTCACTCTGTTCCCTGCAGTACTTCCCAGTCAGCCCTAGGGAAAGAGCTCCATCAGACACCCACTCCCCAACACACTGCCAGGAGCGCAGACCCCAGCCCCGTCAGCCCAGCTGCTTCCCCTTCCGTGCTGCAGGCAGGGATGGTGCCGGAGGGGGGACCTGAGGAAGGCACCCACTGGGGCTACCGGCATGGGCAGGGTGTACCTGGGGGCTTCAGGGCTGTGCCGTCCTGCCAGGGCAGGACCCAAAGAGGGACACAGGGGTTGGGCTCACCAATGAATCTGACAGCCTCGCATCGCAAGGAGGCCTGAGAATCCTCCAGGTATGGCAGGCTCTGCTGCAGGTAGCTTTCCGCTCTCTTTCTGTCCTGCTGCAGCTGGAGAAGAGCAGAAGAGCATGGGGCTTGCTGAGCGTCCACAGCTGCTGGTGCAACCCCTCCTCCAGCATCCCCTTTCCCCCAGCAAAAAGGTGGGGGCTGTGTGATTGTCCTTACCAAACACTTCATGATCCCCGCTGTGTTCTTCTTCCGGGCCTGCTGCTTGAGCTCCTTCCACTTCAGGAACTTTGCACAAGACACGAGGGCTTCCCCAGATGCCTGCAGAACAACAGATGCAGGGACGTGGCACCACACACACAGACACACATCCCAGTGTCTGAATGCTTGCTGAACTTGCTCTCAATTGCAAATCATTGCTGAGCTGTCAGCACACCACTGCCTGCATACTGGTCAGGTCTGAAATTTGTACCTGTGCGACGCTCGGGGTCTCGTCACTCATTTGAAAGAGCAGAGGGAGCAGGACCCTGCGCACGGTCTTCTTCATGTTTCCTTTCTTATACCACACCACAGCGTCCATCACATCCTTGAAGAGGCGGATGGAACCTTCTCGCACTTCACATGATGCCTGAGGGAGAACAGGAGGACCTCAGACCTCAGCAACACACTCTCACTGCCCGTGGTGATGAGTGTAGGCATGGCTGATGTGAAAGGAGGTGCTCTGGAGACACATTCTGCACAAAGGTGCCGTGCAGTCATGCAAAGCACCGTGACAGGTTTCCAGCATGGGGTGTCTGTGCCTCAGAGTGCTCCCCCAGCCAGCCCACCAGGTCAAAGCAGAGCTGTCCCGGCACACTGGGAATGCTGGACAAGGAGGAGACAGAGCTGGCTTTTGGCAGTGCCTTTGGGGCACATGCTGCCTGCTCAGCCTCATCCCTGCTGTGGTCCCTGGAGAGAATGCTTAGCACTGGTAGAAAAGGGAGCGCTGGAGGTTCTGAAAGTAACCCTTGGCAGAAGGTGTTTTGCTCAGGTGCCAGGTTGAGCCCCAGCACAGGGGCCTGACATCACCAAGAACAACCAAGCTGCGCTACCAGGGACACGGCCTGCTGGGCTGCAGAGCCCACAAGACATCTCATTCCCGAGAGCCCAGAGAATGAAAGAAAGGAAAAGACACTCCTGTCAAGCACCCGTCTGCAGAGCTCAGCCTCCCACAGCAGACTTACATGATTAAAAAGAGGCAGGATCTTCTCAGCCAGCTCCAGAGCAAAGGGACTGGTGTGCCTCTTCCCCAGATGGCGCACTGCATTTCTGAAGATATTCAGCACCTTCAGAGTAATGGCTGTGTTGGCAAACCTCAGGGTCTCCATGACACCTGGAAGCAGGGCCCGTATTTCTCTTGCCTGTACAAAACACACAATTTCCTTTCCATCAGGATGACAGTGGCCACCCTGGCCTAAAAGCTCTGATTACAGAGCAGCAGCCACACGCCTCGCTTGCTGGCAGCTGCCACAGGAATGGAAGCTGTAGATTCCAGGCAGGTGGTGGCAAGGGTGTACTTATAGCGATGGGGAAGGTAGGAGAATTAGGGCAGGTGAACAAGGACTCCATGCCCCCTGCTCAGCCACCCCCTTCTCCTACAGGCCCCCGGGTGACCCATCTGGAAAGCTTCTGGAAATCTCAGCCACCAGGCCCTATCATGACCTTCACCCCAACTCCCGAGTGTCAGGCAAGGCCAAGGCACAGTGTTGCCCACCGCCCCAGTGCCAGGCTGCCAATAGGAGGGCTGTTTGTTTGACAAGGTCCTGCTCACCATCTCAGGTCTATCAGACAGCAGTACGAGGTGTCTGAGCACCAGCCAGAGTATGGGCAGGCTTTCAACATTCAGGAGCCTCTGAAGCAGTGCTGGCTTACACAGCTCTTTCACCATCTCTTCAGTGGGAGGCATCACCTGAAACGAACACAGCAGTGAGAGGCAGGCAGAGGCAGCAGGATTTCCTGCACCCTGCAGCTCATGGCTGCTCTGGCAGCTCAGGGCAGGGCACTGGGGAGACATAGCCTGGCCTGAGGTAGCGGTGCCTTTGAAGGGCCCCACCATCCCTCTGCTCCCAGGCCTAGCACTATGCAGGATGGCAGGGGGAGGCAGGGAGCTGGGAAGAGAGTGCCCTGAAGGAGAGTATGGTGCCTTGTCCAGTAACTCACAGTCAAGCGAAGGACACCTGACTCCGCTGTGGTGATGCTCAATATCTCACACAGCTGTTGGTCCTGGAGAACACTGCTCAGTTCGTCCCAGATCCCCTCACATGCTTCCAGCAGGGGCAGCACACTCTTCAGTATGTCCAGGGTAGTGCTATAAACAGAGAGCAATGCTGTGTCATTAGGGCTGCCTTAGCCACAGCACCACGGCTCAGGCTGGTGCACTGGGCCCCAGGCTGTGCTGCAGCCCTGGCCCTGCTGCCTCATGTGCTCGGGGGGACCTGGAGGCCTGGCCTGGGCAAGCAGTAGGGGCTGAGATGGCCTTCCCCGAGGGGCAGGGCAGGAGCCTGATGGGGGGGCTCTGGGCTGCCATGGTTGGTATTGGCTGCTGTAGCCCTGAGCGGCCCACCAGCACTTGAAAGCACAGTGGGATGGAGGGTCTGCTCTCAGGATGTCCTGCAGCTTTCCTTGGCTCTGGCAACCAGACCATTTCTGAGCCCTGTTCTTCACATGAAACAAACGTGTGGGGTTGTCTGGGCTGATACCTGTCACTCTGTGGAAGGTCAGCAAACACACTCCTCAGCACGTCCATGGGAAACTGGATGGTCAGCACATCCAGCACTGAGAATAGGATCTGCTGAACTGACGTGCTCCCGATTTTCAGGTTTCTGTGGATGCATCCCAGAATCTCTGGCACCTGTTGTGAGAACACAGGGAGACTGCTGCTGCCACTGGACTGCAGCCATTTGCCTCCCAGGCTGTGTTATTACTGCCCTTCCCACAGCTCTTTGCTGCCTTAAAATGGCTTCCGATTCCCAAGAGCTGTGGTGGGCAGGGTAGGGCATGACAATCTAGCCTCACACTGCTTACATCCATCAGCCAGGTTCCAGGGTCTCTCCACACTACATCCAGCATAGTCTCAGCCCACTTCTTTTCATCAAAGCTGCAGTCTCCAATGATCTTCTCAAGGGTTGCAAGAGCAATGTCTGTCCTCTGAGAAGGGGGAAGGTTTCTTCCAAGTGGCTACAGTAAGACGGAAAAAAGGAGGGAAGGCATGTTAAACAGAGCCAGAGAATACCGTCTGGAGTGGGATGACCACAGGCAAAAGGAAGGATAAAGACCTTCCCTTCAGGTCAAAAGCGTTCTGAGGGTTCACGCCTGAGCCCCAGCTTGTCTCACAGGTACTCCTGAGCCATAGAGGCAGCTCTGGGATGCAAAGAATGAGAGTGCCTGGCTGGAATTTTCATGTCTCCTTACCTGCTGCCAGAAACTGCTGGTCATGAAATCACTGAGTTTCCAGATCCGCCCTAAAGCCCTCTCACACACAGATTTTGTCTTGGAGATGGTGAAAGGCAGCAGCACCTGTGAGGAGAGGAGCTGCTGGTTAGCCTGGGAGCTGCTGGTGCCCACTCCAGGAGAAGCAGGTCTGTTGAGCTCCTAGATGGAATCACAGCATCCATCCAGGCTTCCCCTGAGCTTTAGCCAAGCCCTTCATGGGGCTACTGTCAGCTCCAACTGCTGCCAGTGCCGTTTCCATGGCTTGGGATAAAATTCTACTACAAGGGAGCTCTGGGGGCAGAACTTCACGATAGACAGACCTCCAAGATTCTCTGCAGCCGACTATTGACACTGGCGGTGGGACAGCTGTCTAGCACAGACTGCAGCATGTTGTCCATAGCATTCAGGGTCTGTAAAGAGAACAGTGGGTTGTGGAAGTCTTTCAGGGTTCCCTTTCATACCCAGGAGACTGCTGTGAGCCCCTCTAGCTGCCAAGGAAGGATACCCACAGATCTGTGCAGAGGGACACCCTGCAAAGCTGCTGTGTGTGGACCAGGCTACAAGCACAGGGTGTTTGCCAAGCCCAAGGCAACAGTGAGAGGGGTGAGGGCAAGCAAGGCTTCTACCTTGACCCACAAACATCTTTATAGATCTCTGGACACAAGTAATCTAAGTGGCAGCCCAGAGGCATGGGGTCAACCAATAGAATCAATAGATTGCCCAGTACATACATGGTCGTAGAGGCAAATGTTCAAGGCCCTTGCTGGAGGAAGGTAGAAGATGACACTGCAGCACATGTTGAAGAGATGTAATATTTCCTCCTCCGAAACTGCATTCACTTTGCTGCAAATAGAGAGACATTGATGCTAGGAGCAGTGCCTTGGTGACAACACAGTGGTGGAACAGGTCCTCCCCTGGGCAGGGCTCCCTGAGAGGGATGGGGAGCCCTGCCAGGAGGTGCCTACTTCCCCACAGGCCTGCTCTGGGTCAGAGGACAGTCCTGATGCCACCAGCTTTGGGGCAAGGGCCAAGACTTAGCGGGGAGCTGCGTCAGGGCCACCAGGATCGTGCCCAGGGGATGTGCTGGCAAAACCAGGGGCTGGGCAGGTACCTCAAGGCAGCAACAGCATTCATGCAGCAGTATCTCAGTGCTGTGCTCAGCTGCTCCCTGGGCTCCTCACACAACAGAACCTGCAAAGCACAGTCAGGATGGCACCTGGCAGCTGCCAGCACCCAGCAACAGCAAACCTGCCACCAGCTGCTAGGACCTGAGTCGCCCCAGTGGCCCTCGACAAACACTGGCACATTGGTGCTGCTGTCTGCCTCCACTGCTGAGGTCTCAGCAGCACCTGGAGTCCCATCTGGGGCACTTTGGTGTCTGTGCATGATTTCCCTGCCTCCCCCTCCCCGTCCTGTCCTTCTCACAGGGTGCAGGCACCTGAGTGCCATGTCCTCTCACCTCAATCTTCTTTGACAGATCATTGAGTAAGCAGAAGATACTCAGGCTCACTGTCAAGCCCTTCTTTCCAGCAGTGCTGCACAGTAAGCAAATGCAGTTCAGGAACTGCAACTTCTGCTCCAGATCCTGGCAAGCACACAGAGACCGAGAAGTGTGAGTGGGGAGAGCCATGGCCAGGGGGATCAGGCGTTGTGGGGTGTGGAACAGTGCAGGACAGCTGCAGGACAACAGCAGCTCTGCCTGGCCAGCAGCCCTCCTGCAGCCTGAAGGCAGAACCAGAGGGACCGTCTGGAGATGCAGGCACAGCCAAGATGGAGATGGCTGCTCTTACCTTTGCCTTGCTGATGCCATAGGCTTCGATGCAATCTATGGCCTCCTTTTCCTCTTCAGACAGAGGCAGCCAGTCAGCATCTGACCAAGGAGAGAGAGCAGTGCTATAGAGGGGCCAAAGGCAGGCGCGGGCAGAGGAAGGAGCTCTGGCCTCTCCAGCCCTGGGCTCTCTCCCCTGGCACAGTCTGCCTGTGCCTGTCAGGACAAGGGGCCCTGGTGTGGAGCTGGGGGCACTCGCTGCCCAGCCCTGCCCACCCCACTGGGGACCCTCACTCACCAGCATGCAGTGGGTTCGACTCAGTCACTTTGTAGGGCTCCAGTGGAGATCTTCTCTCCTGGGGAGCCCCACTCTCCTCCCCAGCCATGATGGAGCGGCTGGGGGGTCTCTCCTCCATCCCGTAGGATGAAGGCTGAGGATGGAGATGGGGCAGCCACGGGGCTGCCAAAGATAGAAGGAAAAGACTTGGGCTGCGCTCGGGGGCTCTTCACCAGACCCGCACACTCCTGCCCTGTCTCCTCGCTGTCCTGACGGACACTGCAGGCCGCCTACTGTCAGTGCCAGCTATGCCTGGGTGTCACAGAGATGGGTCACAAAGAGCTGTTCTGCCCGGGCAGGGCTGGTTCCAGAACCCGGTTGAAATGGCGCAGACCAAACTCCTCAGCAGGAGGGATGTGTGTGCCTGCTTACCCAGATAGCTTTGGAAGTGGGCCTGAGAGCAGCTGGACTGCTCAGGCTCCCGTGCTTCTGCTGTGAGGCCGGAGATGGCCGCAGCAGGACAGAGGAGGTAGACAAAGACTTGCTGTCAGCTCAGCAGCTGTTTTGCTCACAGGCTTGTGAGCTCCAAGGCTTTTATTTCCCAATTGTAAAGATGTAAATAAATGCTAAGTTTCACACAGAAGATACAGTTCTGTGCATTTGTTTCTGATTTGCTGACAATACGCTGTCAAATAACTGGGAACACTGCGGTCCTATAAGGCATTACCCTACACTTGGTCAGAATCAGCTGAAATTAACGAAGACAGAAGCTGTTACCTTTCTTTTAGAGATTGGAAATGGCCCTGAACACACTGTGCCACACTAGCTGAAGTATCCCAGACTTTAGAGGATTCCATGTTCCAAAGGAGAACAGGCAGAAAGTTCTTAAACCTACTCAGTACAAATGGAACAAATGTGGGGGACCTGCTTGAAATGCAGCTGGCATGGTTTGTTTCCTCAGTTCAGTAGGGAAAACAGTCCTGTAGCAGCTTAGCCATGAGTGGTTGGCTCTTCCTTTGTTATCTGGACAGAAGGTGACTGATCCCTGTCAGCCCTGACCACTGCCTAGGGAACATATGACTTTTTTTTTTTCATAAAATTGCTGTTTCACCCACCTATGAGTGCAAGGTGTTGGGAGGAGATATCACTGAAGCACTTACTTTTTGGCAATGGTGTTAAAGGAAGGTTTTCCACAGAAAAGCAGAGGAAATGAGGAGACTTGGATCGTGAGCCCACGAACATCATTGTTCAGCTTTGTTCCTGCTGCTGAGGGAGAAGCAGGACCAGTAGCTCACCTTCTCTATGGAAAACTCTATATCAAAAAGGCATTTGTGTTTGTCATGGTGTTATATTCAGCCTTCCATTTTTGATTGAGCAGCCAGGTATTAAATGATAGACAAAACAGTTTCTAAGGAATCTTCTATGAGGGACAGCTCTGTTTGATGAAAATGAAATGACAGCAAAATGATTGTCTGAAAATCAGCCTAATGTAGTTAGTGAGGCAGACTTAGGCTGAATGAGGAAGTACGGAACAGCTAAGATGCTCTAAAAGCCCAGAGGTGCTCTTCCCTTAAGCATATAGCAGTAGAGCATGGTTATATTGCAGAGTGATGGCAATTTCTGCACAATAGACAGGGTATTCCTAGCAATAATGTGCAGTAATGGGGAAATATCTTCCATCAACCTAGAGGATAGATATATGGTTTTAAAAAAAGAAGGAGTTTAATGGTGATATAATAAAGCTATGAAAGGTTATTGAGTGGTACAAAGTTACAGTCTTTGGTCTGTGTTGCTGAAAACTGCTCTCCAGGGAGTTTTCTCAGGCAATGCACAACAACCTGAATGTAGCTGTTCTTTCAAAAGTAGCTGCCTTATTTCAACAAAGGCCTATGTGTCTGAGTGGCCTGGGTACTACTGAAAATATTGCCTACTTAAATGCAGGCACTCCAATACACTGTGCTCAAGATGAGATAATAAGAATGTGATTCAGCCAGGCATCTGTGCTGCTCCATCACTCGAGAGGGCGTCCTCCACACAAAGGTGCTTTTGCAGCATGCCTAGAAGGGCAGCTTGGAATGACCATGGATGGTGGTAGATGAAGTGATTTCATATAAAAATACATTTTGTTGCAGTTTCATTGAAGACACTCCACTGGAAGCCCCATCTAGTTGGAATAAAATATGCAGTTTCTCCATTAACTGTAACAGTATCACCTCTCCTACGCTGCACTGTGCTAAAGAGCTGTTGGTGAAAAATGGAAATGGTGCACATTCTCTGGATCTGAGATTGCACTTGATAAGGATTGAGGATGTAATTATGAAAATAAATAGGCCAATTATTCATAGATAACACTCCTGGAAGAAAGTGTTCAAATATTCTCTGTATAACCAGTGGATTTAAAATGCCACTTGTGCAGGGAAGGATTCTCAGCATACGACCTATATTCCTATAAGGAGAATGACAGGGTAGGGAGGGTTTAAATCTTGTGCAAACTCTTTGCTTACTTTTCTTACCTTTGAGTAAGATTTTCCTCATATAGTAGGTAAATGATGGCACAAATTAATACAATAATGCAATCTAGTACAAATAGCTTCTACTGCAGCTAATGATCCTCATCTGGTGGGTAATGAGCATTGTAAATTGCCCATGGAATATTCAGACTGGAAGTAAAATGAGTGAGTATTCAGTGACTGTTTCTGAAGTTGTTCCAAGTAATTGTTCTCATTCTTAAGTTTTTTTCATCTTGGATTGTAAAGCATTTTGCAGACATTAATTACCCCCACCTGCCATGTGGCCGGATATCAGAAGCGATGGTGATGCAAGGAAAAGTACAGAATGAGACACTCTGTTTGGCTGTTAGAAGATACTGTTAGCCAAGTTGAGTTCTGTCCATAAAGCTTCATGATTTTCAGTGAAGCGATGCCAGCTTCCAATTATTCTCAGCTGCATTCCCAAAATGATATCCACATCAATGGCACTATACACATGAAGTATACAAGTACAGGAAATAGGGAGTTCAATAAAGTATCGTTAAAAGCAGCTTTTGTCTTGGAAATGTGTCAACTCTGGGCCCAGTTACAGGTAGTTATTCATCACATGTTTAAGTGCTGCAGTTATAGGGGAATTGTATCTTAGTAGACCTAATTACTCTTCATTCCCCCTGCCCCTGATTATATAATTGCCTTTTAAGAGTCACTTATCTACTGGCATGTCTTCTCACTTTTGAAACCCCCATATATTTGAGAATGAAAGGAGAAAAGGCAATATCTCACTTAGGAAATTATTTATGATAAAAACCATGATCAGAGTTTCAGTACTGAAAGTTTGGGGATCAAAATTGGACAGACATGGACATACCATATAAAGCCACCAAAATGATGAAGGGTCTGAAGCATCTCTCCTGAGAAGAGAAGCAGAGAGCTGGGACTGCCAGCTTGGATAAGAGGAGGCTCTGAGGGATCCCGTTGGTACCTATAAATGCATGAAGGGATGGTGCAGAGGACAGGGACAGACTCTGTGCAGTGGCACTGGAAAAGAGGCCATGGGCAAAAACGGGAACACAGGAGGTTCCCCATCAGCACTTCTGTGCTGTGCAGCTGATGGATCACAGGCAGCCCAAAGATGTGGGGTCTCCTCCTTGGAGCTCTCCAGAAGCCCCCAGATGTGCTGCTGGGCACCCTGCTCTGGGTGTCCCTGCTGGAGCAGGGCTGGACCTGATGCACCCCCAGAGAGCCCTCACAGCCATAACCATTCCTGTGGTTCTGTGATTCTTTGAAAATAATTTCTCGTCCCAGGAAGATTTAAACTTTTGAAAACTGCCTATCTACAGTTTAAAGCCCATTAATCTAAGCTGTCTGCACTGAGCATAGGGAAGAACATGCTCCCTCGTGTACTTGACTGCTGACATTCCCCCCATTTGGCAGCAGTGCCATAGTAGCTTTCCTTTGGTGGCAAAGCTGGATAGCTGAGGTCTTGCTCTCCTTGCTGCTGGGTCTCTGTTTCTGCTCCTACTAGGAGTCACTGCAAAGTGACTCTGTGAACATTCTGTTCTTCTCTTCTGGATGGTTATCTAAAAGAGATCTTGGACACAGACCACAGATCATCCCTTGAGCTGATGGAGGGACAAACTGCTGTGGAAAGGCCACTTCTAGTGGCTTTATATCTGAAAAAATCACTACATTATTGATACTATCTTCTTCAGCTTTAGCAGCCTAGCAATAGACTCCTTGTGACTGCATGCTCCATGAAACACAGAGCCTGAAGCAGTATGCAGTTATTTAATCCCGAAGACTCGCACAAGAGCGAATTTTCCACTTGTCTTAAAACACAGCACACCTTTTCATATTTTCTAGCTGGTCTAAGTCTTTCATAAATGTGGTATAGGCTGACTGATCTATGACTTGTGACCTAATGTGTTTATATCTCCTAGTACTTCTGTTCACTCGAAGTGCCCGAGAATACAAAATCTATTATTTGTTTTTCTTACATTCTCTGCACAGTGAGGTTATTTCTGCCCAAAATTAAATATTTATGAAACATCCCTCTGTGGGTGAAGAACTGTGTTAAGGAAGGGCTATTTGCTTTTTAACTGAATCCCTTAAACATTGAGGCCAATGTAAATGCTGGAGACTTGTAATTAACATGGGATTTTTGTTGTTTGTTTTCCTGGAGTATTGGGTTTTGTGGTTTATTTTTTGTTTGTTGGTATAATTTTGGTGCATGATTTGTGTTGGTTTGTTAGAGGGTTTAATTATCATAGAATCATAGAAAAGTCTGGGTTGAAAAGGACCATAATGATCATCCAGTTTCGACTCCCCTGCTATGTGCAGGGTTGCCAGCCACCAGACCAGACTGCCCAGACACAAATCCAGCCTGGCCTTGAATGTCTCCAGGGATGGGGCATCCACAACCTCCTTGGGCAACCTGCTACAGTGCATCACAACCCTCTCGGTGAAAAACTTCCTCCTAATCCCGTACCTAAATCTCCCCTGTCTCTATTTAAAATTATCAGGCATGTAAACCAACAAAATTATTTGTTTAAGAAAGTGCAATCCTGTAAGGAACACTCATGGATCTGTGCTGAGCCTCAGGCACAGATGTCCACTTTGGTTCCAGATGTATGTTAGCAATGATGCAGTGCAGTGGCATTGGAAGGAGATCCTGCTGTCTCAATGTTGATAGTGCCACATAGAAATGTTGTACCCCAAACTGTGCCAGACAGTGCCTAACCACTCTCAGGAAAGCCTGAGAAGGTGGGATGCCAATGGGAAAAAGGAAGGGAGATACCTTTTTGAGACATGGTGTGAAAGAAGAAAATTAATCCCTCCAGCAGATCTGTAAACCTGCATTGGTTTTCTTTTTTCCCAGCAAGATTCATAGGAGGTCAAAGAGCTTAATCTGATTCTGCTGGTGACTTTGCATTTTTTCTGAACTATATTTGACAGCAGCAGAACAATCAATAAATACCACTTGTCAGAAAAGTGGAAGCATTTTATTCTGTTTCTTAGAAGAGATCTGCGTGTCAAGTCCAAAATACTTCTAGGAATCATGAATCCTCTATCAGGCAAAACTCAAGGTAAGTATGTTGCTCTGATAGGATGCCTTAACAAAGGAAATGCAGTCACAGAAGTTGGCTTGTTCATACTCTCTGCACTGCTGGTGCTAGTGCTCGGGTCACTTGAAACAGAATGAAGATGCAATTCACTTGTGCTTGTATCTTTAACAGAGGATGTGTGTGCAAGCTGGAATACAAACAAACTGTGGCTTTGGATTTAGCCCCATTTTTAAGTAGCGTTTATATTTATGTATATTTAAATATTATACTATAAATAATATCCAGATTGATACTGTGATAGTGATAGGACAAGAAGTAATGGCTTTAAACTGAAGGATGAAAGATTTAGATTAGATGTCAGTTTTTCACTGAGAGTGCGGTGAGGCCCTGGCACAGCTGCCCAGAGAAGTTGTGGGTGCCCCGTCCATGGATGAGTTCAAAGCCAGATTGGGTGTGCCCTGGGCAGCACGATCTATTGCCTGATCTAGTGACTGGCAGAGAGCTGAAACTAGATGATCTTCAAAGTCCCTTCCAATCAAAGCCATTCTCCTATTCTGTGATAACACCTACTTGTTCTGGAGTACTTGAGATCTGATTCTTGGTTGCTTTGCCCTATATATACACATACATCAAGATAAATTAAAAAAGCCATCTCCTTAGTAGAGAGGATGCTTGCTTATAAGCCTAGGACTCACTCCAAATGGCCCTTTGCTAGTGGTTTATGCAAGCAAAACAGTCATTATTACTTTCAAAATCATTCTTCTCAACTTCCTTGAAGAAATCATATATATCTTATAACTTAAAGAATACATTTATAAGCGTTTAATCTATCTTCTTTCTGAAATGTGTGATCTTAAAATCTTCATAAAATGAAGTTTATTTACGACACACCAGTAGCTTACACTGACCATGAAGACCTAACTCTTACTACTGTAACATGAGTGTGCATGTGTCCACATGTAATTATATCTATCATACTGCTGATTTGGTGTTGTGGGTACTTGAGTAGGAATCTTTTCTTTAAATGAGCTGGCCTTTATAAGCCTGATGTGTATTTCATTGCACTAACCTTACTCAAGATGGACTGAACTGCTAATTTTACATCCAAGATGAGCATGCATATTTGGACCTTGTGGCCTACTGTATTGTTTAGTTTTGTAACACAGATATAACCATAGCAATCCAAGCAGCCTGCTCTATTTGCATCATAAAAGCAGCCAAGTATTTAAGCAGATTTGCTGTTCTTTATACTCTTGTGTAAAGCTATTCTAAATCCTTGGAAGATTCAAAGATGAAACAAAGGACCTGGTTTTGAGCAGCAGTTTTCCCTCTCTGAGTTAACTGAGCAAAATCTGATATTTCACAGCTGAACTACACACTGTTCCCTCTCTCACTCCATTGAAAAAACTCTCATATTTACTGATGTGAGTCATGAGCTGATCTGGATGCATTTAGCATTCTATCAAAATGCTGAAAGCAGGCAAGTCTTTCAGAAAAAGTGGTGTTATTTGTTAGTGGAAAACAAGCTGAATGAGCCTGGTATCTTAAATTATCCTCCATCCATCCTATCTTAAATTATCCAAGCCTGGTATCTTAAATAATGATGATTGTGTACCTTTTCAGCAAGAGGTCTCACAATCTGAAGGATAGAAAACATCACAACAGAGGCTCATAAGGAATTGTGACAAACTTCCGGAGAGAAATGAAATGTTCTTTTCCCCTTCTGAGGAATGACAAGCTGATGGAATGGCAGTGGCATAAACTTAATGTTTTGGAGTCAGGAAGGAATATTTTATAAAGCATAAAACAGAACATTTAATCATGTCCTTTCAGGAAAGGTCTTAAACACAACATTTAATAGACTATTTTATGACCACCTCAGGTTTAAAAAATGTGGAGAAAATAGTAGATCACTTTTAATAGCCTTTCAAAGGCATAAACCATTGAAGGCAACATTGAGGTCTGTGGGAAAGATCAGTGCTTATAAAAATAAGCACCAAACACTAACATGAGAAGGAAACCACACAGTACTGACCCAAAACCAGAAGCAGTGAAATAAGAACATGTTAGTTTGACAGTTGTTCTTTCACATTCTTTGCTTAGCTTAAAAAGAGCAGAGAGAGACCCACCAGGCATCCATCATCACTGTCATCCTGAGCATCTTACCTTCAAAATACTTTGCCTTATTTATTTATTTATTATTATAATTATTTAGAAAAAAGAACACCAGTAGGGTTTCTCCCATATGTCACTCTAGGTATTTTTTTAAAGTTCTTGATTTAATCTTTATCCCACCTAATTTATACCAACATGCCCTCAAAATTCCCATGTGCCCCATGTGAAGTATGGATGGATTGGTAAGTTAAATAGAGTTTGAGTTTTCCATCTGTTAGAATGACTGTGAAGGGATAACAGCACTTTCTTTTAGGAACAGGATGAAGTCCTCATCTCATGGATACTTTGCATTCCTTTTGATTGCTCTTTGTGGGTTGTCTGTTTAGTGCAGCAGTGTGGTAAAATGTGATTGTATTTACTGAAATTGCAGTGCTGGCCTCCAGCCCTTTCTGTAAGCCCTGGTGCAAGGAGACTTCCAATTACTGCTTCTTGCCAAGTAGTAATGAAATTACTTTATAATGTGATGCTCTAAAGCAGTTGGTTCCATGAAGCCATCTGACTAATTGTTATAATGCAATCAAAAATAAAGAAGGAAAAAAAGATTATTTGTATTTAAAAATGAATTTGAAAGTCTTTTCCCCCTGAGATAATTGCCCAATAATTAGAAATGGGCTGAAGTGGAGAACCTGAGGAAGTGACATTGCTGGGGTGTGGTCCAGAGCAGGCTGAAGGGTATTTTGAGCAAACTGATTTAGTAAAAGGTGTCCCTTATCATGGCAATGGAGTTGGACTAGATGATCTTTAAAGATCCATCGCAGCCCAAACAACTCTGTGAGTCTATGATTCATGATGGCCTGGCACCTGGTGAAGCTTACTTCATAAAACATACAGCTTAAAATCCACAGCCAATTCACAGACTTACCCATAGCCTGCAAACAGAGAGAAGCTATCTAAGCTGTTCATAAGGTTACTGTGGATGGTGAATGTTCCTTGTTTTCACTTGCTGCTCTCCTGATTTGTATATTTTTTCTTTTGCTGTGGTATGGATAATTCACAGAATCACAGAATCACAGAATCACAGAATTATAGGGGTTGGAAGGGACCTCTAGAGATCATCGAGTCCAACCCCCCTGCCAAAGCAGGCTCCCTACACCACGTCGCACAGGTAGGCGTCCAGGCGGGTCTTGAATATCTCCAGAGAAGGAGACTCCACCACCTCCCTGGGCAGCCTGTTCCAGTGCTCCGTCACCCTCACCGTAAAGAAGTTCTTGCGCACATTCGTGCGGAACTTCCTATGCTGGAGTTTCAGCCCGTTGCCCCTAGTCCTGTCCCCACGCACTACTGAAAAGAGACCAGCCTCGCCACTATAGCTCCCACACCTCAGGTATTTATAAACCTGGATCAAGTCCCCTCTCAGCCTTCTTTTCTCAAGGCTAAACAGACCCAGTTCCCTAAGTCTCTCCTCGTAGGGGAGATGGTCCAGGCCCTTCACCATCTTTGTGGCCCTCCGCTGGACTCTTTCCAAGAGATCCCTGTCTTTTTTGTACTGGGGAGCCCAGAACTGGACACAGTATTCCAGATGAGGCCTCACCAGGGCAGAGAAGAGGGGGAGGATCACCTCCCTTGACCTGCTGGCTACGCTCTTTTTAATGCACCCCAGAATGCCATTGGCCTTTTTGGCTACAAGGGCACACTGCTGGCTCATGGCCAACCTGTCGTCCACCAGGACGCCCAGGTCCCTCTCAGCAGAGCTCCTCTCCAGCAGGTCTTCCCCCAACCTGTACTGGTGTATGCAATTATTTCTACCGAGATGCAAGACTCTACACTTGCTTATGTTAAACCTCATCCGGTTTCTTACTGCCCAGCTCTCCAGCCTGTCCAGGTCTCTCTGAATGGCCGCACAGCCTTCAGGCGTGTCAGCCAATCCTCCCAGCTTCGTGTCATCAGCAAACTTGCTGAGGGTGACCACTATCCCCTCATCAAGGTCGTTGATGAAGATGTTGAACAAGACTGGACCCAGCACAGACCCCTGGGGGACGCCGCTAGTCACAGGCCTCCAGCCAGACACCGCACCGCCAACGACAACCCTCTGCACTCTGCCAGTCAGCCAATTCTCGATCCACTTCACCGTCCACTCATCTATCCCATACTTCCTCAGCTTTGTTATAAGGATGTCATGGGGGACCGTATCAAAAGCCTTACTGAAATCAAGGTAGACTACATCTACCGCTCTCCCCCCGTCCACCCAGCTAGTGACATCTTCATAAAAGGCCACCAGGTTGGTCGAGCACGACCTCCCCTTGGTGAACCCATGCTGAGTACTCCTGATAACCTCCTTTTCTCCCAGTTGTCTGGAGATGGCATCCAGCACAAGCTGTTCCATCACCTTCCCTGGGACAGAGGTGAGGCTGACTGGCCTATAATTACCCGGGTCATCCTTCTTGCCCTTTTTGAAGACTGGGGTGACATTGGCCATCCTCCAGTCTTCAGGCACCTCCCCAGTTCTCCAAGACCTTTGAAAAATTACAGAGAGCGGCTTAGCAATAACCTCTGCCAGCTCTCTCAGCACCCGCGGGTGCACCCCATCAGGTCCCATGGATTTATGGACATTAATGTTTCCTAAGCACTCACGGACCACCTCTTGCCTGACTAAAGGGAAATCTCCCATTCCCCAGATTCTCTCATCAACCACCGGGGACTGGGATTCCTGGGGGAGAGCCCTTTCACTAAAGACAGAGGCAAAGAAGGCGTTCAGTATTTCCGCCTTCTCAGCATCCCCCGTTACCAGAACACCCCCCTCACTTAGTATGGGGCCCACATTCTCCCTAGCCTTCCTTTTGCTGTTAATGTACTTAAAAAACCCTTTTTTATTATCCTTTATCTCCTTAGCTAGATTCAGCTCCAGGTGGGCTTTAGCCTTCCTGGTCGCATCTCGGCAGTCCCTGACTACATTCTTATATTGTTCCCAAGTGGCCAGACCCTTTTTCCACATATCGTGTATTTTCTTCTTTCTGCGGAGCTTGCACATGAGTTCCTTACTCATCCACGCAGGTCTCCTGGCACCTTTTCCTGACTTCTTAGTTACAGGGACGCACCGATCCTGAGCCTGGAAGAGGAGCCGTTTGAATGCTAGCCAGCTCTCACAGGCCCCCTTGCCTTCTAGCACCCTGGCCCACGGGATGGCCCCAAGTAAGTCCCGGAGGAGATCAAAGTTGGCTCTCCTGAAGTCCAGGGTAGCAATCCTACTTTTTGTTTTGCTTCCTCCGCTCAGGATCTCGAACTCCACCATCTCATGGTCGCTACAACCCAAGTTACCCCCGACTTTTACTTCCTTAATGAGTCCTTCCTTGTTGGTGAGAATAAGGTCCAGCAGCACCCCGCCCCGCGTCGGTACCTCGACCATCTGCATTAGAAAGTTATCTTCAATACACTGCAAGAATTGTCTGGACCGCGCATGCTTGGCCATATTGGTCGTCCAGCAAATATCTGGATAATTGAAATCCCCCAAAAGTACCAACGCCCGGGAGCGTGATGCTACTTCCAGTTGGCTACGGAAGGCCTCATCAACCTCCTCTTCCTGATCAGGAGGCCTGTAGTACACACCCACTACAGTGTCCCCCTTACCAGCCTGGCCCTTGATTCTCACCCACAAGCTCTCCACTGCTACATCACTCTCCCCCAGGTGGAGTTCAATACATTCTAGCTGCTCTCTCACATAAAGAGCAACTCCACCACCCCGCCTTGCTAGCCGATCTTTCCTAAAAAGGACATAGCCCTCCATGACAACATTCCAGTCATGCGAGCTGTCCCACCACGTCTCTGTGATCGCAATGAGATCATAGCCATGCGATCGCACACAAAACTCCAATTCTTCCTGTTTATTCCCCATGCTTCGCGCATTAGTATACAGGCACTTGAGAGAAGGAGCATCTCCCCACCTCACTCCATGCCTTTGAACCCCTTTGTCAGCACCCAACACGCTCTGCTTTAAGCCTTGAACTGCCACCTCAGACCCAGCGGCCCTCATTTTGTCCCCTTCCCCCTTCGTACCTAGTTTAAACACCTGTCAATTAGTCCTGACAGTTCCTCGGCTAGAACCCTCCTACCCCTTGGAGACAGGCCGCTTCCATCTGCAGCTGTCATGCCAGGAGCCGAGTAAATTCTCCCATGATCAAAAAACCCAAAACTCCTATGTCGGCACCAACTCCTTATCCATTTGTTTAAGAGGTGGGTTTTTAGGCCCAACTCAGTATCCCTCCCTGTCACTGAAGGTACAGATGTAATAACCACTTGTACACCTGTACTGTCAACTACCCTCCCCAGTCTCCTGAAGTCATCTTTTATGACCTTCAGGCTTTTCCTACTGACTTCCTCACTGCCAGCCTGAATTATCAGCAGGGGATAGTAGTCAGTAGGCCGGATCAGATTGGGAAGTCTCCCAGCAATGTCCCTGACTCGCGCCCCAGGGAGGCAGCACACTTCTCTGTGTGTAGGGTCGGGCCGGCATATAGGGCCTTCTGTTCCTTGCAGAAGGGAGTCACCTATGACAACTACCCTTCTATCCTTCCTCGTGGAGGAAGTCTTGAGGCGTGGGTGTGACCGCTTACCCCGAGGCTCCCTCACAGATGGGCCTGCCTCAACATCCACGCTCACCTCTTCCACGGGTTCCAGGGCCTCAAACCTATTTTGCAGAGGCACCTGGGGAACCGAGCATGGTCGTGGGCGGGGATACCCAGCACGCCTAGCTGGTATTTGTTTCCACCCATCCTTTTCTCTCAAACTATTTTGGTCCGATCGGCTACTGTAGGACAGAGGCTCCGCCAACAGTCCCACACCCCTTAGCTCTTCATTTGAATTGCTAGGTGTAGGGGAAGGCTGAGGGCGCACTGTGGCAGGAGCACCGTCTGTCTGCATACTCCTTTCTATAACCTGTTTGTGAGGCAACCGGGGGGGACATGCTCCTTGGGGAGCCTCAGCTATGTTCCGGGATCCCGAGGCCAATAGGGCCTGGCACCACCAGTCGATTTCATTTTCACTATCTTTAATGGACCTCAACCTCTCGACCTCTTCCTTCAGGCAGACTACCATACTAAGCAGATCATTTATCTGGTCACACCTGAAACAGGCACAGCTGCCATCGATTGGCACTTCAAGGGCCAGGCTGTGACACTCACTGCAGCCTGTGACTTGCACGCTAGCGTGCCGCTTGTGGACCTCGGTCTGGGTCTCCACACTCCTCCTGGCAGCAGCCTTCCTCCTACCTGTGCTGGGGACCTCTGTCTGGGTTTCCACATCTTTCCTGGCAGTTACCTTCCTCCGGGAGGGAGCCATAGCAACCCAGAAGACCCCACTAGCAAAATCAGAAAAGTTTTACCAAGTTTTGACAAGTAGCTCTGTCTGGACCCTGTTAGTGGTGGTGGTGCTGCCCACGACCTGGTATTAGAATGCTGACAGGTAGACCTGCACTTACCTTTACCCTTCACAGAGACTAGGTTGCTTCTCTTCTTCCACTTTGCCCCTGCCCTCCTCAAGGCCTCTTAAAGAAGAAGAGGGCGAGGGTGGAGAACCGTTGCCTTGGCAACGCCCCCTCCACGTGTAGCCTGGGAACGCCCCCTCCACGTGGGCCGCTCTCTCTTGAGCTGCCGGGCTGCTCCTACCTCGGATGGATGAGGGAAAAGCCGAGCGAATCCCCTGGACACCCCGCGATAAACAGCCTCAGCTCTGCCAGGGGCAGCTCCGAAGCAGCGAACCACGGCGATCAAAAGGGTCTCTGCCGGGTTTGCACCCGTTTAAATATCCCGCTGTTGCCTTGGCAACGCCCCCTCCACGTGTAGCCTGGGAACGCCCCCTCCACGTGGGCCGCTCTCTCTTGAGCTGCCGGGCTGCTCCTACCTCGGATGGATGAGGGAAAAGCCGAGCGAATCCCCTGGACACCCCGCGATAAACAGCCTCAGCTCTGCCAGGGGCAGCTCCGAAGCAGCGAACCACGGCGATCAAAAGGGTCTCTGCCGGGTTTGCACCCGTTTAAATATCCCGCTGTTGCCTTGGCAACGCCCCCTCCACGTGTAGCCTGGGAACGCCCCCTCCACGTGGGCCGCTCTCTCTTGAGCTGCCGGGCTGCTCCTACCTCGGATGGATGAGGGAAAAGCCGAGCGAATCCCCTGGACACCCCGCGATAAACAGCCTCAGCTCTGCCAGGGGCAGCTCCGAAGCAGCGAACCACGGCGATCAAAATTCCATGGACCCTTTGATCAGGCAATCATTTCTATTGGTTCTACATGAAGACTGAGAATGACCAGAGGTTGGAGATGTCTTACCCACTGCTCTGAGGCACTGTGATTTCCATGCAAATAAAAGGCAAATATGTTTTAACTCTGAGTACCTCACTGCCTTTTGGCAACTACAAACTTTGGATACTCCTGATGGTCCTGACAGCTCCTTCTGGACTTGCCTAAGCTGTGTGGACACTGTGCTGCTCTGCAATTAAATTAATATAATTTAAGACTGTTCAGACTAATTTGGAATCCAGCTCAGTCTAATGACTGAAGCAGGGTCTTTAGGTTATGTGTACATGCCCTCTCTGGAATGATTAACAATGAAATTACTGATATATTAATCCCACTTTAATCGATTATGGAATGAGCTGTCTGGAAGATGAAGTGTACTGGGTCATTACCCCCAGTGGCTTTATGAGTGAACTTTCTGCTGTGTTACTGCTTAAAGGAAGGGCCTGCCAACAGGTTTTCACTTTGTAGAAAGGGTTTGTTTAATTTCTTTTTTTGTGTGAAGCTCCAAACTTTACACTCCTCATGACAGGAACAAGGCAGGATTTAAGACATGATGACTGCCTCAGCATCTTTCTGTTGCTGCTAGTGGGGAGTGACTATTGATCAAATGCTGCCTGGATACCTATGTACTTTGTGATAAGTATGATATCAAAGGATGACTTACCTCTACCTGTGACAGTGTTTCATTTTCAGTTCCCAGGGTCGTGGAATTGTAGGGGTTGGAATGGACCTTTGAAGTTCATCAAGTCCAAAACCCCTGCTAAAGCAGGTTCCCTAGAGGAGATGGTAGGGAAAAGCTTCCCAGTTCATTGAATAATGAGTTTTAAGCTTCAGGCAAAGATATAACTATAACAATTTTCAAGAAGAATGTACATTTCCAATGTATAATTCATTTGAAGACTCAGGTTCAGAGGACACATGCTTCTGCGAGTCACTTTGGCTCACTTTTAAAATGAGCTGGAAGTTGTCTGAGATGGTGGGTAAGGCTCACATGCATGGATTAGTAAACAGGGTTTTTTTTCAGGTAGAATTCAATGCTTGTCTGTTGTGAGATTGAGTCTAGGTCAAGTCCCCTAAATGCAAGCAACTAGACATAAAATGTCTAACATCCCATTACTGTTAATGAAGATTTAGTAAAAACAATCAACAAGCGTTTCAGCTGACCAGCCACAAGGTGCATACTCTATGGTGAGCTGAATTGCTCTTCAGGCTCCAATGACTGTAATAGGAGCTTAGAAACCTAGCGCATCTGAAAGCACCTAAATTAAGGTATCTTAGTCTCAAACTGATTCTTGTACTCAATGTTCCTTAGTCAATGAAGAACAATGGACAGTTTCAGAGAATGTTTCATTTGACTGATTTTAGAAGTTGGCCTTAGGGAACGCATTCATTTCCTCTCACCTAAAAGAAGAGTTTCACCTTTAAGACATCTGTAAAGTTAAGCAATCCTAAAACTCACCACTTGATTTGATCCCCATGTTCTTATTACTATAACTTTTTATGTATGTCACTGAATTATTCATAGAAGACCTGGAAAAACACATCTGTATGTGTAGCATACAGTTCAGTCAAGGGCATCTTCTGGTTGTTTGCCTGTTGTACTCATTCCTGTAACATGTTGTCCAAACTGAAGGTTTAGTAGAACTAAAGTTCTTAGGTGTCTTATGTGTCCTGGAATCATAGAATCATAGAATCACCAAGGTTGGAAAAGACCCACAGGATCACCCAGTCCAACCATCCACCTGTCACCAATAGTTCTCACTAAACCATGTTCCTCAACACAATGTCCAAACGTTCACTGAACACTTCCAGGGTTGGTGACTCCACCACCTCCCTGGGCAGCCTATTCCAGTGTATTTGAATACGTATAGTTTACAGTTAGGGCTCACTTCTGTATTATTCTTCAGAACTGCCATGTTTAATGTTAATACCTAATTCCTAATAAAAAGGCAAGTCATTACAAAAATTACAGTTGTGAGACTGTTACTTTGAATGGCAGCTGATGGACTGACATGTCCTGCGGTTCTGGCTCAGTAAGCAATACACCTTTAATTAAGAAGTCCTTTATATGTGGTCTTGAAGCATTTTGACTTCTACATTTTTTTGTGTACCAAAATTTAGCATCAGTTTCATGATTCCTTTCAGTACAAAGAAGTCTTAAAGATGTTATAAAGTGCCAGGATATTGTCCTCATCCGTAACCCAAACAGTCTTCATTATTCTGAAATGATGAATGCTTGAGGAAAAGATTTGTGATCAGGAGGACTTCTGTAGGACAGCCAATATGAAGGAAACAGTTTTGCATTCAATGAAAAACCCATGACCAGCAATGCAGTGGAAATCAAGCAAACCAGACAAGTAAAAACTCTTGACAGTATGCAAAAACTCTTTGCAATATGAGCACCAGTGCTCATTCACTGGACTTCAGTCACTAATGAAGTGATACCGAAGAACCTTTTGAGATCTAATTATCTAACATTCACTTGATTTTTCTTCCAGAATACACATCAGAAGGAAAATGAACTCCTGATTTTTAAATGAGCTTGGATCTGGAGGAGCAGAAGTCAGTTCCTTTGGGAGCTATTTCCCATTGAAGGTGAAAAGGTTTGCATGTGGTGAATAGAGTAGATAACTGAGCTGGAGATGCTCAATTATTTATTTAAAGAAATTTGCCTGTTCTAACAGAGGCACAGCTGCTGTCTAATCCTTACTGGAGTATGCTTAAGGAAACAGCCAGCTTTTATTTGAGAAGAAAATGAAATATTGGCTAACTTCCAAAAGCCTTGAGAAAACATCATGATCTTCCGCGGATGATTTTTCTGGTTACTTTGTCATGAGTGACATAATATGGAACACCTAAATCCTGAAAGCTTCTCAGCAGCACTTAGTGCTACTACTGTCTTAACTCTCATTGCCAACAACATCCTCGTTCAGATATGAATTATGACATTTTAAAACATTACCCTCTCTCATGCTTCTTAACGATAATTATTTTGTCTTCGTGTCACTAATGGCAAACTCTTCTTAGAGAAGTATTCAACGTGTTCATCCATCTTCATTTTGGTGTTTTTTGTTTTCAGTTTTTTGTTGCTTTTTTTTTTTTTTTTTTTTTTTTTTTTTTTTTTTTTTTTTCCTATGGGGTGTGTGGCTTTTTTTTCAGTGTATCAAGGTCTGCACATTTAAATATTATGCACCCACAAACACAGACACAAACACAAATCTATTTTGGTCTGAAAGCACGTCCCTGATAAACATTTTTAGAAGGTTATTTTTAACACAGATTCTATTTATATAGCACTGGTAGTGTGAAGTTAAGCCTCAAAGACAAAATGAGACTTCCAGCAGAATAACAAGCTTCCTCAGAACAGCAGGCAAACCTCAGTAAGAAGGTGTAAAGGGGCCATAAACTGCAGTCTGAGAAATGAAACAAAGCAACAGAACCCCACACCACTAAATGCAATGCAGTCCAGTTCTGCCTCTAGTTAAGGTGATCCATCAGGACTTTGCAGTACCACTGCCATAGTTGTCAACCATTGTTCCTTGATTATGCAGGACTTCTGGGATTCCAAAATCTGCTTCAGGAAGGATGTGACTGCTGAGTCTCATTATAGACCTTGGCTTGCAGTGTGCAGTCTGTGTTACCAGATGGAGACCTTCTCAGGGCATGCACACCTCAGACAGGCAGTGTCACCTGCGCTGCGCTGTGCCACAGTGTGTTTTTGGAAGCAGAGAATCCTACTGAGACATGCAGGAGTGGGGTTGACAGAGTGTGGGACATCCTGCACAAGCATGTGTGTCTGTACCAAGTCAGAGCTGGTAAATGTGGAAAAAGAATGTCTCTGCATAAGCTTGGATGAGGTGATGCTGCATGATGCTGCTGCATGCATTGGTTAACCCCACTGTTATTGATTTTTAATCTGGGACTAAGACTGGAAAACAGGAAAAAAATTCAGCTCTGTGCTTTGACATCATTGCCTAAACACTTCTGTCAGTGATTACCCAGATAATTGCTCAAGTGCAGCAAAATATTTTACAATTACTCTGCTCTAATTGTTAATAATAGCATTTTGCCTCATTCAATGTGTGGAAGATTAGTGCCAAGATTTTAGGTGTTAGCTCATAGTCAGAGAACAAGCACTGATTAAAGGAATCCTTGTGCCTGTTTACTAAAAAGACTGTACAGATTTTTATGATGGATTAGAATCTTACAGCTACCTTTAAACTTGCCTTTACTGACTGGATTTAGTGTATTGGTTCAAACTCATAGATTACTAAACTTCTCACAAAAGGCCACCCTGCTGCCCCTGTGCAAGTTCCAGCTCCATCAGATCCAGGTGCAAGCTTTGGTGCCCAGCATTCCTACACAAAGCAAGATTGTGTTTCTACATACCTGGTAGGACTGGCTGGAAGTAATTTTTATTAAATGGAACTGCTGAGAGATCTGCATCTAAACCTCACCACGAGCACCATCACAGTGGCTTAATTTCAGGCATACATGGACAGTTTTTTGGGGGGAATGACCTTTATCTTGATGCAGGGAGCTCTTTATCTAATAATTATTGAATCTTCATTTCCGAGATGTCCTACTGTGTGTTCACGAGTCCCTATGTGCTAAAGCTTAAGCTGAAGTCAGATCTGCACAGGTATGGCTCGGACCTGGATGCTGCAGGTCAGCACTCCCCCAGGGGCTGCAGGGCCATGCAGAGAGCTGGGCTGGGAGCTGACCCAGTTTTGGGATGCGGCAGCTTGCTGGTGACCTCTGCACGAGCAGCAGCACCCAAGAAGCCACTCCTTGCCCATGAAACCTGAGTTTCTGAGCTTCTCCAGCCCTCCTGCCCAACTGTGGACTGCTCTCCATGGGCTGCATCCATGAAGACTCAATTTTTCCACTGCACTTTCAAAACTGTTACCTTTTATTTCTGTCAGGAATCATATTTTGCAGTGGGATGGCATACACTGTCACAATCACTCAGAAGTAGCAGCAAATAGTTACTTAATATACAATGTCTAAAAGTCTTTATGCAAAGTGCATGATATGAGAAAGCTATTTCTGGACAAGGTTTTCTGCAGAATGCTGATATGTTTCACTCAACAGTTTACAGTCTTTCCTTCTGAAGTAAAAAGCTCAGACTTGGAGCTTATAGGACCTCTGAAAAATGCCTGTTTTGCTATAAATATATTTTAGCAAACTAATGCAAGAAAATAACTCTCATTCAAAGGCATTTAAAGGAAGTCCAAGTTAATCATGCAAGTTGCAACTCTCAGGAATGTGAGTTACTGCAGCTAATTACCTCTTCCTTAGGAAAGGGCAAGGCTACAGGGATGTTCCAGCTGAATTAAGCTGCCTATCACTACATGCATATTGCTCATCCCTGAAGAGAAGGTTGAGCCCAACCCCCCTGCCTCTAAAACTCTTTATAAAGAGGCATGTACTAACTGTAAGGGTGCTTGTCCTCTTGGATCCCTTCAGATTGTGTTATATATGCAATAGAGAACTCCAGCCACATTATAGAATTATAGAATCATAGAATTACCCAGGTTGGAGAAAACCTTGAAGATCATCAAGTCCAACCGCAGCCTAACCAGTACCCTATCTCTAAAAACCCTCTGCTAAATCATATCCCTGAGTACCACATCCAAACGGCTCTTTAACACATCCAGAGATGGCGATTCAACCACCTCCCTGGGAAGCCTATTTTAGTACCTAACCACCCTTTCTGTAAAGAAGTTCTTCCTAATATCCAACCTGAACTTGCCCTGACTCAACTTGAGGCCATTTCCCCTCGTCCTGTCACTTGTCACTAGTGAGAAGAGACCTGCCTCACTCTCACTGTAAGAACCTTTCAGGTACTGGAAGATGGCAATAAGGTCTCCCCTCAGCCTCCTTTTCCTCAGGCTAAACAGCCCCAGCTTCCTTAGCCTCTCCTCATAGGGCTGATTCTCCAAGCCCTTAACGAGCCTCATTGCCCTTCTCTGGACCTGCTCCAGTACTTCCATATCTTTCTTATGCTGAGGTGCCCAAAACTGGACACAGTACTCGAGGTGAGGCCTCACCAATGCCGAGTACAGGGGTAGGATGACTTCCTTAGTCCTGCTCACCACACCATTCTTGATACAAGCCAGGATGCCATTGGCCCTCTTGGCCACCTGGGCACACTGTCGGCTCATATTCAGCCAACTGTCCATCAGCACACCAAGGTCCCTTTCCGTCTGGGAGCATTAAATAAACTTTGGAAGAGAAAACTAATTTTAGTCAACCCAACAGATTGTACGTATGACTAGAAGAGGATATATAAAGCAACATCCTCTAGGAGATGAAACTGTCCCCACTGCACTGCGCAAGGAGGTCTCCAGGGGGCTATTTACTGGATGAGTCAAATTAACATCAGCTTTTCTATCCCCAAACTTATCTATTTGTCCAGCCCTCGGTCAGAGGGTTAATATTTCCTCTTACCAATGCAGTGTACTTATTGCTTCAGTAAAAGGAGACTGCCCCTGGGCTGGGCTGTCTTCCAGCCCAAACTCAGCTCACTCTATGGCATCCATGTGCCAGCACTTGCTACTGATACCACTTCCAAAGACACAATTTTCTGCTGAAGAAATATTGGCTCAGAATTGGATGGAGAAAGGAAGAATAAGAAAACACAAAAACTTCAAGGGAAGGAAGGACTATCTTGGGCTGGTCAAGAGACTTCTTGGCCCATTCCTCCTGTTTTTCAGTAGTGGACATGAGAGGTCAGTAAAGACCAAAGTCACTTTTTATGTATATCTGGATTCCCTCATATGAGGGATGAGAATGTAGGTGACTCAAAAACATGCCAGACTGCACCTGAAAGTGGCACAGAGTGGTAGCTGCTCAGGCTGCATGAAGCGGTAGTGTAAAACCTTCTGAGCATCTCTTTCCAAGCCTATGAGTTTTGTGCAATGTATTCCTGCAGACTGATCATGGCAGAGACACAAAACTTTGTACATATAGCTCTCAATATCCAGAAAGATAGTCCTGCATAATTTACTTCAGTACATTGGATTAATTTCAGTTTGGGGTTTACACAATGCAATGCAGAGGAAGCAGGAGAAGATCTTTGTAAGCAATGATTTTAATAAATACATATTTTAATTTGCTTCTCAAAACTTTGGGCTTCAATTTTCTTCTTAGTCCCTGTGGTTTTCTTACAGTCACACAAAACCTTCTTCCTCCCCATTCAGGCATGAAACCAGAATGTCTGCATGAGGCCAAGTTGATTAGCTGAATAAATCAAGTTAGAAAATGAAGAAACATCACTCTTCAAAGCAGGCTTGAATCAGAAGGAAAACATTTTTCTTCATTATTTTATTTTTATAATCAAATATGCTCAAAACATTAGTCTTGAGAAAAAAATAATCAATCACCTGGAAGTCAGGCTAAGCTTCTGATGCTGTTTTGTTAGATGTACTTGCATGGACAGGATCTATGCGGCTTTGAATCTTAACTGTGTTAGTTGTGGTTTCATCTAGAGGCCGCATGTCTCCATGGGATGGGATATGTATACCTTCTGCTGTGGGTTAACCCAACAGGCAGCTGAGAACCCTTGCTCAAAGTCATGGCTGATCCATTGCACATCCCCTAGATGAGAAACACAAATACAAATCAGCTTCAGTTTCTGATGCCTCCCCTGCAGAGGTGTGGGATGATGTGGCAGATAGCTTGGCTCTCCAACACAGAAGCAGTGGGATCCACCATGCTAGGCCATTGCCCTTCTGTGTTTTGCAGCTGCAGAGATAGCTTGATCCAAATAATTACAGTTTTAAGCTGTGAAGGCAAGATGGTCAGGAAACAGACTGCAAATTGTTAGAAAATTCATTTTCATTTATACCCTGGGCAAAGATTTGCCTTCACCAAGACCCGCCTGGACGCCTACCTGTGTGACGTGGTATAGGGAGCCTGCTTTGGCAGGGGAGTTGGACTCGATGATCTCTAGAGGTCCCTTCCAACCCCTACAATTCTGTGATTCATCTTTCACAGATATGTTACTAGTTATGCGACTTCAATTATTTGATAAGTCACGGATGCATTTTTTACCAAGAAGCTTACACCATGACTGACTGAACAGAAAATAATTAGGAGTGCTGACCCAGAGACGTTCAGTTGTGAGGACCTACAGCTCATTACTTAGCAGATATCTCTTATCAAAGAGCTCTGTCCACTACCTTCAACTCAATTTCTGTGCAGCAGGAAACAGAGTGCTAGTGAAGAAAGAATTACAATCATAGAATCATAGAATATTACAAGTAGGAAAGAACCCATAAGGATCATTACATCCAACTCCTAAAATAAACTAACTAGACTTTTGTTTGCATGGGTATTGCATTTGCATACATTTTACAGGCATAAATAAAATGTCTCTGCTAAAATCTTTGGGGTTGGAAACTAATTGTCCTGTTACCTGAATTTTTTTCTGTGACTCATACTATTATGCTGCCACAAAATAAACCCCCTTTAATGTTATGAAATGCAGAATAAAACACATCCACCTGAAAAACATTGTTTTATAAAATCGATTACAAGATTCTTATTCTTAAGCGTGATGTAAAGTACATTTGAATTGAAAAATGCCAAATCAGAAAAAGAAGCCCTGCTTTAAAAAGATGCATTTGCTCACCCTCTTGCTCACTACAAAATGTGACGGAGTGAAGCATCCGCAGTGCCAGCAGCATGATAGCAAAGCCCAGCAGGGTAAATTTGTGAGGTTTTGCACAGGTGAGGAAGGAAGTTTCCAGTCTCTGGAAGAGGTGGGTTTGCCAGAACCAGTTACCTGTGCAGCTCATTCTTGATGTGCAAACTTCTAGTCTAGAGACATTGTGCACTGCATGGGTTGTTAGCCCAGCTGTCATCTACACAGCTCTTTTGTATGCAAGTCAAAGCACAGCATGGTGTTAAAGTTGGCTAATAAGGGAACCTGTTGATCTGTAGCACTTTAAGTGTTTAAAAGTGAAAGAGGACTCTGTGAATGAGATGATCTCTCTCCTGACAAGGCAGATTCCTCATCTTTCCTTCCCTGCTCACCCCCCTCTTCTGCTGCTCCTGACACTGCGCACCAGGGACTGCAGACCTGAAGGATGCTCTGTTTTTTAAAAGGAAGTAGAAAATATTGCCTGTGTGTTCTGGCAGGCTGCGGGCTTTTTGCAGAAGGATGTTTCTGCAACCAGGATTACTCTCATTTGAATATTAATCACTTTGTTAGATCAATTGCTAATCTTGGTAAGACTTAAGAGAAGGGGCCTGACTCTGCTTGTCTTTGCACCAGCCTGAGATTAGGGCCATCTCCAGTGCTGCAAGTACTGCCTTTTGTGAAGGAATGGGAGGAGCTGCTGCTATTCAACAGTCCAAATATATACTGTCTAAATGGGAAAAATTATTCATAACATCAAAGGAAGCATGAGAAATATCACTTAATTAACCATTAGATCAGTGACACTGATTTTTAATTAGAGTTACAGAAAACCTATTGAAATGGAAAGCCGATGACTTCTGTATGACTGTAATGTTTTTTACATTCACAAAACATAGAGAGTAAAATTCTGTGCAGGAAGGCCATTGAAATGCAAGATTAAGTCACTAGTTTAAGTCACCAGTTCAATACACACTTTTTGTATATGACACAAAGAGAAAGTTGCTTTGATCTGCACAATAAAAGAATTAAGTGCTAGGTCTAATTCTGTTCTTTCGCTGTTAGCATAAGAAAGACAAGGAACTCAAAAGGTCCTACTTTTCTTTTTACTTTGTCTTTTTTATCTTTTTTTTTCTTTTTTCTTTTTTTCCTGCAACATATGCAAACATTTTCAGCTTGAACAGTAGAAAACATTTCTTCTCAGAAAGAGTGTTGAGGCAGTGGCACAGGCTGCCCAGGGAGGTGGTGGAGTCACTGACCCTGGAGGTGTTCAAGAACTGTGGAGACATGGCGCTGAGGGATGTGGTCAGTGGGCACGGTGGGGATGGGCTGGGGTTGTGTTAGATGGTCTTCGAGGTCTTTTCCAACCTTAATGGTTCTGTGATTCTGTGACTCTAAATACTAAAACACGACAGACTAATAAAAATCCACCAGATTAAATCTCCCAGATTTTTACAGAATTCTTGGACTATGGGTGGCTTAAAACTGTCACCCACAATTTAGGACAAGGTTAATTCATTTATTTTCCCAGACCATCACCTTTTTGGAAGCAGTTTTAATTGCTATTCCCAAAGCTATCAAGCCAAATATCGTGGCAGTTGCTTCAAAGAATTGCCGTTGACTTCAGATTGAGCAGGGCAGTGTTTGGCAAACAGAATTTTTTCTATCTCTCTGGCACTGACAAACTCTCTGTTACGACCTGAAGGAGGCCATACTAACTCCCCTACCTCTTGAAAGTGATCTATGGACCAGAGGACTTGTGTGCCTTGGACTGGCAATGCCTGTATTTGGTTGTCTTTGGTAAGCATTTCATAGAGGTCCTAAAATGTGATGTGTTGGTAGAGTACAGCTCATTCTGTTTGATGTATTATTAGTATTAAGTACTATTTCAACATGTATTATTAAATGTTCTTCATTGCGCCAATTATATTATCAGTAGTTTTGCCATCTGTCCTTATATTCCTTACAGTTTCCTTGTGACTTTTTCTTAATGGTGGAAGGTGACGTATTTTTCATGGACTCATCATTATCAAATCAATGACCTGTTCAGGTTTAATTGTGTGACTCTTCAATACGTAAGCCTGATCTCAATCTCAGGTGGGAGATCCTGAACTCCCTCTTGGCATCCACTGATCCTCTGGAATGTTCTCTTTCTCCAGAGCACCATCCTTTTAAAATAATGTGCATCTTACCTGGCAGCTGAAAGACAAGGCTCCTTGGCACTTAAGAAGTTCTTGAAATGAAGTTAATTCCAGTTAAGCACCTGCCCACCTGGCAGGCATGCCAGAAGCTGCATTTCTTGATTTTGAAACAAGGTTGATGGTGTGGGGAGCAAGAAGCATTGAAATCTGTTCCCCAGTCCCACCTTCTGGGAATGAAAACACACATCATGGCTGTGGTCTCACTGGGCTGGAGCTTGGCAGTCAGCAGTCACTGGAGCTCAGCAAACTTAATGCAATTCTTTCTGTTATGCCAATATCAGAACAAATTTATCCTTGCCTTGTGCACACTTGGATGTATGTGTGTACTGATGAAAGATTAGGTGTCCACTCCATCTTCCAGACTACACTGAAAATCTCACCAAGTTCTGTCTAGAGAATCAAAGCGATAGTTTGTATTTTGCCAGAGAAGCCAAAATGGAACAGTAAATGTCAGCAAAGTGAACATGTCAGAAACTTACCACACTTCGTTCATATGGCATTCAGATCTCTGCCTGTTTCCAGTATGAATATATTAGCAGTAAAATGTTGGACTGCAGTTATGACGTGATTTTTTTTCTGACTCCTCTCTGGGAAAGATTTATTGGCAGCTGCTCCTACTCCAGATTGTTGACATTCTGAAATAGAGGAATGTTCTATTAATTTGGGTCACTTTTGTTAGCTCAGTAGCTTACTTATTAAAGACATCACTGAGACTATAAAGCTCAGCTGCACAAAAGCCATTTGGGAATTGAGCTGGTAAACTAAGATAGATTCTAGCAATACAAATTGAATGACGCAGAAATTTTTGTCAAAGTCAGAGTCAGACCTTAATATTACATGTTGACTGAAGTATCAAACATATTTATACAGTTGATTCATTGAGAAATACTAGAAAAGAGTTGAAAATACAAGCAGATCACATACAACATAAACATCAAATGACAGAATGACACAATACATGGAATTTAAGTCAGACAGCAATAAGAGAGACTAATTACAATTTTCAGTTAAATGATGGACCTGGGTGAGCACTCAGTGGCTTGGTTATAAGATGGAAATCTTTCGACAGTGATCTCCAGTGAAATGGAAAGGCTACTTTCTCCCTGTGCGTGTTCCAAATTAATGCTGGTGCACAAGCCCTTCTGGAGTATTTAAGGAATATAATCACATTCCAGTGTCAGGAAAGGGAAACCTGATGGAGCCAGGGGGACTCTGATGAGAACTGGATACGCAATAGCACCAAAGTACCGTAATTGACGTATTGGCAGTAATAACACACATGCTCTGTGACTGAATCTACTCATCACACATGAATCTCTGAGTATCTCAAATATTTGGTACATTTAATCAACCTTAAAAAACATCATTTTTTTCTTTGGCTTTATATCTGAGTTAGCTGATCTCGTATTTGTATCCTTAAATCGAGATGAATAAACCATTGTGGAGTGTTGCAGAGCTAGGGAAAGGAGGGTGAGGGACAGCTGGCAGGGCAGCAGGGATGGAACTGCATGTCAACCCACTCTTTGAGACACCAAAGAGCTCCTCAAGTTTCTTATGCCAGGAAATGGCTCCAGCATTTTTGGAGATTATATAACCAGCTCCCAGACCACGGTGATTAGGGAAAAGCCAGCCTTGGAGAGTTATGCTTGCCCAAGAGGTACAGCCCTGGAAGCAGAAGCACAGCAGGCAGCAAAAATGACAAAAGGTGTCAGTTTCTTTTGATGTAATTTCTTACATGTGGTTTAAGAGGGAAAGCACGGCAAAGAAATTGAAGCATGGGAAAAAGCACAAATGCAAATCCTGGTCTTCTCTGAGTTCTATCTGGATTTCCTTCTCAAAAATTCAAGCTGTGGTACACTCAACCTACTTATTTCTGATGAAGAACTGAAAAATCTGTGAAAAATATTACCTCTTTTCCATTAAAGAATGCCTTTAAAACATGGACACACACAAAAGACAGTCCTTTACTAAGAATGAAAACCAAAATGAAGAGAGTCTTCTGTAGTTCCTAGGAAACTGGATTCCCATTTAAAATCTAGCGTAAGAAAAGCTGTATCTGATGAATGGTATCAGATGGAAAATGGAGACCTGGATACATGCAACACGAACTTTTGTTCTAGGAGAAATCTTCAACAACGCATAAAAATTTCATAGCAGTACAAAACAGACAGTGCTTCTACAGGAAACAGAAAATTCTTCCCTATGTTACGCGCTTATCTATACCTTTCACAGAGCATTCAAAAAGCTGCTTTCTCTCATTGTGAACAGGAGCTGTAGAAGAATTCAAACTTGAATTTGAAAAAAAAAAGATATTTTTTCCAAAACATTTGAATAAAAACAACCCACCGTCCTACTGAATTTGCAATGTGAGGAAGAATTTAGAAATCTATTTCAATTTTTGTCCATCTGTATTGACTGTAGAGAGTCATAAACCTAGACAGCTATCTGCCAGCTGTCTACTGTGAAGCTGCATGAAGCACTTCCAATGCATGCTGATTTCCCTTCAAAAAGGGCACTTGGATGGCTTTTTAGAGAGCTGATTCTTCAGAAGAATATAGCTTGCATTCCAGAGACTGGGAAAGTAAACAACTCCAATGTTGAATGCCACCCTTTTTGGCAGTTTTGTCATCAGGAAGGTGGTTCATTACCTGTTCTGCAGGTTGAAGAAGCTGGGACATCTTTTCTGTGCTCTTCTGCGCAAACTGAGACTGCTCCTCCATTTGCAAGCCCATTCACTGCTATCACTCTGCAGTGTTAAATGCAGTTACAATTATACTTCTTAAAGAAATGGAGCCATTCCTCACATAAGAGAACAGAGGGACTTCCACTGCCTCCAATGGACATTAGACTGGTCCCCTTGCAGACCATGGAATGACAAATCTCCTTATGCCAGTGCAACACCAAATCTACTTGTAGTCCTAGCTAATGATTGACAAAGTTTATGAGGTATCAACTATGACATTTTCAGTAGCTCAAAGAATACATTGTTCATGGCATGTCACTCACAATTATAATTACAAAATTACGACATTAATAAAAAATAATTTCAACTAATTGAATTTTCAAATGACTAATGAAGCAATTGGAAGACAATGATAAGTAGTAGTTCATGGCCTCATGAGGGAAAGAAGACTCTGCCATGCACTTAGTACAGGAAATGAAATAGAGGAAAAGAAACACTGGCCAGCTAGTAGGGTTTGCAGCAAGCAGTTGACATGGTTGCAGTAGATTGCTAGATCACACCCAAATAGGACAAGCCTTCACATGTGCCCAGAGTTCATTTGGTGGGCTAAAGGATTATGAAGATAAGGACTTTGCGCCAGTCTTACTGACAAAGTTGCCATAATCCAAATAACGCCAGTCTGTGTGGATGTGGTGCAAGGATTTGGGTGTTGATAATGTGACACTAGGATGTGGGAAGTAATTAAAATGAATTTAAAAGATAGAGGAGTAACAGAAAGAAAACAAAATGGATAATGATGCTGCAGCATGGGACAAATGAATTTGCTGAAGCTGGAGACACATGATAGCAAGCAGTTCAGAAATTACAACAATAGAAAGTCATGGCTTGTGGAAGATGACATTAGGGTTAGGAAAGTTTTGAGGAGTATTCCCCAGAAGAGATGGTGAGAATCTCATCATAGACATAAAAAGGACTCCAAAATATTTTTTGAGGGAAAAATGTCACACAGATGGAAAGATGCACCTGGAGACATGACATTTTTCTTCCATTTCTAGACAAGGCATCTGTAACCTTAACAACTTCAGGCAAACGCATTGCACATCAGGTTCTTATCTTGCAGCGTTGAAGTAATGTGAGTTATAATGTAAGTTTATCAGTATACTTTGAACAAAAACATATTTAGGATGTGAGTAGATAACTGATGTGCAAAAAATAGTCAAGACTGATGAGAAAGGGTCCTGCATTCATGTAACGGGTTAACAAAATAGGTTTATTCATGCAAACATGATCATAAGTGTAATTCAGATTGGTAGTCTATGTGTGTTACTTTACTGTGCTTTTTTCTCTCTCTTTCTTTCTTCTCCTGTTTCTTTTTCTTTTCTTTTTCATTTTCTCTTTCTTTTCCTGTTTCTTCTTCTTTTTTTTCTCCCCCTCCCCCCCCCCCCCACACCCCTTTTTTTTTTTTTCTTTACTTTTTCTTCCCCCCCTGACTGGTAAAGCAATTGATTACAACAGAATTGAAAGAAAACTTCAAATGAAGCTGTGAAAGATGTTTCCCCAGTAGCACACACAAGGGAATTTGTCAAACTGTGCAGAAAGAGAAAAATGCCACTCCAATTGCAGTGTTATCTTCTCTGGTCTGAATTCAGTTAAAATTAGAGAGAACGATAGAGATCTGGGGTTTGTGATACGCTACATGTACAGAAAATATTGATTTCAAAGATCTGTGAAACAAAAAGAAAATGAGGTGGTCACAAAAATGAATACCTGCAGGGTTAGGATCAGCAAATCACAGTCCTGATTTACTTTCATATTTCTACAACATTCTAGCACTGGCTCTGACCAAGATTTTCTGTCAGTTCCTTCTATGAGTTAAGACAGTTACCTAACGACTCAGTACCATGGTCTGCATCTATGCCCCAGGCAGTATTAAGCAGCCTGGGGAAGCTCTGTTCAAGACTAAGCCTTCAATTTCCATATCTATGTCTGAGTGCCTGCAGGAGCCTCCTGGGGGCATCTGAAATACTCATGTGAGATTTGAAGGTATGACACAGAAAACATGGGGGACTGTAGGATGTCCTAGGGCATCTCAGATGGCTACAGGCACTTATGATAAGGACTTTAAACATGGTCCAGATCTGTGTTGACTGCTATCATAGAATCATAGAATTGCTCAGGTTGGAAAAGGCCTTAAAGATCATCAAGACCAACCACAACCTAACCACACTACCCTAACTAACAACCCTCTGCTAAATCATGTCCCTGAGCACCACATCCAAATGCTTTTTAAATACATTCAGGGATGGTGACTCAACTACCTCCCCCCAGGGGGTAGCCTATTCTAGTGCTTAACAACCCTTTCTGTAAAGAAGTTTTTTCTAATATCCAACCTAAACTTACCTTGGCACAACTTGAGGCCATTTCCCCTTGTTCTGTCACCTGTCGCCAGTGAGAAGAGACCAACCCAACTCTCACTGTAAGCATCTTTCAGGTACTGGAAGAGAGCAATAATGTCTCCCCTCAGCCTCCTTTTCCCCAGACTTAACAACCCCAGCTCCCTCAGTCTCTCCTCATAGGACATATTCCCCAAGCCCTTCACAAGCCTTGTTGTTCTTTTTTGGACCTGCTCCAGTACCTCCATGTCCTTCTTGTGCTGAAGTGCCCAAAACTGGACACAGTACTCGAGGTGAGGCCTCACCAATGCCGAGTACAGGGACAGGATGACTTCCCTAGTCCTGCTCACCACACCATTCCTGATACAGGCCAGGATGCCATTGGCCCTCTTGGCCACCTGGGCACACTGCTGGCTCATATTCAACCAACTGTCCATCAGCACACCAAGGTCCCTTTCCATCAGGCAGCTTTCCAGCCACTCTTCCCCAAGCCTGTAGGGTTGCCTGCGGTTGTTGTGACCAAAATGCAGGATCCGACGCTTGGCCCTCCTGAAACTCATACAGATAACCTTGGCCTATCCATCCAGTTTATCTCCAGTTTATCCAGGTCCCTCTATAGTGCCTTTCTCCCCTCAGGCAGATCAGTACTCCCTCCCAACTTGCTGTCATCTGCAAGCTTACCGAGCGAAATGTAAACTGGAAATATGCACAGTCTGGATGACCTTGCAACTTAAGTATCTCTTTCATCTATGTTTTTGCACCTCAACATGTTACTTTCTCATTTACACAAACCACTTACTATGCTGCTCCTCCTGTGCCTTTTGCCATGGTATGGAACTCCTTGCTTGGCTGCTTTCTTTTGAGTGATTCTCCAAAGCCTCATGGCAGTCTGCAGCGTGCAGACACTTCTGCCAGACAAGTGAGCCCATTCTGAATAAACTGAAGGAGAAAATCTGCTTCTTCAAAGCGATTGAAATAGTTATACGGGGAAGAACAAAACAGCTGAAGTATTAACGTCTGGGTTAGTTTAAGCCGGATAAAAGTCTGGACTGTTTCATAGTTCAACTGGCTGATTTATCTAGTGCTTGTTACTCACCTCCCAGAAGCTGGTTCTAGATCCCTGTTGAAAAGGAGTACTTTAACTCAACTTTATTATTAACTAGTCTCAGCACAAGTGATATTTATCTAACAAAAGACAGTAAGAAACAAAAAGCTGAACACGAGCCAGCACTGTGCAATTGCAGCCCAGGCCAACAGTATGCTGGGCTGCACCAAAAGAGGGGTGGCCAGCAGGGAGAGGGAGGGGATTGTCCCCTCTACTCTGCCCTTATTAGGCCCCATCTGGAGTACTGCATCTGGGTCTGGGGCCCCCAACTCAGGAAAGATGTGGAGCTGTTGGAGAGGGTTCAGAGGAGGGCTATGAAGGTGCTCAGAGGTCTGGACCACCTTTTCTATGAGGACAGGCTGAAAGATCTGGGCTTGTTCAGCCTGGAGAAAACTTCAAGGAGACCTCGCTGCAGTCTTTCAGTAACTAAAGGGAGCACATAAATAGGAGGGAGACTGAATTTCCACATAGTCTGATAGTGATAGGATTAGGAGAAATTGTGTTGAACTAAAAGAAGGGAGATTTAGGTTAGATGTTAAGTGGAAACTCAGAAGGCATGGGGTCCTGGCATGGGCTGCCCAGAGAAGCTGTGGGTACTCCATCCCTGAAGGCATTCAAAGCCAGGTTGGGTGAGCCCTGAGCAGTCCACAGCAGTGAGGATAGGGCTGGCTGTGCTTTAAAGTCCCTTTCAGTCCAACCATTCTGTGATTCTATGATTACTGTAGGATGATAAATGGCAAAAATAAAGGTAATTTTAATGTACTGTGACTGACAAGATCCAAAATCAATTCATCTGAAGAAATATAGAGGACAAACAACAAATTTTCAGGGCAAATTCCAGGTGGTCCGATTATTCCTGATGTTAAAAACTGGTATTGTAAGTTGTACGTCAGGTTACTGAGATAGTTCCACCGTGATGAGATCTCACAAAAAGTGCTTTTTAAAATTCTACAGCAATAAATAATAAATAAATAAATGTTTAAATCACCAGCATGATAACATGGCTTGTTGATACTGAAAAAGCATATTTCACTTTCTGTGATGAGCATGTGTAGCCACTTAATCTGTTATTCCTGAGAACACTTACAGGTGAAATCCAGCCCAGTTTCTTTCAAAGGGCTTAAGGAAGTCCCTGGTACTGTTACATTTACAAGGAGCTCTGAAAAAAGTACAGAGCCAAACATCACATTTAAAAGCTCTCAAAAGACCCGCTTTTTACTCTTTGCTATAATCATCCATTATTAACTCAAAATAGGGTTATGGAAGCACTGGGCAAAGGAAATACTTCATGTGTGATGAAGGCACAAGATAAAATTAACCGCAGTAAATACTTTGTTACCTTGGTTTCCTATGTTCTTAAGCTTATAAGTAAGTTGGAAAAGGACAGAAATGGAATGAAGAAAAATTCTCCTAACATTCTGCAGAAACAAACAGCATGAGTGGTTATAAGAAAGGGCTGCTCCTTCCACAGGTGATTTGAGTCATTTGCTTTCTCACCCACTTAACTTTTTAATGTCTTATTTAACAAAAAAAGCTTAAAGAATCTGAAGGTCTTTCTGTATTTTACATGTTTGATGGTTGGCTTTCTGATTCTCCAAGTGCACTTTATCGGCTCATGTTGAGCTTCTAATCAACCAGCACACCAAGTCCTTCTCCTCAGCGCTGCTCTCAGCCTTTTTTCCTCTACTCAGCCTGTGTTTGTGCTTGGGATTGTCTTGGCTCATGAGCAGGACCTTGCACTTGGCCCAGCTGAGATTTGTGAGGATGGTATGGGCACATAGGTAAGAATGAAAGCTGACTGAAGACAAGGGTTTGGGAATGATTAAGAGATGTTTTTGCAGCAAATGTACTAATTTCTTTGTGTTTTGTTTTGTTTTTCTTTACTGACTGTAACAATGAAATATCTAGAACTTCTCCTTTGGTGAAAGCAGAAAAACTGCTCCAAGCCATTTGCTGTGGAGGTGGCACAGACTATTCAGGGTCCTGTCTCACATTCAGAATCATGCTCGGACTAAACTTTCCTATGACCACAGTTTTATTACCTAAAAAATTAACTTTCTGAATTGAGGTTTTCCTGAGGAGCCTTAGAGAATAAGTCTCCTCAGTAAGCATCATGGATCTGCCAAATGCCTGTGTACTCCAGGTAGACAACTGAGCTAGTTCTTACCATCATATTTTGCTTTCCTTCTGCAACATGAAAGTCTTTTCTATAAATTTGCAGGTTGTTTCAAATTGCTCCTGGATTTCTTATGACCTAGTAGAAACAGCTGAAAACAAAAGAGCTCTCTTCTACTTAATCCTCCAACGATGGAAGCCGTCATCCTTGCCAGTTAATAGGTGATCAGGTTCCAGTCCAGTTCAATGTGAAGCTTATACCAAACTCTGCTGACATGGCACTTGTGTGGATTAGGGAGCACTTGGGAAATCAGGCTGTGTAGCTTCATAATGGTCACACTACCTGGAGAGTGGTCATTGTGAGGTAAGGACCACTAAGGTGATCAGAGGGCTGGAGCCCCTCACTTACAAAGAAAGGTTGTGGGAACTTGGCTTGTCTAGCTTGGAGAAGGATCCAAGGAGACCTCATTGTAGCCTTGCAGTACTTGAAGGGAGAATATAGACAGGAGGAGGAATGGGTGTTTATGAAGATGGACAGTGATAGGACAAGGGGGAATGGTTTTAAATTAGGACAGTGGAGGTTTAGGTTAGGTATCAGGAGGAAGTTTTTCACTCAAAAGGTGGTGACACACTAGAACAGGTTGCCCAAGGAGGTTGTGGATGTCCCATCCCTGGAGGCATTCAAGGCCAGGCTGGATGTGGCTCTGGGCAGCCTGGTCTGGTGGTTGGTGACCCTGCACATAGCAGAGGGTTGAAACTGGATGATCATTGTGGTCCTTTTCAAAACAGGCCATTCTATGATATGATATGACATACTATGACCTTTAAGGTATCTTCCAATACTAATCATTCTGTGATTCTATGATAAGAGACAGAAATGAGAAATGCTATTGAGAGGCAAAGCCAGATAAAATGAGCTTCTATTTTTCACTCTGCTATTGACGTTGAAACTTTTGACAGTTCCTTTAATCTATCTTTTCTGTGTCATGCATAGGTAGGACTGGAAAAGTAGAGCTTTTCTCAGGAATATGTTCCATCATCAAACTATAACTTTTTCAATGAACAAAGGATGAAAACACAAAAAAAGGCCTTTTTCTTTTCCCACTTTCCCAAACTTTTACTCTTCCAGCTTTTGTGGAGATGAGAAACAGAAAGAGTGGGAAGAAACAAAGAAGAACATATTTCACTTTCAAAAGGAACACATTCCCTTTTACATGCTTGACAATTCTCTCCAAACACAACACTTTTCTTTTGAAAGGTAACTCTTCTAAGACTCTTCTACTGTTTCACAGATGGTAAGGTGACAGGGTGACAGGTGAAACTTGCATGGAAATCGCACACATAGACAAATCTTGTAACAGAAAGCTTTGACTAAAATCTTGACACAAGTTTTTTTTTTTTTTTTTTTTTTTTTTTTTTTTTTTTTTTTTTTTTAATTTTTATTTTTATAAGTTGTACCTTTGCCTAACATTAAACTTCTGTTTTAAAGGCTTTTGGTCCAGTCCTACTTTCAGACGGAAGTTATGTTAGACGTTGGCTGTCTCTCACTGTGGATATGGTAGTGTTCCCAAAGGTCTCTTATAAGAACCTTCTTGTTTGTAGGCACTTCCTTCTCCTTGCAAGAGAAGTGTTAACCTCAGAAGCTCAATAACCACAAGAGTGGAGAGTCATATTATTCAATCAATAAAAAGTACTGAAGGGCAATGTCTAAGGCCTGAGTTATGATACAGGATTTCATACGCGATTCCCCAGTGCACTACAGACACAATTTAGGTACCAGTGTTGAGGAGAGCTGTCCAGCTCCAAGCCCTAAAATTGGTAAGATCACAAGAGGTTAAATCTTTTTGAAAAAAAAATCCTTTAAGTACAAGAAGTTCTTCAGGTGGGCTTGTCCAGGTGTGCCTAAAATGGTGCAGAGGGTCCCCAAACAGAGCTTTGTTTGGCCTTCCTGAAGCCCTCCTCTGACTGGGATCATTATAAATGTGTTTGTTAGTGCATGTCCAAATTTCCCTATTTAAATTGGCATATCACCGTCAATTATATGAAGATATCACCTGCAAATGCTGTTTTAAACTACCTACTCTACATTTTGATAAAGCAGTTTTGCTGTAGCAAGGCGGCTTTGGTTAAACAAACATCAGAAAAAATGCCCACCATATACTGTCGAGCTATAAAGTAGATATCTCTCTTGCAGATTGGGTTTTATATAATTGTTTCAGTATTCCATTTTAATACATCCATGTATCTATGGATGAATCTTGATTGTTCTCAAGTAAAATATTGTGAATCAAATCATGACGACAGTCTTGACTATTTAATTAATGTGTTAGCATGTGTCTGTAATGCTTGATTCCTATGAGTGACAAAATTAAAAACTTCATTTAACTATGTTGTTCTCAGTGGAAAAGAATGCACTTAAACGTTCCATGGTGATATTTACACTTGCTAAATTACTTGTGTTTATGAACTGTCTAAATTACCTTGCTGTAGAAGAGTATGGTGAGCACAGTCCATGAATAAAAATGAGAAATTAAGATTTTAAATGCCTTTGTCAGGGTTGATTCAGAGGTGTTTTCACATGACAAAAATCCATTGCAGTTCATACATCTTCCTGTCTTGAAGTCGCACACAGCTTTGTTTAGCTTGAAATTTTTATATTACATCATGCCAGCAGGCAAGAGAAAGTACTGTTATTTTATGAGAATGGATGAGCTAGGAATGTGGCTTCTCTTGTCGTCTTTGGGCTTGACATAGTATCCATGGTAAAATGATGCTCATCCATCCATAAAATCATAGAATTACAGAGTATCCCAAACTGCAAAGAAATTAAAAGGATCATCAAGTTCAACTCCCGGTTCCATATGAGGAGTCTGTTTCCATACTGAACTGTAACTTTTTCTGCTTGCCAAGGTGAGTATTCCTATTTAGTTAAGGGCTCAATGTGAGTACATTTTAGACCTGGATTTTGAGTTCTTGAGTGACTCCCACTTTTATATCAAGCTAAATTGTACTATGGCTCCATGCTGTTAACACCATGCCAGGATAGAGACTGTGGCTAATTTGTGGATCAGCTTCAGTGGAGTGCATGGTCTGCTGGCAGCCCTCCTCTCAATTCTATACCAAATGCATCCTATCTACTGCTTATGAAAATCACAGCCCACAGACTTTAGCTCAGGACCTGTGAAAGCAGGTAAGTTTACATTTGTTTCAGAGAGGACAACAGATTTAAATGAGATACTTGGCATTGCTTGCATTTGAAGCTGAAAAAGGCTGAGATTCACAATGGTAATGGGACAGAGAACTTGGTCCTGGGGAAAGATTACAGTGGGAAAAAGGAGAAAACTTGTCATTTGAATGACTTTTATTTTTTCAGGTAATACTCATTTTTTTGACTTGAACTAGATGAATACAAAGGATTGACCAAATACAATACAGCCTAAAAATACAACGTTGATACATGTATGTGTAGAAAATAAATATACACTAATAAATCTCTAGACAATATGTTATTGATTACCCCTATTAAGTACACTAAATTATTAACTTCCTTCTTACTTATTTAGGTAATTCTCAACTGTTTCTTTATATCCTATTTGTAAAAGAGAAGAGAACATTGAACAAACATGGTTCAATCATTTTGATGAGAGTCAGAGTAGTTCTTTAAAGTCAGAGGTAGAATAATAATTGTCCTTTTCTGTCATCTCTTTAGAAATAATATATTAAAAAGTATGGTTCCTCATCTTGTCTTATGAAGAATAATAGGATTCTAAAATAGTATTCCAAGACAAAGCTGAAGTTCACATACACTTTTTAAATGTATTTGGGTCCTGGATGAGAACATTGTTTTATTAACTGAAATTCCCCCTAGACATGGAAATCAATTTATTAGTCTCATTAACAGAGCAAATGTTTTTCTAAAAATATTTTCTATTTATCAAAACAGAACATATATAAACATAATGGAATCAATTTAAAATGAAATGTGGAATTGCAATAGAAGTATTTTTATATAATACACAGTTTAGGAGTTTGCGGATACATTTGGTATGGGCTGCACAGCATTCCTTTTATTTCCAGTCTAGTGAACAACCACAGCTATAAAATCATTGTAAATTGAAAAAAATTAATAGAATAACCAACTCTGAGTTTAATAAGTGATTTATTTATTATTTTTTTTTCAGATGAGAGAAATGTGGAATGCACCATTTTATCCTTTGCAAACAGATAACCAACAAATGATGGCACTGAAACAGCTGCCGAGAGAGCTGTGGGTGCCCCATCCCTGAAGGTGCGCAACGCTGGTATAATCGGGTTATCTAGATTTACCCGTGATAGAGGCTGCTGCCCCTAGAAGGAGGGAAATGAACAAAAACAATGGCAGCAATCTAAGGAAAGAACTTATTTTACTAAATACGAATAATATTGGAATACAAGGTGACACAATATGATACAATATAACTACAACTACTAAATCAAACAAGGCAGAGAAAAAGAAAGAGAGAAAAAGAGTCCCCGAGAACCAGGGGCCTACTGCGATCTCTAGGCGACAGGCTGGAACGTTGCTGATAGAGGGAGACGGCAGGGATGGAGCGCTCCAAAGCGATAGACAGAGCGAAAAGAGGGACGTTCCAGCCTGGGAGCGAGATTATATGTGTGTCCTCCTCCTCTGGTGATTCGTCTCTGGCCGCGTTGTCCCCTGGGATATGTAGTTTCCTCCAAGAGCTGAGTACTTGGGATGCTGCCATTCCACAGATCTGGAGCATGAACCTTCCACACTTCCGCATACCCTCTGTTACACTTTCTTATACCACCAAAACAGTTTACCACTATTTGTACCCTCAGTTAATGATTCATACCGCACATGATGTCATGATGTAGAATATTGACAGCACAAAACCATGACAGCTGGGTTCCAGCACACAAAGTGCCACTCTCAGCACTGCTGTGTCTTATGCTGGGGGAGTTCCTCAGAACAGGGACAGGAAAAAATCAGAGAAATGTACCTTGAAGCAGACCATGGTGGTTGGAGCAGGGACATGGATTTGGAGTTGGATCTTCTACAAGATTCACGACTGAATTCAACCAAAGGGCAGCTGGCAGTTTGTAGGATTGGTGGTTTTTGGGTTTTTTTTTTTTTTGCAATCTTTCCTACCTCTGGAGAGAAATTCTACACTTCAATGGTCCAGATGAAGGTTCCTCAGCTTTCCTGACCTCACTGTCCCAACAATTTTGGTGAAGAGGCAATTTACATCAAAAAAAGGTTCACAAAAAAGCCGCAGGTCATCTCAACCTCAAAAGCCCTATACTGAGGCTTACAGGACTTGGGTTAAGAAGCCCCATGGTAGGTCACCTTGTTTTCATATTTACAGCTAATTGCATGATGTAAGATAATAACACAGAAAAAAATATATATAACTTGTTATGTGTGCATCGTTGCAGACTCCAGAATCTGCTTTCAAGTGGAAGCATTTTTAGAGGCCTCCATTAAAAAGATGTGTCACTGCACTCAGCAGCTCTTAGCAAGCAAGGCTGAAGTAGATTAGGTGAACTGTGTCTGGGAAGAGTCATAAACTGGCCTGATTTCACCTCCAAGACTGGTAAAGTCTCTGTCCGGCTTCACTGGTATTTTTACTGACAAACCTCTAAATCTAGTTAAACTGTGAGGGTTAAAATAAAGTTCAAAGTGTATGAACAGTAGGTGTCATGCTCTGACATACAAGTAATCCTAGAGCTGAGTCCTGCAGGTTTGTAAAGAATACAGCATGGTGGGGGGTGGAGGCAAGATGCAGCATTTAGAACAAGCCTGCTTCAGAGTCACCAGAAAAAGAAGACCAGTAACAGAATGAAGCACAAGTGGTGTGTGAAATGACTGTGGGTTTACACGATGTTTTGAGCTCCAGGTATGTATCCAAGAATGCTTGGTCCTTGTGCTTCATTGTTTTCTCATGGAGAGGCAAACTGTGGTCTGTAATGATGTTCAGCAGATGGTTGGTGTGAAACACTTGAATAGGTGGCATTTTTCTTACATGTAGGGAGATCCCAATGCCAGGAAATTAGCTAAAATAATTCCAAAACCTGTGTAGAGCTTTTAAGAGAGATATAAACATGTGGAAATCCTTTAATGTATCTCATGTGTGTCCAAACACTTTGAGTTTCTTTAACTTTCTGGTAGGAGCACTGCCTTTGTAGCACTGACTGAATATTAAGGATTAGAGTGTAAATGAAATTTCATCAGAAACCAAAAAAAATAGTTTTGTTGACAATAACTGAAGTGGCATAGTAGCCATTTAAGGGTGCTCAGATGGAGATTTGCACAAAAAATAGGCTGGAAGGAACGATGGGAAAGCCATTCAGTTCACCATCCTATACATTAAGGGTTGTCAGTTGAGGTTAAGAAAACATACAGTCAATTGGCGTCTTTTCTCTGTTCACAGTAATATGGGAAAAGCTACATCTAAGCAACGTATTTCCTTCCTTTCTGGCTTCCTACATAAATTATTAAGAAAAGTGAACATTCCCATGTGTCAGCCTCATGATACATTTTTCCTGACAAAGTGAGTTTGTTTATGTAATTACCTCTGCTATACAACCAAGGGCATTAGTGATGTTTAAAAAGCGTGGCCTAATTATATATTTGTAAAGCACTAATTTGTTTTTGAGTATTAAACCTCACTGCTAGATGCAGTGTTACTGCTCATGTGCATCAAAAACTTCCCTAGGATCTACTGCAGTTCTTCAGGGCCAGGCTGGATGATTTCTCTCTCCAGCTGAGGGCCTTGATGGCTAATTAGATTTGATAATCTATGAGTAGGGGTTCATTTTCATTTTGAAAGCTCCTGCTGATTTTCCATCTCTGCCACTGCTATCTTATTTTGAGGTCTTCTCTTCTTCTGAAACGGATTTCTGGAAGTTTGTATCACTTGGGATGCCCCCTCTTTAATACCCCTTGGGAAACGTGTGTGTGAAACATGTTCTTTCTCATATAATTTGGTAGCCAAGATGACTGTGTGTACACGATGGGGCATGGTGCATGCTCAGGAGTCTGCTTTCTCCTTGTTTTGCTCTGAAATATGAGAATTTCTGTCTGCAGTTCTCTAAAGTGAAAATCAAACATCTCCCTTCCTGTACTCCAGCTCAGCTTTCATTTAACTACGAATGTCATTCCATGAATTCAAAGAGCTAAGCTAGGCTTGAGGTGAAGATATTTGGCGTATAAATCAGGTGAAGGCAAGGCAAGGCAAAGGAAAAATAACCATCTCAAGTGCTTGTAAGAAGGTCACAGTTTGAATGAGTAAAAAAGACTCCAGACTCTTCATTTGGGGGTAGTTTAGAGTCCTTTTCCACAACAACATGAAGGTCCCAGGGCCCATCCCTATTCCATTTGAGCCTGAACTAGCAGCTGTTTTCATAAGAAGCACCCAAAAGTGCTCATTTACTAGCTTGTGAAACTGAATGTGGAAGCACAATGATCTTGATATTACATTTTGAAATCAGACAGGAAGTTAAAGGAAACCTTCAACTTTGATTAAAATCAAATACTATGCAATCTGCTTTCTTGTGTGTACCTAAACTCGACAGTTCTCTTCCCTTTATTGCATTAAGGGAAGACTTTCACTGTGGAGGAGTGTATGAAGCAATAATTAGCTTTTGAGTTTGCTTAAGTGCCAAGCTTCTGTCAAAAATAATCACACGTCACTTCTTAAAAACAGTTTAACAATGATAAAACTACTTCAGTCCACATATTAATTGCATTTTAATCGGCTTTTAAGCAGTTATAGAGAACTAAAAGCCAGCAAAGTAAATGCAGAAAACCTGAGCAGAAATCAGCATAAAGCTATTGTCTTCTCCGTGCTGCTGTGGAAGCATAAAGCTGCATTTAACTCACATCTTTAACTCAAAGATGACAGGCTTCACTGCCTCTTAGGAACTTTAAATAATGTTAGCTTTTTTTGATCAAGCAATTTGTAGAAAAACAGCAGTTTGATTTTATTTTCTTATCAAACTTTAATCAAAATACAGGAATGAAGATAAACCAGTAAATGCCAAATAACTGTCACAACGTTATAAGTTTTGTTGTCAGCTGCTGTTCAACGGTAAGATGATTTTGGCCCCATTCAGGTGACACCTAGTAGTGCCTGAGCTCACATAACATTAAAAACCTATGCTGTTGTTACTGCCTTTACAAGACTGTTTTTATATCAGTGCATCCTGCTACAAAGCAAGCTTTATCAGACTATACTGTCTACAAGTGACACTTCGCACTGTGTCTTGTACCATGTTAATGCCATTCACTGAATGATGAAAATGCTTTCATTTTTGCAAGTGGAGGAGAGCAGATATTTGAGTAAGTTGACCGTTTTAGTCATAGTATAATTAGCTAGTGCTTGGGGCTGTTTGCAGACACAGGGAAAGCTTCACACCAGAGATAACCCAAGAGGCAAAACCCTACCTATTTATTTTATGCATGAAAAGGATCCTTAGAGAGGATGGAAATTGGAACAGCATGATGAGCTCTGTGTTTGAGAGACGTGGGCTCAGTGGTGCAGCTGCTAACTAATACTAATGGAGTACCTGGCTCAGGAAAATGCCCATTCCTTTGCCAGCAGTGGTAAAATTCTAATTCTCTGCAGTGACACCCAGGTGAAATAATCAAAGCCATGGGATTTTCTTGCCTACTATCTCCCTGCAGTGCTAAGTATCTGATCTGGGTTGGCACACATGAGTTTAACAGAGCTATACCAATTTACACTGATACAGCTGGTAATAACTTTAAAAGCAAACAAAAGGTGTCTGATAGACGACGCAGCTGGAAGCGCTATTATAGTATGACTTGGATTCCCCTTTTTAACATCGTTCTGCTCATAAACATTTACACACCACTGGATTTGCTACGCTGTTCAATTTCTTATTTCCAAAACCAGAGTTCTCCAATTTCTGTTCTATTAAAAAAAAAAAAAAAACAACACACAAGGATATTTTTCTCCCATATATGCTCTTATTAAAAAAAAAAATACTTTTGTCCCAGAGAGGCTTCCAGCACATTTTTCTGCTTTCTAATTCTCATTATTATAGCACAGTAATGTTTTCATGGAACAGCAGTTATCAGAATATCTGCCTATTCACACTACCCAATGAAACAAACACAAATCTTCCTCCTTATCTGAAGCCTCAGTGTAGTTAAAAGGGCTGGATGTGAGGGCTGATGTGGGGGGAGATCCATCCTCACACTCAAGTTCTGCCATCCTAGAGGAAAGTGACACCACCTACATTTGCTGTGCTGATCTGTGATCTGCGTTTCCTTGGATGGGGCAAGGATCAAATCCCCGGTCAGCTCATAGCTCATTTCATTAGGAACTAGCACAAGGGTATCTGAACACCTCACTAACTCTGCTGGAGCACTGTAATAGAAATGTGCTTCTTTTAGCAGTGTCATCATCATAATAACAGCTGCAGAGTCTTGTGCAAATATTGGAGGAAACCATAAAAAATTCACTTTTTAACAATATTATTATTATTTCTTAGTGTTCTACTCCCCCTCCCCCCCCCCCCCCCCCCCAGGATTGATTGGATTATTGACCATTTGCCAAACATCACTTGGGTTTGTTTTAGTGATCCAACAGTTTCTTAGTATCTACTAAAACCCACTATGCCATGAATGGCAGCCATAATGTCTATACATTTAACAGATGATCCGATCACCACCCTTCACCCTGGTTAGGCTGAGCCTCTTGATGGGACATCTCTTGATAGTTTTACTGCAAATAGGATTTCGTGGATAGGAATCATCCAGTTGTACTCTGATTTCTTCCAGGTCATTTTGGGAGCCTAATTCCTGGCACATTATTAAATAATTTATTGCCATGAGCAAAGGTAAGAAACAGAAAGGGAATTTTTTATTTCAGAGTTGTGTAAGAGATTGTTCCAGCAGGACAGAAAATGGTTTTTTATTCACTCCCTGCACATTGCTGAGCACTGACATTGCTAGGGGGCTGGATCAGGAAGGACTGATGAGGCCATGTCTGGAATATAGTGTCCAGTTCTGGGCTCCTCAATTCAAAAAAGACAGAGATCTCTTAGAAAGAGTCCAGTGAAGGGCAACAAAGATGATAAATGACCTGGAGCATCTCCCGTATGAGTAAAGGCTGAGAAACCTAATTCTGTTCATTCTAGAGAAGAGAAGACTGAGGGGATCCAATCAATATTTCATAAATATCAAAAGCGCAGGAAGCAATTGTATGAGGCCAGAATCTTTTCAGTTGTCTGTAGTGACAGGACAAGGAGCAATGGTCTAAAACTTGAACATAGGAAGTTTCAAACGTGTAAGAATGTCTTTATGGTGAGGGTGATGGAGCACTGGAACAGGATGCCCGGGGAGGTCGTGGAGTCTCCTTCTATGGAGATATTTAAGACCTGTCTGGACGCCTACCTGTGTGACCTACTGTAGGGAACCTGCTTTAGCAGGGGGGTTGGATTTGATGACCTCACGAAGTTCCTTCCAACCCCTGCAGTTCTGTGATTCTCTGTTATCCTGTGATTCAGCACCCTGACAAAGGCAGATGCTTGGGACCTGAATTTTCTTCACATACACATGCTATATCTCCTTCAAACTTCCAGGCGCTTTAAACTTTCAAACAGACCTTCACTTGGCATCACAACTGCAAACAATGTCAGCTCACAGATGAGAGCAGGCACTGAAAAATTCTCTTTTTCTTTTAAGATGACAGCAAAGTAACCTTTTTACCTTCTGCATTTAGCATAGTAAAGACTGCAGATGAGAACATTCTCACAAAAGATGCTCTACAGTACCGTGTACTCGGCTTCAGAGCACATTTGACACATGATGTATGCACGTGATTTGCAATTTGAGACATTCTTTAAAAAGAAAGAAATTTAACATAATTTGTACAGCAACATCTTTTTTCCTACCAAGATGTCTTCCCTTGGCAACTGAGTCAGTTGCCTGCAGCACATCTCCGGGAGCAGACTCTCACAAACTGCTGCTGCTTCCCTTTATTAGACACGTGTGGGCAGCAAGATCTTGCCTTCTCCACATTCATTCGATATTCTCTTCATTAAGACAATATTTAGTTAATGATCTATTCTGTATATTATCTTAGAAAGTCAATTGGTGAAATATTTGAGTGTATGAAGAATTGGTTGGATGGTCATACCCAGATGGTTGTTGTCAACAACTCTATATCCACGTAGAAGTGGTCACAGGTGATGTCCTCCAGGGGTCCATCTTGGGATAGGTCAAGATCTTAGGTAGGTCAACATCTTTATCAACAACACAGACAGTAGGATTGAGTGTACCTTCAGCAAGTCTGCAGATGACACCAAGCTGAGTGGTGTGGGTGACACATTACAAGGGAGGAACACCATCCAGAGGAACCTGGACACACTGGAAAAGTGGGCACATGGAAATCTAGTGAAGTTTAACAAGACCAAATACAAGGTGCTGCACTTGGATCGAAGCAATCCCAGGTATGAGCACAAACTGGGAGAGGAACTCATTGAGAGCAGCCCTGTGGAGAAGGACTTAGGGATCCTGATGGACAAAAAGCTGGACATGAGACAGCTCTTGTAGCCCAGAAGTCCAACAGTACCCAACGTTTAACTAAAAGTGGAGTGGCCGGAAAACAGGATTGTCCCCTTCTACTCTGCCTTGTAAGGTCCCATCTGGAGTACTGTGTCTGGGTCTGGGGGCCTCATGAAAGATGTGGAGCTGTTGGAGTGAGTCCAGAAGAAGGCCATGAAGATGCTCAGAGGGTGGAGGACCTCTCCTATGAATAAATGTTAAATTGGGCATGTTCAGCTTGGAGAAGAAAGGGCTCCAGGAAGACTTCATTGAGGCCTTCCAATACTTAAAGGGAGCTTACAAGCAGGAGGGGGACTGCCTTTTTACATGGTCTGATAGCAATAGAACAAGGGGGAATGGCTTTAAACAAAAAGAGCGGACATTTAGGTTTAGATATTAGGAGGAAATTCTTTACTCAGAGGGTGGTGAGGCCCAGGAGGGGCCTCAGAGAGGTTGTGGATGACCCATCCTTTGAGGCATTCAAAACCAGATTGGATGGGTTCCTGAGCAGCCTGATCTAGTTGTTGGCAACTCCACTCCAACTAAGCCAGTCTATCATTTTATGATTCTATCATATAAAACATGGTAATGTATTGCACTGATTTAGGCTAGCCCAACCCTACTGAGGTCTCTGATAAGAAACTCTTTTTTGACATATGGGCATCACCTTGTCAACAACTCTTTTCTCTGACTGTATTTTCTGTCTTGTGATCTGCCAGTTAAAGAAAGAGAAATGCTGGGTGTCTGTTCCCTGTCAATTAACTCAGCTCTTTCCAAGATCCTGGTCCCTGACTGTCTACACTGCTGAGTGGTGTTTCAATGTAGGGTCCTCCTTTAGGGTGAGTTGTTTTCCCTAGTTCCACATGAGACAAAGACAGGATGGCTTCGAGGCAGCTCGCAATGACCTTTTCATACGTGATTTCCCATGAAGTCCCGTGCAGTGTGATATTCAAAGGACAACTGTGCAAAATACAGCTTGAAAGCTTTTTCTCACAAGCACAGCAAGTGTAAAAGAAACCCAAGTAGAGATAGAATAGCAGGAGCTTGGACAAGAGGGAGTATGATGTAATGTATAAACACAATACTTCATTTTAATCTATAATTACGATGTGTAGTTTAAAATTGTACTATACATAGCATCGTTCTTTATAAAGAAAAGCTGGAAAGAAGCAGTTGCTGAATAAGGCTTTTGTTATTGTCTGCTCAAAAACCCAGCTGGCTGTTGAGCACTCCAAGGAGGCTTTCCAGACACTTTAGAAGCGTGAAGGAAGGCTGTTGCTCCAGTACAGCTAGCTCAGCACAAGCAAAACACTGCCCTGGGCAGTCTGTTCCATGCCCACTGCCCCCTGGTGCACAGCTTGTTCCTAACCCCCAGCTGCCCCTCCCCTGGCACAGCTAGATGCCATTACCTCAGGCCCTGTCACTGTTAACAGAGAGCAGAGCTCAGTGCTGCCCTGCACTCACTGTGAGGAGCTGCAGCTGCCATGAGGCTTCCCTTCAGCTCTTCTGCTCTGGGCTGAGCACACTGAAGGACCTCAGCCACAACACATATTTATTGCCCTGCAGAGCCTTCCCCATCTCTTTAGCCTTCTTTTGGACACACTTGTGTATCCTTTGTGGGCCCCCAGCCCACACATAGTGCAGGAGTGAGGCTGCACAGCACAGGGCAAAGTGGGGCAACCCCTCCCTTCACCTGGTGGAAGGGCTCAGCCCCATTAACCCAAGGGTACAGCTGGCATTCCTGGCTGCCTGAGCACACTGCTGTCTCATAATACATTTTGATGACTTTGGTTTGTAACTACTCTCTGTGTATCTAAATGTATATATAGCTGTCATTTCATTTGTAAGCAGTGTGCACCCATTTCTTGGACAGAATACAGGAGCTCACATCATGTACTACAAAGCAATTTAAGATAGGAAATAGACTGTACCCTATTGAAATTATTAAGATATTTAGTCAGGAAGAATGTAATTATCTGGGATAGATTTTGGCCAGGAGATGAAAGCTAATCTTATTCTACCCACTGGCTACTTAAACTCATATCTTTGTATGAAGAGATATAAAGAGATACAAAACATTTTGGAAAAATTGCTTATTATTCCCTCCCCTTCCTCCTCCCTCCCCCCATACACATATGTGTATGCACACAATTTACTCTTTGATACAGTGATTTGCTTCTTCTTTGCTTTGCTTAGAAGAGTTGTTTATAAGGTACGATCAGGAAACCTTCAAATATGGCTTGTAGTGAATACATCATCAAAGACTGCAGAGGCTCGAGGAAGAGGCAAATGCAGAACTGTGCTGCAGTCTGCTGGAGCTATCAACCACATATGTAAGCAGCTTTATGCATTTCTTGGTTCCTGACATCACAGCAACCAGAATTAGGGTGAAGAAAAGGGCTATGCATCATAGAATCATAGAATTACTCAGGTTGGAAAAGAGCTCAAAGATCATCAAGACCAACCGCAGCCTAACCAGAACACTAACTCTAATAACCCTCTGCTAAATCCTATCTCTGAGCACTGCATCCAAATGGCTCTTAAACACATCCAGGGTGACTCAACTACCTCCCTGGGGAGCCTATTCCAGTGTTTTATCTACCCTTTCTGCAAAGAAGTGTTTCTGTAAAGAAGTGTTTCATGGAAAGCTTCGTCTTCTAACTTTGTGTGGAAGAGAAGAAGTAGGAGGAGGTACAGAGAGAGTTAAAATTTGAATAACAGGTTATTTTTTCCTCAGATACTTATGGAAACAATAAAGAACAGTGGGAGAATTTGCAAGAGCTACACAGCTTTACCTAAGGAAACAGAGTGACTAAGATGCTTATTGTTAGTTTAAGGAAGCAAAAGTAGCTGCAGTCTTGAAAGAGTAGCAGATCAACCCTACTCAGGCATACCTTTACAAGTGAGTGTTCATCAGCTTTTTTTTTTTTTTTTTCTTTTATTTTTGCTTTTTTTCCCCTCTTTTTTTGGTAGGAGGAATCAATTAGTAGAGCCAAATTGTAGCGCTGAATAGCACATCAGAAAAAAAGAGATGGAAGCAATCACAGCAGCAGCAGCTGTAATCTTCTCCACAGGGAAACAAAGGCAGTTTTCAGCAACTTCATAGATTTCAAGGGACAGCAGGAAAAGGAGTGTATGGGTTTTTTGTTAGCATGTTAGTAGTAGCACAGTAATGTGGGAACTTAACAGTAAATTGTTTCCTTGCTAATTCTTGACTGTTTCTATTTTAAAGATTTCTGCAGTGTAGTTGGAGAACTCCCGAAGAGCTTTGATTGCACAGTAAACTGTATGGTTATCATGTCAGTATTAAAACCCTGATTAATTAAGGTGAATTTCTGAGGGTTACCAACACTTTCAGTTCAATATGTGAGTTGAAGAAGATAAAAAAAAAATCTGCTAGGTCATATCACTGTGGATTCACACTGTCTTTGGGAGCCTGATCTCCAGTCCAGTGATTATATCCTCTTTAGTGGAAATAGATGGGTTGGAGAGGGTTTCCCAGCTTAACTGTACTTTATTTCACAGTCAGGTTCCAAAGTGGTTAATAAAAACTAATCTGGACCATCCCGCTCCCAGGTCAGAGTCAAATCCTGTGGTGTTTTTCTGTAGTCTTTTATGCAGTGTGATTTTAAACTCTGCAGGTAATAGAGTTTCTTCACTTCAGCTTTGTTTTCAGTTTAGTGTGATTTTCCGGTCTTCTTCCCTGAAATCAGCCTGAAATCCCACTGCTGAAGCCACCATTGCTTCTGACTTCCTACCAGTAACCCTCCCAGATCTTCAAAGGTTTGAGCAGAGCACTGTCAAAAGACATTCCTTGTTTTCTTGTTTGTTAAAATATTCCACTACTGTATAGGAAAGTGACTTCCCCAAAAGGAGCAGTACAGCATCTCAGAAGTAAATCCATATACCTGAATACTGACTGCTGCCCCAGGGCACAAAGCACAGTGTAGTACCAGAAACTTGACAGGGTTTTTTTTGGAGGGAGGACCACACCTAAAATGTCCATTACTGAACATGGAAAATAAGAATATAGGCATGTACTTTGCTAAAATTCCCTAATTACTAAAGAAAGGGAGGTTTAGGTTAGATGATGGGGGGAAGGTTTTTACTGAGGGTGATGAGGTGATGGAACAGGTTGCCCAGAGAGGCTGTGGAAGTCCCTGGAGGTGTTTGAGGCCAGGCTGGATGGGGTACTGGGCAATCTGATCTAATAATACTTGATCTAGGAGCCAGCAACCCTACCTATTGCAGAGGGGTGTGAAAATTACCATGCTTGAGGTCCCTTCCAATCCAAGCCATTCTGTGATTCTATGATTCCATGAATATCTGCTTGTTGTTTATTTTAACATAGGCATTTTTGTCTGTGTTATATTCAGCTATCTATGAACAGCTCACATACTGTAGGTATCTTACTGAAAGTAACAAATGTAGTCAAGGCTTTCTATTATATACTTGATCTTACTAGAGATCTAATGAGATTAAGTAAAGCAGTGAACGTGAAGTGTTAATTTTAATTGGATGATTAATCAAAGTATTATCTTATGATTCCCCAGTCAGCATGATGCCATGTGTTAAGAACTTACTCTTGGATCTGCAAAGGTACTATTGAAATGCAGATTGCTGAGTAGACTTAGAAAGTCCTAAGTTTTCTTAATAATAAATCTTCTAACATTAATTTGGACCTATATAGCAAGAAGATTTGGGCACTATGGATTCACAGAGGCTTTAAAGAACTTTCACAGTATGCAGTTTGGAAACTATTCATCATACAAACACTTGTATGATAACAAAGGAAATGCAACCTGTCAGTAGTTCTTAGTAAATACCTAGGCAAAATCAGCGATAAGGCTGACTAGAGGACAGTGGTACATCTGATAAAATCATATTCTCATTATATTTATCTGGATTTAGAGCAACTGCCCACGTGTGATTATAAGGTGAGCACAGTGGAAAGTTATGAGAAAGTAAGATTGTTGCAATGTACCCTGAGGTTCAGCAACATGAAGCTACGCATGCTCTTCTAGTGTTAATGGAAACAAGATTAACCTTGTCTTACTGAATGATAAATAATCTCACATTTATTGTGGAATAGGATTGTGACATGGGCAGCTACTGAAGAACATTGACTTATCTGTGTAGGTTCATTGTATTCCCACTGGTCAACGGCCATCTATTTTATTAAGAGTTGAAGATAATATGCTAACTCAAAGATTAACTTTTATAAATGTTTATTTTTCTATTGAAAATGTTGCGGCTCTATTGCAGGCAACAAAAGATAATGGAATCCTTGTAATGTGTTTATTTGGGTTGCCCAGACAAAATTGATAAAGCAGACTTGTGTCAGGAAGCTGGTTTTGTTTTGATAAATTATCCACTGAAGCCTTGGACTCTTAAGGTTGGCAGATTTATCAAGCCTCTCTTTGTTATTTTACAACGTTTCCTACATATAGCTATATGCACAGCCAGATACAAGCTACCTTTTTGGCCAGTGTACTTGCACTTTGAGGTTACTGCTTATATATAACATATATATATATATATGTAAATAATTAAAATAACATGTGCTCATAGATCAGCCTTTTTCATCACTAGTTTCGTATTTTGTAATTAGTTTTCTATCATTTCATACTAACATGGGATCTGCTGGGGAAGGACAGTGTCTCTTGAGTGGGACCCACATGGAACAAGGGCATAAAGTGGCCATAGACAAGCAGTGGGGGTGAAACGTTATGGACTGACTACAGTCCCCATTCCCCATCCCCCTACGCTGCTTGAGGGAGGAAATAGAAGAGGGTGGATGAGGGGAAGTTGGATTTAATTTGCTTTTAGTTCTTGCTGTTAGTAGTAAACAAATTACATTAATTTCAAGGTGCTGAATCTGCTTTACCCATATTGGTAATTAGTGATCAATCTCCTTATCCCTATTTCAAGCTACAAGCCTTTTTTCTCTCACCAAGGGGTGTGAAATAGCAGTGTGGTGGAACTGAACTACCTACTGGTGTGAAAGAACCACAGAAGGTGTGATCCCTAAATTAGCTCTTACAGGCTGTGTGACAGACAGTGAGCCATCAGTGCACTCCTGAACTCAGACACTACAGTGGTCACAGCACCTCAGAGCTGTTTGCAGAGGGAAAAGAATCAGCCTTCAGGCTGAAGTCTCTCTGAAGAGCCTTCACATTATTTTATCTGCTGCATAATTCTGTTTGTGAACCAGGAGCTGATGTTGTACTGGTATGAATGGGTTCCACTAATGTACTTACAACCCATGAAAGAAAGTATGAGGTACCTATAGATGGAAGCCAGCATGAAAATAACCCAAATATTGGAAGATAGTAGATGAAAAACAGCCCAAACAATCTTTGATTCTTGAAACAGAAAACAGCTTTCAGGAGGAAAGGGTGATGCCTTGGGGACTGCAAATGGCAAGCAGATGTTCTGCTTCACTAATTGTCAACTGGTTCAACCTTTTCTGCTAATCTCCTAAGTGTCCACAAGGTCTTTGTAACCCAGACACTGTAGGAAATACGTTTCTGCATAACAAATGACTGGGAAAATCTTATCCAAATGTAATTATGATTCCAGCTGAATGCCTGTTTTTATCTACTGTTTTTCATGCACAGTAAATAAATAGGCTACATAAGTAGGATGGGGTATATTCATCCTAGGCGTGCACCTTTCAGATTTGAATCGTTTTTCCTTTCAGTTTGGTTTTGTGCTGAAATTTGTGTTTGCAAGAGTGGCCCAGATGTATCTGAGTCACAGCATATTCATAGAATCATAGAATCACCAAGGTTGGAAAAGACCTAAAAGATCATCCAGTCCAACCGTTCACCTATTACCAATAGCTCCCACTAAACCATGTCCCTCAACACAACATCCAGTCTTTCCTTAAACACCCCCAGGTTATGTCTGTGTTACGTCAGCTACTTTGTTACATTTCTTGTAAGAGTCTCAACAATACAGAAATGAAATGCGTATTCTTATTAACGTTGTTTACATACAAAATTTGGAAATACAAATGCACATAAAATACATGCAAGGTAAAAACAGAGTGAAAAATAATTATAGATGGTGTAAATGCTATTGTGGATTCTCATCTCCCTTGAACCATCTCCATGTTACACTGCCATTTGTAGCCACTCCCTTACCTTCTCATTCCATAACCTATGTCTTCTTTGTGAAAACAAAATGGTACAAATCTCCAAGTGATCTTTTGACTTCAGTTATTTGAAATATATTGTGAAAAAAATAATCACGTGTGCTGTCAAACATTCTGCATGCTACACTTGCTTCTGTAGTAAATGCTTCACGGAAATGGAAGGAATTTTTCAAGAATTTTTTTGAGAAATTAAAAACAAAAACAAAAAACCGACACAAAAACAGATGTTCCAGTCAGATGTTGGAAACCAGTTAATTCACCCTTTTCTGCTCACAGAACCTCTGAAGTGCTCTGCACCTGACTAGCAGTAGAAACAGCAGTGGTGTGGTGGTGCCTGTCTGCCCTCCTTACTGCTCTGCCAACTTACGGAGCCCTCACTGGCTGCTGGGCAGGTGTAAAGGGCTCAAGCCCTGGGTACCATTAACAGGCTCTACCCAAGATCAGATCCAGCTGTGGAAGGCACTTAGGTAGCTGCTTGCTTTGCATCAGAAATGTTCGTTGTGTCACTAAAATGAACCTTATTTATCTTCACCAGATCCCCTACAGTTATTAGTTGATACTGGTTGACTACTCACGAAAATGTGTAAATCTACAGCAATAGAGGATTCTGTTTTGGTTTCTGTGTGCCTTAGGCAGTATATGTAAACATGTTTAAATTGCTGGGTACAAATAATTGTTTTATTTGCAATTTAAAATAGGAAACATGGAGGATAGATGAAATTCTAATATAAAAGTGAATGATGGAGAAGGGACTACCGGCATTGAGGAGTGTGCTAAATCATGTATGTTATCGGATTAGTTGGTCAGGATTAGTTTGTACCGCAAATTCATGACGAGCCTTGATCATAGAACTTAGCTGATAATTGCCTACTTGCAGTCTCATAAAAAGAGGAGATAAATGGTAGTTGATGAAAGGCTCCAATTTATCGTCCCTGCGGAAATAAAAACAAACTGCTGTTATATGTAATGGTCACAAAGAGAATTTCTAGTTCTTTACTATGAAAACAGGACTATTATTAACTGAAAGAGATTGTTTAATTTAAAAAAAAAAAAATGTGGTAAAATGTTCTTTCATACTAGGATCAAACTGCTTCTTATTGCTTTGATTTACCTTTTTGAATGAAATGAAAAGGACTTGTTCTCCACAGAATGACATTAAAGCAGGCTTTATAGAGTAGGTAGAGAGGAAATCTTGACATTCTTATTATTTGTTCTTTTGTTTTGATGTTGACTGAAAGCCTGCTGTAGTTGATAGGAGCATTTTATTAAATTTTGTGAATATAGAATCGGAAAATAGATAATCAGCAAAGAAGCAAAAACCATGCAAGGATCCATACTGGAAATGACACCTCCCTGCTTGGCTCAGTTATCTCTCTATCCCTTTCCTTGTATGTGTTCTTGTGGTTTCTAAGTGTGGGGAATAGTTTTTGTTTACATTTATGGTAGTTAATGCAATAGATATTCAGCTCAGTTTGTCTCCAGGCATCTCCATGTTTCAGCTGTTACTCAGTAATACGTCTGGCCAATCATGCAGATATAACAATCACTAAAGGGGAGACCCCATTAGGTTTCTTTTCTATGCAGCTAAGCTTCATTATTTCTGTTAACAACAGAATAAATGTTTTAAAATGACAAATTCCCCATCCTAATTATCTGTACGGATAAGGGTAAACAAGCCATATCTAGGTTTCCAGTTACTAATTAAGATATGCATTGAACTACTTCAAAATGTATGATGGATTACACAATTGGTGTGACCCAGTCTGAATTCAAGGAGCATTTGCTGCTGCTGAAAGCTCTCTCTGTTTTTAGCTTCAGCCAATATTCTGCTGGATTGAAAGCAAACCTAAAGGTCTTGTATTTACATGGCATATGAGAAGACTGTATGTGTATATTGATAAAGTTACAAGGTGTTCACACCAATGTTGCTTCTTGCTTAAGTCATTACCTGCAGGGATTTAAGTGTGCCTACCTTTACCTTGCTGTTTGCCTGTGCTGCCTCTCTTGTCTGTGCAGAGACCACATCCCCTTGCTTCTCTCTGCACTCTGTGAATGGTGGAGGTTCTTGGAGCTGTTTGTTAAGGGCCAAGAAAGGGAAGGGAGAGGAATATGAGCTTTACTGCACAGTTCCCAGATGCTCTTTTCTTTCACTACCTGCTGGATGTTGTTTGTGAATCTGCAAGAAATCAAAAATTCAGTGCACATTTTGAAAGATGGGGGAAAAATTCTGCACACTTCTTTGGAAAGCTATTTACCATTTGTAGTACAGAACCCAGGCACTGTGCTGGGCTATACCCGTTATGCAAGGCATTACACAGATGCACAGTAAGACAAAGAAACAAACCTCAGACTCTTCTTCAAGGAATTGCACTTTGTGTACATTGGCATCAGTGAACAAAACAAGCAAAGCAAGAGGAGAGGGAGGGAGCTCCTTTGGGCATGTTATGCATGGCATAGAGTATCTCAATGTAATGAGCAGATTAGAGGTGGTAGCTGCACTTGTTTCCAGCCTACCCATTAATTTTTGGTTGCAGCCTATAATCTTTAAGGCTTGGTCCTGAGCCATTTATGTAGTTGGGTTTTCTTTTGTTTTTCTTTTTCATTTGCACTTTCCTGCTTTTGGACTTTTTGAACATGCAGTCACAATCTCTCTTCCTTCATGTTCCAGATAAAAGGGAGAAAAAGTCCATTTTGATATCTTTCTCGTGGCTGAGTTGAGCTGAGCATATTTTAAGCCATTATTCCTTCCACTGAAATCTCACGATTTAAATTTGCAGTCCTATATTTCTGCTGTTTGTGTGGAAAGCTTCTAATTACAGTGCCCTAAATAATCACATCCAAATGGGAAGGGTGACAAAAAGATTGCTGTGCTGCCAACAGTTTTGTAGACCTTGAATGCTCCTGGGAGGGAGACAGAGTATAAAGCCAGAAAAAAAGTCTTCAAGGAATATTTAGTAATAGATTTTGTCATTTGCAATTAATTCTTTTAACAATAAGCTTCTGAACATAGTGGAGAAATGGAACATCTTGTTTGTCAATTAATGTAAAGTGCTTTACAAAGGATGTTATGACATTTGTCTCACTTTGTCTATATCAACATGACAGTCTAGTTAGTAGCTTAAAGTCTTTTTTTTCGTGTTTTTATCATAAGGACAGGACAGAGTCACATTTTTTTTCCTGTGGTATGTACTTACCTTCTCTTTGTGCATCATTCTTGTTACCTCATGTGATTTATTTCAAGAAATGCTTGCTGCATAGAGTCATAAATACAATTTTTGCAACCTGGTGTTTATTTAATTAAACTAGTGCTCATAACGCTGGAAATGACAACTAGCATGACTGAAACTATTCATAATAAGAGCCCTAGTTAGCATTCAAATCTCCCATTCTTGTGGGAGCCGTGAATAAATTTACAAGAGATAGATGCTAGCCAACATGCTCCTCATGTCATACAAATGTGAATTGAAATGTGAATATTCAATATCACTCTGAATTTTGAAATAACAAGGAGCAGAAACTTCACACAGCATGTGCATGGCATCCAGGCAATCAGGCCCAAGCAGCACAGGTTCATGAAAGGCAGGTAATGTTTGACCAGCCTGATCTCCTTCTATGATCGGTTGACCAGACCGGTAGATGAGGGAAAGGCTGTTGATATAGTCTACCTAGACTTCAGCAAAGCCTTTGACATGTTCTCCCACAGTGTTCTGGGGAAACTGTCTGTCCGTGGCCTGGACAGGTACACCCTTCTCTGGGTAGGGAACTGGCTAGAGGGCAGTGCCCAGAAGGTAGTGGTTAATGGCATTAAGTCCAGCTGGTGACCTGTTACAAGTGGTGTGCCCCAGGGGTCAGTACTGGGTCCTGTCTTGTTTAGTATCTTTATTGATTACCTAGATGAGGGGATTGAGTGTACCCTCAGTAAGTTTGCAGATGGCACCAAGCTGGGAGGTGGTGTGGATCTGCCTGAGGGTAGGGAGACCCTTCTGAGGGATCTAGATAGGCTGGATGGCTGGGCTGAGGGGAATGGGATGAAGTTCAACAAGGCCAAGGGCCAGATCCTGCACTTCGGACACAATAACCCCATGCAACATGACAGGCTTGGGGCTGAGTAGCTGGATGACTGTGAAGAGGAAATGGACCTGGGGGTGTTGGTCAGTGCTCAGCTGAACATGAGCCAACAGTGTGCCCAGGTGGCCAAGAAGGCCAACAGCATCCTGGCCTGTAATAAAAATAGTGTGGCAAGCAGGAGCAGGTAGGTAATCATCACCCCCTGTACTCAGCACTGGTGAGGCTGCTCCTCGAGTACTATGTTCAGTTTTGGGCCCAAAATAGGACTCAGTAGGTCAGGTTGATGGTTGGCTTTGATGACCTTGAAGGTCTTTTCCAACCTAATGTTCCATGATTCTATAATGTCCTTCTGTGCCACAGAGGAAAGTTATCAAAGGACATAAACATCAGAACAGCTGAGATTTCTCTTCCAATGTGTGATACTGTGTGAGAAAAATAACTTGAGCCACTGCAGGTGCTTGTGTGTGCATTGGTCCTCATGAGACATGGAAATGTTTTGTTACAGAATAGACTCTGAGTACTTCGCTTAAGACGTTTGAAAGAAAAATTAACGAGATGATTTGATCAGAGTAACACAGTGAGAATTACTGCTGTATAAAAACTGATAACACTGGTAGCTTCCTATGCATTAGAATGGGGGAAAAAATTGTGTATTATTAGAATTAGTCTTGGACAGTATTGCTCACACCTCACTGCATGGGATTCCACTCCCTTTCAGTACAATAAGACTGGTACAATCATGCTGTAAACTATCAGGGAAAGGTGGATTTAAGTCAATGTTTACTGTCCTGTAGCAAAGTGGAAAACACTTAACTACTCCAGTAGGAAGAAAGGACATTTATTAGCACAAGAAAAATGCAATCTGAGATAAGCGTAAGGCAAAATGCCAAGTAACTGTGCAAACCACACTTTAGGAGTGAAACTACAGCATTAGGATCAGAATATACAGAACCTCTTTCACTTATTTCTTCGGCGTTTTATTTTATTTTATTCTTGCTGTATTCTGTCTGTCTTTTCATGGAGGTTCAGACAGTATAAACTGAAATGAAAAGGACTCAAGTATTGAAAAAGAGAGAAGCAGAATCTGACTGTTGCCTTGTGAATGAAGAGGAAATTTTCTGTCGTTGTTTACTTGAATTAGAGAGAAATCTCATGCCAAGAGATTAATGGGTGCCTTCAAGAATGCATGAGCAATGCAAATAAGGAAGATGCACAGTTGCAGTCTAGAGGTGATAGATGGTTAAAAAGAAATCCCACTCACATATGAAATGCTCTGACATTTCTTAATAGCAGATCTGGGTGTAAACTTTGGATTTGATTCTTCCATCTCCAGTGATGCAGATAGAACTCCGTCTTGTCTGATGCACACAGGCACTTGCAGATTGCTTAATACAGAATGGAACCATACAAAAGCTTTGGCATTTACATAATTAACAGAATGCATTAAGGAAAGTCTGAATACAGAATTCAATAATGCAGAGCTTGTTAAATGCCAATAGCTCTAAAGGCAGGCTGGTAATTTCATGCCGTCTTTGGAAGTCAGTAGATCCCTGTGGGACTAACACCCTCATCAGGAGATCTCCATGGAGGAGACAGTGCCACTTCACTCCCCATGTGGATGTGGCACCCCACTCTTCCTTGGGAGAGTGTACCCAGAGCCACATCTGGCCAGTTACAGCTCCTTACACACTGAAGCAGACAGATGCTTGACACGAAGGCTGAACTGTACCCAGCCTGTTGGTTTATAGTTTGTGCATATGTGTGGTCTGTTTTTGTCCCAAACAAAAATTGTATCTGAATTAACATTTAGCCACACACACTACCTGAACTCATTCCTCTCAGCCTTCTCTGGGGCCTACCATAGCACTCTGTGCTATCTGCTGTGATGGTCAACAGACCTCTTGGCAGAAAAGCAAGCAATGCCAAAATCTAAGTCACTCTGGTGGAAATAGCAAGTTCCTTGAGGCCTCTTCTGCAAGAAGCCAAACTTTTTGTGGACTTGTGCATTGTTTTTCTTTGTGCAACCTTTAGATTTAGGGATTATAAAGGAGAAACTGATTTGTAACTTCTACAGAATAAAGCTTGAGAAGGATATGATTATGCAATATTGAAATTACCTGAAAGATATAATTATTATATAGCTCAATAATAATTAGAATGCAATGATATTTACTATCAGAAAGGACAATTAAGCCTGAATACTCCACATCAGGACTGGTAGAATCTTTTCAAAACTGTTCTTATGAAAACTGCTTGAAGTCAATCCCATCCATCTTATCCTTCTACAGGGGTAACGTGATAGAAGTCAGCTTCTTTTAACTCTATCTGTTGGAAAACCCTGTGAGCATGTTTTCACAGAATCACACAGAATCACAGAATTATCAAGGTTGGAAAAGACCTAGAAGATCATCCAGTCCAACCATTACCAATACTTCCCAGCTGAATCATATCCCTCAACACAACATCCAAACATTTCTTGAATACCCCCATGGTCGGTGACTCCACCACCTCCCTGGGCAGTGCATTCCAGTGCCTGACTACCCTTTCCGAGAAGTAATACTTCCTAATGTATTACTTCATGGTGTTTTGTCATGTGTTGTCCCACAGCACTCTTCGCTTTCCTACATCCTTAGCAGAAAGCTTAGCTTGTTCACAGAAGCTGTTCTTCATGGCAATTAAAAGAAAAAATTCCAAATTCCATATAAAAAAAATCAAACAAAATGCAACACAAATTATTTCTGAGCACTGGTCAGAGCTGAGAGTGTAAATAAAGAGGAAACACTGATTATTAAGCTTTCTTTGCTGGGATCAGGAACTAGAATCATTGTGTTGGCTCTATTATCATTCTTGCAAGCACAGCTCAAAGCATTTCTGATATGGTACAGGCCCATCTGTTAGCTAGGAGAAAAGAAAAGGAAAGGCAATTAAGAACATTATAAATTAGATTTGTTGCTCTGGGCTGGAAAGATCCAGTTGAGCATGCTGCAATTCTGAACACAGAAGAATAGGAGATGAGCCAAGAGAGAATTTCACTTGATGCTATCACTTGACCTGTTTCCTCTGTCTCCCCAACTCACTCAGACCAGGATACAGCTGCAGCCAACCTCCTCTGGTCCTCAAAGTTAGAGTCAAGTATTCTGTGGAAGTGTGGGCTGAGCATTTGATCAGACTATTAAGTCTTGAAATCTGACCCTGTGCCTGTTTCACACCTCACTGATGACACCCAGCCCTGATTTTTGTAGTGAAGAGACCGGTGGCCATTTCCATTTGCCCTCCATAAACCAGATTTACTTGGTATTGAAACCAAAGCAGCAGAAGTAATTCATGTCATTAGTAGAGGGAATGGTTTCAAGCTGTGGCAGGGGAGATTCAGGCTGGACATTAGGAAATATTAGTTCTTAGAAAGGGTGGTCAGGCAGTGGAATGGACTGCACAGGGAGGTGGTGGAGTCACCGACCCTGGGGGTGTTCAAGGAAAGACTGGATGTTGTGTTGAGGGACATGGTTTAGTGGGAGCTATTAATAATAGGTGAAGGGTTGGACTGGATGATCTTTTTAGGTCTTTTCCAACCTTGGTGATTCTACGATTCTATGATTCTATGTTTCTATGTGCTATATTGGCATTGATAACCTGTGACATCCTGCAGGAAGGTAGCACAGAATGAACACTCTTGCAAGTGGCCTTACACATCTTGTACATTTTGCACGGGGGAGCTCCCTCCCTGGGGGTGTTCAAGGCTGAGTTGGATGGTCTCTGGGCAGCCTGATCTGGTGGGGTCAGCCAGCCCACAGCAGGAGTTGGGGTTGGAGCTGGGTGGACTTTGAGCTACGCTTCATAATCTAATCTGCTTAGGCTTGGCATCTGAGGTCAACACAGGCAAAGAATGACCTTCAATATGTTTCTTCAATACAATGTTTGTTGCACTTTCCTTTTTTTTTTTTTTTTTTTTTTTTTTTTTGACTGTCTCCATATCCTTTCTTGGAGATGCTGCACAGTGCTCCTCTGGTATGCGTGTAAAGCAGTAATGGGAAAAGAGTATCTGAGAAGTGAACCTAGACCACATTACTCTTAAGTAAACACATCAGGCAGCTGGTACTGGTCCAGCCAGACACAGTTCCCATGAAACTGAGTCTTATCTTTATGTTTCATTGTAATCTGAAGGAAATTAACACAGAACCCTTATGTCATGTCTGTTTTACAGTATTGTGTCTGGAATTGATGATCTTACTGGTCTTTTTCAACCTAAATGATTCTATAGTTCTGTGATGTAGGCTGTTTATCTGTGTTGTTGTTTTTTTACTGATTCCTTTGTTCACAGAACTGCTGTGACCTATTGCCCAGAGTGGGTCTGTGAAGCACATACTCATAAACCTGTTACTGTGACCTTAAAATCATTGCTGAACAATGCGCAGCTCACTCCTGAGTCTGCACTAGACATACTAAAGCTGTAGCTATTTTTGTAGGCAGCATCACTTGTTTTTCCATCCTCTTCACATCATGCACCTGCTTGATGCACAGCCAGTCTGCATTCTGCCAGCAGTTCGCATGTGGTCAGCCATCGTATGCCAGGGAAGGAGACAATATGCCTCTGCCACACCATCAGAAGGGCAATTTTCCAACTGAAGGCTCATCATTTTGGGCAGGAGGATACAGGATTGCTTCCCTGTATTTAGATAGCTTTTTTCTTTCAGATAGTGTCAGGGCACCATGTACTTGATGGTGGTTTCTCAGGTAGACTTTGGGATATACTGCAGCCTGGTGGCTAAGTCTTTATGTGCCTATGAGAGTTGCCAGGACTGAGGCTATGTACTTGGTGGTCATACTGCAGTGTAGACAAGCAGCAGCTTGGACATCACCTCCATTGCCCAGCAACCACCAAAATCACCCTTCATGCCTGGAAGATGTCATAGCTTGGGGACTGCTCATTTGTCTGCCAGCACCTAGCTGAGCTTCAGGCTGAGCTTGGCCAAGATGTGACTGATGACTGCAACTGAGATGGATGTTCGTAGAATCATAGAATAGCTTAGGTTGAAGGGGATCTTAAAGATCATCTAGTTCCAACCACCGGCCGTGGGGCAGAGCTGCCACTCACCAGATCAGGATGCCCAGGGCCCATACCAGCCTGGTCCAGGTATGCCTCCAGGTATGGAGCATACACAAGTTGATACAATTGGATGTGAAAATTGTGCCAGATTATCTCCACTCATCAAGTAGGAGAATAGCAAGAATGGCCATTTTACTAAGAGCAGAACCAAACCTGCATGCAGAAAATAAATGAAACTAGTCTAAACAGAATTAATTTTTAATTACTTTTGCAGAGGTTCATAAATCACCGCCTACTAGCTCATGTATGAGTGGAAACTTCTCATGGAAAGCTGATCTTATCTCAGTGGAAGAATTTTGCTTCTGATACATGGAAAAAATGTTTGGTTCAGCTTGTAGAAAGAGGTTAGAAACACAATATCCTCGAGAAATGGTGAGATCGTTCATACAGTCAGAAATGAAGACATCACAGGTTTCATAAGATGCAGAAAGTGGCTCTCCAGTAAAGGATGAATTTACTCAATTAAGAAGCGTTGCAGGAATTTGTTCTCTTCTCTTGCACTGCACTGGGGAAATCAGAACTGGGTTTTTAATAAAATCATATAAATTGGAAATAATTTTCAAGGGTAAAATTATATTTAATGTTTTAAAAAGTATTGTTATTCCTTTTTACGATTGAGTTCAATCAAAAGATGGATAGATTCAAAAGAGTTTTAAAGAGCAAAGCCTGGATGAGCACTTGTCATTAACACTCATGATAATGTCACTAGAATTGGGTAAACCTTTCCCAGAGGAAATTTGCTCTCATTCTCTCTTTACCAAGCTTCCAGAGTTCTGGAGCTTGGGGAATCACATCTAAACATTACAGAAAAATTATATAATTCAAACAAAATTGGTAGGATTTTATTTCGCGATCTTTTTTGAGCATTTGCCTATGCATCCAGATTGGAAATTAAAACCTATTTAAAGACATCATTAAACATCTCCATTTACTTATGGGATAGATGCCATTGTTGCTATTTTTGCACATTATAAACAGAGGCATATAGAAATTGGGTCAAATTCAACACTGGCATGAATTTTCCCTCACACGCATTAACACCGAGTTCAGCGCATGAAATACTATATAGCTGATAGAGATGTCGCAGCTAATAAACACGTAGCAACCTGTGGCATCAGCTCCTGAGTGAGAAATGACCAAACCTAAGGCTGATATCATCTGATGTCTGAGAATCATGTGAAGAAGAGGCCACCAGAGGAGGCTACAGCCAGCCCAGCAGCTCAGCTGTTAGGTTAAGAGTTTGCGCTGAAAGGCAATGGGAAAGAAATATTCCATTGGCTCAGTGGGTTGTTGTGGTCCTCAAGACTTTAAGCATTTCAACAGTTCGGAATTTAATAGTTCCTAGTAGTGTTATTTGAATGGAAATAAAAGGCATCTCAAACAGCACAAAATCCTGAAATAACAAGTTCTACAAATTAAGCCTCAGCTGCTACAGCAGTCAGTCTGGAATAATAATTCATTTTCTAACAAACGAGATGATATTTTGGAAAGATTATTTGTGCAGAAAATAAATAGGCTATTTAGGACAATACGAATGTAACAAAATTGTGCTAGCTGATGCAAAGATAAAATGTTTATCTTGAGATTGTGAATGTAATTCTCATTCCATTATATTAATTCTCATTAAGTGTAGAGCAATGTGTTTAAAACAGGAAGATGATTTCTTTCATGGGGATTACTAGAATGGAAAGGCAAAAAACAAAACCAAAAATCTCACATTTTAACAATTCACTGGGTATTTGAGTTGTGTTTTTTTGAACAAGTTTTACAGTGCGTTACTTCATCTATCTCGATCTTTCAATTTTTCTGTGAATTATATCGCAAGAATGCTTCTATTTTTGCCCAAGTCTGATCATTTTTAGACTACATAGGTATTCATCAAAATGGTTTCTCAGCTGAGCGAGAGATCTCTGATTATACAGCAAATCAAAATCAGTCACTGAATGTGCGTATATTCACTTACACTTTAAATACTGAACACAGTGTACTTATTGTATGTATGTTAAAAAAGTCAGTTTCAGAATGGCATAATTTACTTCTAATAACTGAATGCTGTGAAAAGCTACAGAATTTTTTGTTGTTTCAGTTTGTCCTGTCAAATGATCGTTTCAAATACTACCTCCTCCTTATCTCCTTAATTCTTTTTCAAAAGCCAATAACTGAAATTATGCTCTAACATGATCGCAGAAATCAGTGGCCAAGGATACTATTAATGGATGCCTATTGACACAGAAGATACTCTTGTCATATAGCCATAATGTTGGGCCAGATGCTCAGCTATCAGTTTTATGCATTGAGTAGGCAGGCTGGGAAGTTCTAGCAGTTCAGAAGCAATTGCTTATGGCAGGCTCTAGAGAGCCATGAGATTATTTACAACCTGTAGCCACAACTTTGCTATCTACAGTATATTCCCACCATGCACAAGATCCCTTCCCACGTGTTATTTGAACATGATCCTCTGAGCAAATAAGTTTTAGGTACCTTGTCTGGGACTACTATGAATTTATGGGAAGCCAAAAGTCCATTGTCCTGCTCCCTAAATAGTCAGTGTTTCTGAAGTAAGATGCAAAGAGTCATCCTTTGAAATTTTGTCATTCTTATTTATATATGGACTAACATAATATACCGAATGTGTATTATTAAGTTCTGACTGATACTTTTGCTGCCTGGTAAATTGTTTCTGGTTAGAGCTGAGTACATTTAGGTGCTTGGTTGATTTAGGATGAGGATGTAAATGGCAAAACTCAGTCTATGAGCTTCATTATTTATGGAATGAAGCTGCCCATATGACTCATTAATCTACCTCGCTTTTATTATCTCTTTCTGAATAGCAGCAACTCTCTTAGTATGCATTTTGACACTGAGGTTGAATGGCATTAGAAAAGATGACAGTCCCGTGCACAGAAAGTACAAGTTATACATGTTCAACTGCTCAATCATGGGAACGTGGTTCCTCTCAGAAGTGGAATCTCTACTGTTCTTTTTCCATTTAGGTTTTAGTTTCTGCTCTGTTAGTTTGAACAAAACCATCTGTATAAAAACATTTTATCTCACTTTCAGGAAAGCTTATTTTTTTTTCCTGCTTGCCCAAAACTAGAAGGACAAGGAAGGCAGCTACCACAGGATCCCAAGTGAAATGTACCGTGAACTTTTATGGTTTTTTGAGCACTTCTAAGATCTATATAAATCAATTTGAAAGAAACAAATTCATCTGGCAATAATGCAGTCAATCTTACATCGCCCTGTGGAGGGGTGTTCTTCTTTCGGCACAACTCCTCTACCTTCAGCAATGCACTGCATCTCCATACTGAGTTGAAAAATACTGGGGATGCACCTCTCCAGTTTAGAGGAAAAGCAGTTCAAACTAATGATTAAGTCCTGCTGGGGCCTGTGGTTCTTTGTCTCAGTAATTTGAGTCAGCAATTCAGATAGGACTCTTTCTTCTGTGGGTATATAGGAGACTGTTTTAACTTCCTTTTCAATATAGTTTTCACTTGGAAAAGTTCTGTATTTTAAGTATATGCATATATTTGAGCTGACATTAATTTTCAGAACGAACATGAAAATGTAATGTACGCAGTCAGTTCAAGCTCATTACTGAGCTATTTTAATAACATTCATAACCATTTTGTGCTAAAATAAATAAGCATTTTTCTTCACAGCCTGAACTGCCTACAGAGAGCAATATGCTCTTGCTGTGAGCAGGGAAAGTGCTGTTTTTCTGATGGCCTGAAGCTTTTCAACCTGTCTATATGGTTGCGAGAGGATTAGGACTACATAGATTTTCTGCCGTGTATGGAGCAGTTTAACCTTCATGCATGTGTTCTCTGCTTGGAAGTGTCTGTCTGGATTAGCACATGTTTTTTTAGCTCTGAAATGCAGGGCTTCTGCAATATGTTCTCAGCATAATTCTGGACGAGTGCCTGCACGAATGGAGATGCTCACAGTGAAGGAGTAATGTGATCCTTGGGATAGATGAGTATGAATGGGAGTGCTTTGACAGCAGAGATCAGGCAGAAGCGTGTCAGACTGTCATGCCATTTGCAGGAGTCAGGAATTGTTGCTCATAGTCATTATTCCTTTCCAGAGTGTTGCAATTCTTCATGCACAAAACTATCCCTATACTAAAGGAAAGGCAGCTATAGGATTTAGTCTTGCACAGTAAATAACATCTTGTTTTTTTGCCCAGGTGGTTTTATTGTTGTCTCCAGATTTTTATCATCTGAATATATGAACGCGAACTGGAAAGTTTCAGTGTAAAGAGAGACATTTTTAAAGGGGTGATAATAAAACATCTTTACAGTGGTAATTTCCACTAGAATTCCAGTGAGCTGATACACTGAAAGGGTAAGGATCACAGAATTGGTCACACTGGGATGGAACTCTGTTACCTCAGGACTAACCTTTTGCTTTGAGCTGGGTGAGCTGAGTGGGGCTTTAGGACAGCTGCTCTGGGCTTTGAACCCCCCTAGGATGAAGATTGCACAGGCTCTCTGAGCCTGATCCTGTGTCTGACCATCCTCAGTGATATTTCTTTCCTTACATACAGCTGGAAATGTCTTCAATTTATGGCTCCTGTCTGTTGCTCCCCTGCTATGCACTTCTGCAGCTCCTCAGTGCCTGTCTGGCAGGCAGGGGCAGGATGCTGGTAGATCCCCTGATGATGTCTTTCATCCTGGCCGAATCAGCCCAGCTCCCTCATCTCCTCATAAGGCATGTGCTCCAGCCCTGGCCATCCTGGTGGCTTGTGCTTGACTTCCCCAAGTCTGACAACATCTTCATACATCAATCCAGGCTTCTGCAGAAATAATTGCAGGATTAAGGTCTCAAACTTCAGTTTGTATATATTTTTATACCATTCCTTACTCTTGCTATTCACTGAGCTAATCCCTCAGCACTGTTATGAAAGAAAAATCTATTGCCAGTCCCTAAGAGTCATTATTCATGTTATCTGTCTTCTGGGAATTTCATTAATAATACTGTATTTGTTTTTCCTGCAACTTCGTTTTTTGTTTTTTGTTGTTTTTGTTTTTATTTTTTTCCTTTTTCTTTTCAGTTCATTTGCTGAACTCTATAGATAGTGTATGTTTTCCAGAATTAATTCTTTAGTGACAACACCATAATTCACTCTCTGAGGATTCAATAGTCCTTTTAAGAGAGTGATGTGAACATCAACAGGTACATGATAAAAGAGGTTTTGGAATTGCTTCCTATTTCTGGCAATCCAATAAAGACTTCCAGTGGGAAATCTCTGAATCCCAGTTACACAGAAGAAGAGGCCAACCACCACCTTGCCGCAACCTCCTTTCAGGCAGTTTTACAGAACAATAACGTCTCCTCTGAACCTTCTCCAGACTAAACAATCCCAGTCCTCTCAGTTGCTCCTTGTAAGATTTGTGTTCCAAACCCAAATCATTCTATGTGATTCTGTATTGCTGTGGTTCTAAATGACATCTGAAGAGTTATATACAAGCTCTACTTTACTGTCACCACTAAAAGAGGAACTCAGAAAATACCAAATGAGAAGAGAAAACCCACCAGGCTGGAGAAAGGGGCTGGTAAGAACCGTGTGGAGTCCATCTGAGGCCTTTTGATGACCAACAGTCCCTTGTTCTTCTTCTTCAAAAATGAGGTGAATGAATTTCACCACTGTGGGAGGAAGTTTCAGTTCATGCTTGAACTGGAGATCTGAGTTGGTTTTAGGCAAGGTGTTTCTCTCTCTTGCTTTAGTAGCATGTGTCACTGAACTTCATTGCAGTAACACAAACTCTATTTCTAATAGGACTAAAATATCAGAAAAAAAAAAAAAAGATTAAAAAAAAATAAGCAATGTATTGTGAAGGCATGCGGAAATGTTTATTCTTGTCCAGCAGTAAGGGAAATCTCATGCGTGTACCCATTTCCAGAGCCTTCCATTGGCAGTCCGCAGCACCACAGTGCAGAGGAGCTCAGTTATCCTGAGAGTGGGCCTATACCACACGCATGGCTCCCTCTTGTTTCTGTCTGCATCCAAACCAAGACAAGTTCATTCAGGACAGTCTGTTTTTAACAGATGACTACAAATGTCCCAAACTCTCTGTGCGAGAATTGAATTGTCAAGGCAACTTGCCAAGACTCTCCCATTTTTACCCCAAACTTCTCTGTTAGGTTTGGTGTTTTGACTCAGTTTTTAGCTTCTCTGCATTTCTCCCAGAGTAGACATCCATCAAGTCAAGCTTGAAAGGGAATTTGTGTGGGTACAGGCGGAACAAAAACTAATAGCCTATTCAGAGCAGAGCACAACCACTGCCATCTAACAGGCTGAATTTGTCCAAGAGGAGTCTGCCTTGGCTTTGGTTAGGGAGAGGAAAGACTTCTACAGTAGCTCATGTAGCCAAAAATCCACCCACCATCACTTTGCTTGTGCAGGGCCAGATGCATGGACACATCCTTGTTGAGGCTTGGGTCCCCTCAGTGCTAGGTCAGGTACCAAACACTCACCTGAGAGATTCCAGGTGTGCTGTCACCTTACAGCAAAGACAGAGAAGCTGCGCTTAGTTTCTCTTAACTGCAGAAGTAAGATGAGAAGCCAAAGATCAGTTAGGAACTCATAGGTGGCAGTTTGAATGTGGAAGTATTTGCTGCATTGAATTACAGTGCCATCTCTGACCTGTGACCACTCAGTAGAGATCAAGCCAAGTGTATGCTTTTTCAGATTATTTAAAAACATTTTAAAATGAAGGACAAGCTTTCACGATTTCCAGCATGAAAAATATTCTTCTGATTCATACGCCACAATCTTGCTGTTGTTGCCTTGGGATTGCAGCAGATACCCATCAGAAACAACCAGAGCAAGAACAGTTCATCGAAGAGAAGAATGAAATGGTTTTATCGAATGAGAAAATATTCATGTATTCAATGAGAATTTTCCCTTAGGACTCGCAAGAAAACATTGCCATCTGGAAATAAAGGAGGTACGACATGCAGCCATTAATTTTCAGAAATATTCAGTATTCCTTTTTTGTTGGATTTTTTCCAATTAGGTGAGTCAGCTCAGTGCTGCTCGTGGGAAAAGTAAGGTAATGACAAGTTAATTCTGAGGCAAATGTGAATAGACTGAAGCTCATTACTGAGTTAACTTCAGAGTTCTTCTGTAGTAAATCATGGCTGTGTGAAAGGTTATTTTCTGCATCATGCAGAAAATAAATATTAATAGAAATTGTCTTTAGTTCTACGTACATAAATACAAAGGTGAAACATATAAATATGTGCCAGCTTATATAAATACTCAATAACAAATCTGTTTATTAAAAGATTTCCCAATTATACCTGTGGCAAACTTTTCTGAAAGTACTTACAAATACTTTTGATACACTACGCAGGGCTGATCGTATAGATACACATACATGAGTATATGCAGACTTATACATATACGCTGTCACTGTACCAACTGGATTTGTCCTTTAGCAAAGGATTTGCAGTGCCAAAAGTACCGAAAGAACTTAAATCATATCGAGCTAACTCACTCGCAGGGAAGAGAAAAACTGAGCCTTTTAGTATCTAAAGGGGGACTAATAAGAAAGGAGGGAATGGACGCTTTAGCAGGGTGTGTTGTGATAGGAAAACAGGGAGAGGTTTCAAGCTAGATTTCAAGATTTCAAGAGGTTTCAAGAGTAAAGATTTAGATTGGACATAAGGAAAAAGTTTTTATGGACATAAGGAAAAAGTTTTTACATATAGGGTGATGAGGAACTGATACAGATTACCCTGAGTGGCAGTGGACATCCCATCACGGTCAGGCTGGATGGAGCTCTGAACACCCGATGGAGCTGTGGGTGTCCTTATTCATTGCAGGGGAGTTGGGCTGGATGACCTTTAGGGGTCCCTTTCAACTCAAACAATTCTATGATGCTATGAATGACAGTATCTTTTCTGCAACATAACACCACACCAGGCAGTCTGGTAGAGTGATAAGTTCATGGAATTTTAATACCCAAGTACTACTGACTGTGAGTGCTGTTTTGGCTGTAGTAAAATCCCTGTCTGTCGCTCCATCTGCAATAAAAGGGAGATGAAGTCACACCATTTCAATGCAGGGGCACAGCAAGGACTAGGGAAGGTGATGCTAAGTATATGTACGGCACTAAACATCATGGAACTACACCATTAGTCACATCTCATCTGGTTCATCTTATTGTAAAAAATGAGCATGCAGTAATGGAATAAGTGTTTGTAAATGTTTCGCCACTGAATTTAAATCACAGATTTATTTCAATAACAAACATGGGACAGCATCTTAATTGGTTCTTAGTTGAGTTGCGTGGGTGGTTAGTATTTTATCTTTATTCAGATGACTCTGTGAAGTCACATTCAGTTATGTTTTCTGTAGTAAGGGTACTGAACTCAGACACAAAATGTATCAAGTGATCTTCGCTTTATTGAAATCATAGGGCAATAACATCGGAATTATTACTCAGAGTTTTGTTTGTTAGATTTGAATATGCATGAGAAGCTGTCTGGAGAATGGTAGATATACACCAGAAAGGCAAGACAACACTTGGGTCAGAATGTTAAGATAAAAAAAAACAAGCCCTTGCAAAGTTAAAAGCATTCAGCAAGCACCATATCTGTAAAATTTGGTGCTGGGTTAGATTATGAAAACAGTGTTCATACATCATTGCTATTCATTGCAAACTTGGAAGCACGATCTCCTTGCAGAATGTAAGAAAAAAACAGTAAGGATTTCTGAAAGGCTTGGTCTCGAGTCATCACCTGGAAGGCATTAACCATGCTCTTCCCAACACTGAATTTCTCTTTCCAAAATAGGAGTTAACGGTGCAGTTTCTAATTCCATTTTCTTTCACATCAAATACTGAGGATCTAAAGCTGCAGATTCTTCAGGGTGGTAAAGCTAGAAGGGAAACTGCTGTGAGGAGCCCATGGCTTTGTCAGGGCTATGGGCTGCAGGAATGGCTGGCAGAGCTCTGTGAGTGTCACTTGTATTTTGGAGAACAGTCACCTTTCCACCCTGCTAGCTAGAAACTCTGGTATTGCAACAGCCATCACACACTGTGCTGCGTGGGAATTCTCCTGCCTCATCTGAACTCTAAATGTCTTTCCCCATCCAATATCTGTCATTCAGTAAGCATAAGCAGCCTGCGTGCAAACTTCACATTCAAATGTGTTTTAATGGATCATAGTTAAATAAGACCAGTTTGCCACACATTTTCTTTATTTGCTCTCAGTTTTCACCAGAAAATCAGTTTGTGGGGGGGGACAGGACAGCCAGCCCATGGCAGGGGTTGGGTGGGTGGGCTGTGAGGTCTCTTCTAGCCCAACCATTCTGTGATTCTATGATTCCTTGATAAGATATGTTCCCAGTGCAGCCACCACGGGGCTGTCCTAACTGCAGGTATCCTCATTCTGCCCCATCACAGAACTGATATACACACCAATTTTTCATGTTTTGTTGCAGGTTGCCATTATCACAGAGCATTATATGCCTTGCATTGATAGAATGCAAGAAGAATAGGTAGAATAGATTGACTTCTGAGATTTTAGAAGAGTGCATTGAACTCCACTCCTAACTGCAAATTCCCTAGAGTTGGTTTGCCTCACAATCTCTTCACCTTCCTGTTCAAAGTTCACTTTTTAAATCTATGTTATGTACCAATTTAGATGAGTAAGCTAAGGATCAGAAGGGATTCCACCAGCAAATTATCTTCCTTTCCCCCAACTCTTTGTCCTTGCTGCAATGTCATTTAGCCCAGAACAGTAAGAAATAAATAGGAATGATTCCTTTCTCTTGGTGGATGTGACACTGATTCTTGAGCTGCTCTATCCACCATGGGTATTTCAGCAGCTGGTTTGCTCGCAACTAGTTGCAACATCTTCAGTTGTGTAAAACAGAATTTGATTTCTTTCCTTCTAAAAGTCCCTGAAAATTGTGTCTTTTCGGGATGGCACATGTTAATATGCAATAAGTTTAAACAGAATGGTCAAATGTTACTGCTGTGTGCAGTGACACCTGCAAGTCTCAGTCATGGATCTGAATACTGTCACACTGGGTCTCATCTACAGCCCTACGATTAATCATAGAATCATAGAATGGTTTGGGTTGGAAGGGACCTCAAGGATCACAAAGCTCCAGCCCCCCCTCCCTGCCACATGCAGTATCTAATATTAGACCAGGCTGCCCAGGGCTTCATCCAACCTGGCCTTGAACATCTTCAAAATTAACAAAGTAGACCCTTCAAAATAAAAAATAATAATTAAAATTAATATATAACAAACAGTTCTTTGGCACTACTTGGGTTTAGCCAAAGAAGGAAAGTTGACTCCTGCGCTGGTTTATTCACCTCTTACAGTCTCTTGTACTTGGAGACTGCTGCCATGTGAGCAGTGGTTCCCATGTGGCTGAGCCAAGACCATCTCCAGCAGCCCAACCTCCAAGACAGGAGGCAGTACGCCTCTTAGCTGCTCATTGAGGTCATATCCACTCTCCTGTGCATTGCTCTTCCCAAATCAGAAACATTTTCAGGTACATTAGCTATGGGAGAAGCTCACCTGAACACCCCTTTGAATTGTTCAGGTCCCACATGAGCAGTCCAGGTGGTAGGGATCCCCACATGAGGCAGACCATGATGGCCCCAGTGTGCAAGGCTGAGGTCCAGCTGGCAGCTGGTGCTCCTTCCTCCAGCCAAGGCAGCATAAATGTGCAGCATGTGAGTCACAGCAGGGATGATGTCGTACAGCAGCAATTAATTTGCTCTTAAGGCTAACCAGTTTGAATGGTGAAGGCTTTTGCAAATGGAATTTACTGCTCCAATGCAAATAACGAACTGGCAACAACAACCCCTTAAGTCTGAAACCCAGTAGGCAACGGGCTGACATTTGTGCTGCAAAGAGTTTACAGATTCCCGAGAGCTGGATAGTGTTGGAAATATCCTCAATAATTTTTGGTCAGGACGGTATCTCTGATAAAAGCAGTTTTTATTCGCGATTGCAATGGCGGGCGCCCTGATAGCAGAAGCGCAACTAAGGACACGATGTTACAGCATTTATACCTTGTCTCCCATACCTTTTCCCCTCCCGTTTCCCCTTTGGTTGGGTATTCGAGGTTACAATTTTACCCGAGATTTGCATTTGTTAATTACATTCTGAAGTTTGTTAATTCAGGTGCAGTCTGTCGCCATCCTGCTGTTGTTTCCAAGATGTCTCGGTGCTCTTATCGTATTGATATGTTGATTTCTTTCAAAGCTTCGTCCATTCTGTCTCAGAGACCTTTGTTAAACAAAGAGCCCGGGGAGGGGGGTTGATTCCAGTCCTTCCCGATATCTCTTCAGGCACATCCTTAGGTATGTCACGACTTGCATACTTTTGCAATGCGTACAACAAAACATTAAAACATACATTGTTGCTAGTTTATACAGGTATATTGTTAATTATTTTAACTTCTCCTCTTTGGATCCTTTATTACTCAGGTCTTATTTGTCCAGCACCAAAAATCAGTAGTTCTATTTCAGACAGCTGGACAGGAGCTGCAGTTTTGTACCTATGACTTCTACCTAATAACTACAAATTGCTTCACTTATATAATGAGATCTTGAAATAAAATATTCTTATCTTATTCTAAATGCAGAAACAACATTTGATTCCCACAATCCCCCCTTTTCTTCTTTATACACTGTTGATTTCTGCAAGTTTTGCTTTTTCTTTAAGGCGTTATCTTGTAGACCTCTTCCTATTCATCACTTCCTTCATTAACCATCTCCTCTAATATTCTTGTTGATTGTCCACCCACCAAAACAGTGACTCAAATCCTGCCGCAATTTGATTTCTTGCCTTAAATTCATCAGGGACACCTCTTGGTACCCCGACTGAATATATATATATTGCATCATCAAATTATAACCCTAAACTCCTTTTGGTTCTTCCAGAATCTTTGGATATTCCTTTTTCAAATGCCAGGGTGAATGGTATAACTAATTGAACAAGTGCACAGGTGCTTCCCCAGTTTGAAGGTAGGGTGGACCATAAAATCTTTCCCCCACAGTACCACCAGAGATCTGCTCTGAAGATTCCCAATCTTGAATAATTTCCTGCTAAATCCTCTGTAACATTCAAGACCTTACTGCATAAGGAAAAGTTTCCCATAGGCCTGGCAGCCTTCACACCCTGCCATGAGAGGCAAGATGTATGGTTACCTACCACTGTAGAGAGTGCAGGAGGGATCTTGACATCTGTATCAAGCATTGGAGGAAACAAGAGGGAGAGAGATCAGCAGTCTCTGTTTCCCCAGGCAGTTTTCTCTTGGTACAGTGCAATCATGCATCACATTCCCTTGATGTCCTTGGTCCATCCCAGCAGAATGGGTACCACCTGAGCTATGGGCCATCCAGATGCACAAGCATAGCAATTGCTATAGTTGAGACTCTGGACAGTATACTTAATCCATTCTACCCAGGCATTAATGTCCCCATATCCTGTTTTGATTTCAAATGTTTATCTAAGATCTTTTATCTCCTTAGCTGTCACAATTGCAGGGTTTCTAGGAAGATTTCTAACCCCTTTTTAACCTCTTCCTTATCCTGGACAATTTGGGTATTTTCACAAAGTGTATCCCACACAGCTATCTGGAATCTCGCTGTTGGATCCTTTCCATGCATATCTATCCCAAGACCAAAAGTGGTATTACAAATGCTGTCAGTCTTGTTAATTGTTATTTCTACCAGGTTACATTGCAACGGTTTGCAATCTGGCTGGACAACTCCCTTATGTGCTCACAAAGTATCACATATACCAGGTGTATATGTCCAGCCTCAGTAGGCAGTTTTCCACCATACATCATTCCATACGCTACAAGAGAGTTCCTTATTCATATCAAAACTACCAGTTGGTCCCTCCCCTGCATTGTTGTCAAATTTTACATTTTCCAGATAATTATCAGGGTAATAAATGGGATACACTCTGTTACAGCAGTAAAAACTTCTTGTCATGACATGGAAAACTTTCTGTGAGCATTAGTTCTATATAGGTTATAATACTCTCCCACTTACATATACAATTTATTCACTTATTCGAGAAGAAGTTAAAGGTTAGTTAAAATAATAATTTTAAAAATGCATATATAAAAAAAACCTTTTCATTATTTCCTTCTAATTCTTATCTTTTAAAGGTTTTTCTGTGGCTACGGTTCCCACGCCTCGGGGCTAGTGGATGCCTTTACCAGTGTGTAGTGAGTCCATCCTTTCATGGCTGTCCTCACAGCTGTTTCAGTCATTATAAGTGCTTGGAACAGTCCTTCCCAGTCAGGCTGCAGCTTTGTCTCCTTCCCCGTCTGGATCAGGATCCAGTCCCCAGCTTGAAATGGGTGAATTGGAGATTTCAAGGATGATGTTTGTGCTAATAGTCCTTGGATCCTGGTCAGTAGCAATTACTGCATTCCTTGCCTTACAGTCTCCTTGTCTCACAGAACTGTAGCTGTCAGTAAACCAGGAACTTCTGCATCTTCTAGGGGTTTGTCCTTCAGTTCTGACTGACCATCTGAAATGGGCAGCTTCAGTTGTTTCAAAGCAGTCAGGAGATACTGGTTCTCCAGGTGTTCCGCTAAGGAAAGATATTCATCAAGCTGTTTGGAGCTTTACGATCAGTCCATAGCTAAGTATCCACAGTCAGCACCACTCTGTCATTCCTGGGAATGTATGGAGTTCCTTGGCAATTTGCAGCTCAGGGGTTTGGCAGATGGCTTCTTTCCTGGCAGTCCTTAAGGTTCAAAGTCCAGCTGTAATCTCCCAAATATGTCAGTTGCTGTTGAGTTAGTTGTGCTTTCTGTAAATCAAGAAACTCAGCAAACTCACAGTCCATTACACAGTTCTTTTGTTGCTGTGGCATCCAGGTGCTGCAGTAAAGTTCCACCCTGGGCTGGAGGATCCCAGGTCTCAGGCTCACGAGTTGACCAGTTCTCAAAAATCATTCAGCTGTTCTCACAATCCTGGGTAACACTGTCCACATTAACTGAGTCTATTCTCCCTCTATTAGGGATTTTTTTTTATTCAAAGGCAAATAACCTTAGGCTTCCTTTGGCCAAACCAGGCGGAAGAGACATCCTTCAAATCCAGAAGGTAAACTCCACCTATTCATTCCTTAACTGGGTTAATAAAATGCATGGATTTGCTACCACTGAATGTACACATTCAACAATTCCATTACTTGCTCTCAAGTCTTGTACCAAACTATTGCACTTGCTATCTAAAATTTTTGCAAAATTGGAATCCAAACTCCAAAAAGTTATCTATTATTTCTTTTATCCTTCTACAGTTACATATCCTCAAAGGGCATCGCTTTACCTTGACTGGGCAAGCTCTTGCTTTTAATTTCTATTTAGGGCTTCATGTTTGCCCCTGATGCCCACACCCCTAAGTGCATCATATTTCAGATTGCTGTGACTCCTGGGGGTACAACATTGTTTTTCCCAGTTTGTGTTAAAACTTGCAATTCTTAATCAGTCAATATTGTTGGACTCTTAGCTCTAGTTTTATTAAATTTCTTGCCGAGTAACCTGGCAGGTACAAGAACTCCTGTATTCCTACTTGCTTTCCTAGCTTATATTTACTTAATTAAAAAAAACATTTTCTTGTTGGGCAGTAACTTCTACTACTGTTACAAAGCCATCTATGAGTGGTAAGAAGAATATCATATCCACCAGAAAATAAACCTCTTTATCCAGCTTCCCTAAATGCAATTTCCCGTTGCAGTTTGCACACTGCTTTCCTTCCAGTGGGGGCAGAGCCCTCCCTGGGCTCTTCAAGCTCCTACCCCCCCCCCCCCCACCTCTTCACGAGGGGATCTCTGGGCCCTACGACCCTATTTTAGCACAACACAGTAACAGCTGTTATTATCACCAATTCCCTTTCTATCTGTTTGTCAAACAGTTTTTGTTGTTGTTGTTTGTTTGTTTTGTTTTCTTATCCTTCACCTGTCTTCAGTCCTGCCATCCCTGTTATACCTTGCCAGTCCTTGCCTCCTTCAGCCTGTGTCTTTCCCAAACTTTCTCACTTTCCAAACTCTCATCGTTACATAAACTACTAACATTCTATTTCAGTTTCACCTCCTTCTCTCCAGAGGTGTCCAGTGCTAACACTGGGATTTCAGGTTTCCTACATCTCTGCACATGAAGGCTGTTCTCACTTCCATTGCCCCTTCCTCTCCACCTCCCCCTTTGCTGTTTACAGCAACAGTCTCCATCCCCGGCTCACTCTCACTCAAGAGTTCTTGCGGGGGGGGGGACAGTGCAGGGGGTTGCTCTCATACCAGCACAGATAAACGCACTTTCTCTTTAACCCTTTTTCCTTTGTACACAATTCCACTATTTGTACCTTCAGATACACTTCCACACACCCTCAATTATACTTCTGTATGCCATTAGCAAATACTCTTTCTTAGACCATCAAAGCAGTTTGTCCCATTCCCTTCAAAACCCACAGATCAAGCAATACAGTTTTTCAGTTTCCACACCCTTAATACCATACAACTTTTTCTTAGCAATCCATATTGTTGAGTTCCCTGGGCTGTTCCACCCTTATCTTTATGACCTTATTTCATGTTTTTCTTGATTCCAAATTTCATCTTTATCCACTAATATTCTCAAAAATTGGTACTGTCATCCAGGTTCTCTCTCCCCCTGATAACTTTAAGGCCTCATTTGTTAATTTGAGTCCTGATACTTTATGGGCCAGCAATGAATGAGCTGCCCCAGTATCAACTATAATCACAACTTCTTCCCCCTCAGGTCCCACTTTTATATTTACCAGAGGCTCCTGGTGGGACCAAAGTTTTGAAAGCCCCAGAAATTGATCTAATTGTTCTGCTACTCTTATTGGATCCTCAAATAAAGATTTCATTTCCTTCTTAAAATTTCTAATTTCTCCACTAGTGAGTGGGGAGTTTACATAGCATATTTGCCCTTGTCCCAGTGGGACCTCCCATAAGGGGTACATTGAGGTGCTGGTACACCTGTCTGGGAAAGGAAAATTTTTTTGATATCCCTTTTACATTGTTTTAATTTTTTTTTTTTTTCTGAGCCCAGCATGCCCCCCTTCCTGTTAAATGACCCCATGTGCTTTACCGTTTTCTCTTACTGGGACAGTGCCTGTCTCCCTTTGCCTCCCTTTGTGCAACATTGGAGTTATATGAGGGGGAGACTCTCTAGAGGGTCCCATTGACTAGTTCCCTTTTGTAGTTCCTCTCCTTCCTGGTCTGGACCTTTTTTCTTTTTTTACTGGTAACAGGCTGATTTCTTGTATCCAACAGACAGCATATTCTGATTCCTCCTTCGAAAAGGGGCTTTGTTCTTATATATATATACGTATAAATTCAAGATCTGACAAACCCAATCTTCATCAGATCCATATTTTGGCCAAAATATTCATTTTCCCTGTAGTGGCTCTCTAGGCCATATCTGTACACAACATTTAAACATCTTTTCCCTATCCTCTTTTCCTGATTTTGGGATCATTTTTCTCTGTCCTCCAATTTATACACTAATCACCAATGATTACAGTATTTGATGAAGTTGTTCTTGCTTAGAGTCCCTCCCGGTTTCCCAGCAATATCCCTCCAATATGCCAATATACATCCTAAGGGAGTTCTCTTAGGTATCTCTTTCCCTTGAGTTCCCCATTACTCTTTCTATTGATTCGTACACACACAACAAGGGGGAGCAATGGTTCAAAACAAATTTCGTAAAGTTAACACGTTAAAGCAGAGGTAACACAACCCTATTGTATCCCTAATCTGAATCTTTATCACCCTTAAACCGCAGTATTCTCTACAACAAAAGCAACAGGGTCTCGATACTAATTGTGGTTTGCCTTTTGCGGGCTTTCTTTCCACCACCCTACTCCGTATGCACTTCACTATTATGTGCGTTACAGTTGCCACAATACTAACAACAATTAATAAGACAAAAACATCGCAACATATACAAAAACATCGTAACATATAGAACATAGAGGCCTTTCGCGGCCGTTTCCCTCGCAGGACAGAACCGCGGGTCGCAACTCCGCACTCGCCCCGCAGTTGGGCTGCGTCTCACTCGCACCCACACTCACACAGACTGCACAAGACCGGTCTTTACACAGTTCAAGGTACAACATTTCTCGGAAAATATCAAAGTTGTTGGTTCAACACTTAGTTCAAATGTACAGTAACAAGCGCTAATAAGAGATGTTAATAATGGCCAAATACACAACAATTCCTGCTAATACAGCTAGGAAAACCAAGTTTAACGTTGACAATATTCACTATACTTTGTTACCAACCAACACCTTAAGAGGAAGTAAAAATAGCTCTCCTCGTGCACGCACAGTAATCCCAGTGGGACTCGAACCCACAATTAGAACAGCTCCAATTCTGAAGCATCTTCCCCAAGGGGCTATCTTTGGGCACAGTGTTAGGGACCCTTTTACCCTGTTTTATGGAGCTCCTATTACCCATCCCTCCGGAGTGCTACTGTGAACTACCCAGCTCACAAATTATCACACTCCGATTCTCGGATTTTTGGGCCCAATCCTTGCGGAGCACCCGCTCCGACTCTCGGATTAAATAGGGGTGTACTGCTGGCATCTTCGTCAAGTGCGCAGGGTACCGTACACCAACAGCTCCCTCCCGAGACTCTTGCTTTCAGCACCACAGCCGCCTCGTCCGTCTCCGGCCGCGCCCCTCGCGGGACAACGGAACCACGGATTGGGACTCCGCACTCACTTCGCACTAAAAGTGCGTCTCAGCCACACACATTCAAGAGTCTCAACCCAAGATAAGGATTCAGTTCCCTTACCTTGATCCGTGCACGAAGTTTCCGGGTCTGCAAGGGTTTAACACCTGTGCCTGCCTAGCCCCTTGGCTTTTACAGAGCCCGTCCTTTCTGTAACAATCTCGGTTTCCTATCGGCTGTCCTGAGAAGTCACCTCACCACCCAGACAGGACCGCTAAAATCAGCGGAGTGCACTTATCCTGTCCAGTGCAGTGGGAACACCCCAAGAAGCGATAATGATCCCGGACGAGCCCCCAAATTGTTGGAAATATCCTCAATAATTTTTGGTCAGGACGGTATCTCTGATAAAAGCAGTTTTTATTCGCGATTGCAATGGCGGGCGCCCTGATAGCAGAAGCGCAACTAAGGACACGATGTTACAGCATTTATACCTTGTCTCCCATACCTTTTCCCCTCCCGTTTCCCCTTTGGTTGGGTATTCGAGGTTACAATTTTACCCGAGATTTGCATTTGTTAATTACATTCTGAAGTTTGTTAATTCAGGTGCAGTCTGTCGCCATCCTGCTGTTGTTTCCAAGATGTCTCGGTGCTCTTATCGTATTGATATGTTGATTTCTTTCAAAGCTTCGTCCATTCTGTCTCAGAGACCTTTGTTAAACAAAGAGCCCGGGGAGGGGGGTTGATTCCAGTCCTTCCCGATATCTCTTCAGGCACATCCTTAGGTATGTCACGACTTGCATACTTTTGCAATGCGTACAACAAAACATTAAAACATACATTGTTGCTAGTTTATACAGGTATATTGTTAATTATTTTAACTTCTCCTCTTTGGATCCTTTATTACTCAGGTCTTATTTGTCCAGCACCAAAAATCAGTAGTTCTATTTCAGACAGCTGGACAGGAGCTGCAGTTTTGTACCTATGACTTCTACCTAATAACTACAAATTGCTTCACTTATATAATGAGATCTTGAAATAAAATATTCTTATCTTATTCTAAATGCAGAAACAACATTTGATTCCCACAATAGGAGCTGTGTTTTGGAGCAACAAGTGATTTATTACTGTGACAACCAGTAGAAATAGAAGGACCTGCTGGCAAGCAAGGGTGTGATTCGTTCCTCTGCAAACAAGTGAGAAGTAGCCAGCTGGCCAGCAGCCATGCCCAGGACAAAGCCCAGGGAAGGGTGCAGGTCTTACGTCTGCTTGAGTCTTGCCTGTTAAATAGCAAAGGAATTCGTTGTTGGCTCATTTTTATCGTTATTGTTATATTGTACAGAATTACATTTGTTTTTAGTAATGTCTCTACAAAGTAAGCTGGGGAGGCAAAGGTCAGGCTGCCTTCTAGATATTTCAGCTCTCAAGCAATAGGGCTGTGCTCTCTTTGTTATTCATGAGCAGAAAATCATTCTCATTTACACTGCAGCTGCCCCTGCAGGGACCAATCAAGGTCCCATTGTGCTGCTGTCTGATTGGTGGCCAGAAGCAGAAAATTACTGGTGCCTGCTTGGATGTGGTTCAGAAACATCTGTTCTTTGCCATGTAAGGTTTAACATGAGCACATTTGGATAGGCAAAGCACATAAGCCCGTGGTTAAAGTGATCTCTGTCCAGGAAAACGTATTACAGTGTTTCTGTCCTCTTGAAGAGAACAGAATTTAAACATGTGAGAAAACACTTGGCTAAATCAGACGGCGTTGCTGTACCCAGACCTCGTGTCTTTTGAGCATTACACATCAGGGAGTTTTCTGTGGATGGCTGGGGTCTTTCAACAGGCATGGTGATGAGGGGTTGATGATTGGACTAGATGATCTTAGTGGCCTTTCCAACCTTAATAATTCTGTGATTCTCTACATATATAAAAGTCCTGTGCCAGTGTGGTTTCCCTCACTGGCACGTTATATGCCCACTGTTGTGACTGAGCGCAGTGCAGGAGCAGTGCTGGGTGGGAGCGTGCCATTCATCTGCAATGGGCTGTGAGCAGCAGAGGGATGGGGCATTTCAGCTGTCTGAAACCAAAAAACGGAGTGTGATAAACTGAGATTAGAATGGGAAAAATGAGGCTGAAAGGAAAGAAAAAAAACGTTACAGTGATGAGCTGTCCAATTATGGAGTAATCCTGATGGAGCAGGGGAAAAGAAACCAAAATAGCACGTAGTGTTTAATGATAATTAGTCCTGAATAGACTGAGAGAGAAGAGTTAATTCTTCACTTGCTGATAATGGACGAGCTCAGACTTCAGGGATGTGAAAAGTTAAAAATCAACGTATGGTAATGAATTCATTTTTTATGTGACTATGACAATTTGTGGTTTATCATTTTTATAATGCAAAAATAAACTGCACTGACCAACAGCTCTTTCGTATTCTGGGTATGGAGTAAAACCGCTGCATCTTACACATTACTATGCTGGTAAGCATGCACAAAGCCTATTTTGTAATGCTGGTAACTGTAATGCAGCAGAAACTTTGGTTGGGATCAGTGGAGTGCATCTGAGTGATAAAGAATTTCCCCATAAAGCTGTTACAGCGGTTGGTGCTGCAGTTTGTCTCCTGCATAGCCAAGCAGGTGCCGGCTGCCAGAACGCTTTCTAAAACTCTTTGCAGTGCTGCCCGATGTGCTGCCTTCCTCCAGCGGCTGTTATCTGACCTTCCACCATCCCATGAGCTCTAACACACAATTGTGAGCTCTGGCACAGGCTCTGATGAATACAGATTCATTTATTCGCAGTGCTACCTACTAGAAGGTACAGGTTAATTCTTTACAGGATAGGGAGTCACAACATTTCATGCTGAAACCATTTTCCATTGAGGTCAGGAGAGCGATGAAATGAAAATAACTATTTCTGTAGGCACATACAATGTAGTATTCAGCCTTTTCATTTTGAGATGTAATGTTTAAAGACAGTCTTTTACTTAGATTCCTTTTAAGACTTTCCTTCCTTCCTGTGCCTATTATACCTCTTTAACTGACCAGGATGATTTAGCAGTACTTGTCTTCCAGCACATTAAATAGATTTTCAAGGCTCCCCTTACATGGGAAGAGAAAAGGCAGCTTTAAGGCATTGGCAGCTTTTCATCTACATACGAAAGCAACAGAAAAGAAACAATGAAATGGCACAGCTTCTCCTGGAGCTCTCAGACCTTTCCATCATCTCCATTTTCCCCCTAGCAATATACGTGAGCATGCTTCGTGCATTAGCCTGGTTCACTCCTCTGCATCATTCCCCCTCTGATGATCCTAGGGCAGGCAGAGCTCCCACTGAATTCGGGCCTAATCTGACTAATTGCAGGAAGAGAAAACAATTTCTGTTTTAGAGGAATGTCTACAGCCAAAGCAAGTGCATTAAATACACATTGCCCTGAGTCTACGAGCATTCAAGGATAACGTTGCTGCAACTTCTGATGAAGTTTGATCTGCACCAGTAAATACAGAGATTATTCCTCACATCACCATTTGTCCGATAGGTAAAATGCCATGTGAAATCTGGTGCGGAAAGAAATGCTGATATTCATGGAATCACTGAGGTTGGAAAAGATGCGTAAGATCATCAAGTCCAACTACCAACCCATCCCCCACTGTGACCACCGACCAAGTACCTCAGTGCCACATCTCCATGGTTCTTGAACAGCTCCAGGAACAGTGACTCCACCACCTCCTAATTTCCAACCTAAACCTCTCTTGGTGCAACTTGAGGCCATTAACTCTTGCCCTGCCATGAGCATTTTGAGGCAAAACGCAGTAATATTGGATGGAACAGGCAGACAGATCTGCATGTCCCCAGTAACTGCATGTAGAAACACTGGGGTTTGTCAGGGGTTGCAGCACTGATGGCCGTGTTGTCAGACGAAGCACTTCTGCCCAGCATAACTCATAAAGAATTCTCCTCCATTTATTCTAGCACATCTGAGAATGAAAATATAATGGTTTTGTGGTCCTTCCTCTTAGGCTTCTTGACCAGGGAGATTCAAGGAGAACATGAGGTGTAAAGAAAGCTGCCTAAGGGTTGCTGAGGTTGCATCACTGTCACATTCAGCTAAAAGCTGAAAGCCCAGTAACAAAACCCTACCTGTAGGTGTTTTTTATCTGAGTGCTCCCAAAGCCAAGGTGGCATGTCAGCTGTGATGTGCCTCAGCACACAGCACACATTGGTTACTCCGTGACTGTTACCTCCCTGAGATTAATGCCGTGTGTCACCAATCACTGCAGCCACCTCCCACACATCTGAAAGCAATTTCCACTCCATTAAGCTCTATCCTGTGTGATGCCCAGAAAGCTGGAAATAGGCTTCATTTTACCTACAGCCTTAGAAATTGCCACCAATCTACCATAGGGTAGCTCATTAAGCTAAAACTATTGAATCAGATTCTGCTGGCAGCTAATCCCAAATTTACAGCTGAGGTTGGTGTTAAGTTAGGAGATAAAAGCAATCCCTTCAAGGTTTCACTCTAGAGTTTATGTACAAGAAGGGGACTGATGGCAGCTAAAATTACAGTAGCTCTGCTTTCCACATTTCTGTTCACTGTTTTCTTTGGAGAGTTAATGCTTTCTCCCCAGCCCTCCCATTTCCTTACAGAAAGGGGAACCCGTTTGCTTTGTCTACTGGGAGTCCAGAGCCTCTGGATGGTCCTGGGGGGTTCACAGATGTTCCCACCTATTCCACCCCAAACCTCCATGTCTGTTAAGTCTTATTTTTTAGATTAACTTCTAATAAAGGGAAGAGACCCTGCATACCTGCAGACCCCCTGTGTGCTGCCAGCGTGCCCTGTTCCTTGCCAACAACTTCAGTTCCCCAAGGGCTCCTGCAGTGTGGGCAAGGCAAACAGGTAGAGATCGGTGCTGCCCATCCACATACATGTAAAATATGTATATGTCTTACCAATATATACCTTACATAATCAGCTCCCACCAGTACAGTGCATGCAGCCTGGCTGAGATGCATCAAGGTCACCCCAAAGCTCTTCTCGGTCTTAGGCAGACCCCGGTGCTTAAAGGCATAATGCAATGGGGAAATACAGCAATACATTTATTTCTGATAAGAGAGATTCTTTTATTTATTTATTTATTTATTTATTTATTTAATGTCACATTAAATAAATGGGAAAGCGCAGCATTGAAGATTTGGTACTTGGAGTGCTAAACATATCATTTAGCATTTATATAGTGCTATCACTTAGCATTTATATAGTGCTTTCCTCACTCAGGAAAGCACTTTTGCTAACTCAGTTCACTCTCAGCCACCCTCTGCATGTCATGAAGGAAGTCAAGAAGATTTAATATCTCCATGACAGATGAAGCGTACCACTAGGGCTGGCTCAACTCCCTTCCTCTTACACGTCTCCCACCCTTCGTATCCCACCCAAGTTGAATTTTGGTGGCTGTAAACCACACCTATATCCTGGAAGACCCCAGAGGTTGGACTAGATGATCCGAGTGGTCTTCCCAACCTTAATGATTCTATGAGGGACAGGATTGTGCCCCTCTGGTGAGAGCCAGGGAGTGAAAAAGGCTGGTGGGATTCTGGTAGAGAAAGGGTTGCTTTGAATTGTTGGAGTGTTTAAGATAGGACATGATGAAGAGATGGTTTAAAAGCAAGGTCATGGGAGGAAAAAGGTCTTGGGACTCTACCACTGCTCCAGAGAAGGGCTACAGGTGGATGCTAAGGACCAGCTGATGTCACCCTGCATGGGCCACCACTTGCCTTTGTGCCCTTGATGCCACTGGAGAGAGCAGCCATTGCCAGCAGACAGGTTCTCCTTCACCAGAGACCAGGGGTCAGTAAGGTGTCAGGAGAGGGTGCAGAGCCCACCCTGCACCTCTGCACCCCTCCTGTTGCCACAGCCCCAGCACATGCCCAGGTACCAGGAGAAGAGTCCCAGGGCTCTGTGTGGGTTCTCAGGTACAAGCTGCTCAGGGACAGGTCATGGCTCACTACTGTTTTCCACCTGAACACAGGGCTGCTTGACACAAAAGGGAAGAAATAAGGACAACCACCTTCATCCTTTAATGCTCTGGGATCTTACTTACAGTGTACACAAACATCTGTACCCCTTGGTCTCCCCTCCCCTTTAAGCTAGCATCACTCCAATGGACTGATTTCAATGGATCTCTCTAGTAAAAAACCATGTTTTGCATTCTTTATTCACGCCAAATGAATGCACACATAGACAGCACCTGCTGTTGGGACGGATAGTAGCTACACACTGCTGTTGATTAATATGCTGATTAATGAATATAAAGGCGCTGATTAATGAATATAAAGGCACTGATTAGTGCCTACTACCTCTGTAAACTGACATTCACAAAACCATACAGTTGCTGTAGAGATGGGACAGGCTGAGTTGATGATTTTTTTCCTTAACCACCTAGTAACATGCTCATTCAGACAGTCCTATCCTGAATCCTTTGGAGATGACACCATTTTCTGAAGCTTCCCTTACACTTACTTTCAAAGAGCTAAACTTTTTATTGAGGGCGGTTCCTTCTCATTAAACTTCTCTTGCTTTAATGGTGAAGTAAAAATATTGCAAAGTAGCTTACATTTGTCAGACTGACTGGAACATAAAGCCTTCCTGAAAGATACCTGCAACTATCGACTGTAATTTTGTAATTAAGGTAGAACAGATGTTTATTTCATTTGTTTCTTAAAATACATTTGATTCTGTTTTGCATCACTGCCCAAAAAATAGCTTCAGGTGCTATTTAAAGTAATATATTTTTCTTGAAAGAGGAACAGATATGTATCCAGAAAGTTAACCCCAAGGTACATAGTACAAAAATGAACCCATTCATTGCCTTCATTATTCAGCACAAGATACATGCTCATGCTTTCAATATCTCTAGGCTGAGATTGTTTGCAACATTTTGCTATAAACCTGAATCCATGATGAGTGAAATATTGCTTTAATCTTTGAGAATGATTTTTCTAGCTGCAAAGCCACTGATCACAGCCTGGAAGACACACTCAGTGTGATGTTGCTCTTTATTGTTACAGGTACAGAGCTCTGATTTGGCAATGCTGCACACTCAGATCATCAAACATTTACGGGTCAGGAAGAACTTTTCAGTCTTTAACATGGTTACAAATGGTTGTTGTCAGAATGCAATCATTATAAGCAGTCTGATCTCAATGGAGTCCTATGGTTTTACTTTGGATAATAACAGCAAAGTCTTACCAACTGCTGATGGAGGTACCACGGGTTAGTTTATGTTCACGTTGGAAAAGCAAAGCAGTGCTCCCTCCCAGCACCGACAGATCCCTCTTGTCCTTTCCAAAGCTGTTTGTCAGGTTGTCCCCATCGATAGGCTTAGCGCCGACAACAGCTCACAGTTTATTTGCAGCTTTGAAGCCTGGTCCTATAGTGTTTCTCTTCTGACAGGAGATGAATAAAGGTGTCACTGTGGGAGACTTTTAGCCGGCTGCTATAAAAAGGGCCCTCCTTGCCCTCACTTGCAAGGTCCCCGAGCTCACTCTTGGAGCTTGCAGCTTTCCCCTCAGCTGAGTTTAGTTCCATCAGCTCCAATTCGTGCTTGGCAGCCGTTTCTAAAACCCTCTGTTTGTTATAGTACCTGACAAAGTTGTTAATGATAGGGTGGATGGGAAGGGCAATAGCTATTACTCCGCAAAGAAAACTGATGGCAGCATTCAGTTTTCCTAGAGTTGTTTTGGGGTATATGTCTCCATACCCAACTGTGGTCATGGTGATGATTGCCCACCAGAATGACTGAGGGATGCTTTTAAATAAGGTATCGGGGTGACTTTGCTCCATGGTATAACCCAGGGCAGAAAAGACAAAGATCCCAACAGCTAAGTACATGAGAAGCAGCCCCAGCTCCTTAAAGCTGCGTTTCAGAGCATAGGTCAGGGTCTGGAGCCCCGAGGAGTGCCGTGCAAGCTTGAAAATCCTCGCAATCCTCATGATGCGCAGTGCCTGGACCGCCTGCTGGACATTGCTCAGCTCCATCAGCTTGGCTCCCAGGTGAGTCAAGGTGAGGCTGACATAGAAAGGTAGTATGGCTAGTACATCGACAATGTTCATGAATGACAGGGCAAAGTGGAGTTTATTTGGAGAGGAGATGAGCCTCAGCACGTACTCCATGGTGAACCAGCCTATGCAGGCTGTCTCGATGCTGTCCAGGGTTGGGTGTTCCACACGGTTCCCCTCCGCATCTACGACCTGCATGTCTGGGATGGTCCCCACGCACATCACAACCGAGGAGATCAAAATAAACAGGAAAGACAGAACGGCAATCACTCGAGCTGGGTAGGATGATTCTGGCTTCTCCAAGAACTTCCAGATGCACTTTTGACATCTTTTCCAGCGGCTTTCGGAGGCATCCACTCCCAAGTCATCTAGGATCAATTGCACCCTTCGGGCTATTTCCTCCAGTTCCTCCTTTTTCTCACTCAGATGAGTTTTGCAGCAGTCATCCAAAAATTTAAGATCCACTTTCCAAAATTCCATCTCATTCTTGAAACAGATGGGGCATATTCCTTTCTTCATGTGAATTTCCCCAAAGTAGTACACATCAATAATACATTTGAAAGCATCTGGATCTCTATCAAAGTAAAACTCTCTCTTTCCAGGATCGTAGTCATCGCAGAGGGAGAATATGCTGTCGTATCCCCCTGACAAGCAGTTGAGCAGCTCTGCCAGCCGTGTTTCTGGGTACTGGTTCAGGCTATCACTGTAGAACACCTGCCTCACCCCACCGACATTGACTACGATCTCAATTTCTTCGTTTTTCTCTGTTATGTCAGTGTCCGCATCTGGAAACCTAAAGTTACCTGCCATTTTAATGGTATTGGATTCTAACTGATTTTCAGGCTGCCGTTCGTTTTCAAAGCCTTGTGGATTTAATTTCTCATGAAAGCAAATCGGCAGCGAATCAGCTCTGCTGCAAATGCCACCAGACCGCCTGTAGCGGTGGGGGAAAAGGCTACGGACACAGACCTGCGCTCGGGGAAGCCTGGTGAGGGATGCAACAAGCTGCAGTGAAAAGACAAGTCATTGGGCTGCCGTGCCTGAAAGCAGGAGGTTAGAAAGCTCCAGCGGATCGGAAATAGAAGAAGCCATTCAATAAAACTCACCCCTCTGCTCAGTGCTTGAGAGTCTTTTCGGGTCCCATTCTCTCTAAAGTGCTATTTATTCACAGGTTGGAAGTCACGGCCGAGAAATAAATCCTGTGCTCTGCTTACTGCAAAGTGGCTGACAGTTCTCGGGGAGGGCGAGCCCGCAGAAAACTGTTGCCGTTTCCCTCTTCGATGTTTCCCTAGAAAGATGCTTTTTGATTGGGCTTTCTCTTTCCGTTCTCTTTTTACTTTAAGGTCCTCCCGAGTTTCCCCGCTGACTCCCGCACACGGTCGGTGCGAGTGTGCAGAGCAGAAACTTGGGCTTGTTTTCCCGTCGCTGTTTCCCAACACAATGAGTCTGAGCTCCTTTCCCAACCCTACCCTCTTCTGGCGAAACCCAGCAAAGCACCAGCTGCAGCAGCACCCGGCTATTTATACACCCGCACGCCTGCAAGCAGAAGGCTTTCCAAGATGCCATGCACCTGAGTGATATTTTTTTTTACATATATTAAACACAATACATGATAATCTATAAATGAATTCAGAGCTGCAGTACAGTGCTTCTATGGGAAATACAGTCAAACAATTTGTTCTGATGGTAGAAGTCAGAGGGGGAAAAAAAACTGTTTTGGAATAAATACCCAATGTAAATCTTGCTCTGATGCGAGAGAAGAGTGATTCCCTGCCAGTACTTTGAGTTACTGTCAGCTCTGCAGAATCACAGAATCACAGAATTGAGTTGGAAGGGACCCTTAAAGGCCATCCAGCCCAACTCCCCTGCAATGAACACGGACACCCACAGCTCCATCGGGTGCTCAGAGCCCTGTCCAGCCTGATCTTGAGTGTCTTGAGGGATGGGGACCTACCACCTCCCTGAGCAACCTGTGCCAGTGCCTCACCACACTTACTGTAAAAACCTTTTCCTTATATCCAATTTAAACCTCCAATCCTTTAGTTTGAAGCCATTTCCCCTCATCCTGTCACCACAGATCCTGCTAAAGAGCCTTTCCTTCTCTCTTACAGCCCCTCTTCAGATACTAAAAGGCCACTCTCTGGTCTCCCTGGAGCCTTCCGTTCTCCACACTGAACTACCCCAGCTCTCAGCCTGTCCCTGATTTGTTATTGAGAACCAAACACAGTCCACAAAGCTTTCACTGTAGCTGTAGAGTCAGACTTTTCCTGCACTCTGTGCACACTCCCCAAAGGTCTGTGCCTTCAATAAGTTCTGACCTCTTTCCATTCACTGTCCTCTGAAACTGGTAAGATGAGGAGATCACTGAGGGGCAAATCAAGCGACAGCTTACTTCTCCAAACTCATGTTGATCCTCGGACAGAGAAGAGGGCTTTGATGTGCTCACTGTCAACGTACCACTCCGTGATGGGGAGTCCAGGACACACCGTGTACCCCATTTCTACTGATGGGGGATGAATGAGATGTTGTGCACCAGACCTCATAGAATCATAGAATCCTAAAATCACAAGGTTGGAAAGGACCTACAAGATCATCTAGTCCAACCATTACCATTGTTACCATTGCTACTAAAACGTGTCTCGTAGCTCCTCATCCAGGCATGGAGAGTGCACATGGCCTAAGTACTTTATGGTACCTTGAACATAAGTCATGACTCCCAGGGAAGCACAGGCCAGGATTTACATTGCTGCTCCAGGCCCTTTCAGAACTTGCGGTGACCATCTTTGCCTCTGAGCTCTCACATGAGGAAGGAGAGTAAGAACTTGCTGAAGAAGAGATGCATTGAAGAAATTTGTGAAGCAGAGGAACACAGTCCTTTGTCTTTCACACATCCGTGCAGCAATTTATAGACTAAAGCCTAAAGCCAAGTGGGAGAGGGTTCTTGGTGCTCTGTTCTTGTCATTCAAAACCCAGCTACCCAGGGAGGAATAAGACATGCATGAACCACAGCTCTATCACTTTCATTGAATGCCTGGGTTGGATCACTCACATCCATGCTTCAGAATGGCAGAGGGCAAGGAGCAGTACAGCAGGGTTTGAACACCTTATTCAAGTGACAGCCCAGGAAATTGTAATACCCATCAGCTTGCACCTGAGCCACACCATTAGTCTCTGCAGGTCACTGTCACCTCTCGCGTTCCCAAGGGTATGACATAAGGTAGAAGTAAAACGAGATGTAACTTGAATTTTGTTCCACATATATATTTACTGAGACTTGCAAACTTTTTGAGACAAGAGAAATATCTAGTAGACCTGGAAAAAGATTAGAGGCTCAGCAATAAATATTTACCCATCTAACCAGGCACTGAAATGAGACTTCCTTGCTTACCACCATGAATGGTCATGAATGGTTATCGAGATTTTAGCAAAATAAATGTGAAGGTGCCAATACCACTGACATGCTTACACAGATGACAGATGCAGATGAGGTTACTGACTGTCAATTTGTTCAAAATAAATTTGAGACCTGGGATAGTTAATTTAAAATGATGACAGGCTGAATTAGCGCGAAGAAACGGGTTTCTGGTCTCTCAACCCCAGATCTGACTGCCTCAGACACCTACTCATTGATTCATTGCAGTGATCTTTTGGCTTTTCTCCGGGTAGCAGTACCGAATCAAGGTATCAGTCCAACACCACTGACCCAAAAAGCACCACCTGCACTTCCAAAAATTCTCTTCTCCTTGCCCTGTAATTTTGCAGAACAAAAATAAAAACTCCTGCAAGATTAGTATGCACATTGTTCAGTTTGAAAGGTGAAATCATTTCCTCTCAAATGAGAAATCTCAGCACATACTCAAAAGGTTGGAAAGAAACTATTTTTGAAATGCCAGATTGGTCCTTATGAAGACTTTACTTATGCAGCTGCTAAAATCCTAGTGCTTTATTCTCCTGTCTTGCACCTTTTCAGAGCTCTTTACACCTTTCAGACTGACTGTCAAATATCAGCGATCTGATTGCATTTTGAATCTACTTGGACAAATGTAAATGATCCAGAGAGAGGGTCAAGGAAAATCAGAACGTATTAAGATTTTGTTTCTTAGTAGCGAAGACTGAGACAACCTCACTTGACAATTATTTTTTGTCAGACTTATCGCACAGCAGCAAACGACAGAAGAATGAATTACAAGTAATAATTTATTTCACTAATTTAATTCATTTTTCATCCATGAAAAGAGAGATTCTCTGATCTAATAATTTCAGTAGATAATTGGTGCCCTGCAACTCATTTAGGAGTAGTTTGCTGCAATTATTAAGGATTCAAAATTCAACTTCTGCTGATTTATTGGGACTGGACAAACAGGTCAGGCTGGAAGCAAGGAGAGCTGGGAACTGAACTCCTACAGATAATAAGAAACAGGGAGATGGCTTCTTTCAGCCTAGAAGAACAACTCACACAGATGTGTTAAGTTTTGGCTGCGGTTCTGACTGGTTCCTTCAGGGAGGTGAAGGATGGTCATCTGGATCTCAAGCCTTGCAGCACGATGGAAGGGCTCAGGAGAGCAATATCCTGGGTTGCTGGGATCTTCTGGAGGACTTGGATCACCATGGGGTGGTCCACAAGGTGTAGCAGCACCTCAGGGCTCTACAAAGTGCTTGGAGTTGTGTCTGCTCTCCCAAGTTCAAAAAAGATTAGGGCCCTCGCTATGACTGTCCAACAGAGATAAAATAGAATATGTCTAATGCCATATGGTTGATGTGGACGATTTCCAACCCCTGTTTGGCAACCAGGAACCATTCCTAATAGGCAGGTTTCAGGCAGCCACCTATATTGAACACTACAAAGGTTCTCCTAGACTAGATGGAGACAAGTAACCAGTTGGTCTCAGTACCCAGAAGCACCCTTGGACTGGTCTAGATCATACTGAGGTGAGCTGAGTCACCTGCTGCCATTGGGCATCTGCTTTTTAGTTCTTCTTATGATTTCCAAGTAGTTCTTCTTACGATTTCCAAGCTAGGTACAATTGTGCAGCTCTCAGAGACTGTAGAACTAACAGCAGGTTTGGATGACAGTGGATCCTAAACAATATAACAATCAGATATCTACTCAGTATAACTGCTTTCTATTCAATACAACCAGACATTTCTGCTTCGTCACATAAGGCTTTTATGTGACACCCCCAAGACTGGAACTGTGATGGATCCAGCAAGAAATCTCAGTACCTAACATGCAACTTATTTTCAGACAGAATCATTTAGGTTGGAAAAGATAATTAATATCATCAAGTCTATCCAGTCGCATAACACTAAAAGTCCACATCTAAGCTCTATCCTTAGACACCAAATCCATACCTTTTAAATTCCTCTGAGTTTGGCATCATCTCCCTGAGCAACACTGATGGTTAGGAATGTAAGGCTCTGAGGAGACCTTATAGTGGCCTTCCAGTACCTGAAGGGGATGTACAGAAAGCTGGGGAGGGACTTCTTGTAAGGGTGCATAGAGGCAGAATGAGGGGATATGGCTTAAAACTGGAAGAGAGTAGATTTAGACTAGATGTTAGGAAGAAGTTATATACTGTGAAGGTGGTGAGACACTGGAAATGAAGCATGCCTACCACTAGCTGATATTTCTGGCTATGGGTGACTCTTTCTAGTCCCTTGATATGGAAAAAGAAGGGCTCACTCAAATGCAGACTTCGTGAAACTAAATTTCCCCATTTTTTTGCACACCAGTCTGTATCTTTAGGATTGATATTTCAGAAATAATAGATTACGAAATCTCTGAACAAAGATGGGTATCTCAGAATAACTCCAACTTGTGAATCTGGTTCTATGTCTCTATCTCTGGCATACTCACGTATTTCCCCATGGGTATTATTTCAGAACAAGTCCCTTCCTAGTTTATTTTCACCACTCTTAGGCACATTAGCTCTTTTTTCAAGTTCAGAATTATACATAACCAGTCAATTTGTTCTAGCAGATCTTATAATTAAATCCTTATTAAAAGATGGGTAATAACTTGTTATACATTTTAATTGGCCTTACTTTCCATTTGACATTAATGACTCTATTTTCCCATACAATTAAACCTGCTTTAAGTGGCCACTCAGGGGACAAGCCAAATCTCTGACTTAATGTAAATGGCTTGAAGTAAATAGGATGTAGTCTCCACTGCAAAAAGCTAACAGCTGGGTTCAAATTAAGCAGATCAGTGAATCATGACTAGGATGTGAGATGGAGATGCTGTAAAACTTTTTAAGACCCTGTCTTGTTTTTGGTCTCTCTGTTTTGAGAGAGGACTGGAAACCTGCTTTCTAATTCAACATGCAGCCCTCCACAGTGGTTGGAGTTGGAGTAGTGTTTAATAATACTCTGCCCAAGCTATGACTCTTAATTCTGTGCAAGAGTAGAAGTTTAACTTATACTGTTTCACAATAGAAGGGTTTTAATATGAACTGGTATTTTTATTGTAGGCAACCAAAATAAAGGATATGATTAAATCAGTCACATAAAACATAGTCAAAAGCACTCCTGTTTGTGTGTTCTGAGAGCAAGGAAAAATAGGAAAGTATTTTCTGGTGTGAAAAGGCTGCATAGGAAAGCAGTAATATATATATATATATGTATGTGCCATCAATATGCCATAATAAAAATAAAATACTTTCATTTATCCTAGAAAATATTGCAGTGCTGAGGAAAATATAGGCTTCACCAGAGCTACAGTTCTCACAGGCTCTTGTAAATATAATTTTCCATCTTTCAATGAGCAGAGTGTGTTATGGGACACAGAAGAGGAAGGTGTGTAGGCAGTCGTGGAGGTGGAGTTCATATCCTCGCAGATAAGAAATTAATCTTATGGCACCCATGGAATAGTCTATGAATGTTTCACTTCGTCAAATCCCATAGGACTTAGAGATACTGCAGGAGGCCTTGAGCACTTTGTCAATGCTCTCCTGCTGCCAGTAGGCAAAGCAAAGAGGCAAAGCAAACTCAGTTTCCCATTGTACTCAGCGTCTGCATTGGAAGCTGTAGGGAAGCATGTATGTGCTCTTGTTGCCTTTGAAAATGAAATCCAGACGTCTGCGTGGACTTACCCTAAAAAAGTGATTTTAGCATCTCCATTTTTTTCTCTTTAGCTTCAGTTAGTAAAACTTGTTAATTCAAGTGGGATTCTGAAGATGTATTAAGTCAATCAGAACTACAGTTTCTGAACGTAAATGATGTATCAGAAATAATTTTCTGGCCTTTCTCTGGACACTGGTGATCAGGCAGGTTATTTGCACATCATATTTCTTCAAAGCTTGCAAAAACACTTCTAATTTGGCAAACAGATTACAAATAAGTTTATACATTATCTGAATGGCTCTAAAGGCAACTCATGTTCCTGAATGAGCTGTCTAGACAATGGGTGAGTCAAGCCTTTCATCCATTCTGTTTTATACAACCATCAGTTCTGCTCAGCTAAGATTTCATTTTACTTTACTAAAAATGAATGCCTTTCATTACTACGTGCTGTTTAATTTAACATTTTGCATACTAACTCACTTTGCCCAGGATAGAGCCTGTTTGAACAATGTGATGCATACAATATGGGTTCATTGTGCGTACGCCCAGTGTCCTCAAAGACAAGATTATAGAATTCAAGACATCCCATTCAGAGGAAAAAAATAAGAAAGAAAGAAAGAAAAAAGCTAAGGAGATGAAAGAAAGTTCAGTGATGAATGGAAAATGCTGCTGCTCAGCCCTTTCTTTATTGCTATTCTGTGACATTTGCAATTGTTCTGTCTGGATGAGTAACAAAGACTTCATTGCTTTTGCTCAGCTTCACTGCGAATTGCTGCTGCTGACACTAGTTAATCTCAGGACAGCTAGAGGTTTCTGGTTCTGGGAGTGGGTACATTTCAACTGCCCTCCATATCAACACTTCTCTCGGGTGACCTTGAGAAAAGAGTCCCTGCCTGGCATCTACTACATGCTCTAGCCTCATTTTTTTTTTTCTCCACTAACCATCTCCTTCAGCTTCTGTGCAGTAAGTGAGACTGTAATACTAGAGCTGAGGAAGAATGACCCACCAGATCAGCCTATCCCCTATACATTTTGCCATAGGTCACTGGACACATGCTACATACAGACAGAAATTCTTGTGCTAATGGAAACTTGGTAATTATACTGAATATAAGAGTAATAGCATCATCTAGATTGGAAAAGTCCTTTACAATCATCAAGTCCATCCGCTAGCTTGACCAACGAAGTTTAATCACTCAAGTATGTCTATTAGTGCCACAGCACATGGATCATCCTCCAGGAGTGAGGAATCCAACAATTCCATTTCAGTACTTGGCCACCCTCTTCATGAAGAAATCCTTCCTAAAATTCATCTGCATTAGGATAGAAACAGCAGTGCAACCTGCTTGTCAAATCTAAAATCTTAGCCTGTTTGTGCTAAATACTCCAGTATTTATATGGTATTGTTAAAAAATGGCTCAAATCTCTGGACGGTGTCCCCCGAATCCTTTTAGTTGGCAATAAGCATGAAAGTTGTCACATCTGAAGACAGGTGCTAGTTGCACACAACCCCACAAATGTGACAAACATGCATTATTATCGGTTCCTACACAACAAAATAATATGGAAATTAATTACCTATGCCTAGAAATGGGCTTTACAGATTGTGAATGAGATTTTAAAAGCAATTTTCAATGGTTCATCATGGAGGTTTGACCTTTGATTCATTTGAGAACAGAGCTAGATACAGTTACACCACTATAAATATTCAAAATAATTTATTATTAATGATTACAGGTCCAGTTTCTTCTCTTATCCTGGTTTTACACTGGTGTACTGAAGGCAGAACCATATCCTACATGTTTTATACATTTTGCAATAAATTCCTAATGTACTCGAGGGGGGAAATAAATCAGAACTTTACACAGCTGTGTCCTGGTTCCTCAGCTCCACATTCTGTTTGAGATTTCCATTTCAGAACTCGTGATAAACCATTTACTGATCAACCATTCACAGTTTCTATTTCACTCAGTTCTTGAAGTGCACTCCTTCCTTGTCGGGACTGATAACTATTAATTAATTTTAAAGAAAGCTATACAGAAAACAGAAATCTAGGAATTTTTCAGTGTTCTGACAGTTCATTGAGATACATGAGAAAGAAAAAGTAATCTGGATTGTAAAATTTTTGCTTGTATTGGCATGTCAAAGAAATCTAAATATACGTCAGTTCAAAAATTTGTTAGCAACACTGACATTTTACACTGTAAAAATACTTGTATTCCATATATTAGATATAGCATGCTAATATTGGGCTTTAAATACAACATGGTTTGTGCAATACAGTTTATAAGTAAAAAGAATTCAACTGAAAACTGAAATTAAACGTTTTCTCTCCCATGATAAATATATTATGGCACTATGAAAACAGTTTGTCTCCACATGAGGGTATGTCTCAATTAAGCGATTTTATTGTAAATTTTGGCAACTTTCAGTTTCACTCAGATGTGTTTTCTGACATCAGTTTCCTCTGTCAAAATAATTATCAGTTCTATTTCCAGTGTGCGTCACCAGTAATTCTGATGCTGACGACATTCTTTGCTTCTCTTTGCCAGACCCCTTCTTAGAAATTGGAAATGACAGATGGGAGTTGTAAGAGGAAAAGGATCTTTTCTGCATATACAGCCACAGGGCAAGAGAAAAAGTTGACATCCTCTACATAGATATTTACTCGCTGTCGCCTTTATTTACTCTGTAGCCCCTCTTGTCCTATTAAACCTGAATCCTCTACAGTTGCTCTCCATGTGCACATTTTTCAAGAGGAAAGAACGTCCTCAACAAAAGCCCTGGGGTGTTTGTTAATGAAGTGCTCTTCACATCGATCAAAGAGTAACAAAGCTGATCCATCCACTACATGTGGATGCAGATCTCCAAAGCAGCTCAAAGTCAATAAAACACCAGAGGAAATGATTTCTATTGTGTCAGTATATGAATGTAACAAAAATTCAAATCAAGATCTTAGAAAAAAATCTTCTGGTTCCACCACAACCACTTTTCAACTGCAATGCTGCAGTATTAATGCAGAAATTTATAGTATGTAACAGACAAAACAATAAGTCCAGTGATAGAGATACCTCTCATGTGCTGTATCTCTATATTTTACAGATTCGTCCTTGTTTGTTTACCTATTTGTTTGCTTGCTTGATTGCTTTACTTTGCTTTGTTTTTATAGGAACATCTGAATTTCATCTACTGAAAACTAACTTCTGCAGAACTGTGGTTCCATCTGAGGCACAATGGCCCACCAGCCATGCATATCAGCTTAATAACATGAATCAGATGTGAGGTGTATCATAAGCTCTATCTGTATTAGTTCCTCAATGTACACTTTTAGTATTAGCAATGGGACATCCAGATTATGTTGTTAATACCTTGTGTTTTTTGGGCAAGCAAAAAATATGTAATTACTGCATGCACATATAGGAAAAAATTGTTTTCTGATAGAGTCACTATTAAGTTACTAATGAACTTGATGTATTCTGAAGGAATCCTGTATTGGGTTATTTACTGATAATCCTCATTTGGTTTTCAAGTCCTCCCAAAGCATCAAAGCCAGTGTTTCATAAACTGAGTGTAGACAGAAAATATAAACACAAACATGTGTATCTGCCAGGCTGGCAGCGATTCACCCAGACTTGCTGGTAATGTTCTCTACCCTGTCTTCCATGAACTCATTACAAGGACATCTTGGTTTAAAGACATAAAATTATTGCAATCATTTTTCTTATTGTCCTGCTTGGAAATTGCTTGCAAGATGATCCTACATTCCTTCAAATGTTTTCATTATCACTGCTTATTATTTATTGGTATTACAAATGTGCAGGTAGGTACCACTGGCCACTGCAAAATTATTACATAAATGAGCAAGAAGCAATAAAGAATGAATAGCAATCAAGAACAGAGGCAATATATCCATATGCTAATACTTTTTACCCACATGAACACCTGCAATAGTCTTTATGTGAATAAATACCTCTTCTTCCCACAGCAAAGCAATAGGATACCAATGGGTGATTTCAGTGGATCTTTGGAGTCAAGATCATGTGGACTTCTTTTAAGCACAAGGATTGATGTTTACTGTCAGTTGTGGGATGTTTCAGTTGTACAATGTAGGTTTTTTTGTCTGAATCTATAAATTAGTTTACCTATTACATGAAGAACACCGTGTATACTTTCTGTCATTCCAAAATAGGTGTATTTCTTCCCTTAGATAGAAATATTCATTCTATCTGAGATTACCCGTGGTGTGTGTTGGTGTCTGGTGGAGAAAATCAGAAAATAAAGTTTGCTGAAATTTCTCTTGCTCCAGACTGAGCTTGAAAAGTTTTTCTCCCCTAGGAATATAAAACTATTTGTTTGGTAATTGCCTCAGTTATTTTTTTTCAGGTTTTCCATTTTATTCTTAGCTGCATATTGGAAGAAAACCTGATGGTGCACTGACATCCACAAAAAGCAAAGCTTTATCTCCTATATCCTCATAGAAAATTCAGGCTTTGTGGTCTCAGCATTTCCATAGAACTGCAAATTCCCCAAGAGCACCACAGGGTTTCATATACCTTCTCCTTACCAGGAAAACAGCATTGAGACCTCAGTGTTGAGAGCAATCAAAGAGCAATCGGTGAGGCATGGAGTGCTAAACTTGTTTTGAGAAAATACCTGGATGCTTTCAACTTCTTATACAGAAAATTCTCTTTACACTGACACAATCACAGACAGGGAGAAATAGAACAACGTTACTTCTATTTATTAATAGTCAAAGAAGATTAATTTCCTGAGTTGCTGATTGTACCAAATCTTAATCCTAAAAACCACTGATGTCCAGTAATTAAATGTCTATAATTTTTTTTTTAAAAGTAATACAGTAGTGATTAAAAACCCCTACTGTTGTGTGATGAAACATCATTTTATTTGAGGTGATTTGCAGTTTTCTCTCAAGTGCAGCTACTTTGATCCCAAATCAGCACTTAGGCAAAGCATCTATCTATCTGCTCACTATCCCTACCATTCAACGTGTTAAATATGCTGAGTTCTTCTGGAGCACCTATGAAAGATTCTCCTTTTGGTGCTTTCCTACCTCCCGTTTCTGATGAACCACATCATCCCTTTTTTTCTCAGGCTTTCTCTACTTGCCCTCTGCCATGATACAGACACTATTTTTCTACAAAACTTCATCTTTGGCTTCAGTATCCTGTTTCATTTTTCATTAAGTGGCCAAATTTGCAGGCTTGAGAACCGAGCATAGAAAGTGATGTTGAGGTGCCCAATGTTGCTTGTTCAAAGACTTGGTGGAAGGCAAAGGATAGGAGGAACAAAACAGCAAGAAACTGGCAGCTATCTGCAACTTTGCCACACCATTTCCACGGGGAAAAAAAGCATTCATTTACCCCATGTTTTCTTTCAGAATCAGCTTTACAGTCTCCAGAGGCCAGTGGAAGAGATCAGTGGACATTTGCTGACAAATGAGATTCTCTTAATCCACCAACAAATGCCTGTGTACTGAGATCACATCTTCATGCCGGTCTGTAGTCATAAAGGAAGAGGTCAGCATTCAGGAATTGCAACAGAAGGGTGCAATGAACGAAGACTATTTTCACCACACTATTGGAAGGGACCATTCCATAAAATAAAAAATAAAATAAAAAAATAATAATAAAAAAAAAGATCCCCAGTTGTTTATCTGCAACTGTTATCCATTTGGATAGCACATGCCTTCTTATATTGGATGCAAATTTCCACTAATCCTACATTTGAAGGAAACTGCTAATAACTCACTGAAAACCCCAGCCCAAGAGAAGTGTTGGTTACTTGTGTCCAAAGCATCTGACTGTGGTCATGATAAACAGATTAGGTTCCCAGCTGGAACTGAGGGAAAAAGAAAAAAAATCATCTCATGTTTTTAAACCATTCCCTTGATGAATGTGTCTCATCTCTTCTGTACTCAAAAATCTCATTCTAGACAAAAGAGCATGAAAACATATAGTCATGTCAGATTCACAGCCAAGATACAAACAATAAAATCTGATGAAAGCTTTTGAGACTCTGACCCAAAACACTGGGCCTGTTTCACTCAGCCATCCCTTAATGCTTTGTGACTCTGTGTTTTCCAGGCATCAGTCACTGTGATAAGGTGGGCTGTCCAAAAACCAAAGGCAAGGAGCATTTGGTCTCGTTATTCCCATTAAAATGAAAAGTTGTTTTGTTTGTCCTCCCAGCTTGCTCCTGCGATCTTAGCAGGCTCCCTCAGCTGTAATACCTCTGCTTTAACTCTGGGACTTTGGATACACTGAATATTCTTATTATTATTATTTTGCTAGAATTTGCAGGTTCTCAGGCATGCTGCCATTTTCTGCACAAATACCACTACAAAAACCTTAGTCACCAATCTCAACACTCCTCAGTTGCTGTAAGAGAACTTTCATTCCAAATTTCTGATTTCAGGTACTACACAAAACTGATGAATTATTCAGAACTATATGTAACCAATATACACGCTCTAGACACTATCTAGTTTAACTGAGGGTGAATCCCAACAGAAACTGCAATTAAAATGAGAGAAGTAAATAGGAAGAATTAAACAACCTGTAAATTGGAGATAAATCTAAAAAATCTCTATCTTGCCCAACATTAATCTCAACGCATTTGCTGCTGGCTATCACTTTATGGCCACCTAAATTCTTACTATTAATTCAGAACAGCCCATGTTACTACATGAAGAACCGATTTTTACAACGATAGAGCGAGGGGAGATGATAGTTAATGCACAGCTAGCTTGACAGAGATGAAAAACCAGTGAGCTGTTGTCTATCTGATGCATGATGATCCCTGTGGTATACAGAAGCTTGGAGTACTTGTCCTGGGATGTGTTCTTGTGTTGGAAGGGACCTTAGAGATCATTGAATAAACCTACTCCAGGAAAATAGAAATGAGCCAAGGCAAGTATAGGCATCTGATTTGGGTGACTGGGTCTCAGAAGGAAATCTCAAAGAAGACTGTGAGGTAGAGCTGCCTGCAAGGAGCAATGATGAGGACAATCATCAGAATATTCCTTGTACAAATAAAACATTTAACAGCTGTCATAAGCAGATGATAGAAGTAGAATCTCTTTGAAAACACAAAGCAAATGTTACCCACAGTATACTGACTGAAATAAAACATCCATTCATGAGCAATCTGTGGCTAAGTACTCCATAAGACGGAGTTGAGCAATCACGGAAAGCAGTTGAACAGGAACATTCCCCTCTTACATGTAATAAGATCTCCTTTGATTCCATTTCTAGGGTGGGATGTTTGCATGTGCAATGGCTTATTTGTTCAATTCCTGTGCAAACAAAAGAAAAGTGTTTGTTTTTTGTTTTTTGTTTTTTTAAACTACCAGGTTAAATGTTCAGTTTCACACATTTGGGTATCAAGGATTTGGCTTCTGGAAGTCTGATTCCTTTCCATGCAAGTAAGCAGCTTTAACTCAGTGTGTAAATTTAAGTTAGTACTAACAGGTAAAAGAAAAACAAAGGTGCCAAGCTGATGATTAAAGAGTTAGTTGAGTAACATATCTATCCTGATAGCTTTTTAAAACCACATATGAACATTCCCCCTTCCAATTTTCCTATCTAAATTAGTATATTTATGTTTAAGAGAAAGTATCTGCTTTTGTAAACACAGATTCTCTCATCTTGTAGGAGGGTTAGAAATGCTCCCATACATCACAGAGAAATACAGTATGTGGGTGGTAATTTTCTCCAAACATTTTATCAGACAATTCTCAGACAGCTTGGATTATAGATTTTCTTGCCTAGTTAAAGAAGAATAACAATAGTGCTGTTAAAGCTATTGAAAGATAATAGCTGATACCTACAGAGCTAGAGAGGGTTGGGATTGTGGGAGAAAAATGGTTCTTGTTTAGGCGATGGAACCTAATCCTGTAATGTGCTGAGCTACCTCAGTTCTTCTTTCAGTCAGTGGAAAGAGCTCAGCCTAGGCTACCTGCTGTAGATAAATTTTGGTTTCTTGGTACCTGATCTGTGAAACATGGACGACTGAAAAAAACCTAGGGAATTCCAGGTTAAGGATCTCCAAAACCCGGGCTTTAACTGCACAGTTAAATCAAGGAAGGTCTGGTGGGCGCAGAAGGATTGGAGTTGATGGCTGCACCCACAGATCTGCATCTCAGCAAGGCTGAATATGGAGCCAATCAGCTTCAGAGCCTGAAGCAAGCACAGCTACATTACCTTAATCACCAAGCAGCTTCTATGTGGTGCACCTGCAGGGCACAGCACATCGTGAACCTGGCCTTTCATTGTAAGGCTCTGCTACACTCACGCCTCACCTTGACCTACTGTCAGTTGTTGAAATACAGATAAAAATGGTTCACCCACTATGATAAATGAAAGTAGTTGTGATCACCTAAGAAAAGAATGAGATGAACTAGATCACAATCTCACAGTCTTTTGGCTTATCCAGGTGCTGGCCCTATTTCTAAAATGCTCGTCTTATGAGCCATTAATAAAGATACCTAGTTATACAGTAAGGAGTGAAAAAAATCATAAAATTGACAGTAAAATTAGTATAAAAAACAAATACATTCTGTATACATTCCTTGTGATGATGTTCAAATATGTCACAATACGTTCCTACATTTTATCGTTAAAATAATGAACACCACAGATCTAAGGAAGTAGAGGCATGGAATGAGAAAAAGTATTACAAATTGAGCTTGATCAAGAGGGAAAGAAAAAGGTCCTGCCTCAGGTCCTGCAGCTAATACAGCCATTATACACTTCACACTAAAACCAGGTTGCCTGTATATTCTCAAATTCAACATTTAAAACCAGAACCTTCATGCAGTTCCTTGCACAAATGCATTTATGACTCACTGAGTAGACCAGTGTGGTAATGACCTCTTAAGCCTGTCCAGAAGGACCTAAACATCATATTCTTGGTCACACCCACCAACACATACATAGGTCTCAGACATCACTGGGCATCTTGCTAGGCACAAGATGCCCAGGTCTGACAATAGATGTAGCCCTAAGAACAGGCCTGATGAATTCTGCTACATACTTTCTTTGGGATCTGGTTGAACTCCTAAACTAATGCCTCTAAAGACAAACAGTTTCCCATAAACTTCCATGGGAACAATGATTTTTGAAGAAGAGTAAGTGTGTGAGACTGAGGGGATTGATCAGGGACTGAGCTACCCTGATTCAGATACCTTATCTGTGCCTGCAGTTTAGATACTTAAATGAGGACTGAATCAGTCGTGCAGAAATCCAGGCAGACAGGATCTTCCTTTGAAGATATCTCACTACTGACTGTATAGGAAATATCAGATCTTTTTTTAGGATGACTGGCTTGCTTTGGCATTTAAGATGTAGCACTTTAGATGTCTGCAGTTAGATAGACCGGATTTCATAGTTTACGTACCTCAGTGAATGTGAATTGTATAATTAAGTTCTAGCAAGGCTCACAGACTCTGTGGTTAGCTTGCTTGTGCATTTCTGGGCAGGCTGTACATAACTATAGTAGTTCTGTGTCCACTTGTCTATCTGAGAAAATTCAGCCATTTGGCTGTGCAGAAACCAAGATTACAGTAAATCTGTCAGTGAGTGGAATCTATGGTGGGCCACTGAAGTCATTAACATTAAATTGCACAATCAGTTTAGCCGATATGATGACATCCACATGATTCAATTGCAAGACAGACAAATGTTTAGGAAGTATGCGGATATTAAGATGGAAAGTGAGCTGTTTTCTTTGAACTATTATTGTAATTTAAAAGCACCATCTGCGTAACATCAAAATAATGTTTGGTTTTTTTCTTTTATTGTCCTAATTCAGAAAAATGCTGTATGCTTCCACGTCTGACAGAAACAACATGAACTTTTCATCTTGCAAAAAGACCTGTTCATGAGCAAAGAGCAGACTGAGGGAATTCAGTCAAAATAACTCAGTGGATTACACCAAATAAATACACCTGAGAAAACTGCAATCTTCTTTCAGGAACATACAAAATCAATAGTGAACTGGTCTCTTCACTGCACTTGGATGTCCAAAAAGGTGCAAAGTAGAGTCAGTAGTATCTCATGGAAAGATTCTCAAATGTAAGAAAAGATACGGGCATTTTATTCTCAATCTTTCACTAAAAGTTGTTGTTGAGTGTATGCAAGTACAATGGTCTTCAAAATTTGTGAGTGGGATAGACCTCACCTAGCTTTAGATGTTTGCAGTGCTGACAGCTACATCTGAGCCCATTGCTTTTGGCTCACTTTGTAGTTAAAGAAGAGCAATAGGCAATCTAGGGTGCAATTCAGCTGTCCTATTTAGGAGGCCTAATTTTAGGTAAAGATGAATCACATTCCAGAAGTGTCTATGTCTCTCCATCAACTAGAGAGGGAGCCGAGATATGAGGTTTCTGCAGCTTATTTTTTCTCAGTGAATGCTGCTTTAGAAATCCTGAATCTTAATGCTCACAGATATGGTTTTAAACTGTATAAACAGAGAAAGAATAAGTTAAATATATATATATATTCTTGAGGAGGCTGGAATAGCTTCAGAAGACTGAAGGCTACTTCAAAACTGTCCTGATCCAAAGTTAGGCTGGTGCTTAGAGTCATAATGGCAGAAAAGAGAACTTCAACTAAAGAACCATGGAGAGGATTGTTTTACGGAAAGGCTTCTCACCTGGCTGGGAATCCCTTTCCATCCCCACACCCTTGTTATCTGAGCTCCCAGCACTGCCAGCAGCAATTTCTGCTCCTCCCTGTGTTGCAGAAAACTATTTGGGGTGAGGCATCGTCTAATAGGAGAACAAAGGGCATAAGCAATCAAAGTATTTCGAGAGCTCTTCTTGCAAGCTTCATGTAAATCGTTTTCTGATTCTTCAGTCTAATTTTATTGGCCCAATTTTTGTCCCCAAGTTGCTCCTATCTTAAATAGGAGGAAAACATGGCCTATTTTAAAGTTTTTCATGCATGAATTTTGCATTATATACTGGAAAAAATCCCAGTATCTTTCCCTTCTTTAGGCATACACTAGAGGGGAAAATTGTAGTTAAATGAAAAGAGTTGAGTGTGTTCCTATGGATGATGCACACTCTGCTCACCTTTGTGCATGAAAGGTGGGGGTGAAAGATGATGCTCTTTATCTGAAAAGCTAAGAATGGCAGAAATACTGAGCATGAGGTCTTTTATGGACAAAAGCTTTTAAAGTGCAACCAAATTATTTATGAATGGAAGTGAGGCTAAAGCACCTCTGCAGAAAAGCTCCTAGGAGTCCTGGTGGACTCCAAGCTGAAAGTGAGACAGTAACATGCCCTTACTGCTACAAAAACTAACGGTGTTCTGCCCTGCAGAGGGCCAAGCATTGCCAGCAGCAGGTCAAGGGAGGTGATTCTTCCACTCTACTCAGTACTGGTGAGGCTGCAACTGGAACAGTGTCGAGTTCTGGGCTCCCAAGTACAAGAGTGACCTGGACATACTGGAATGAGTCCAGCAAAGGGCCACCAAGATTGTGAAGGGTCTGGAGAGCCTCTTATACAGAGAAAGGCTGAAGGAGCTGACACCCCTCAGCTGAGACTTCTCAGATGGAGAATGATCTAGGTATCTCATCAGTGTACATAATTATCTGAGCGTGCAGAGAGGATGGGGCCAGGATAAGAGTCAATGGGTACAAGTTAGAGCACGGAAGGTTACTTAGCATGGGATGTTACTTCTGGGCACCAGGAGCACTTCCATGCAATGCGGGTGATGGAGCACAGGCTACCCAGAGTCTCCAAAAGCCCCTGGCCATGGTGCTGGGCACTGTGCTCTGCATGTCACTGTTGGAGCAGGGCTGTGCCTGATGGACACAGACTGCACTGCCCACCTCAGCTTCTGTAAAGAACACAAGAGTACTTTTAGGCTGTAAGGGGAACCAATGTCCTGCTGATGACTGATATGTTTTCAAGTGGCAGTTCTGCTCCTGTCGTTACGGGGCTATGTACTTTTCATGAGAAATGGGCAAATAAAATTGAGTTTTACAAACCCAGGGATGTGTTCACATCAGCTGTCAGTGTTGTAGCTCCAGCTTTTTCAGCCTAGCAATGATGAATGTGAGGCCTGATGTGAAAAATGGATACTGCAACCCCACCAAAGTCAGGAGAACAGAGGCTTGTTCAGGAATAAGACCAGAAATGCAAAGAAACAATTTACAGTTTCTAAAAGAATTTGCTTCATGTTTTTCATTCTTCTGCAGTCAAACCAAACAGAAACTTCATCAGATACAGCAAATGCCACTGTCAGTGACAAATGTCACTCCACTTATCTTGTTTTATTTTATCTTCTAAACAGCCTATTATATTTTATGACCTTTCAATTACAAGTTCCTGTTATTATTTGAATTGCTGTAAAACTGAACAACCTCCTTATGCTCAGAGCAGCTTGTAATTAGTGTTCCTTGAACTTGAAAGATGAAGTCTATTAAAAACATGGAAATATTAAAGCACAGCATCTGGGAACTCGCGTATGTTTGTCTTGCAAGGTGGCCTTCAGATGCCAGGGTCAAAAAGAGACTCTCAGCTATCACATAAAAGAGCTTATGTGGTCACAGTGAAGCTGTAGGATTTCAGAGAACTTTTATACTTTCTTGGGAACTGTTTCACACTTAGCTTTTATTCTGTTTTTAGAGTAAGAAATAATAATAATAGTAAAGAAATAAAAAATAAAAGAGCTAAAGGAAAGATAAAGAAAAAAAAAATCCCTAAGGTTTTCTAAGTTATAGCCGTTCAAACTGAGTTTTCAATTAGGTTTATAGCCACAGCATCAATAAAACTGAAAATATGAACATAAAAACTTTAATCTGAACTCAAGATGTTTTTTTACTATGCCAGCTGTCTCAGTTTGTGAAAACTCCATCATACTAAGAGGCCTGCTGGAGAGCCATTTCTGCTTAACTATGGTTTTGTTCCAACTCATAAGAAATATAAGGATTTCTTGCAGGAAGAGAAGTAGAATACAAAGTTGGGGCTTATCTCTCTTCCAAAACTGAAGAGTCCTGAAATGGCCTACATCATTTTCCTCTCCACATAGCTGTAAGACACAGGTCTCTGTTCTATCCAGATTCCCATTTGAACGAATATACTACACTAGCTAAGGGCTGTTTTCCACTTTAATAACAAATATTCTGTCAGTAACAATCTTGTATATGAAACAGGAGCTTTTGAGTATGTGTTATATGAACAAGAGTAATTGGAGCATAACAATTGCTGTTAACAAGTAGCAGCAGATCTGAAATGTTTTTTGGAGGTGGCACTACTGAAGAAAAGAAATCTAAATGATACGTACTGCTGCATACAGTGCTTAAACACAGCACTGTGTAAGGCAACAAATTGAGCTCAGTGCCTTCCTTGGATATTGGAGGGGTGAGGTTGGCACAAAGCCTGGGATTCAGCTCCACGTGTACAGCTCTACTTCAAGTAGACCTGTTCTACTTCAAGTGTAGGTGTTCAGAGGAAGGGCATGAGGTTAAGCAGTAGAGTCAGGTGGGATTTAAAATAGCTGCATCATGCCTGTGGTACTGGCAGATAAGGAAACTGACCTAAGAGAGACATGCTCACGTCTGCAAGAGCTGCCAAGGGCAGGAGGATACACCAGGGCACATCAAGCAACACTTACAGCCTATGTTTAAACAAACAAATGCAGTTTCTTTGTCAAAATAGTCAGCAATTATACTGTAATAGTCATCATTCCACTGTGTTAGGCAAAACATAGACCCATAGTCCATTTTTCTTGTGATCATAAACACTGCTATAACAAGACCATTTGCTATGATGAAATACCTCCAAAAGAGTATTACAAGACCATTTGCTATGATGAAATACCTTCAAAAGAGTATTTTGTTTAACATGATTTTCAGCACTGGAGAGGATCAGCAAAACTTGCAAGATTTGTTACCTGCCATCTTGATTTGAATTATTTCCCCTGTACTGCATTCACTCTCTCATGGAGCTGACCCAATAAGAATGTATCTGGATGCCAAAACTTGATAGAAGGCCAAAGAAGGCTTGTTTTCTAAGGGGCTGGCAACAAAACTGGTTGGATCTCAGTGACTCTGCAATCTGCTGATTGCAAACAAGCAGCCTGAGTGTCAATGTGCCCTCTCCATACCCCATGTAACTTTGTAAAATCATTTTAGTCTTCCTTTGCAATCTTCAGCAGTAATTCTCTGACGTTTCAGCTGAACTCTTTCCATGTCATAAATATATTGACAATATCCTTGAATATTTCAGTCTCAGATCTCATCTAGATTTGCCTGTCATTTCCAGGGGTGTGTGGCTCATTTGCTTAAAATGAATGGGTTGCATCCTTCCAATAACAGGAGTCATTAAAAACAGATATGATCAGAAAGCAAAGAGAAGATATAGGAGGAACATGAAAGACAGGAATGAAGACAGCAATCCCCTCATCCTTCCTCATTAAAATGAAGTTGGGAGATGTGACGAAATTGAGAGGCAGACTTTTTAAAGCTGTGTTCTTTTCCTATAGTATGCAGTTGTCAAAAGACACTCTTTGAACATTTTGTTGTCTCTGTTATGTGTATGCTCCTCAAGGCAGAGGTTGGTTTTTCTCCTTTTGGAAAGCAGAGATCATCCTGAATGTGCCCTTTGCAAAACATAATGAAAAAAAAGGACGATTCATTTCATATAGATATCATAGAGTCATAGAACATCTTGGGTTGGAAGGGACCTCGGAGATCACCCCTCCTGCCACATGCAGGGCTACCAACTTCCAGATCTGTACTAGACCAGGCTTCTCAAGGCCCCATCCAACCTGATCTTGAAGACCTCTAAGGACAGAGTATCCACAGCCTCTCTAGGCAGCCTGTTCCAGCACCCCACCACTCTCTCTGTAAAGAACTTCCATATGTTTAAGTATTACATGTGGTTCAGGAAAAGAATGAGCACAATAACTGTTTCAGCAGCAAACAAGGGATAAAGCAGTAATGACACCTTCACAGGTGCATGGTGCTGGCTAATGTGCATGGTGTACTGCCTAAAGGATATGGATGTTTTTTTCTTCTTCTCCCTATTCACTGGTACAACAGCCAGGGGCATGCCAAAGAATAAGGAAAGAAAAACCCATTTTAAACAATCCTCTGGAGCCTGCAATCATCCACATCACTGACAAACAACTCATCTGGGAGCACAAAACATTCCTGCTCCTTGCGGCACTGCTGTAGACACAGATGCAGCATTTGCAATCTATTTGTTTTCCAGTATGGGGCTGTATTGGCTTTTTATCTGGCCAATGGCACTGCATTAAAAGAAAATAAAAATGAATCTCCTTCTTGCTGAAAATAGTACAGAGGAATACGTTTTGTGCTCACTTCTGTAGGGAACCGTGTGAAAACAAATTTTTCTTCCTCTGGATTTACTTCTCCAGCTATCGAGCTCCTATGCAGAATAATGCAAAAATGTGCAAAGCTGATCCATTCCCAGAATAGGAAAGAGGGCACGATATAGAACAGAGCTCTGTATCCATGCTACGACTCCTAGCTCTAAGACATGCACCAGCAAAAGTCATATTTACTTACTGCACTCTCTATTTATTCCCTCTGCCTCGTGTAACAAGGAGGGATTAGGGTGTTGTGCATCAAAGGGAATGAGAATATCTCTGGGGCCAGAGAGCAGATACTTCATGCTCCTGCTCTATGCTATGACTGAAGCCTGAATGCAGCTTACTGCGAGTTGTTTGCCATTGCCAGATATGGTGAACATGCAGAGACTGAATTCCACGCTTGCTTTTAGCAGCCATGTTTAAGCAATTATAATATTAAGTGAAGACTATTTAATCCAATTAATTAAAGGCTAAATGTATATGCACATATGAATCCGTGATACCGGGTGTTGTGTGCTATTAGTAACTGCTTACTTCAGCTGGAAAACAGTTGATTGGAATAACCATTGATTGCAGTGGGAGGATTGTATTAATATCCCTAAGGAAAAAGAAACTGATACATTCAGGAAATTGTAATCGTGAGGCCTTTGAAACTGGAAGAAATGAAACTAAAGGAATTTACAAAATTTTGGAGACAGAGACAAGCCTATGAGTTGATCTGAGCTATCTGAATTAAAGATATATATTTGTGCTTACATATTGATCCAGGTGGAAAGAAATCATCTTTGACTATAAAATCCTTTCCTGTCTATCTCTGGCATGACTAAGGGATGGGTAATGGTAGCTTCATACTCATGAGATGGGAAGACAAAAGGGGATGATGAAACTTGAAGCACAAATTAAATACACTTGAAATTACAATGTGGTGGTCATATGGAGTCATATTTTATATCACTTTCTGAACAAAAGCAATGTTATAGAAAAAAATATATACAACCACAGTTTTATTTTTAAAATGTATTAAAATATAAAAGAAATTATTGTTGAAAACATGAACAGGGTGTCCGAAGAAATTAATGACCAAAGAAAAAGTTTAAAAGAATGTCTTGAGTTGTTTTCATTTCATTATTGTGTGATTAAATAAGTCATAAATAAACATTACCTCACTGCTAATATAGATCAGAGACAATAACTGACAAGCATTCAATGCATCATAAATACATGTTTGCACAGACTGTGACAAATGAGAGCACACTGTGTTACAGCCCAGAGAAAAACATTGGCCTTGGGTACAATGCTATGGAAGGCTTCTGCAGGCACACTAGCAAAATCATCCTCATCCCAGCAATCAATATTTCTGTTTTTAAATCTCTGAATCAATTTAATTTGTGCATTTGTTTAGCAAATCAATGCACTGCAATACAAATTCAATATGTCTTGAATTCTAACAGCGGTCCAGCACTAGAGATAGTAGCCCAGTCTTTACAGTATATATATTTAAGAATATCTTTGTTCTTATATTTATATAAGAATATCATCTGAAAATCTGAATGGCATATATGGAACTGGTGTTCTTATGAGCCTGAACTCTTCTATATATAAACAAGTCAAACAGCAACAGTGCAACCTCCCAGACTTACTGTACTATTATAATTTATATTGCTATTGTTAAGGATGTGTTTCAGCTGCACTAGGTAAAACAAAGATGTGATGCATTGGAAAGAGAAACAATTGGACTCAGAACTCTGCTGCTCCTACAGATGGCTGTGATCCAGTGCTGGACTGAGCAGCTCTGCTGGGGCAAGCAGTTGGATGCTGACCTGTTTCTTGCTTCCAGAACAGAACAGTGCTGAGATCTACCCAGCTGCAAGTCCATGCAGCTGGTCCTAGGAACACCTGATCAAAGACATCTTCTCCCAGAGATACTTCCATGTACTCCACAGAGAAACCAGTGGAGAGAGAGTATCAGGGCCCAGGCTCTTACACCTTCAAATCCAGGTTGGATGGGGCCCTGGGCAGCCTGGTCTAGTACCAGATCTGGAGGCTGGTGGTCCTGCATGTGGCAGGGATTGGAACCTGGTGATCCTTGGGGTCCCATCCAACCCAAGCCGTTCTATGATTCTATTATTTCAGAAGCACAAAGCTGGGTCGGAGAAATCCCACCTTCAGCTTCACCAGCAAATCCAAATATGTTACAGCTTCACACAAATGGTGAGACCACGTAAATGGTGCAACACGAGTGAAAGTTTTTAGCTTTCCATTACAAACAAAACCATTGCTAAAACCTGCGCACCTGCAGAGGTGCAAGATTCATCCATGTCATTACCAACGTGACTGTTTTTAGTGGGAATGTGAGCTGGGCTGAGACAACGGTACTTATTCAACTTTTTCTTTTTCAAAACATGCAAAACATGACATTCATTTCACAAGCCTGTGTGCAATAAATACTGTACTATTAGAAATTTTTGCACTTACAAATGCAAAAGTTGGTTGAAGGAGATTGTCACATGTGGGGCTTTGATTATAGTGTTTCATCGCTCAGCTGAACACCTAATGCTTAGCACAGTTGTTGGAGTGCTTCTTTTTCATGTCATAACAAAGGTTGCCCTCAGAAAGTAATTACAGCCTTCCTAATAAAAGGAAAAGAAGTCTGAAACTGCTTAAAAGTTGGGAAACTAGTGACAAAGTTTGGACATGCAGTTTGCCGTCATCTTGCACGTGGCAGGTAGCCTGCAGTCTGAGCTGCTGTGCAGCAAAGTGGCATATTTACCTTCAAAACATTTCCCCAAAATAGGAGACTTTAAAGAAAAAAAGAAAAAGAAAAAGAAAAAGGCTGATGGGGGAAAATATAAGTCTCCAGGATTGCAAAAAGTCACAGTAAAGTCAATGTATCTGAAAAAAAGAAGCAAAACCAATCTGAAGATGCAGTGCAAAAGAGATGTAGTGAAATTTGGATGCACAGCCAGAAATACACTGGGAGCCAATCCACCTCCTTTTCTTTGGGCTGCAGCTATGTCTTGAAATTAGGGTTTCAGATTTTGACCCATTCCTATGAGAATAAACAGGACTTCTCTTTCCTGTGGTGTCCCCACTTGATGATCTGAGCATTCCCACAGCAGTGAGGAATCTTGCTAATCTCTAAGCATTTGCCTGTTGTCCTGTAGATTCCTATCCCACCTCCAAGTGATGGACCAGATATCAGAAATCTGGCTGGCTTAGAGGATTCTTTGTAACAATTAAATCAATCACTACTCACACAATTTCTGATCAAGATACTGTGAGTTTGGACAGAATAGATGAATCTGAGAAGAGAAACGAAATGTTTTATGGCTGTCCTCGTGCATGCTGAAATATCACAAGAGGTAACTCACCAGCACTGTTTATCTAATCCAACCTGGAATGATAACCATTTAAATAAGTTTTAATATAGGGGTCATATTGATGGGTATTTGCCAACAAGCTCAGCAGCCTTTGCAAGGGCTGTGCTGAAAAGCCCCATGTACTTGCCCCTAGACAAGTATTACTAATATTCCCAAACACTCGTAGGTTCTATTTCATGTCTGCAAGCCTCACCAATGTTTTAAAGTCACTCAAGTCCAAAGAAAGAGAGAAATTATTGCAAACATGTTCTCCTTCCCATCAGAGATATAATTTCCAAAGCAGCAGTAGGGATTCGGGATTTGCTGTACTTCTGTCCCTTGAGTTCCACTCAGTCTCACAAAGAGCTTTACAGATATTATGGCTGAGGTGCATCACCCCCAGCTGTAAGTGTTCAGCACAGTTACCTCAGTGAGGAGAAAACTGAGGAGAAAACTAACTCTGTACTCATAGGAAGAAGGTAGGAAAGCTGGAGACTGCATCTATCACAGGGACTTGAGTCACTTCTGGTGCTGCCAGTCCCACCCTTCCCTCACAAGGAAAGTGCTTTAGTGCCAGGATGGCATGGCTTGTCAAAAAAGAATTAATGGTGGATAAGGGCGTTATAACAAGGAGCCAATTTCTAGAAGTCTAAATGCTTAGTTTTCCCACCCTGTAGGCATAGAATCATTGAATCATCTGTGTTGGAAAATACCCCCAAGATCATCAAGACCAACCATCAACTGATCACCACCATGCCCTCTAAACTCCTTCACTCTGTTGTGGTTTAAGCTATTAGACTACAAGCTATACTAGAATTCAGCTATGCTAGACTATGATATGATCCACCTGTCAGGCCAGGGGAAGAGGCCAGCTACACAATCCAAGTTCAGAGAAGCATTTGTGCTTATGGTATCGGGTTATTAACACAAATCCTAATTTGTTCATGTGTGGGCTGCACCAGGCCACCTGGCAGGCTGAGGACGTGGTGGTGGTGCCCCCATTAACAGAGGCAATTCAGGAAACGTTGGGAGCATCCCCACCCTCCACCGCCTGTCCAAATCCACTTTTGTCTGTGGCTATTACAACTGCACGTAAAGCCTCTCTTCTGCAGCTCAAAATAAGTAAATAAATACATGGAAATGTTTATTTTAAAGCTTACAGGCTGCATGTGAATCTGCTCAATCTTCTTTGCTGTACCACTGCTCACCAGAGCAGCTTCCCAATCCTAACTCCTTCCTCAGCACAAGAAGGACATGGAGGTACTGGAGCAGGTCCAGAGAAGGGCAACGAGGCTCGTTAAGGGCTTGGAGAATCAGCCCTATGAGGAGAGACTAAGGAAGCTGGGGCTGTTTAGTCTGAGGAAGAGGAGGCTGAGGGGAGACCTTATTGCCGTCTTCCAGTACCTGAAAGGTTCTTACAGTGAGAGTGGGGCAGGTCTCTTCTCACTAGTGACAAGTGACAGGACGAGGGGAAATGGCTTCAAGTTGCGCCAGGGCAAGTTTAGGTTGGATATTAGGAAGAACTTCTTTACAGAAAGGGTGGTTAGGTACTGGAATGGGCTCCCCAAGGAGGTGGTTGAATCGCCATCCCTGGATGTGTTTAAGAGCCGCTTGGATGTGGTACTCAGGGATATGATTTAGCAGAGGTTTGTTGTTGTGGTATTGTTTTGTGGTTGTTTTTTAAGAGATAGGCTACTGGTTAGGCTGCGGTTGGACTTGATGATCTTCAAGGTCTTTTCCAACCTGAGTAATTCTATGATTCTATGATTCTATGATTCTAACAGGTGCAGGCTGTGCAGCCACCTTACAATTAAAATAATGGCTCCAGACCCAAAATATAATCTGGGATAGGTTTGTTCTGACAATAAAGTCTGTGCTTCTTCCAACTTTTTTTTACCTTACGTCATTCTCGTGTTCCCATGGAACTGCTATGGATACACAACACAGGCCATAATGGCAGGCTATGCATCCAATTTATTGTGTAGGCTCCCTTTTGGATATCTGAGCCAGCGATTTCAGAAAATTTCAGACTGTTCTTTGAAGAACATGAAATGTACAGAGACAAAAAGACTCTTCTCAGAGATCAGACAGTATATACAGCCTGCTGCTGTATGTACCTGATTTCTTTTTAAACATAGATTGGAAAAGTTTTTCATTGCGTAGAAGGACAATCCACATTCCTTAGCCCAGCGTTTCTGCATGATGGAGTGTTGGGGAACACACCTCATTTGGGCACCCCAAAGCATCCGCTCCATGCTGAGAAGCTGCCTCAGAATGGAGCTGCCCCAGTCCCAGGGACATTTCCCAGTCTTATTTTATGTGTCCCTTCTTAGAGAACTGAAAATACATGGGCGTAATTTCCTATTCAAAGTGCATCTTTCAGAAGGTGAATTGAAATCTTGGGTTTAAAGACTTATAAAATATCATTCTCTGTTTCATTTGTTCTAAATTCTGGCATACTTGCCAGTTTCCAACATCATCTTGTCTACTTGTCAGTAACTGTCACATTGTTTATAGCGTCTTCAAGACTGGCTCTATTGATCCGAAAGACCCATTAAAAGTCACATAGCCATTTTGTTTTCTTTATTCATTAAAATGCCTGCCGACAAGATAAATCTGGGGGATATTGAATTAAATTCTAAATATATTCCACTGCATTTATGGGGATGCTATTAGAGCTTGGAAACGCCTGAGTATTACTTTATTGGAACAGAAAATCAGCAGTGATTTTAAAAGTGTGCTTGCACTCTTTGGGAGAGTTTCAAATAAAGCTGTTTTCATAGAATCATGGAATGGCCTGGGTTGAAAAGGACCACAATGATCATCTACTTTCAATCCCCCTGCTGTGTGCAGGGACATCAACCACCAGACCAGGCTGCCCAGAGCCACATCCAATTTTCATTTATTTTCATCTTAGCACTGGTTCATAAGTGGCCTGCTCCCATCACTGGGACCTTCCATTTGCCCCCCAGCCTTTCCCTTCCCAAGAACCCACATGGTGAGGATACACAATCTTGGAGCAACTCGTACCTGGGAACTATATCAACTGCACCATCGTATTACATTCACATCAAACAGAGCTGGAAGAGCTTTTGGGAACAGCAGATCTGTAGGACTACCAGCTCACCCTAAACCCCTTCAACATGAAAGACCAACATGTTCCTTAATCAGTTTAAGCCTGTTAAGAGGAGTTTATTAGCAAATGGAAAGCATCTCTCAGTTTATCTTCTAAAGCAGATAGGAATAAATTCCTGGGCTTATCTGTCACTTATCTCTGATCCCAAGCTCAGTGTAATACTTAGGAATCGCTTCCATTCCCCACAGCCATCACTGCTGGCTCTTGAAATGCTGCAGGGCCACTGCGTGCCATGCTTTGGAACACATTGCTGCTGGAGCTGTGGCAATGCGCAAAGCCCTGGCCAGCCTGTGATGCTTTCAGAATGGCCCCCAGGCTTACATGAGGAGAGATTTATGGCCACAGGGTCTGGCACTCACTGAGGTCGTTTAAAAAAAGAAGGAAAGAAGTCAGAGTGGGACTGACAGCTGCACCTGCTCTCCCTGCTGCTTCTCTGTGCTGTGTCTTTAGCCAGGTGGTGGAACAGCTGAAAAGAAAGAAAACTCGCCCCCTGAGCAAAGCAGTGCAGACAAAGCAATCTCCCCCAGGGCTGAACATCACCACTCAGAGGGCAGGCAGTCCCTGCAGTATCACGGCTCAGAAACCCCCCTCAAACCATCCCCAATGACACACGTTGTCTGTAGCCCATCCGTCATGCCACACTGAGATTTGATCTATATCTTCCCTCACGCTGCCCTTTCCAGTGCCTTCTCTGGCCTTTGTCTCTCCCTCACAGCACAGGAGAGGTCACCGTCTCCTGGCAGAGCACTCCTGATGATCCCTGTCAGCACTACCTTCCTCTGCTTCTCCTGAGGCAGTGATGACCTCATGATGCTGGAATCCTATGAGCACCTCTTTGTGCCTGAAATCCATCTCCCCAAGCTGTCAGCACTGCTGTTTTCCAACGGGATCAGCTTGTGGCTTTCACTACTAAAGGTATCCCAGTGAGGGATCAGGCAGATGCTTAACCTGATTTTAAAAGATCTGCAGGGGACTGAAGGAATTTCACTTTCAGAAGCAACACAGCAAGGATCCAACAGAACAACAGAAAGGCAATACTTTGCTGAAAGCAAACAACTGCTACTGTGAATTATGCTGTAAGTGCCAGACCTTTAATATGTTCACTTTTCACTTCTGCACATAAAACTGTCTCTGGGTATTCCCAGGCTGTGGGCAGCCCTCATTTGACTTAGAAACACAGGATCATAGAATCATTATGGTTAAAAAAGACCACTATGATCATCAAGTCAAACTGTTGACCCATCATCCAACCATCAACCCATCCCACTTTTTTGGGGCAATCCTACAGGATATAGGCAACATCTCTGATTTGAACAGAAACAGAAGCCAAGACTGAAACCATCAGAGGTGTAAAAAATGAACATAGCTTCTTGGTGAAGTAATACAGTGTACATTCTCCAGAGAGCCTCCTCAGTACAGCAGTTGAGAGGCCCAGGGCTAAGGATGCTGCTGAACAAGAACAAGTTTTGGCCATGATGTTTAGGAGGCCCATAGCAGTAAAGGCTAACATTTCTTGGTAGTAACCTAATCCAGTACTCAACTACCAGTCAAGTTCTGATTACTTTATCAGAAATGAGATACCGGTGTTCAGACATCTTGACACATTCTCATATGGTCCCATCTGCAGTTCAGGGGCCCATCTGCATCTCTGAGGCCCCCAGCACAAAGGACATGACCTATTGGAGTGCATCAGGGGCTGGAGCACCTCTCCTATGAAAAAAAGGCTGAGGAAGCTGGACTTGGTGAGCCTGTAGAAAAGAAGGCTCTAGGGAGACTTTAAAGTGGCCTTCAAGGAGTAATGGTTTTAAACCAAAAATGATAGATATAAACATTAGGAACAAATTCTTCACCATGAGAGTGGTGAAGCACTGTCACAGGCTGCCCTGAGGAGCTGTGGATGCCTCATCCCTGGAAGTGTTGGATGAGTGCTGGGCAGTCTGATATGATGGGTGGTAGCTCTGCCCCTGGTAGGGGTGGGAACCAATTGATCTTTGAGGTCTCTTCCAGCCAAAACCATTCTATCACTCTATGAAAGGCACTAGATTTAAAGCAGTTCTATAATGAGTAGTGGGATATTTTGGTTTCCAAGTGCAGTGATGTCTGAACAACAGTTACTGTGTTATCCAGCACTTTTCTTTGAGGCAGTTTAGCATAATATTTCCTGTTTTGGAAAATAAGACAAACTCAGAGGTTCTTCATCAATTTACAGGTCTTTAACTGACCAAAGGTGCTTCCTACAGACTTCTCATTCTGCAATAATGCTTCACAACTCTAGTGAACCTAGATGTGATGTCCTCCTAGGTGCAGTTATGGCGGTACAGTTCATCATCCTGTAAAGAGCTGGAAACTTGTCACACTTACAGAGCCATCATTCTCAGAGATCCTGGTGTATCTTCTCTTCCAGACTAAAGTGGTGAGTGAGGTTCAGGGTTAATAAAGCATCGCTGAAATTGCACTGAACCAGACATGCAGGTCACTGTGTTTGTAGCAGTCCAACATCAGCCCAGCATGGCTGTCCAACATCTGTTAGTACTTGCCTTGGAATAACAGTGTTTCATTGGGTGAAAACTCAGACACCCAGCAAGTCTACGCCAACAGGAAGAAGCAAGGAGTTCTGCTGCATCGTGTGACACAGCAAACACTCCTCAGACTCTCACCCTCTCATCCAGATTGTAAAAAATAGCATTAATTTTAACTCTACTGTTATATTGTGTTTATTATGGAGCTGGGACTCGTGGAACACTCTTTGTTCTGTTTATTCCCATTTTCTCATTAAAAATTGAAGCCAGGATGCACGCTAGGATTAAGCATGTTGCTCTGAAAGGCCACATCCAGCTCTGCTTTCTGGCAAGGACAAAATTCCCATTAGTTTTATTAGCACAGTACCAAGCCCTAAAACTAAAAGTAGCGCTATGAGTGACAGATCCATTGCATCGAAGATTAAATACTTTTCCTGATGCAGAGCTGGGCTTCTTTCTGTGCTGTCATTTGTGAAAAATAATGATGATCTCTGCAGACGTCATCCCTGGAGGTCTGTGCTGTCTCAAAAAAACCTGTTGTGACTTTGATTGCTTGGCCACCACCACAGACGTGCTGATAAGCTGACAGTGGCACATCCAAGCCACAGGCAGTCAGAGCTAGATGGGGAAGGAGGAGCTCAAGGTCAGCTGAAATTCTGCCTGTGCAGGGAGAAGATATACAATGGAATCCTCCTATCAGGAGTCCTGGAACTGGAAGATTTTCCCTTTGAACTGCAAGATAGGAGGGTTTGCAGTGCATTTTTCTGTCTATTTCATGCATCTTTTCCTGCAGAAACAACTTAATATACACAGATAGTTCTTGAAGAAAGGAACTTTGTGGTGTTGTTTTTTTTTTTTTTTTTTTTTTTCCATCTGGACCATTTAATTTGTAAAAAAAGAAAAAATCATAACTCCATTACAACTGCTATGAGTCTGCCTTGCAGACTGTAATTCAGCGTCTCTTAGAAGGACCCAGCTGACGAAACACAGACACTGCTCTGTGCAGTCAGCCTGCACTTTTAAAGGAACATTTGGAGCTTCGTTTTTTCAAATAAAATCTCTTGATTTGGGAGCTGCAGATGCACTTTTTGGTGCTTGTAAATCATCAACATGCAAATACAGTAATCACAGCATCTGCTTTTCAGTTGCATCGGCTCTCCATTATTCTGTAAAACTCTCTTTACTAATCAACACTCATATATCTATGTACTTCCTCCCTAGCAAATATGCAGACAGGATAACATGTACTGAAGTAGTAATCCAAAGGTTTGTGTTATGTACTGCATTTAGCTCTGGCAGAGCAGCTGGCTGGACAGCAAGTCTTGGACAGCAAAGCCTGCTCCCCACAGATGCAGCTAATGTCTGTGAAGCTATTTTGATCCATTCCATACTAAGGTTTTGGTGGCCGTAGCTCTTGGACCAGATGAGAGATAGAGCAGTCAGAGCCTGTCTACCACACCACGGCACAATATGTCCATACCACGTCTTTCATAGGATGTATCTCTGTGTTTTATGCCCATTGTTTTCTCTGAGTAGGGATTGCACAGCCGATCAATCTGTGGCCAAAGAAAGAGTGGCTTTAGCTAATGCTTCGTGGCATCTCTAGATGTGAAGGTGCAGCAGCAGAGCTAAGCCATTTCCCATCATCATCACATCTGCTGGTGCTCTCTTCCAGAGAAAGTCCCCACAGAAAAGTTCTCCCTGCAAAGACCACTCTTACCCTCTACTTCCCCCTCCTCCTAAAGGGAATCCCCTTTGTCCTTGCTTCTGTCAGCTTCAGCAGCAAGTGACTAAAGTTGGCAAACTTCTCTGCTGATAAAAATCTCCCTCTCTTGCCTTGCCTGGGGCATTGATTGGGCTGCAAACTAAACCAGCCAAGACTGAGCAAGGAAAGCCTATAGCCAGCACCTCACTGGTGTTTGAAGGTTTGTTTACACCACAGCTCTGTGCAGAGAACCTCTTGAAACCTACAGGTAAGCTCTAGCCTTGTAGTAGGCTTTCCAGTATCTAATTATCTCTTTTCAACCTCCTTCTGAAATACTTTATTTCTAAACCAAGAACTGGTTTAATAACAGCTTTCAGCTTCATTAACTGTTTTACATACATATTACAATTATGAAAGAAAGCAAAAAGTATTGATTAATTTCCCAGCAGCCCAGTCTAATGCAGCATAGGATTTACACTGGTGTTAAAGAATTTCTAAGAAATCAAATTTTACAGTGCAATGAAAGGCCTCTATCAAGTCAGCATCTACTTTGTGAGGATAGAGAATAAAAATCACATGTTGTTTTCCTCGTGTTATTTGGTTTTTAAAAGCTTTAGAGTCTTTATTTTGTTCAAGGGTGCAGCGTTGATTTCAGTTGAAGGAGAACCTTTTAATTGTATGAAAATGGTAACCTTGAAGCAATGTATTTCAAACATATCTATTCCCAATCAGAATTTATCCTAACAGCCATTCAGCATGTTTTTGTTTCAGCTGGGTTGGAATTGTTTTCTGCAGAGTACCTGGTATGATGCGACGTTTTTGTTCTAGGAGATAACACTCCAGTGTTTACAGTTGCTGCCAAGCAGGTGCTGTACAGAGCCAAGGCCTCTCTCAGCAAAGGGCCCAAGGAGCTGGGAGGGAACAGAATTAGGACAGCTGTCTTAAACTGGCCAAGGGGTTATCCCATACCATGCAACATCATGCTGAAGATGTTTTGAAGGAGATGGAAGTTCACTGCTTTCTTCTGCTGCCCAGGGGGCTAGCTGGGCTTTGGTCAGGGGATAGTGAACAATCACTTGTACATCACTTGTTATATACATTCATATACATATAACTACTATCCTTTTCCTTTTCTCTATCTTATTAAACAGTTTTATCTCAACCCACGAGTTCTGCTTTTATTTTTTGATTCTCTCCTCCATCTCACTGGGAAGGGGGGAAAGTGAGTAAACAACTGTGTGGGGCTGAGCCACCTGCTGAGTTAAACTAACAGCATATTGTTAGCAAACAATTCTTCAAATGTGGGAAGAGCATTAGTTGAGTTGGCATAGTGGCCACATAAGTGGCTTCTACAGATTCTTGTTGCCACACATCACCCCTCCATTTTCAAGCATTCAGTACAGCCTGGATTCCTTCTCAAGTTATTACACGGATAAATCTGAATTTTTCACATTCAAAAGCCTCCCTCAACTCAACATGCATTTTGGTGCTTCGGGAATGGAAAATGAGGAATTTTTTCACTGCCATTTCCCATATAGCCAGAATGACTGATCCCTTTTGGAGTAGGGCTGGCTTTTAAGGACGCTCAGCACAGTATTATTGTTGTCTATGAACCAGATCAGATTTTGTCATTTTCTTTGACAAGAAAATGAAGATAAGAGTAGCAAGACATCAAAATGCGTGAACAGTGCATTACAGTTTAATATTCCAGTGAAGCAATGTGAATAAAGATAACGGTACCTGGCTGCTAAAAATAACCCCTTATTTTTAATGTTGATCTGCAGCTGTAATTAGTGTGTTCAGCAGTTCTCTAGTCTACCAGTTTTTAACGCTAGTAAGTTGGATCAACCTCAGATGAGAAAGACTCACTCTGACTTTTAGGCAGACTGTACTTTTTTCCTAACATAGCTCTGCTTGATTTTGGAACCAAGTATATTCCCCAGACCAAAAGCAGACCAAAGTCACGCTGTCACCTTGACATTAAGCAAAGTGTGAAATCACATTGCAGTAAGGAGAGCCCCAGGGAGATAAAGCTGTGCTTAGTGTCATGACCACTTCAAACAGTTTGGGATCATCATCTCTCTGTATTATACAAGAAGTGGGCTTTCACAAGTAAACACTTGCTATGATTTAATTAATATTCCAGAGCATAATTCTGATTCATTCTTCCTGGCTTAATGAAGGATTAATTACACGGAAGCCAAAGGAATTACATTTATGTGACTGAACCCAAAATCAGGATATGTGCGTGGTTTAGGATGATTTGTAGGTTCTGGAGGGTTCTTCAGAGCCAACCCTCCCAAATTCCTCTCTTCCTCCTCAGAAGTCCTGGCAACTTCCAAAGGGAGCTTAAAGTGAATGTACCCATGGGCAAACAAGCACTTATACTCCATAGGAGAGAGAGGGAGGCAGTTGACTCAGGGCAACAAAGCTGGTGAGGGGTCTGGAGCACAGGCCATATGAGGAGAGGCTGAAGGAGCTGGGGATGTTCAGCCTGGAGAAGAGGAGGCTCAGGGGAGACCTTAGAGCTCTCTATAACTTCCTGAAGGAAAGATGTAGTGAACTGGAGGTTGGCCTCTTCTCTTGTGTCATTAGTGATAGGACCAGAGGGAGGGGGTGCAAGCTGTGGCAGGGGAAATTCAGGCTGGACATTAGGAGGTATTACTTCTCAGAAAGGGTGGTCAGGCACTGGAATGGACTGCCCAGGGAGATGATGGAGTCACTGACCCTGGGGGTGTTCAAGGAAAGACTGGATGTTGTGTTGAGGGACAGGGTTTAGTGGGAGCTATTGGTAATAGGTGAACGGTTGGACTGGATGATCTTTTAGGTCTTTTCCAACCTTGGTGATTCTATGATTCTATGATTCATACTGAACTCACATTTCTAAGATGGCATGGCCATTTCCTGAGTTTTCAGCACAAGGTGGAGTAGTATTCAAAAGCACTTGTCACTGAATGCAGCCTGCTTCAAAAGAGGTTTTAAAAATGAGAAAAATGATAGGCAATGAAAAGAGAAAGAAGAATACCACTCAGAATGAAGCACAAGTGAAAGGAAGGGAATTGTTCTGGGGATATTTTGTTTGAATGATGACTAAACTTCACCACTTACCAAAAAGATGCAAGAAATTGACTCTTGCCAGTCTCGTTTATTCTTTCTGTTTGTTTGGTTGGGTTTTTTTACACCTCACTTTTTCCTGCACCCATGCTGTAAATAAACAAGAAAAAATGACTTCACAGAAATTAACATGATAGATGTAATTATATGTAATTATACATAATATTGACAGGATTTAATTTCAAAACACAACGGTCTAAGAAGAAGAAATTCTCTTGTTCTCCAAATGACCAGTTCAAGATGAGCACAATGTGGAGACAGTTCAGATCATTCTGGAGAAATATATACTGTCCTATGATCAAAGGATCGCTTCTGTATCCAAAAAGCTGTTCAGACCCAACAGGACCACAATTACAGCTCTGAATTTTAAGGCCAGTGGGAAATATTTCCAGGAATTAGAAATATTTCTTCAGGCTTCAAAGTGATCAACAAACACCTGCAACAAAGCAAGTGAGGGAAGACTTTATCCTATACTGCACATCTATAGCTATATCTGTGCAAGAGTTTCAGCAGTCCTACGGTGTCTCAAATCACATTAGATCCATAATTTTGGACAACTGAACCAACTCTAGATCTTCCTTGACTGTAAGTGTTGTTTATGCACTTCAAACTCCTGTAAATGTCTGTATGCAAACATGTAAAGATAATTATCTCAGTCTTGAACTGAATCCTATCCCATCTCTGTTCACTCTGTACCTGGCTGACTTTCTAGCACTGACATAAAGGTGAAAACCTACAGCTGAGAGTTAAAAAAATAATCAACTTAGTTACAACTTCTTTTAACTTACTCTTGGCCTATTTGCCTCAATTTATGGTCAAACAAGGACCTTCAAATAGCTGCTGAAATGCGGTGGTAATTTTTCTAGGTACAAGTTTTGAGCAGACAGCTGTAGCTTAAGCAATTGTTAGTTTAGACCATTCTCTGACATCTGTTACTAATTGCTCAATTTGCACCTGGGTGAACCCCCCCCCATGTGCTGTGCAGACCTCCCATTAATCCTGTTCTAGACCCTGCTGTGTTGCCTGGGCCACACAGTTCAATGCTGAATCTGGGGGTATCTAGCTCTACCCCTCTCAAAGTAGTGACAAAACCTTTTGGGCAGCTGTATTAAATATCATTATATCACATCATGCATTATTGACCCTATTGACTGCTAGAATGAAGCATAGTGTGCCACAGCTCAATGAAATGCTACATTGTGGATTTTTTGACATGTTTTGAAGGTTGTGAGACCTTTACGTGAGGTACTGTTCAGTCACTGAAATGGTAGTAGCTGCTGAGTTGAAATGGAGGCACAATTTGTGTGGCTTTTCTGAGAAAAAGGCACACAAAGCTCTCAGCTTTCACCACAGAAAGGCTAGAAAGGAGATCCTGACAATAATGCTTGATAGGTGGCTTTGGGAAACACAGGCTTTGATTCCTTAGAACTTCTGCTACCATTCAGCACATTCTGCTGGAGTCCCTTAGGGGAAGCACTGAGATCATCTCACCCATCCAAAGCACAACACCAGCACGTGAATAGTGTTGGATAAGGTCTGGCACGTCCCACATACTCATACCACAGACCATCTCTTGCCTGGACATAGATGACCTGGACCACATATGTAAGCAGTTGTCTTTAGTATTCGCTTCTTGTTACTGCCACATTCTTAAAATACAGCTTTGCTGTTATAAGTGAGCTAAGGAGCCTGCTTAGCCATAAGCAAACAACTGTGTATTTCCCAGATGCAGAAAAAGTAAAACTGAGTGATTTCAGGTCACCTACAGAAGCATCAGCAAAATATGAATTTCTTGTTACTGAAATGATTTATTTTAGCTGAATGTCACTTCCCTCTATGTCAATTTTGATCCAGCTGGGAAAGTGAGTGGTTATTGAGGCTATTAAGCAAACATTCCCAGATCAAAATAATAGACTCATTACTTCTAGAAGCATATGGTTTTTATTGTAAATGAATTAGTTACTAACTCACCCATTCTACATTTTAATACTCAGCTAGGAAGTGCAGTTTGGTTTTAAGGGAATTTTATGTTTCACAAATGTGAAAACTTTGCCACTTACTGAAGGGTTCTAAACAGTAAATAAATGTTTCATGAGACTGTGGGAAAAGCATCTCTTTTCAGACGTTGTTTAAGAAAACAGTTTATCAAGCAGTGGAATGAAATTGAGAAATGAACCATGTTATCCTTAAACCCAAACTGGAGCCTAGGGGTAAAATGAAAAAAGAGATCTAGCTTTACTACATTGTATAATTTGTTGGTGTCAGAAGTTGAAGAGCTGCAGAGCCTCAAGGCAACTAACTCTGATTGCTTTTCCCTGCAGAGAAGGGCACGCAGTCAGTGGTGACTCAGAGAGTACATGCCAAGGAAATGAGCCGTGGCTGTAGCCAGGAGGAAGAGGAGGAGGAAGAAGGGGCAGGACGTTAAGGGGAATCCGGTCTTCTTCCATCTAGGGGAAGAAACCAAAGCTATGGGGCTGTGAAATTCCAAGAGAGAAGCTGGATCTGGTGAAGCAGGGGAGGGAATGACTTGGAACGGTAATCACCGTTTGCTTTTACACAAAATACTGCGTTCAGTGCTAGAGATAAGCAGCTGTAAATCTTCTTACCCATGCCACATAGAAGTATGACAACAATACTAAGGGGCAGGAGATTAGTAGGCCCTGACTTTTTGTATGGGGATGAGCTTCCCAAACTTCCTGCAGCAGTCCACTGCAAAACAGGTAATTCCACAAACAGTTCAGCTACCACAGGAAAAAACGCAGCTGATCTTTCCAAGTGTAATTTCTGCAGGTCTGTTGTCCCTCCAAAGCTGCTGTCATGGGGTGCTGGGGAGCTGTCCTGGACTTTTATTGCAAAGGAAGAAGAATGAGATTTAATGAACCAAAACACAGAATTTAAGTTACAGCCAGCTTACTTGAGAAACCTGGCAATGGTATTTTGTCCTCACAATGAGGACTTGAAAATCATCAATAAAATTTAATTATTTTTAATGTTATGTTCTTTGTACCTCATGTTTCTTGCAGAGGTGACTTAAATCTCAGCAGGTCTATCTCTTTAGTAAAGCAGTGTTGAAATCTCCTTGGGTCACTTTGCAGAGGATACATACTGCAAGCTTATTTGAGCTCCCTATCTTGGATCACACAGATGTGCTTTCAGGTCAATGGGTGAAGCATTTAGGTGGGCTGGAAGGCACACAGCCCTGCCCCACAGTGGGGTGTCTAATGACATGCATCACTTTGCATACCTGCATTGTATGCTTAGAGCTGTGGAGCTGGTAAAGAATTTGCTGTATCAGGACCTCCCCCATCAAGTGTATGAGACAAGTCCTCCCATGAAAGAGCCAGTTTAGGAAAGTCCTGTCCAAACTCTAAACGTGCCATCCTGCCTACCCCTCCATCAGAGGTTTCCCTGTGGTTGCACTGATCCAACACTTTGTGACCACGTTGTGACTCACATCTATAGAACTGTCTGGTCCTTTAGGATTATTTCTGGGTGACATCACCTCACAGATGTGGGCTGTGCAAAAGGTGGATATCCCTTAATACGTCTGCCCAAAAGCCAGAGATTTTGTGCCTGCTGAAGCCCCTCTCCAGTCAATGGAGAGAAATGACACCCCTGACTACATACTTAATGGGAAATATATGTATGCTATTAAAATGAATACTTTAATCTCATAGTCTGGATTGTAGCCTGATAGCTGAGTGTAATGGTAAAGTTAGAATGAAGTGCTTTGGCTTCTCATTGGAAATGCTAGAGAAATGAGTTGGTTCCCATAGACTACCTTTTGCAGTTAATCTGCATTTTTCTTTGTGAGCTGGTTCTTCAAGAATCTCAGGCACTTTCATCTGTGACAAGAGGTGCATATGGATCAGAGATGCTGCTGATGGTCCAAATTTCTCTCCTATATTAACACATTCCCTGTACCAGATTGCATTTGAAGATAAACCTTTATTTTGCAATATAAAACAATGGAGAAAACCTTCAGATTAAGAGAGATTATTTTAACACATGAACTGTTAGAAGATAGATTGACATGTTGTCAGAGTGAAAAAGAGACCCAGAGAGTGAAAGCTAGGGCTGAAAATGTCAGGCTTAAAATAAATCGAGCCAGGCAAGTTGAATTTCAAATCATTCCATAATGCTACAATGACATTCTGAGCAATAATTAAGTTCTCTATTGTTTGCATTCAGAGAAGAATCTTTTAATATCCTGCAATTTATCATTCTAAAACTGAATTGCAATATAATTCTCTCCATTTTAAATAGAGCTGTAATTGTTAAAGGAATGATAAAATGCATTAGTAATTCACTCCGAGCTGCCAGCATCATTCATTCTAGGGACAGGGTTTGGTGATTTGTTGATGGGATTATGAGATTACCACATTAGGAGGCAAAAACTGAAGGATCGTAAAACAAACTCTTCCTCATGAGCCGAGCAGAGACTTTCAAGACTCTCAATGAGGAGGTTTGGGAGGCAGGAATGGAACAGAGCCTGCAGATCTTCAAGCACACCTTTCTGAGATCACAAGATCCCATCTTTCCATCCCTCAGCACAAGAAATCAAAGAGAGGAGGCAGGGTCTGTACAAGGCCTTTGACATTGTGCAGTCTTTATCTCTAAATGAGAGAAATGTGGATTTGAAGGCTGGACTATTTGGCAGATAAAGAATTGGTTGGACAGCTGCACCCAGAGCAATGTTGTCGATGGTTCTGTGTCCGGGTGGAAGCCGGCCACAAGTGCTGTCCCTCAAAGGTCAGTCTTAGGAGCAGTGCTTTTTAACATCTTGATCAATGACATAGACAGAGCGATCAGGTGTACCTTCAGCATGTTTGCTGATGACACCAAGCTGAATGGTACAGTTGATAGGACAGAAAGAAGGGATGCAAATCAGAGGGAACCAAACAGGCTTGAAAATTGATTCAAGAGAACTGAATGAGGTTCAACAAGGCCAAGCACAAGGTGCTGCACTTGGATCAGGGCAATCCCAGGTATATGAGTACAGACTGGAAGAACTCCTTGAGAGCAGCCCTGCCAAGAAGGATCAAGTTGATAGGAGCAGACTTTAATTGGTGGCATGCAGCAATAGAATAAGGGGCAACAGGCAGAAAGTGGAGCACAGGAATTTCCACACTAACACAAGGAAGAACTTCTTTACTGTGAGGGTGACGGAGCACTGGAGAGGCTGCCCAGGGTGGTGGTGGAGTCTCCTTCTCTGGTGACCCACCTGGAGGTTTGCCTGTGCAACCTGTTGTAGGCAAACCACACCGTGCTCTCCTGAGCATGAAACAGGCTGTGAGAGAACTTCCAACGTGCATCCCAACAGACATGGCCTCCAGAAAGCTCCTGTGGGTGGAGAGTTGGTGGAAGAGAGCAACCATTGAGCGATGCACAGTAAGAAACCAAGTCAGATTGCTGTCTACTGAGCTGATATACAAATGCAGGGACTATAAAGAGATGGTTAAGACCAACCATAATTTTCAGCAAAGGGCTCAGTGAGCTGGAGACAAGAACCCCCGCTTTCCTCAAAGGGAAGAGGAGAAAAAGGAATTGAACTTCTAACAATAAAGCAACAAGGAATTATTTTGCCTTACTGCTCTGTTACCCTTCTCTTTCCCTCATCACTCATCCCAGTGCCAGTGTCACAGATCTGCTATGGAAATCACATTCTGCTGCTGGGACAAGTACAGGGTGGTTGTCCTCAATGGACTTGCCATAAATTCTGATTAATGATACCAGAGACCGATAATTATTGTTATTCTTTCTCACTATTGTGTCTTAAAATACAAAATACATTACTATTTTTTATAAATCTTCAGCTGTTCCTGGTTAACCACACAGTTTAAGGATGCAAACAGTAAAGGTGGAAGTACTTCCCCCCTACAGGTTTCTGCATCCTACACCCCAGAGCTGTCAGAAACTTAGCTTCAACAGCTGATTTACATCTTGCTGAGAAAGGAAAGCAGCCTAGTTAAAAATGCAGAGTAATTTTCTGCTCTTACGATCCATCAACCACAGCAGCACTGGCTGTTATACTGACAGGGTAGTAACACAGGACTGACACCCTTCCAGATCCAGGGCTGCTTGCTGTAATCCCATCAGCCTGGACACAAACAGGAACATTGCCAGATGACATCTCCATGTTGCTCCCAAGGAGTAAAGAGCACCCTTAACCCAAGAGGCAAACAAAGAAGTATTCAAAACTATCTTAGAATTATCATGGAAACACAGAATGGCCTGGATTGAAAAGGACCAGTTCTCTCATAGGAGAGGTGCTCTAGCCCTCTGATCATTTTAGTGGCCGCAGTTAAGAAGTGATGGTAAAAAGGGAACTGCTTTTAGAGGGGCTAAAGGAAGGGATTTTTTTTTAATGAGTGACTTACAGAAATCCCTGGGAAGACTGTCTTTCCTAATATTTCTCCATTCCAAGGGAACAGCTGAAACAGATGCCATCATCACCTTCATCATGGTTTCTGCACACTAAGAAACTGAACTGTGACACCATGGACTGTTAGTTGGTATTTAACATAGGTCACAATTGTGGTTATCCTTATGGCAAGCTAAGTGATATGCCCTTGGATGTCTGGCTCAAACCACAGATATATTTTTAACCAGGGCACTTTATGCCAGCTGACATATACTACTCAGCACTGTTTCTTGGTCTTTCCTCTTAATCTTCATTCCCAAGAGTGGTCTTGTAAAGATCCTTGCAAAACGGGATTTGACTTCTTAGACTTCATCTATATTCTTCATATATATATGATAAACAATTCTAGAGCCATTACCTACCCCTAAGGTCAATAGACACAGCTGGTTGGCATCAATACTGTTAAAAAAAAACACTGGGACAACATCCCAATTGCCAAATGGGAAAAGTCCCTGGTTCACTGTACCTTTCAGACCACACTCAGAAGTCCTCTAGGAGAATTCTAGCTGGCCTGGAATTGATCACACCACATTTTTATCATTTTGCAATAAATTTAACAGTCTGGGAGTAGATTCCTGTATTTGACACAGACCATATTTACTGCTCATACTCACTGGGAGCTTTGGGACAACAGTACTAAGAACCACCCTGGTATGGGATTATTTAGTATTTCAGCATGCATCAAACAATTTAAAATATGGATTATGAAACTCTTTGCACTTCATGTTTTCAGCATGAGTCCCATCAAATCTGTAGCAGTTCCTCTGTCCCTCATTCTTAAATGAGCTTAGTGTGAAGTAATGGTACTAGAGTCATCATCCTTCTGGTGATGGGAAGCAGCTGAACACAGGGGTCACTTCTTTTCCAAAACCAGGTAATCAGGTGTCTCTGCAGAATGGGGGCAATAGTCTCAGGTGGCAGCATGGCTTCTCTTTCTGTCAGCTTTAGTTTTAACTATTAAATATCATCGTGCATTCTCAAGGTTGTTTTCTGTAGTCGTTTTGAATGGAAAAATCAAGGGAGATATTCTGTAGATTTTTCTTGTCTTAGTTTCTTGCTGGATTTATGACATCTACTGGTTAATGCATAATATTCCCTGAATAGGTATGAAGGCACTATGGTGACAGCTGAGACATGGGACCCTAGATAAGGAAAATGAATTTGAGGCTATGACAGATTGAAAGCTCTGTTCGTCTGCAGGAAAATGATATCCTTGCTGGAAGGATAAGATCATTCATACATGATACTGTTGGATAGTTAAAAACCTTCAGAGTAGACATCCTTCTCAGTTCAGCTTTTAGACTATTTGTGTATAATAATGCAAGAGTTACAAGTGAATCCTTAACAAAATTCCCTAGCAATACCACAAATTCCTCGGTATTATCTCAGAACAATCTCCCCAGAAGCAGACATCCTTATTTACACATACAAAAGCCCCTTCTCTGAGCTGCAGCAGATTGAATACACCACCTCATTCATCCCTGTATTTCCAATGAATTAAGTCCAGACTATCATTCAGGGGATGAGGAAGATCTTCCTCATGCAATTAACAGTATTTAAAATATGATTGTAGACACTGGAACTAATCAGCAGGAAAAGGCTCTTACCCAGAATATGCAATAAAAAGCAAACACATTTCTGGAACATTTGAGTTTCTTGTCTCCAACTTCACAAAACCAATTTTCGTTGCTATTACCAGGCGAATCAATGGAAAGTTGCTATTCTGACTACTTCACTTTTACACTTGGTGCTAGATTGGACCCCCACAAATTATGTTTGTGATTTGATTAGATGCTAGATGGGGTTCCAGGTTTTGCCCACACAAGTGGCATGAGAGCCAGCTGATCTTAGCCACAGTTTAAAAGGGGCTCATCTTTTAGCTTTGCCCGCAGCTAGTGGCTTCACTTGGAGCATCATTTCCACATGATCTTTGCTTCAGATACAGATGGGCTCATTTTACAGATTCTGTTTGTCCATATGAGGCCACTGAATTGTAATGCTGTAAAAGTTGGATGCTGGTCTCAGCCTTACTTCAGAGCATTACTAAGACTTCTGTGGTTCATGTCTTGATTTCTGTCGTGATCTTCCCAATTTTATGCAGCAGCCCCAGACCTTTAATAGACTTAATAGGAATGTTTCCACTAACGTTAATGGAGCCATTTTAGAGAACAATGCAATAAGCAAAAGTGAGGCTTCAAAGTCCGTATTTAATTTAGTGTCTTAATAACTTTGCCTTGCAGTGGAAGCCAAAGACAAAGATTCCAATCTATTACATGAAATCTTTCCTTAGCACCTCTATGCTAAATCAAAATGAACCAGGCCTAGACCTTAGTGCTAGAAGTTTTCTACTGCAAAAATGCAATCTAACTACCATATAATCTATCAAGAATCTTGGTATTAACTCCTGGAGCAGTACAAGAGCTCACTGCATGTTGGCTTATATGGGATCTGAAACAAAACATAGGAGACTGGTGCCTGGTGTCACCAGAACCAGAATATGGAGTCTTAAGAGATGGGAAAGTCATTTTTGGTCTTCTTTGGGATGGAGTCATTTGATTGAAATGACCAGAGGGACATACTCTGAATCACCTGGGACACAGCTAACATTATGATATGCATTTTGGAAACACTCCACTTATGAAACAAAACTCAGCAATATGCCGTAAAATCTTTTGCAGAAATCTTCACTCACCTTCCCAGGTCTCAAAAGAACATTTGTCTTCATCCCTGCCTTAGACTTCTTGCTCCAGCAAAGCAGCTGGTTGTGATTGGAAGGACAGCCAGGAGGACACCTTGCAACCATGGGTTCTAACATAGGGATTACATCTAGCTCTCACACAAAGATGGAAGAGAAGCATTTTCACTTCTCTGCTTGCAGAGCTGTTCAGGAATTTGCACATTGCCTCACATCTTGGAGCCCTTGTATCTGCATTGAAACCTTTTGCTCAAATTATAGGGTCACAGGATGGTTGGGTTGGAAGGGACCTCACAGTCCACCCCCCAACCCCTGCCATGGGCTGGCTGCCTCCCACCAGCTCAGGCCACCCAGGGCCCACCCAACCTGGCCTTGAACATCTGTGGGGATGGGGCACCCACAGCTCTCTGGGCAGCTGTGCCGGGGCCTCACCACCATCTATGAGATACAACAAAACACACATACCATACAGTTTACCCACTTCATATGTCTTTCTACCATGTGATTGGCTCAAAGACTTGATAGGAAATAGAAGCGGAAAAAAACACAGGTACAAGACGTATCTAAATAAGTCTCTATGAGGCAGAGAACAGCAACTAGATCATTGGCTAGAGAGAAACTATTTTCAGCTGCCAGCTATAATTAAACAACTCACTTTCCTAAGGCAGAACATCCTCTACAGTGAAAGGTTTTTGTTTTTAATTAAGTTGCCAAGGAACTGCTCTCACAGACGAGTCTGAGAGATCTTCAGCTTGGGGGATTGGTGTGAGGCAGTAAAATCATCCATGTTTTGTGGGAAAAGCTATGAACTATAACAAAGAATTTAATGGGAAGCCTTTCAGACATTTCATAGGGTCAAAGCATCTCTGAAGTGGGCAGGTATCTCTGGATCCATCCAGCCCAAACCCTGCCCAGAGCAAGGTGTTACAGTGCTGTCATACCTTACAAAAGGAACAGGAGTGCTTGGATATCCCTAGACAATGCATACCACAAAGCAGAAGAAAATCATGGTCTCTGTTAGTGACAGGATGAGGGAGAATGGCTTTAAACTAAAAGAGGGAGATTTAGGTTAGACATTAGGAGAAAATTCTTTGCTCAGAGGGTGGTGAGGCCCTGGCACAGCTTCCCAAAGAGCTGTGGGTGCCCCATCCCTGGAGGTGCCCAAGGCCAGGTTGGGTGGGCTCTGGGCATCCTGAGCTGGTGGAAGCAACCAGCCCATGGCAGGGGTTGGGTTGGGTTGGCTGTGAAGTCCCTTCTGACCCAGCCATTCTGTGCTTCTGTTCTTTTATTCTATAACCCACAGTGCTGTACCTGAACACGGTATCAGATGTAAACAGGGAGCAAGAAGGAAGATGCAAAGATAAATATGGCTGCATAAATCCATTGCCACGGGTGGCTGCCAGTGTAATGTTATTCGCTCCCTTTCCCCACTCCCACCCTTCATTATTTACTCTGATTATATTGTTTAGATCTCTAATTGCACCGTTCTCCAAAGCATTTGTCTAATAGTCATTAAGCCAAACAAAGCAGCACTATCGCATTGTAGCACTGTTGCCTTGAGCAGAGCTCTGCAGCGACTTTGGAGAAGATGGGTTCTTGTATGCCCCAGCAATTCTTCCTTTTCCAGTAATGTTTAAAGTATATAATTATGTGCCAGATAACAAGTTACCTCAGTTGACATTTGAGAAATGCCAGTGTTGTGCTCCTTTATGCGCTTCAAGGCAGGCAATGTTTTTGGAACAGAAATAGGTTGAGGGGAGCTCAGTGCTGGGTACTGAGGGAGCCTACGGGGGCTGCTCTGGGCTCTCCCATGCCGTGGGCATAGAGGAAGCTGGAAATGTGATGTAGAGTTGTGTGTGGGCTTTGGTAGGGGAGGGACATATGGAGAGACTCACGTGCTGAGGGAAGGTCAGCATGAAGGGTGGAGAGCACACACCTCAATAAAACCAGGGCATTTCTGTTGGGAATTATCAACATTTCTTCTTTCTTTGTTATTTTCCCCTAAGAACAGACAACAGAATGCAGTTCCTGCAAGGACAGAAACAATTCCCCTGTGCAGTTCTAAGAACTCCGTTGTTTTTCCAAGGAAGCATACAGTGTTCCCTGGAAATACGCTGTCCTGCAAATCCTAAATAAACCATTACTTTTCACTGTAATTCCACCAGTCCATCTGCTTCTCTTTTCCTTCCCAACTTTTTCCATGTCTCTTCCATTCCCCACCATGTTATAGGTGTGTTGTTTTTTTTTCAATAGCAGTGGCAATTGAAGTTGCCAAAAGTGATGGCAGCAGTCACTGCAACCCATAATCATTGAATTATAAAATCACAGAATCACAAGTGTTGGAACGGACTTCTAGAGATCACTGAGTTCAACCCTCTGCTAAAGAAGGTTCCTTACAATACACGGCAGACGTGGCACAGGTCTAGACAGGTCTTGAACATTACCAGAGAAAGAGTCTCTACCACTTCTTTGGGCAGTCGGTTCCAGTGCTCTGTCACTCTTACAGTGAAGAAGTTCTTTCACACATTTGTATGGAACATCCTGTGTTCCAGTTTGTGTTGTTGCTCCTTGTTCTGTATCTGCACACCATGGAAAACAGCCTGGCCTCATTCACTTCATTGCCTTTAGATATTTATAATCATTTACAAGATCCCAGCCCAATCTTCCCTTCCCCAGACAGCCCCATTTCTCTCTGCCTTTCCCCATCCTGGAAGTGCTCCAGGCCCTCATCATCTTTGTGTCCCTCTGTTGGGCTCTCTAGAAGTTCTGTCTCAGAACCAGATACAGCATTCCAGATGTGACCTCATCAGGGCAGAGGACCCGGGGATGATCATCTCCCTTGACTCTTTTTAATGTGCCCCGAGATACCATTGGAAAGGGGAAAGAAGTGGGACAGTTGGAGTTATCTCTTTGCCCGTGTGTTCCTTTCTGGTTGTGCATTTGTAATACTTTCTATCTCTAAATAAAACTCCAAAGAAGCAAAGGGTGTAGCATGTATCCAGTCACCACCAGATTTTTAGTGCTCTATTTCGGCAGAATCTTCTGTGATTTTTAAGCACACGTTGGTATTGAGTGTCTGGAAAAAAACAGCTACGGGCCTACTGATGGTAAGACAGCCATCAGTGAGACAGGGAGGCAGCCACACTGCTGTGCCACAGTAGAATGAACAACAGCCAGGTAAATTCTGGTCTGCACGTAAGTTGAAGCACTTAAAAAATAAAATGACTCTGGGAGATATAATGCTATGCATAGCGGAACAAGCAGGGAGAAGGAAAAACATTTCTGTGAGTGGTATAAATCCTCAGAATCGCAGTGCCGGCAGCTGGAATGGCACTGAATTTTTAAGATGGCTTCAAGAGGTCAGTTCTCTACGTGTGAAAGAAGGATTCTATTTACTTATTAAGTTCTCCGTGGAATAATGAGAAAATGGAGAGATGAATGAGATATTTAACTGTGCATAGGCACTAGGACATAAAATACTTCCACTGTCTGTGTGTACATGTACACTTACATGCATGCTCACACGCATTAGCCAAGCCTACAAGCAGTGTGCACTCATATCCTACAAGCAAAGCATTTCACAGCTTATGCTGACAATGTGCTTCCCTTTTGTTATTGCTCAGCACCGTGGCCCTCCTGGGCAAGGAATTAATGGTGAAGCAGACAGCAGACCGTGCCTGGGCACATGCCTGAGTAAGCTTTATACCTTTCTTATGTAAGGAAACACATTACAGTAAAATGTACTCAGTATGAGAAACCAGAATTGACACTGATGACCACAAGTAAATATTTTTATATGTGCACTGCGTAAAAATATGAGGAGTATTAATTCTGAATCATGTTTGGTAATTGATCATAGAATCTTAGAACCATAGAATCATTCAGGTTGGAAAGACTGATTAATCATCTAATCCAACTATCAGCCCATGCCTGCGTCCACTCAAGATCATATCACTCAGTACCACATCTACCCTTCTCCTGAACACCTCCAGGGCAGGGATGGTAACTCCATCTGCCTGATCTATGTTACGGCTTCAGAAGGCAGTTATGCGAATGTAGGTGAATATAAAAAGACTAATGCCATAATTTACTTAATATATAGGGCTCCATTTACAAAAGCATTTGTGCTATATGTGCTTGTGTTTTAGTTCTGAAGCTGACACTGAGGCAGTAGGTTTCATTTTGGCTGGAAGTAAAATGCTGTAGTGCGCTTCTTTATCTTTTTCACAGTACTGCTCTATTCCATGAAGGTAAGTGCTGTAACATTTTAATCTAATTATAACTGATTATATTATTGAGATTCTCCACTAAGTGCTTCGCTAGACATATATGCCTTAGGTACAATTTGAGTGCCCAAATTACACAGAGCACTCAAAGCCCACATTAAGCAACAGTTCCAGGCTTAATGACCTGAAAGTAATTGAGCAGTAGTCATTCCAGATGCCTGTACAGAAATGCCTCAGAACATTCTGATAAATAATATTCACCAGTGTTTCCTCTCATTCATACCCAGAACTTGTTGCATAAGCTCAACAGCAGCAAGCCCTTACTAATTACTTTTGTCTTCTCCTTGCTGTCGTGACAAAAGGATCACTGTGGTCTCTGAATTAATGGTTTCAGCCATACCTTAGTATGGTGTGGGATTTAAACCCAGAGTTATGATATAACTTTCCTGTAGTACAAGAGTCGGTTTTCATATTTTAAAAGTATAAGCTGTGTACGTCCAAAGCTATTTAGAGGTTAATGGGGATTTTCAAAAGCATCTCAGTGTTTGAAATTGTCAGGAGTTCACTCTAAGTACACAGTGGCTCCTACACAACCTTCAGAGCACCCATCTACCTTGTTAGGCACTTACATACCCATTTCAGTCATTCAGTTTCACATGATTTGTGTCGAGCTGACCATAAAGCTTCTAACTACTACTGAAATAGACCCTTTCCCTTTGGGCACATGGGGATGGTTTGGGTCAGCAGTCAGGATGGGCAAACCAGGAGGCTGTGACTCATACCTGCAGGTGGATGTAGCAGGTAATGCTGGTGATGGACATGGTAGTGATGGGCTGGTGGTTGGACTAGATGATCTTAATGGTCTTTTCCAACCTTCTGTGATTCTGTGATAGATGACTGTGTTGCAGCACTTGGACCCATGCCTTGTTATTTTTCTTTGATCTACTCCTACAGTTATTCCTAAAGGGGAGCTTGCTCACAGGACAGCCGAGCTTCAGAATCAGTTTTGCTCTTGGTATGGAACTGTTTTCAGTAGCCATGCCTCCCTGGATTTCCATGAAGTCATGCATAAATTTAAACACTGGGTGCTTAGTTGGCATCCTGAGCTTGACCTCCAGGGGAAAAATAAATAAATAAGTAAATAAATAAATAAAGAGAAATTAAATAAAAATAATAAAAATAAAAACTCCACGCATCAGATCCTGTTGTTACCGCGCTAATCAAAGCCAGCGCTGTCGCAGGATCTGCTGAAAGAAGACCTACGCACACATCAGGCTTGCGCCAATTAAAAACTTGCTCATTGCCTAATTCATCAAACAGTGGGAAGCAGAAATGAAGCTTTAAATTTAGCAGAGATATTAGTGCTCATTATTAACCACAGTCTCTCATTAAGCAGTTGTCTGTCATTCTGATGAACAGTTAGAACAAAGAGGATGAAACATAATCTACTAATCAAACTGTAATGTAACTGTATCCAATCAAACAAGCATGCGGTCATTTTCTCAGAAGATCAACTGGTGGCTTTATCTCACAGTTGCTAATTAAGTGCAGACTTATTGCTCAAAAATAACACAAATTATTTCTGTATCACATTTCTTACTGCCACAAATAAGGAAGGAAGAGTGCACAGAACTTGAGCAAAAAGCACCGCAGTGGGATGTAGCTCAGTTTTCTATCTTTGTGCTCCTTCTTGTGATAAAAGGCCTTTACCTTCACCAAAGCAAATCTTACCATGTGGCCCTTGCTGACTCTGCGAGTGATTTTTGTGTTCATTTTAGGCCATCCAGGGCTCCATGTGCTGGCTTCAAGAGCAAATTGGAACCACTTTATCTGCCATACTCATCAAATATAAGCACAGATCAATACCCAATTGCCTGTAGGCAGGTAGTGAATTGTTTCAAATCACCTATCACGTTTACATTGAGATCTGTGGTCTCTGTGCGTGATGCAATTGAAGAGGCAAGTGCTGCCCTTGTGAACTTCAGGACTGTAACTGAAAGGAAAGCCTGCAGCTGATGCCAAAACGAACACCTGTCCAAGAAACTGTAATAATGAGTTCTTTTTTTCTCTGGATGACTTGAATCAAACTGGATTCAATGGATCAGCCCTCCCTGTGGGGAGGTTTAAGGTTTTCTACTTGGCTTTGCAAATCCTGAGTGGATACTGGGGAAAAGTTGCAGCTTTGAACTCTGGAATCCTGCCTTGGCTCAGCTAAGCTCAAGGGATTCCTAACAAAGGATATTTAAGTTTTGGCTTCAATCTGCAATTTTGTTGATGAGTGCTGCCTTCCTCTTAAATCCATTACCATTTTGGAAATGAAATACAGAGTCCCAGTGTGACAAAGCATGTAAGGATAAAAATTGTAGGATATACCTGTAGGTGTTTGAGCAAAAGGTGCGTATGTGTGAACTGCTCATCCACACCCACGTCACAGTCAATAGGCAATTGCAGAGAGCAATTCATGGGACCCATGTATGCAGATATTTTTAACTTAGAGAACTTGCCTTCTGGAAGAGCTTGTTTATGTCCACTGACTGTAAACTGTCCCAGTGAATTAGTTTTCACTTGGATAGCCATCCTTCAGACAGGTAAGTAAGCAGAGGTTAATACTGACTTGCTTCTATAACTCATGGCAGAAATAAATTCTCATCAGTTTATATAATCTACAGGGCATAAGAAATCAGAGGTCTGGATTTCAAGCCTGCAAGACTATTTTCCAGGCTTTTTCTGATCAGGATCTCAGCACTCTACAGGAATGGGCTTCACTCAATTGTCTGTTGCACAGCAGCACCAGAGGGACGCAGCAGCTTTGGAATCTGGGTTTCACAATATTATGGGGTTGTAACAGACTGTTTGAAAAGAAGAAAAAAGGAAAAGAAGAAAAAAAACAAGCACAAAACCTATCATGAGCTGCTTTGTTTTGCAGTTCTGAGCATGATACAGCCCAGCATTTCCTGAAATTAATTAGAGGTTATTCTTTCTCTGGAGCAAAGAGATTCATTTTTAGGTAGATTAAAAAATAAAATAATAATAAATATAAATAATTTTTTAAAAGGCTAAAATGGCAACAAAAGTGCTTTTTTCCTAAGCATAATGTTAATTAATCTTCCCTTTTTCTATACTGGTTAGAAACTGTGCTTATACTAATTATACATTTCTTAACCTGACATTTAGGTCTATGCCTTCAGCCAAACCTTCATCTTCCCTTGGCCTTCAGATCAGTCAAAGTCTTTCAGCCCTCTATCCCCCTCCCAGACCTGGCTGCAAGGAGGATCCTGAAAGTCTCCAGGAGCTGTCAGTGTTTTCCCTTGTTACTGCCCTTCTCCTTTATTATCAATGAACTTCAAAGGTTTGTTATTAGTGCATCACCTTAATTTGTATTAGATTTTGTGACTGTCTAATTGTCATAACAACTTAGTACAAAGCTACCCAAAAGGTATTCACCTTGTCAGAAAAGTACCATTCAGCTAAAGGACTTAAAATGAATGATTTTAAATTCAATTACCTCTTACAGAAAGATTAATCGTGGCTGTTAAATTCCCAAATTAAGATATTCTTGCTCTAAGCAATTAGGAATACGAAAGGCCTTCTGGTCTGTTTCAATAAAAAGGAAAAATCAAGTTATAGAAGACAAATAGATGTGATTCTGATCTATGGCAAAGGGTGCACACAAAGTCCAGTTTCTCGGAGCATGTTCCAAACAGCACAACACAGCACCCAGCACCTACCAGAGCCTTTCTGCAAAGGTAACCCTCCATATCCCTCTGTCGAGCTCTCACAGTTGGTCCCTTTGCTGCATGCTGTCTCTATCTGACATGGCTGAGCCACATCTTCAAACCGGTTTCTCACCACAGAGATGAGAGTGGCAATGATTTAAATGCATATTGTAAGCATCTATGCTTGGCCAAAGGAATGCCTTGTAGAGTAACATCTACGCTAATGACATAAGAAGCAGCAGGGCCCCTTTTCCTGGTCTGCAGCCAACTGGCAGGAGTGGACCAAATAAATGCTCTCATAGCCTCCAGAAAGAGCTGGTGATATGCAACCTGCCTAGTGGATATCCCTAGCTTGGGATAAGTGGTTTCAGGGATTGCTAGCTGGATGTGACCAAAATCCTGTTAGGGATATGCATGATGGTTGAACTTCACTTACATGAGATGTAGGTTTGAAGCTCTTCAGGCAAAGCAGATGACAGAATCATAGACTCATAGAATCATTTATGTTGGAAGGAACGCATACAGACCATCTAGTCCAACTCCCCTGCAATGAACAGGGACACCCACAGCTCCATCAGATGCTTAGAGCCCTGTTCAGCCTGACATTAAGTATCTCCAGGAACTGGACATCTGCCGCCCTGCTGGGCAACCTGGGCCAACACTTCACTGCCCTTATTGTAAAAAACTTATTTTTTTTTTAACATCTAAGACAACAGTATAAATAAATTTCCCATTTCCTATTTTGTTGCAGCTTGTGACCTACCCTGCTGGCTGGACTGAACTCTGTAGGGCATCTGTTAAATCTGCTGAACTACTGGATCTTGACAGGCCATGAGTATGAGATAAACACTGCACGGCTCCATTAAATCAAGGTTATTCCAGAGGGTACAGAAGGAGGAGGACTCCAGGCAGTTGGCTGCACCACTCAGACAGCTGAGCTACCCATGGAGCTCAAGCACCAGCTTCTCTGGTAGCAACTGCGTGGGAGTTGGGAGGATTTAGGTGGTTGATTCTGACCCACTGTTTTTAGATAGAATGATCTGAGTCCATTTATCCACTACAGAAAGTTTGATGTAGCTATGAAATGAACATTTAGTTTCTGAAGGAGACTGAGGCAGCCCAGAAGCATGAGGAAGAAATTAGACAACAACACAGCTCACTGGATATGCCGGATATGATTTTATTAAACGCATGCCTCCTGCTTTGATTGTTAGTAACTGCAAGTAGCATGCTATGTGCTTATTGATTAGACAAAAAGGCTTTATTTTAACACGGAAATTTCTACCAATCATATACACGTGCCATGTGCAGACTTACCATCCCCTCACAAGATGGCAAGTGCTGAGCTCAGAGATAGGCAGTCACATTCATTCCCCTCCTACGTCCTGAACTCCTCTATCGACAGGAAAATTCACTTGTTCACACGTGCTCTAGAGTGACACTGATGTAAGCAAAACATTCATTACAACAAATGGTGTAACCATGTACTAATTGATGTTGCAGCTGAAAAAACTAAGAGCTACCTCCCATGCTTTAAAAAAATAATAGGCTCTTTTGACATGAAGCCAGCTGTACTCTTATCTTAATGGGGATGCTCTGTCCGTGCAGTGAAATGTGGGAATGAAGCCAGGGACAGGATTCTGCATCCAATCCATTCCTGTCTTTGCACACGGTTTTTACAGCTTTGCTCTGAGTTTAAGAGCAGAACCAATTGACCCAAAACGCATCCCCTGCAGAACAGTCAGGATGTGAAATAGGGCTGGAAGAAGCTGTACTTCTGCTTGGTTTTACTGTCTTAGTCCGCATTGCATATTTTAAGAGATGTTTATTTCTTACATGGAGTGGGTAAATCCTACTTCTTTTAAAGCACTGAGTTACTCAGCTTTTGTTCTGATACAGTTGGGCCGTATCACAGCTGTTCCATCTTCCAGATACAGCAGATAGTGTGTTATGAAGCTGTGGCTTCATAACTGTAAATGCCAAAGCCATCAGCCCTGCAACAGGCACTGACAGTGATACCAGGATGCTCAGTCCATCCATCCACAGATCTGATCACTGTCCAGGAGAGCATCCCTCCCCTCTCCCACCTCGGTTGCACTGCTTACAGAGGAGGGACATGGACAGAGAATATCCTGCACCTGAAGCAGTGATCAAGTTCTGGGCTGCCCAAAAAGCACCACCAGACATCTCCATAGCACTACTGATGTGCTTCCCTAGGCACTGCTAATTTATTCTCCACAGGGTCCCCAGTATTCCCCAATACATCCGTCCAACCATCTGTGAAGTTGGGCTATTTCTTGCCCAACTCTTCAGCTCTCTTCACAGTGCAGTCCATAACTTCTGGCAGCTCTCACACTGCTGACTGTGTCATGCAGCAGTTATCGCATCGTGTCTTGCTCAGGGAGCCTCAGTTCTGGCCTCAGTTCTAGTCCTAGAAGAGCCCGTTGCTCACAGAAAGGTGAGTTCCTCTTGGGCCAGAAGCAATAACCAAATAGTTAAGTTTTGCATTATTTGATATTCATTGTTGCTACTGTGAAATTTCAAGGCTCTCTTTCCTAGTAAATAGTAATAGACACCTTGAAATCATGCGAAGGCCTTTGCAAATTCATAGGTGTCCTTCATCCCCGGAAGGACAACCAGTGCAATGGTCAAGGATGAAGGAGCTGGTAGCAATGTTATAAAAGATGCTCCATTGAAATTTGTACTTAGAGCAGAATTAAAATCCCCTTAGTTCACCCTTCTATGACTACATTTTCTCTCTATATCTCTGTCAGTAACTCCTCAGGGAACTATTAAATTGTCTGTATCATATTTTTAGAAAAATATTCCTCCGTTTATTGCCAGGGAACAATTAATTTCTCCAGCCTGGATTTTAGTCCCAGCTATAAGAAATCCATCTAATCACCTGCAGCCCAGCCTCCACGTGTCCTTAAGGTCACTTCTTCAAACCAACATTAGCTTAAAACTCTCACATGAGAGTGGTCCTTCCTTATGTTAACCTGATGTAAATCCTAAACAATTTTTTCTCCAATGGGAAAAGTTCAGGTTTGGGAATCATCTCTTTCTGGCAGAGCAGAGCAGCAGGTTCACAACCTCTCTTTGAAACATTTCCTTTTACAGCATGTTCTCCTGTGCTGCCTCCAGCTTGGCATCAGGGGTGTAAGGAGGGGATAGATGGGATTCACCCCCTACCTCACTAGACACAGCCCATTTGCCGAATTACTGCAGGTACAGCCCAATATTTGCATTTAGCAGGCATGAATAAGGAAAGGAAAATAGGGCAGGCAGGGGGGTGGAAGCAATGACTGCAGCCATGCTGCTGCTCCCAGGCTTACCTGTCCCCCTGCATGGCTCTTCCCATCTCTTCACAGCATTAACAAGATGAAGTGGGGCTGAGGGACGGCTCTTTATTTTCCCAAATGTAGAGTATGCATTAATGAGATATGCAGAGTAAAGTAAAGTTAATTATTATTTGACACAAAACATGGGAGATGAATCACTGATGGTTAAAGCAAGTTTAAAGTCTCTCTTTGCAAGGCTCATGTAAACCAAAGGTGAAAGTAGCAGTCCCACAACTCTGGTAGTGTCTGTGACAGCTCTGGGGAAGCAGAGGGTGATGTTTCCATCAACAGGAACCCACCTGCTAAAGCTTCATCTATAGGAAGGCTAGATATTGCATTCACCCAGGTTGTGGTGTCATCAATGACAGAAAAGTGCACACAATCTGACCTATCTAGATACGTTTTTTATTTGAAAGCAAACATTTTCTTTCTTTCTTAGTGCCTTATGGGGACCAGCAGTCTGCAATTAACAGTCAGTGAAGCCAAGCAGCCGGGTTCTCTTTCTAGGGAAAGTGGCATTGACAAAGCAATTGGAAAAGGGACGCAGCCTTTCACCCTGTGGTGACAGTTTTTGTCAGCTGTGAGGGAGGGATATTCCTTCAAGGAAGATCTGGTATTCCAGTTTCTGCAACAAGTCCTGCAGTTGCTCCACAGCCCTGTAATTGCTCCAGCTCCTGCAATCAGCCCTGGAGCTGCTCCAACTCCTGTGACAGGTCCTGCTGTTACTCCAGCTCCTGCAACCAAAGCTAAGCTGCAAAGGCAGCCTGCATCACATACATAACTTGGTTGTGGAAGTCAGGCAGGTGACTCCCATACTAGATGTTTATTTTTCTGCATTCGTCCCATGATTTTTTTTCTAATCAGAATGAAACACAAATAAATGGCTTAGAAAACAAACAAAACAAAACAAAACAAAACTGGATTCGGATGGCTTCTGATAAATAAGGTTGAGGGGTTCTGTGGAAGGGAAAGTGTAACATGGAAATCTCGCTTTGTATCTCATCTTCTGGCTCTCAAAGTCATGCAAGAACTGTACCTACAGGGAGAACACAAGCTATATTATGCTGTAAGACTATAGCTAGTTTAACAGCTAGGTTAGGGGAACTGATTTTCTACATTTTTAGAAGAATCCATGGTACAGTTTTCTCTCAGGTCAAGCAGCACTTCCCTAAACAATTCCTTGGTATGCTTTTAGAGTAAATGTGAGCCAGGCAATCCACATGCAAGCAACATTTTTCAGAATGTAAAGGGCTCTGTAGTGTGGTAATGGCCAGAGCAGGCCTACTGGCCTAAAGGCCAAAAGTAGACCCAGATTCTGCTCAATCAGCAGAAGTGTAACAGCAGCACATCAGCAGCCCAGTGCCATGAATTCTATTCTTCCCTCAGCAGTTCTGCCACAGTTACATTGAACTCGATCAGTTTGGTGGTGAAATGAGGAGACATTGCTTTATATGTTTAAGAAGAAAAACACAATATGTAATTGACTGTAAATTACTCCCCTCTTTTTCTGTCTTGTGAAATCTAATTTTCACATGTGGTAGTGTAAGGAAAACAACCTGATTTAACTGTCGTACCTCAGTTAGTTTACTGAGAGAGCAGAGAGCCAGGTGGTAACCACAGAGTTGCCCAGAATCAAGGGTTCATGCATAGGCTTTAGCCATAGTGATACTTATACAAGTTATACACTGCCTCCTAATCAGGCATACTGGTACCTTTCATCAATCTCACAGTCAGTGAGGTCACAAGGCTCTTTAAACCAAGGGGCTGCTGATAATTAGTTGGATTTTCTTCTCTGCTCTCTTGAAGAGCAATGTATTGGTGGCTGCCAACCTAAGAACTAGCTGTGAAGTTCCAACAACTCAAAAGCGAATACAGGCCAATAAACACAAAACATTTTCTCTTTATCAGTTGTGGCACTCAGGTCCCCAGCAGTGAGACGTTCTGTAAGTTTCCTTCAAGACTGTGCTCCCGTCAGTATCAGGAATCATCAAGTACATAAATATTCTCTCTACATCTCACTCAGGAAGCTCACATTCGCAATGAGGAGTACTGCGTTCCAAAGAACTTCACATTTCACAATAGGAAAACATATCAGGTCTAGTAATTATGTGTCCGTGAAACTTCCTACACGGGTAGTATTTCCTCTGAATAATGCAGAGATGTTCTGAAGCTGACAATTGCACCCAATTTCATGAGTCTTCTTTCCAGATCTCTCAGCATATACACAGAGCCCTGCTCATAAAAATGTTCTTCCATATTCAAGTAACCATTTATTACCAGTTTTAGCAATGTTGCAAGGACGCGTTCTAACATTTGTTTTCATTATCACATTGTCAACCTCTTAAATTAACACTCAAGATTTGATTTCTTTTTCCTAAGACTGAGCTGAGAGAACTTGTGGCTTTAAACTTGAAATATTACCCTTGTATCTGCAATTAAGTCAATTTCCCTAAGTTAGGTGAAAAGGAATATGTCAGCATTCATTCCTGCTCTGCTACCTCCACAGTATGAGGCAGAGTGATCTTCTTGTTCTACCAGAGCAATGCAAAATTCAGTGCACAAAACATAAGGTCCCACTTACTCAGCTAGAATAAACTCAAACTCTTCTAATATTTGGCCTATACTCATTTTGAAATAGTGTTTGTCAGCTGGTCTAGTAGTTACAGACTAGTTCTGAAAGGAATTAATTAGAATTCCTTGGTTTTAACCTAAGTCAATCCGGACTAACAGAATGAACTCTTCTTGCCCTGAAGTTGGTGTCTACATCTAGTTACGACTACCCAGTGAAAGCAGAGCTTACAAGGTTTAATCTTGCATAATATGGCTTTCCAGTTTAACACTAGCAAACACTGCAACTTGTCACATTAGCACAGTAGTTCAACTATTCTTACTTTTGTTTTCTGTAATCAAGATGTTAAGGACTGTGAGCATCATTTCTTTCTATTCTTCCCCATATCATTCTCCAGCATTACCTCCCCTGCATGAACATACGATCCCAGCTTTGCAGACCCCAGTGTCCCATGACAAGGTTTGCTGCACTGCAAAGGCAGACAACCATTGCAAAGGCAGCCAGCACCACCTCATGCTGCTTTGTGGCACTGCAAGGAGCTGCAATCCTGCAGCAGCAATGGGTAAGAAATGGTCATTCCCCCCAACACTCCTGTCTTCCCTACAACATCCTGTATTAAGTATACCTGCTTCAGTACCACTGAATCATTTCGTGATTCAAAGCAATAAGTTTTGGAAGAGATGCACCAAACTATACTATATTTTTCATAATGTTTTCATTTGTTGCAACAAAAAAGCATCCTAAATCATATGCTAGTTTAGTGTAAAAACTTCTGGGGAAGTATTCACAGATCCAAGACAGATTTCTGGTAAGAGACTCAACCCCACTTGATCTCAAGCATTCATAGATAATTCTTATTCTGCTGTCCCAAACAACCAGTGCATCTTCTAGTAGTACACAAGCAGGTCAGTTAGGAGAACAGACAACTCAGGACTCCTCTGGACTCTGGGGTTTTGTTTCTAAAGAAGAAAAAGGGACAGTTCTCCAGACCTTTGCCAAAGAATATACACATGCTATAACTCTGATGTGCCAGCAGTACCCTTTCGTCAGCCTGCTCTCCTGTACAGTCCGGATAATTAGATTTGTCATGGATGACATGTTTTAATTAGTGACAGCGGCTGGATGAGACAGAGGAAAAGATCCGTTCGTTTGCAGCCTTGCAAACTCGGGTACAGAAGACATGTGGCAGAGCAAATGTCAGACTCCAGCAGGACCCAAACTCCAGCACAAAGAAAACACATTGCGTATAAAAATGCTTCATACAGATTTCACATACTTCTTCTCCATACCTTTAGGCGCCATCAGTTTAGTCCAGACAGAACAGCGGCTGGTGTCGGGAGATAAGGCTTTTTGGTTGCTTACATGCCATTTGTTTGTCACTCAAATGAGAAAAAAGCAGACTCTAAAAGACAACTGAATAAACAGCTCAAAAATAAAGGGCATCACTCCAGTGAAAGTATGGATGCCACCTGTTAAACCAGAAGATAGAGGAAGAGGAGTGAGGATGCTAGAGATCCTAGTCATATAAGATATATTAATGAATATAAAATGAAACAGTAGCAAAAGATGCCCACAGACATTAGGGATGGTTAGCTGCTGGCTCATCAGACCCACAGCCTGGCCAGCTGCAAGGCCAAAGGAACTACTGCATTCAGGAGGGCTCTGCATTCTCTGCTCCTTTTCAGCTGCCCCTTGTATGGCTCTTTTTGTGCCGTAGGAGTTCAAGGGAAACTGATTGCCTTTTCATTTTAGCATCTTTCCTGTAAAATTCTGTATCTGTATACCTTGCATTTATGTCTCCTTTTATTGTCCTGACTGGTGTAATAAAGACAGATTGCAGAATGTGACCTTTTCATCAAGTTAAATGTTGTCCCTGTGCTTGAAATGCTATTGCTTTATCTATCTTGAGGCCCAAGGAAATTGCCATTGCACACACTGATGGGCATAGTTATTTATTGCCTGATTCTTGAACAGATTTCTGAACCTGTTTCATACGCAGACTGGCTGCTGGTGAGATACTGAAAAGATGTTTGATAGCACACAACCATCCAATGCAATGGAAGCTAAATGCAACTTGCTTTTAAAAGCCTCCTGCTTAGTAAAGGCGCAAGCAGCCTGTTATCATCAGTGCATATCACTGCTACTGGATTGTTATTCAGAGCAGCTGAATATCGAGCAAAGATACCTGACTTGCAATAATTACAGCAAATTGAAACTGGCAGGAGAAGTACAAACCAAGCCAGCCTTACAGTGACCATGTCAGGTCAACCTGAGAGGTGGATGTGGTTCAGAAAGAGCAACTGGGAAGAAGTGGTCTTTTTGGAGTATCCTGCTGCTATCCTTATCTGTACGAGTAAGGACTGGAGGGGTCCTGGCCCCTTCTGAGGGGTGAAAAGATCCACTTTTTTGGCATCTCCTGGCCCCTTCTGAGGGGTGAAAAGATCCACTTTTTTGGCATCTCCTGAAACAGAAGAAATATTTTTCTGTGTCACTGGAAGGCAAACAGTGCACTAAACCTCACTAAAATTTGTATCGCTCTGACTAAATAATAACTAAAGATATCTGCATACAGCAGCACGGATAATGTCACAAGGTGGTAATGTCACCAGACAGCCAATGTCAAGCTGGAATGTTATTGGCATTTTTAAGCAAAGTAATTTCAAATTGTTTGACATAGTGCAAATAGATTCAGGCTTATACCAGCAAAGTGGGGGTTGGCCCATTAGCACCTCAAGCCAAGACATTCCAACAACATGGTGTTAAATGCCATACACGTCTGGTCACCTCCTTCCTAAAATAATCAAGTTCTTCATGAAAGATGGATAAGCATTTGAGAACACAAATACAGAAACAGATACAGAAAGATACAGAAGCAAAAAACAGAGACATCTTTTTCCAGTGTATTCCAGTGTATCCTCATCCCCCATCATGGTGGGCTTAAGGGACTTTCCCAGACAGCCTCCATAGCTAACTAACTGAGATGGAGTTCTGTTTCCATCACTTTAATCCACTAAGGCTTTTACTATTCAATATTTTTCCCTCAGTTGGAACATTTCCCCTCATGCTTCCTCAGAGCAGAGCAGGAATTCCGGCTGCAGGGCTGAGTTTCCCTTCAGCAGGAGGAGCACGCTGTGCTCACAGCAAGTCACAGTCTGCTCCAAGGCCCTTCAGTACAACAGGTCAACCTACATGGGATGTGCTCAAATCAAACTTCTTTTTTTTTTCCTTAAAGAAAGTCTTAGTTTATTAAAACAGGTCTTTCTTCATGCCATAATGGTCAGACAAAAAAAACCCAGCCATTAAACTGAAAATTACGTCTTCCCACAGTTGCTGAAAGTGCTACATCTAGCTTCAAGATAGCAAGCTAGAGACTTTCTAAGAAGCTTTGTTTTCATGAACCCTTCTGGATGAATTCTGGAAAGTCTCCTATGATTAGCTAACTGGATTTGAAAAGCTTTCGTGTTTCTAATCCAAACAGGATGCTCATCTTCTATATCCTCTGGTCTGAGAGGTCTCCTGCATCATCTCCTTCCTTGCTTCACTCAAGCTTCCAGTGAGCACAGAGCTATTCGTAAAGATCTGAACCATTATTACCATTTTACTTTTCCTTTTGCTTCTGAAACCTGAAGGTTCAATCTATGGCAGTTTAAGTTACTAGAACCCAGGACAGTTGGGGCCTTGCCAGCCTCTGCCTCTGAGCTTGCACTGTCCCTTGCACACTTGTAGTATCTCTCATAACATGATAGTAGAGTTTCAGTGAGTAGAGAAACACGTTATTAGATGTTAATTATGGTAGTTGACAGTAACGGCAGTTAGTGAAAGGTATTGAATGTGTCATTTTTTGCCCTATGGCACCCCTTAACAGCAGACACTTGAACCTGCAAGATATGTAGGACTGCACTTGCCAGTTAGTGAAGGCCTTGCAGCATGTTTGCTGCCTACATGCCTTCCTTTCCTTCAAGTATGGTTCTGCAGGAGAACAAACAGGTGAGCCCTAGACATCCCCAGAGAAGGCAGCTTGTGGGAATACAAGAAAGACTATTCAGAGCAGAAGCTGTGAAACGGTATGAGAAAGCAAGGCTGAGAAGCAAGGATACCAGAAGATGAGAAAAACAAAGTCAAGCAAGCTGCATGATGGACATGTTGGTGATGACCCTGATTGGAGGAAGAGCGGATGGCTTGGAACGACTCACCACTCTGATAGAATAAGCGCCTGCACACACAGTTAAGGGGTGTTTGTGATTTGTTGACATGTAAAGGCAGGTGGGGAAGTTAAAAGAGAAAACCTGTGAATGCATATATGGGATGTCAGAACCCGTAACCGATTTGGATCGATCCCATCTGAGCCTTTGCCTCGTTGTGTTTCCATCATTATCCATAAAACTAGAATGTTCTATTGTTCTACTGGTTGGCAACCCTGCCCACCACAGGGGGGTTGAAACTAGACGATCTTTGAGGTCCTTTTCAACCCAGGCCATGCTATGATTTATCACTCTACTAATGCTTGTGTTAGTGTAGGTCTTTCCAGTGCTATAGTAGATCAAGCTACGCTCCTTAGTGCTATGGAAATGGTCATCATACAACTGCCTGCTGAGGGCACCAAGCCCCGCCATTCACTCCTACCCGCCCACGCCCACCCGCCGCCCCACAGCGCTTCTCCCCTCCGCCCAGCGGCCCTCACGCGGCCGCTCCCCACTGGTCTATCCCAGTGCGCCTGCGCCGCATCCACCAATGGGCGCCGGCCACGGCGGGGAACGTGGGGGTGGGTCCGGGCGGGCTGTGAGGAGCGGCGGCGGCAGAGGGCGGCTGCAGCGATGGGGGCGCGCGGAGCGGGCGGCTTGTGGTGGGGTAAGGGCCCCAATAAGGGCGTCTGGGGGGTGGTGGGGTTGGGGTGCGAGCCGCGGTGTGATGGCCGGGAACGGGGGGCTCCGCAGGGGAGGGATTAGTGTGTGAGGGGGCGGCGGGCCGTGCCTAGAGCTGAGCCGTGACCTCTTTGCCGGCGGAGGAAGCGCGAAGGGCCCGGTCTGCCCGTGGGGCCCGGTGGGGAGACTGCGGTGGTAGCGGTCCCTGCAAGCGGGAGCAGCGGAGCTGGCTCTTACTGAGATTAAAATAGCTCCTCTCGTTTCCAGTAATCGGGGGGTGGGGTTTTTTCACGTGCCTGGTCGCCCCGAGCTGGGGCGCGGTGCATTGAGGGCGGCCAGGGGTGAATTAACGTGCTACAAAGGGCCGTGGGGCGAGTCGGAGCCGTGCGGGGGTCGGTCCGAGGAGGGCAGGCACGAAGCCTTCGTCCCACGGCGGCAGCTTTCCTTGCCGGCCCTTGGGGCGTAACGCGGCTCTTTGCTGGGCTAATGGCGCTGCTGCCTGCCTGCTTTGGTTACAGAGAAAACTGCTTTGGATATCTGCTGCTCCGGCTGGTTCCACCCGCTGTGGATTTCAAGCAGTCCCATATGTGTGTTTTTCTGGCCTAAACGCTTGTAGGAAAACGATGTTGTTGTTTGCTGTGGATGAGTTAAGCCTTGCATGTTTCACATTAGAATAAATCCCAAAACGCACCAGTAGTAACCTAGTTAAATTTCACTGTATGCTTTCTTCTCTGGTTTCTCTTTGGCAGATCTTTGTGAGCTTGAACTTTTCTATTTGAAGTGACTGAAATAGTTGAGTGAACGCTGTTCAGTTGCTGAATGTTTGCCACAGATCTCTTGGGTGATGACAAAACGTGCCGGTTTCAATTCAGTCATCTCTTTCCATCTTGGGAAGGGTTTCTCAGTAGAGATTGAGCTCTGATAGTGGGTTGGTCTGCACTGAGGGGATACTGAAGGGGCAGGCTGGTGGTGGAAACCAGTGAGGTTCACACTAAGAGGAGGGGCTGAGAGATGCCTGGAAGAGGGTGTTCTGCAGTGGGTAAGGTGCTGGTTTGTAGTGTGGCAGTTCAGCCCTGACCTCTGAGCACCCAAAATATGCTGTACTCAGCATTGGTGAGGCCTCACCTCGAGTACTGTGTCCAGTTTTGGGCACCTCAGCACAAGAAGGACATGGAGGTACTGGAGCAGGTCCAGAGAAGGGCAACGAGGCTTGTTAAGGGCTTGGAGAATCAGCCCTATGAGGAGAGACTAAGGAAGCTGGGGCTGTTTAGTCTGAGGAAGAGGAGGCTGAGGGGAGACCTTATTGCCGTCTTCCAGTACCTGAAAGGTTCTTACAGTGAGAGTGGGGCAGGTCTCTTCTCACTAGTGACAAGTGACAGGACAAGGGGAAATGGCCTCAAGTTGCGTCAGGGCAAGTTTAGGTTGGATATTAGAAAGAACTTCTTTACAGAAAGGGTGGTTAGGTACTGGAATGGGCTCCCCAGGGAGGTGGTTGAATTGCCATCCCTGGATGTGTTTAAGAGCCGTTTGGATGTGGTACTCAGGGATATGATTTAGCAGAGGTTTGTTGTTGTAGTATTGTTTCGTGGTTGTTTTTTTAGAGATAGGCTACTGGTTAGGCTGCAGTTGGACTTGATGATCTTCAAGGTCTTTTCCAACCTGAGTAATTCTATGATTCTATGTTACTTTCTGCTTCCCTCATTTGCAGAATACGTATAGTGAAACTTGACTTGCTGAGCAGGGCTGCTAATCCATAGGGTATGCTGCACAGTCTGTGTACCACATGGCATAGAACTTTGGCATCATTGAGCTGCGTCTTGTATTCAGTCTTGAAGGAAGTGAATATGCAGCTTGCTATGCAAATTAGAGCCACTTGCAGAAAAGCCAACCATTTTTGCCTAGTTCTGACTTCGTTGTCTGAGCTTTTACTTCCCTGAACCTTCAGTGAAGGAAAAAAAGTCTGCTGTTGTATGAATTTTGTTACAAAGATGCTTGTTGTTATCATCAAGTCATCTCTTAATTCTGACAAGGTAGAAGAAAGGGATGTGAGACTGTACGTGGAAAGTCTCAAAGTAAGATCTAGAAGTGAGCAGAAATATGAAATTCGTTTTAACAGATGGCTGCATCCTTGTGCCTTTTCAGTGGGGAGCTCTGTTGTTAGGGCTCTAAGGGTGTTTGAGTTGTTAACTAGAGAGATTTAGCATCTGCTTTCCAGTCTGTTGCTAGATAGACTAATCAACGCTGGATTAGCATCCTCATAAAGAATGAAGGCAGTTATACTACTAAGGCATCAGGTGCTGATCCTAAAACTAGTATAGCTGTGCTAACACTGGTTGGGATTATGCATTATGTGATGCTATGAAAGGTGTCTGTGGTAGTGCAGCCAGCTGGGAGTATGTTGTGCTGGAGACATGACTGGATGGTTTTGGAGGTTCCATGAGAGTGAACTGAAGAACTAAAAATGTAGCTGATCTTGGGGATGCACATGGAAGTCTGTGTGGTGCCAGCTGTAGTTACAGTTGCAGCTTTGACTGAATGTTCTCTGCAGATCCTCAGCTTAGCGGAGGTCCAGCTAGCTGTAGGCATAGAGAATACAGTATATGATCCAGTGGGATCATGGTATAAGTGGTGAGTGAGTAGCGTACATGTCTTCTGTTTTACATGGGCAAGCTGGAATCAAGGTGTCTGTTTTTTTTCTGCTGATGTGAAGACTTGCTAGAGGAGGGAGATGGTTTAGCCATGCGAACAGGAGAGCTGGAAATGGTTTCCAGGAATGCTGATTGTTTTGATTTTTCTTCTAGGCACTGTGAGCTGCACGTTATTCCTGGCAGTGAATGGTTTGTATTCAGCCAGTGATGATGTGATAGAGCTAACGCCAACCAACTTCAACAAGGAGGTCATTCAGAGCGAGAGCCTGTGGCTCGTGGAGTTCTACGCCCCATGGTGAGCATTATAGTTGTGTAGTTGGTTCTTCTGCAAGATAAGAGCAAACAGAAGAATCTGTTGCTGATCAAGTCCAGGGTTTCATGCGGTCACTGATGGGTCCACGTGTCAGCTTGGTGGCATCACAACTAGGAAAGAGCTGAAGTTGAGATTCCTTTTTGAAATATCTTCATCACGGGAAAAGGGGAAAAAACTGGCAAATGCCTTACATGCCATTTTACTGCTTCAGTTTTTCAACTGAAATGAAAATTGAAAATGACTTATCAAGTGCAATAGATAAGTTGGAAGGCTCTTCAAGTCTTTCTTAACTTCAGTCAAACGTAAAGCACAGAGCTGAATGCACACTTACATTTATAAATACTGGCTTTGTGGATCTTAGTTTACTGCCCTTTTCTCCCATGCAGCTTGTATTCAGAGTAGTCTCTTCATCCTGCCTGTAAAGTCTGATGATGCATATTCCATCTTTGTACAAATCCTCTGCCCAGAGCTTCCACATCCTGATGAAGGGGCTTGAATTGCAACAGGCTGACAGTGTCTGAACTGGGCAGTTTATGAGACTTATCTACTGCCTCTTCTAGTGCTATTGCAGCTTTCCAGGCTAAACAATGGGCATCATGTAGTTTCAGTAAATGGACAGCTTCTCTTTCCCTGCAGACATACTGTACCATGATTGTATGCTGGTTCCCAATCAGTTGTGGGTCTTCAGGAGATGTTTGTGGGAGTTGATGTACCAACACCTCTTCCTAATTAAGGAGTTACCTCTAGAATCAATTTTTCTCTCCCCATCATTGAGCCATTTTATCTTTTAGCATTTTAGCAACAGAAGAGACTGTGCAAATCTGCATTTTGGTGCTCGATTTTACCTATGTGCTAGGAAGGCTTGTGAGACGTGTGCACGTGTGTGTATCTATAAAAAATACAGGGACGTTTCTCTTCAGGTATCTGAGGGATGATATGATGTAGCATAGTCTCTTCCCCTCTTCATGGATAGAACTCCTTTGGTTTTCAGTGTGCAGGTGTTCTGCAGTTTCAAACTCAACAAGGCTGTGTACTTCATGAGATACTTATGTGCCGATGTTAATGTTATCTGTTGCTGTTTCTTTTTTTTCTTTCAAAAGGTGTGGTCATTGTCAGAGACTGACCCCTGAGTGGAAGAAAGCGGCAACAGCGTTAAAAGTAAGTTTGGCTACTCACAAGTGCGCTTTTGTGGTAGTGGAATAAAGAAAGTCTAACTATTTGGCTTGGAAATATGAAAACAGAATGGAAATCCCCCAAACCGTATCAATTTAATTATGTTCCTCTGCTGCAGAAGCAGCCTATCCCAGGTGGTTAAAAGACCATTAAAAATATATAAGAAAGTCAGTTTTGTCCCAGTTAGTTTCCATTGCTGTTTTCCTAGTCTGCTTTTAACAGCACCACAAGACTGTAGAATCAAGCCATCCCCAAAATAGCATATTTCTCTTTTCTTCTTCTCACCATCTTGTCCCCTCCTTTTGAAGTACAGGAACAGCATGAACTGAGTATTTGAGCACAGCTTTGTAAGCTGTTGGTGCCGAGTGCTTCTTTTATTGTAGAAAACTTGATCATGCAGTGATTTGCTGAGCTCCCTCCCAGAAAAGGGGAATGTAAAATATATATTTCCTTGTGGGGAGTAAAACTGTGTAAAGCTTTCAGGTTGAAGAAAGAAATAAGCATGTGAGATGTTCCTAGTTCAGTGCTTTTTGGGGAACTGCATCTTTCATTTGGTGGCTGTTTTCTTACCTTACTAGTAACTTATCTTCCCACCATGTGTAGTATATAAGATGTGTTACATCACTGTAGGAGGTTTGTCTTAGTTTTCGTTCTTATTTCCACAGGGTGTAGTGAAAGTAGGTGCAGTAGATGCAGATAAGCATAAGTCCTTGGGTGGACAGTATGGAGTCAGTGGTTTTCCAACTATCAAGATATTTGGAGCCAACAAAAACAAAGCAGAAGATTATCAGGGTAAGTGTGATACTCTTTCATGTGCTGCATGCCTATTAGCATCCCTGAATATAGTAACGATGCGAGTTGTTAGTCCTGGCTTGCGTGGCATTTTTTCCGTGTCCGGTGGTATGGTAATGGAGAGAGACAGGTGGGTGAGATCTGTTTGACCAGCTGTATGTGTCCTGTCAGCAGTCTTTAGTCGATGGAGGTCAGTAAGCTGTTCCCGAAGATTACTCATTTCCTGCTGTTTGCTGGGAGCTTGCTGCAGCCATCTCCCCATCGAATAAAGTGTGTATATGAAAATCAGAAAAGGAATCTTGTTGCGTTTGTTTTAAGTCAGTGTTCCACTGCTAGTGCTGTATTACTCTCAGCACAGACCTGCTTTTCCTGAAGGATCCCAAGGGGGAGAGTTTGTTCCTTATACTTATGATTAATTCAGTGGCCTGCCTGAAAAGCAGTTTGGTGCTTTAATGATTCATTTTCTTTTTGCTGCTTTGCAGGTGGCAGGACAAGTGAAGCCATTGTTGATGCTGTTCTGAGTGCTCTTCGGTCCATGGTGAAAGACCGGCTCAGTGGCAGAAGTGGAGGATACAGTTCTGGGAGACAGGTACTAGAGGAAGCGTGTTGTTATGGTTGTAGTTGGAGGCTGTTCTGTGCAGAAAGGGACGGGCTTGTGCTCAATAATTCTCTGAGTTGGAAGGGAGTTCCTAATTTTATCTAGTCCAGTCTCCTCCTCAGTGGAGTGTCAGAGCAGTTGCTTTGGGCTATGTCAAGGACATAAGGACTACAGAGACTGAAGTCTCTGGACAGCTGTTTCTGGTGCTTCACCACCATTATAGTAGGAACATCTTCTTGGATGCTTGAATTGAATTCTTCCATTTCAACTTGGACCCTTATTTTTTGTTCAGTCACTGGACACTGTAAAGAAGAGTCTGGCTTTCCTTTACTCCCTTTCACCAGGAATTTAAATACACGAAAAGGATTCTCACTGAGCCTTCTTTCTTGCAGGCTTAGCAATCTCAGCCTCTCCTCATATGTCAGATGAATGAAGCCCTTAATCTGCTTTGCCCCCTGGCTGGACTTACTCCAGAGTGTGCATGCTTCTGTTACACTGAGGAGCCCAGAACTGGACCCAGCACTACATGTGTTTGTTCCCAATACTGAGCAGAAAAAAAGATTACCTACCCCAACCTTCTGTTAACTCCTGCCTAATGTTCCACAGGAGTGCCTTAGTGGCTCAAGTACAACTTGTTCTCTACCAGGACCCTTTGCATGGAGTTATTCTTCTCCAGATGCACTGCTTTACCTCTCACTGTGTTGAACTTTGAGGTAGCTCCAGGTGGCAGCGCGTTCATCTGGTGCATCAGAAATTTGCTGTTTGTGCACTCAGTCCCACTGTCCAGGTGGAGGAGATGTAGAACCAGTATTGTGCTTGTATTGGCCCTTGGAAAATAGCAGTAGCGACTTAGTGGTGCTTAGATTGCAATCCTTTGAATATAGCAGTTCTGCAGTCCAACTCCCTGCTTATCAAACCTATGCTTTTATCAATTCCTGAATGAGGGTGTTAGGGAAAACAGTGTCATCATGAAGTCAAGGCAGGTAGCTGTCTCCTTATCCACCAAGCTGATTATCCATCACAGAGAGCTATCAGATCAGCATGTTTTCTCTTCAGTAAATCTTTGCTGACTACTCCTAATGACCTTTGTGTCCTTCGTTTGGTTGGAAATGCCTTCTGGAAGGCATTTGCTTCAGGACCTTCCCTGAGATTAAGGGTCTTGAAGCATGCTTGGCACTGAGATGAGTTAGTTAGGTTTTCTTTAAATTTGGTAGTATTTCGCTGTAGTTGGTTTGCTACATTTCTTCCTGAAGATGTATTGAAAAGCTTCTGACTCATACTACCATTTCAAAATCATGGAGCAAGTTTCTTGTATCCGTGTTCTCAGGTTAGCAAGAATAGAAGCCCTTGTTAGATTGTGCCATGTAGTTTGTATCCCACTGGCATGCCTTGCATCGAAAGCAGGGCACAGAGGTGGGTGTGATGGGAAGTAGGGAGTACTTTGGTCTCAGGCTGATCTGAGCATGAAGAACTGGGTAAGTGTTCCTGTGTCTTCCTGTTAGTTTGATTTGAATGCTGTTTATGAGAAAAGGTTCACTTGCTGTTCTTTGACAATGCTTTGGGAATAGGCTGCGTACATTTGTTGTCAGTTTTAAAATGGGAAAGTTGTGTGACCTAACTCAGCCTTTTTCGTATATTCAAATAAAGACCATTTGGTACAACACGACACAGAACAGCTCGTGTGGGAAACCCGTTTTGGTTGCTTCATATGTGAGGGTCTGTTTGTTTCTTACAGAGCCGAGAGAGTGGAGGTGGAGTTAAGAAGGACGTGGTTGAACTGACTGATGACAGCTTCGATAAGAATGTCATAAATAGCGACGATGTGTGGATGGTGGAGTTCTATGCCCCATGGTGTGGGCACTGCAAAAAGTAAATGAGTTCCTTTGGTTTTTTTGCGTTGTTGTTTGTATGCAGTACCCTTGATCCCCCAAAAAGGGGCTTTAGTTATATCACAAGTTGTTATTTGGTTGGTTTTTTTATCATAAGGTGTTGAACCAAAAAGGTGTGGGCTTCTCCTGCTATGGGTACCTTGTTTTTGCTTTGGCTGCACTCCTCCTTGGCAGTAAAATTATTGGTTACCAATGGAAATAAGATTCAGAAACAGATTAACCTCTTCGCTCCTTTAGATCCAGGGCATTCATAGGAATAATCTAGCTAGCTGTTATACCCTGCAGACTCTTTTTCTTTTCCCCCTGAGTGGAGCATGCTGTGTAGTGTTGGGATGTGGTATATTTTGCTGTAACTATGAGGGAGCTCAGAGCATTGATCGTTTTATGTTTTAGCCTGGAGCCAGAATGGGCAGCTGCTGCCACTGAGGTGAAGGAACAAACCAAGGGAAAAGTCAAGCTGGCTGCGGTAGACGCAACGGTCAATCAGATGCTGGCAAGACGATATGACGTGAGTGTGCTTTGCAGTGATGGCATTTTCTTTCCTGTCCCTGCTAAGCCAGATTTTCCTTCAATCTTATTGATCTTAACCCGACACTATTTGTGTTACGTTAAGTGGCACATACAGTTTGTATGCAATTAATTCTTGAATGTTGGTAGCAACATAGGAGGGGTGAGAGGAAAGGAGTAAATCTGAATGTTGCTGATGAGTAAAGCTATTCGTCATAATGTCTTGAATAACTTTATTTCCTGAAGTGAGAGATCATCTTTCAGATGCGTATGTGTTTTAGAGACACTCGAAGGACAGGTGCAGCTCTGAGCCACGTGTCAGGAGTTGCTCTGACAGTATTAACTGCCTTGATCAGTTATGCTGTGTGCTCAAAGCAAACTGCTAGTCTTAGGGGTTTTTTTAATACAATATGGGAGGGTTTACAGTAAGCTGCTTATTTTCCCTGTGAGTGAAGGTAGTTGGCAATCAGGAGCGCTCAGCACATCACATGTGAAGTGTAGCAGGGGGAGCTTATGGCCTGTTTGCTGCCCTGTGGGCACTGCACTGTCTCTCCTGAGACGAACTGGAAAACCAGTGCCTAAGAAACAGGAAGCAAGCAGTGCTCAGTCACTGAGCTGAGGCTGAAGTCTTCCTGCTTGTCTGCTCTAAAACTTGAAACACTGTTTCAGTGTGTTAACCCTGTTTTGAATTGTTGCAGAAGCAACGAAATTGTTGAAGCTCCCTTGTAGCGTGTTGCAAGGCTCACCTAGTTGTTCTATCTCTTTTCTTCCCCTTAATATAGGGTACATCAGACTAGTGGGTGCCATCCAACATAAACGTTCAGGTTTATTTAGCTGGTTATTTTAACTTGTCTTGCAGATTCGTGGATTTCCAACAATTAAGATATTCCAGAAAGGAGAAGAGCCTGTTGATTATGATGGAGGGAGAACTAGATCTGATATCATTGCTCGTGCTCTGGATCTATTTTCTGATAATGCACCACCACCTGAGCTTCTGGAGGTATCTCTGCTTCATTTCTTTATTTCCAAATAGCTTCTCCGTTATATCCTTCATAGTTTTTACAGGACTCTATTGATTGCAATTAAAACAGCCAAGCAATAGGCAAGAATAGCAAGTCTGATCACTCAGCTTTCTGTTATTTTGTTCTCAGTGTGAGGGTTGAGAAGGGTTGAGAATTGGTACAGTTGAGGGCACCAGTGGCACTGGTGTCAGTACACCTGAATTCTCGTAGCAAATGAGTGGAAAAATTGAGTGAAGAACAAGAAAGTAGGATTTTAATGTCTTTAATGATTATCTTCACCTCGTTGTTTTTTTTAACCTCTGTTTTGTACTTTATAGAATAGATTGGTATTGGTAAGTTAATAGCAAATAGACCCAATTAGTGTAAATATACTGAAGGCTGCACACTGTTTTGTCCACAGTCCAAGTTTGTCGATCATTGGTCTAAGTAAATGGATTGATTCCCTTTTTAAGGTAATAGATGAGATAAAATTGGGATTGCTCCATCAGATAGCAATTACATTTCTTTGTCTTCAGCAAATGCTGCACCCTGCTGGCTCTCCTTATGCTAGCAACAGCATGAAAGAGCTACAGGCACAAGTGTAGGTCTGGGAGTGCTGTTTGCAGTGATGAGTAATTAGACCAGTGGTTTGTTTTACACCAGCCCTGGTTCAAGGGCAACTATCATAAGCAGAAGCAGCATCTTGCTGTGTTTCCTGTAAGCCTTACGTGGTACTGCTTATATTCCTGTTGCTTCAGCTCTTAACAGAAGGTTTTATGCATTCTTTGTAGTTAGCCTTACATTGAGGGATGAGTGAAGCATTCAGTGCCTTGAAGGGTTCTGTTGCTTCAGATGCTTATTATCTCGTTGGATGGAGCTGATGAGCTGTTGGAGGGAAGTGCAGTCACAGCAGGATAACAGAAGTCTATTTTATCACCGATTTTCTTCTTTGTCTTTCTTCTAGATAATTAGTGAAGATGTTCTGAAGACTACCTGTGATGCTCATCAGCTCTGCATCATTTCTGTCCTGCCTCATATTCTTGACACAGGTAGGCATAGAAGCCATCAGTCTCCTCTGGGAATTTGTCCCTTTAAGCCTGTGGTTGTGTTTAACTTGTTTAATTGTCTGACAAACAGGAGCCTCGGGGAGGAATTCTTACCTGGATGTCATGTTAAAAATGGCTGAAAAATACAAAAAGAAGATGTGGGGGTAAGTGGCATAGTGGTATGGATAAGGTGTGCACATCTTTAGAGATGGTGGGAGAGAATCTTGTATGGCAGTGATATACCTGCATACACATTTGTTCCTTGTTCTGAATTCTCTATCTTGATTGTTCACTGACTGGGCTGAGAGGTGCTTGCAGCTGCAGAATCAACTGGATTTATTTTTTTTTCCCCTCATCTCTTAATGCACCTCTCAAATTGTGCCTGTGCAGGCTATCTCTTGCATTAATGCCATCAAGTATTCTTGTCGTGAATGCTACAGTACTTCAGGGTGATATTTTGGACTCTTTGAGTCTTTTGCTGGTGAGTGATGACTAATGACTGTAGCGCCTTTCCCTATTTCCATTTCCTGTTTTTTTTTCTTACCCTAAGGTGGCTGTGGACCGAAGCTGGTGCTCAGTCAGATCTTGAGAGCTCTTTGGGAATAGGAGGCTTTGGGTATCCAGCCATGGCAGCTGTTAATGCCCGGAAGATGAAATTTGCCCTCCTGAAAGGATCATTCAGCGAGCAGGGGATTAATGAGTTTCTCAGGTAAGAAATTCTTCGAACTGAGGCTGTGGCTTAAAGTAAGGATGGAAAAAAAGGAATGGTTTCAGTAGAATTGCAGCTATTGAGCAGTACCTTTTTGTAGTGAACAGATACAGCCAGTCAGCCATTTAGAATTTGATTGTGGTTTTGCTAAGACATTTGAAAACCAAGAAGTAAATTTGGATCTTGGAAAACTGTTTATGTAGTAACCAAAAGAGTTCTTAGGATTTGGTATTCAGTGCTATTCTACTACAGGTCACCTTTCTGGTCCTGTTCTGTGGCTTATTTGCCCCTGAAAGAATGTAAAAGGATTAGCACTTTAGTTTATAGTGTTAGTTTTCTTCAGCAAGCCTAAGCAGCAGGTGCAGGATGGATGCCTCCAAGCAGGAGCTGGTTATCCTGGGCTCCTTGGAGACAGCAGGGGCTTAGAGTCTGCTTAAAAGAAACATTATCTCCAGCTTTTCTAAGTTAGAGTTGCATAAAATAGGTCACTCCCCAAATTGGAATTACAGACTCTTTGAGTTGTACTAACAGCGTATTGTCCATCTCTTTAGCAGCCTGTGTTTGTTCATATAACAGAGGGCGCTGCTGAAATATGAAACAGCGTAGCTTAAAATGCTTGTCTCTCTCCATCGTTGGGATCTTAATTGTAAATTGCCAGTGCTGCTTTAAAGGCTATTTATCATTTTCTGCTTTGCAAATTGAAAAGCTACTTCAGGATGATTTAGATCTGGGATCTCCTTATCTCTAAAGAAAGGTAGTCATGTGCCTTCCTTTAATCTGAGGCAAGCCCTGTTTCAAATGGATGGAAACTGGAGAAAACTGTTGAATTTCTCTCCTCTCAGGGAACTGTCTGTTGGTCGTGGCTCTACAGCACCAGTAGGAGGTGGAGCTTTCCCTAAAATTCATGCAGTTGAACCTTGGGATGGCAAAGATGGTGAGGTAAGAAGTGCTCTATGTTTACAAGGGCTGTTGTTCTGCAAAGTTCAGAAGCAAAGGGACAGTAACTAAGAATCATAGAATCACCAAGGTTGGAAAAGACCTAAAAGATCATCCAGTCCAACCGTTCACCTATTACTAATAGCTCCCACTAAACCATGTCTCTCAACACAGCATCCAGTCTTTCCTTGAACACCCCCAGGGTTGGTGATTCCATCACCTCCCTGGGCAGTCCATTCCAGTGCCTGACCACCCTTTCTGAGAAGTAATATTTTCCTAATGTCCAGCTTAAATCTCCCCTGCCGTATCTTGCAACCATTCCCTCTGGTCCTATCACTAATGACACGAGAAAAGAGGCCGACCCCCAGCTCACTACAACCTCCCTTCAGGAAGTTATAGAGAGCAATGAGGTCTCCCCTGAGCCTCCTCTTCTCTAGGCTGAAACTGGCAGTGTGGTGAGTGGGGGAAAACTGTAGCAAGTCATTCTGATGGTCCAATGGCAGGAATTAATTAACAGGAACATAGGCACCGGGTTCATTGTCTTACATTATGGACAGGCACTCCTGCCTGTTAGAATGTAATAGGAAAGCTCAATCCCTTGAGGTGAAATAGTGCATTATTAACCCATGCTGAGTAAGGAAGATTGTAGCGTTATGCATGTGAGGCCCCAAATTGCGGAAGTTTTGTGATGTGCTGATTTTACTGAGTTGATAAGTTAAAGCCCACACAGTGATCTGAGTACGTTCTTGCTTAAACACTGCTGTAAAAGTCAGGTATCGCAGTCCTTGGGTGTACTTCATATGGAATGAAAATACGGCAACCCTGCACATAGCTGGGGGTTGAAACTAGATGATCGCTGTGGTCCTTTTCAACCCAGGCCATTCTGTGATTCTATGAATATGGTACTAGTTCTGTTACCTTGTTTGTTTGCAATTGACTTTACGTGGGGTATATTTAACGAGTAAGTGGCAAACATCCTTCATCCAGTCTAAATTCCAGTCAGTTGTCCCAGGTTCCAAGTGCTGTCAGTTCTTATGAGCCAGAAATGACAGGAGGGAACTTGGCTTTTTCTATGAAGGATCTTCCCAAGTCAGTGATGCTCCAGCGCTGTTTTGCTAACAAACGTTTGCTCAAAACTGTTGCTTTCTCACAGCTTCCCGTTGAAGACGATATCGACCTGAGCGACGTGGATCTGGACGATATCTGGGATAAAGATGAACTGTGAGATCTTGAGGAAACTTCTTTTCTTGGGAGAGTTTGCGCAGCAGTTTGCAACCCAGTTCACATTCAGATGGATATTCCAGTGGCCTTTTTATGGAGCAACGGCACGTGACACGCTGTGCTACGTGATGCACTGCAGCAGTGAACTGTACGCAACTCAAGAAAACATTGCAGAAATTCTATGAATTGTCACAACCGGTAACTTGATTGTATTCTGTGTAACAAATATTTTGAGGACAGCAGCGATTTATTTTTTATTTCTCTTTTGAAACATCCTGGGTTTGATTTTGTTGACGGTGTGCTGGTGGAGTGCTGCAGGAAGCTGTTAGTGTAACTGATTTTAAACGTGGGTTTTGTTTTTTCCTTTTCTGTGGAGGTGGAACCTGGTCAGCTTCTGTTTCAATTAAATAAAACAGAATATTTTTGACACGCAGTGTTAGTCTTGTACGGAGAAATGGAGGTGCGCACGTTAGGAGTTACCCTGGTTTGGATGACTCTTCAGTAACAAATGGCAGAAGAGAGAGGCTGGTGAAGAGAGCTGTCCTGAATGCTTTAACTGTGAAAGGTACTGATGGTTTGTGCTAAAGCTTGGTTAGAGCAGCAGTCTTAGCTTAAATGTTCTTCAGGCTTCCCTTTCCTATTCTCTCTCAGGGGTTTTCTCTTTCTTTGTGCCAGCCTCGGTATGATCATTAATGCAATGGGAGTTGGGTTGCTGCTGCAATGGGAGATGCCATCCAGTAGAAGACGCTGCTGAGCTGGGAGTTGCTGTTTTTTTTCCCCAGGAGCGGCAGTGAAACTAATCCCCATTTTTAGGGCGTGAGTATTTCTAGGTGCTAATAGTAAAAAGCCAAAGTGCTGTCCCTGGCAGATTGGATCCAGTATTTCTCTTTCCATCTGACATTGTTTTGATAGGAAATTGCAGTTTCATTTGATGAGGAAGCAGGGTTCGCTGTGAAGACAGTGCTCTTTTCAATAAGAAAACACCATGGCCTTTTGTTGCTCTTTATGTCTTGTGTATCAGTGTCCAGTAGAATGACCCTCATGTGATCAGTTTGTTCCTAAGTAAGGAATGAAGGAACTGAAAGTTCCCATCCTTTCAAGGAAATAACTTGAAATGGAAATACAGAATCTGGTGTGTGTAAGAGCTTGCCTTGCATAGTGCTGAGCTAGGAGCTGTGTAATAACTGCTGGCAGCCTGACCACTGATGCGGGGAAAGAAACCTTCAATTCTACATTGTCCCAGCTCTTCTAATCAACGTGTTCTAACTGATGTGTCTTGGCAAAGCTGAACTTGTGAGAACTTGGAACCACATTGTCTTCCTCCAGTCAATCTTTGAGTCTTTCTTCTTAAGGCGTTTAAGGAAACAAACAGAAGCCCTGAGGCTTTGCTCTAATGCTCTGTCCTTTTTTTTCCTTTCCTGGTTGAAGTTTGCTTTGTTACAAAACCAGTACTGTACAATCAGTAGAAACATGAGCCGCCACACCAAGAAGTAGCCGCAAAATGGTTTAATTTGAAGTCCAACAGATTCCATCTTTGTAACTTACCAAAAAATAATAAATACTACCATAGAACCACCTGCCTCTGAAACATGTTTTTATAATGCTACGAACTGAAGATGTTTGAAGTCACTTAAATTACTGAAAGCGTTAGGAAAATCTTATTCATCAGCATTTCAATTGGACTTCCAACAGCTAAAGATTCTTTTCCTATAACATTTGGGTCTTGACAATTAATAGATGGAAATGGTTGGTTTGTTCTTAACTGCCATCGAGAAGGCTGAGGTCGATCTTGAAATAGACGTAAGGGTAGTATTCTTGATTACTCAATTGTAAACCAGGGATGTCCATGCCAGGCTGCAAAAGGAAACAACATGACTTCAGTAGCAGTAAAAGCTGTACTGTTCCAAGCTGAAGCAGATTGCTTGCTTTACTGAGGTGGAATGGAGTCTTGTACTTGTTGTGCTTAACACAGAATTTTCAGACAATCTGCTGTTTGCTTGGTGGTTTTGGTAGGCTGTCTATCACAGTACTGTTATTTCCTTTGTTCTTATTGGCTTATGCACAGGGAATCTTTTGCTTGCCTGGTTTTAGGCAGTTGTAATCTCCTGGTTCATCTACAAAGGTGTACTCAGGACCCAAGGAGCAAGTATTGCTGCCTGATGCAGTTTTAGGTTGAGATGTTTACTCAGTGACAGCTTTCTACAAAGGAGGGAGATCTCATAGTCCCAGCATTTGTTTTTCATTGGTTCTGGTGTTGGCACTGAGCTGAATGCTTAAAGCTTACCTGGAACTGCCATGAGTGAGCAGACCTGTTTCAGGCTGGTAACTGTAAGCATCACATGCTTCAACAGAACTGTAAGCACACTGCAACTCTCCATGATAACCTGACCCTACCTGACCCTCTGATCCTTCCCATAACCACCAGGGATTAGAGCTGTATCCAGGGATCCTCACACTGCAAGGTGTGATGAGGCGTTTGCTCCAACCCCCGGACTAAACTGGGACAAGCTCCATTACATGCAGTTGTATTCCGAATACATACATCCATTATACTTGCTGCTGCGACTTCATCTAGATGTTTGAAGGCCACGTTTAGGACATCTCTCAGGCGTTTCACCGACTTCCTATTTGGCTGCAGCAACATGGCTTGGAAATTCACTGGAAGGCCATACCTGCAAACACAACGAAATACCCCCTCCTGTGATGTTTCCTCCTCCCCCAGTGAAGAAAGTGAGCTGGTACTCGTTATGTTTGTCAGGAATCTGCCAGCACTGCCTCCGTACCCACGTACCTCAGGACTGATTCGACAAAAACTCTCAAGGCTTTCACATGAATCCAAGCCACAAACGCTTCACTGAAGTTCACTTTCAGCCAGCGCAGTAACGGGCCCTATAAAAACAGAAGTAACCGCGCTGTGATTCCCCCCTTTGCTGCATGACATGGCTCCATTGCTAATGCCACTGAAGGCTGCTGAGTTTATTATCAGGCAGGCCATTATGGCCCCCTGGTAGATCAGGAACTTATGTGATCTTGGGCAAATGGTCTTGTCTATCCCACACCTGTTTTCAGTGCTGGATGGAGCTCATAGGAATCTACTGGGATCAGGAAGCCACTTATAAGTGAGACCCTTACACACAGGTAGCAAAGGCTGTCAATATAGAGGCCAGCAACTTGATGTGCTACTTACATACTGCTGTTTCTTATCCGAAGCCAGCTTCATCAGCTCTTCCTTTTCACATTTCAGCTCCTTCTCATCAAAATAAAACTCTCGAACCATGAACCTACAATTGAATGACATTTGCTCTCACAAGCCATCGTCCAAGCAGTAAGCACAGATGTCTCTTTTTCCTCTGATGAAGCAAGATGGGGAAGTTTTGAAGATGCTGACCCTTTTAAAGCATCTGTAGGGTGGGAGTTGGAGTCACCTCCAGAAAGCAAATGTCCTGTTGTCTATCGCATGAAAGCAGGAAGGATGGTTACTGGATTCCTTGCAAAGCACGACTTCTTACCTGTTCTCTCTAGCTTTAGCCTTGAAGTCATCCATCACTTTTCGAAATAGGGTGACAGTAAAGAGTCCTCCCTCGGCATCCTCAGCAATCATTCTGTGAGGGGGAAACATCCCTGCTGTGAGTTGACTCGGCCAATCTCTCACACTCGCTTCACCTTTCTCTTTCGCAGTTCTTTCTTCCTCTCATTTATGAAGCTGAACAATACCTCGCTTTTCAAGGCAGATGTGGCTGACAGAGGGAGCAAAGGCTCTAATAGTACCAACCACGGCATCTCTGATGCAGACAGCCTGCTTACACACATGATTTTGTTCTTTCTGTTTCCTGATACGTTCCTCTGCTTACATGCATGTGTTTTTAAGACAGGCAGTTGTACAAGGCTTTCCTCTCTGTGTGCTTTCCTGTGTATTAGTCAAGTGATTCTGGATCAACTTGAGTGACAGATAGGGCAGGGATATCTGTAGCTAGCAGGGACCTTAAGTTGGGACATCACTTACTTGGTGGAGCGAGGCACTACCATATCAGACAGGGATTCATAGGTCTTCTGCCACTGTACGTAGTTTGATCTTGGTGCAACACAAAGGAAAGCAGAGTAAATAAATGCAATATATCAGATAGAGAATGCGCTGAGAAAAATAATGAAACTAATTGCCCAGAGTGGGAGCTCTTTGTGCTGGGTTGTGTGATGGCAAATCCTCTTCTGTCCTTTTCTGTCCTTTCCTGTCCTAAGTGAGTAGCTAGAAAGAAGCTTCCCAACATATCCCCCTCAGTCCTCCCTCACTCTGGGTCCTGGGATGAGGAAGTGTGAAGCAAGAAGCTGGAGGTGGAAAGATTGAGGCTTTTGGTTTCCATGTACAGGCTGCCATGTGTCCTGTGTTCCAGGAGCTCTACACAAGTATCTCATGGTCCAGTAGTGATGTGGTGCAATACTGGGATCAACACTGGGAGAATGGGGCCAAGGGAAGGGTAAATCTGCAAAAGTGAGATGTGTTTAGAGTGGGAACCCAAAAGGAGTTGGTAATAAATTCAATGAACCCAGGATAGCTTTTTGTGACACGTTTTTGAGATGGAAAAGTGATGGCACTGTGTGTGCATGTCAGAACAGTGTTGTACTGAGAGGACAAGTCTTGTGTAGGCTTTCAGAAGGAAAGTTACCTTGCACCTTCACAGCTGATGGCAATGGCAATTATCCTATATGCGGGCACTTATGTGACCAGCAGAGCCCTTGTGAGTTTGACAGGTCTGATTCCTTTTATAAACTGTCTCAGCTCCAATACAAATCTGTTCTGCTGTGGTGTTGGGTTTATTTTAACTCCTACCAGGAGACTGAGAACCTGTTCTGTAACATTTACACACCTACATCCCACTTGTGTCCTGTTCTGAGCTGTTCCTTTTGCTAATGGATCCACCTGCCCCCCAGACACAGCACAGATCAGCTGCCCCAACCGATCCGGTAGTGCCCGCATGCAGCACTCAGGCCTGCAACTCAGCATCACATCAGTGTGCGCGCACGCCATCGTCTTACTTTGGCACCACGACGAGCAGTGTGATAAGGTACTCAGAATTCAGAACAAAGTCTTCTTTATGCACAATGTCTGCAAGCGTCCGAGTCAGCAAGTTCCCCCTAAAGCAAACAAGACAAAGAAATGGCATTAGCAGGAACCCAGTAGCAGCACACCAAAGGCACTGCGATGGAGATACGGTTGCCAACAGTGCATACTAGAGATACAAGAGAAGAGGCCGAACCCCAGCTCACTACAACCTCCCTTCAGGAAGTTATAGAGAGCAATGAGGTCTCCCCTGAGCCTCCTCCTCCCAAAGCCAGGCTCTATGTGTGCACCCATCACAGCACACACAGTTCACTGCACAGCAGTAGCTGAGGCACGCACTGCTCTCACGTCGGCCATGCAGCATTCCAGAGCTCAACAAGCACACGCTGTACTTACACGGTTTTTTTCTCCAGGCTTTGCAGATTTCCTTTAATGTTGTTGTACGCAGCAGATCGGGTCTTTAGGTCTGCTTCTATCTGAGTAACTTGCTAAAACAAAGAACAAAAAGTGAACTGAGAAACTGCTTGAGGCATTATCCTTGCCTTCCTCCTCCTACCTCTGCACTGCAGAGAGATAACACAGCTGTCAACCCCTCCTAAAACCATCTGAACACAGCCAGGAGGGACCCCACTTCAGTTCTGGGCTCCACAGAACTGCTCAGTCATGGGCAACAGTCCCTGTAGCAGCAAGGACTTGGTTAGCCATTACATTTCATTTGCTATCTACATTGAACAACAGTTCATTCCTTCCCAAACGGGCTGTCGGTGTAAATAATTTATCCAACCTGCAACGTGTTGGATTTAATGTAGGCCAATGATTTCACAAGAAAGCCCCAACATGGAGAAAGATATTACGGTACATAAAAACAATAAGATATTACAGCAAAGGGGACTAAAATGTAGCAGGTATCAACGTCATCTAATAAATCTGATAAAGGTCCATGGAATGAATAGGCTCAGATATCTGTATATAGATACAGATATACTCACCTTTGCTAATGCTTCTGATATGTTCTTCAGTGGCTGCTTTATGGGATATTTGGCCATGTCCCATTCAAATCGGGTCAAGTAGCTAATCAGGTCAACTGGAAATACAAAGAAACATGTTACAGCAGGCAGCTGACGTGATGGAAACTCAAGGCTGGGGTGGCAGCCCCCAGCTGAATCCTATATAGAGCTTTGATTGTCCCGCCTCTGAATTCTCATAGAATTTTGATCTAGATCAAACCTGCACAAATCAAATGCTCAATCTAAACATCCCCTAATTAAAAAATAGTTGAAATAGAGACACTGTTTGCTGCACGTGGGCTTCTTCCCAGATGGGTAGGATGGAGAACATGTGGGAAGTTGCCATGGGGCACAACAAGCTCAGGGAGCTAAGGAAAGGAGTGGGGCTACTCAGTGCTCTTCACTGCCCGGTGCAGAGCTAACCACTCCCAAGGCAAGGGCTGAACACAGTTCCTTATGGGTTGCACACAGTGCGAGGAACGCTGTATGAACAGAGACGGATGGGAAGGAATGTGAAAAGTTGTTTAAGTTGTTGTCATGGTTTTGTGCAGCAAGCTCCAGCACAGGGAGCACGTGGGAAGGAGGTAAAGCAGAGATGACGTTCACGGTGCCCCTTTTATCCTCACATTCTTTAGTCTCAGCAGAGCCCAGCTGTTCAGCAGTTAAGCCCAGTGTGAGCCTTCAGCCCATTCCACAAGTGGGTCGTGCTCCCAATTCCCTTCCCTTTTACACTGCCTCTCCTTGCCGCCATCCAAGAGAGATGCCTCTTTCTTTCTATAAGAGGGGCATCTCCACACGGCTGCTTCCAGCTATTGCCCACCAGCACGCAGCAGGCAGATTCATTTAACTAAAAGGGCTGTATTTGCTGATGCTTGCAGTCCTCCTTCCCACAAGTCTAACCAGACGATTGCTAGACACAGCCAACAACTCAGTCGGCTGGTGGACCAAACTGCTGCCAGAAATTCATACAGCTGAGCTAAAACCAGAACGTTTGTAATCAAAAACCTGAGTGTGCATCATCTAATAGCCTGAAATTGGTCTCTGCGGCAAGAAATCGGGTCTTACAACTTGGATTCTGATGTCAGGACCTCCAGTTTTAGGGTCTTTTTGCCATCCAAAAAGGGAAGGAGGAAGAATCCTGTGTTGCTGCTGGTTGTGAGGAATGTTATTCATAGAATCATAGAATGACCAAGGTTGGAAAAGACCTAAAAGATCATCCAGTCCAACCGTTCACCTATCACCAATAGCTCCCACTAAACCATGTCCCTCAACTCAACATCCAGTCGTTATTGGATCATAACAGGGGAATCCTAAATATATATATATTTATATATTAAAATAGATGTATTTATTTTGAAAGATGCAATCGACAATCTTAAAAAAGTCTTAGATATGACTCCTTTGGCTGACCAAAGGACTGAAATTGGTAGCAGATACAAGAAACTTCCACATCCTTCTATTCCAACACATGCAGAGTCGACAGGAAAAGAGCGTAAAAAGAGGAAACAAAGGAAATAAGTTCAACCTGTTGTTTCTCAAGTCATAGAGATATCGTGATCGAGCTACGAGGTTGTTACTTGAGAAATCCATCGTAACATGATCACTGTATCTCTACAACCAGACCAAGACTTGTTTCTAGCACTACTACACCCACATGCATGCTTGTAGCAACACTGCAATCAGCAATCCTCAACATACTTTTCAGACATTTCATTTTATCCTTTCGCCCTGTAACATAAATAAGTGGGATTATTGTACTTGGCCAGTAGCTGCACACACAAAAAGTCAGTCTTATTTCATGCACAAAGGGTGTTTCTAAAAGGACTTTCTCTCCACCCTATGAAGATGGAGAAGAGTCTGGAGGTTGAGGTATGCAAGGAGCGGCTGAGGCCCCTCGGTGTGCTCAGCCAAGAGCAGAGGAATTGAGGGGTGTCCTCATGGTGGCTGCAGCTCCTCACAGGGAGTGCAGGGCAGCTGAGCTCTGCTCTGTGAGACAGCAAGAGGGCCTGAGGAAACGGCATGGAGCTGTGTTAGTGGAGGGGCAGCTGGGGGTCAGGGACAGGGTCTGCACCATAGGGCGGTGGGCATGGAACAGTCTGCCCAGGGCTGTAGGCACGGCCCCAAGTGCCAGAGTTCAAGGAGCATCTGGACACTGCTCTCAGACACAGGGGTTGATTTTGGGTGGTCAAGTGTGGAGCCAGGGGTTGGACTTCATGACCCTTGTGGGTCCCTCCCAAATTGGGATATTCTGTGTTCTAATAGTGAGCTCCAGTCACCTTTCACCTTCAGAAGTGTCTCTGCCTGCTCTTTTCTTCTGCTACACAACAGCTGCCAGTCAGAGCAGGGGATCACAAGGGAAACCAAAGAGAAGTTATTTGTGATGGGAGCAACAGTGCACATCCCAACAGCCTCTGGCATGACCCTGTGAGTGTAGCCTGGCTCCCTAAGGAAGCAGCATATGGGCAGGGCAGTGACAAGGCCCTCCCCTTGCAATGGAGATCTCACATCTCACATGATTGCACAGGCTTGCAAGACCTCACCGCCTGCCTGCTGTAGAACAGCACCACAGCTCCACTAACAGAAAGTACACACAAGTAAGAACGGGAAACTCCTCAGGCTTTCATTGTTACTGCAACACTGACTGTAACACAGAATTTCTGGTCTTGCTGCTTCCAACAACTAGTAACTCCCCAAGAGTCTAACTGCTGCACCCACCATCCACCTGTGGTGTTAGAAATCCACAGCTGACAAGAGAGCAAGTTCTATCCCAGCACTGCAGCAAGGAAAGTAAAACACTACCACAGCACTAATCAATTCCATGCAGACTTTAGGACCTGATTTAGCTGCCTGGAAGTGATCCAGCCCATGGAGGCCAGAAACAAGTGCTAGGTCATTTTAGGAACGTCTCCTAGTTTCCTCTTCACTCCTCAGCTCTGGTGTTGGAAATAGTTCTTCCACAAAAGAGTATCGGATACTGAATATTGTCCTGGAAGCAAAGCTGCAACTGTATAGAGTTTCTATTGACTCTGTAATGTGGCTAGATGTGCTCTTAGAAAATATTCCTGATGGTTGTCTTTTCTAATGGGTGAGTGTTTCAATTCTGAATGCTCATATTCTGAAGCAAATACAGGCAGCATCAATGCATTAACATGTCCACATTCACAGCACCTACCTCCATTAGCCAGAAGATTTTCCTGGACTTTATCTTTGGAATCCTCCATAACTTCTCCTATATACTGGACTATTTTCTTAATTACGCTTGGGTGTAACAAGAGAAGCTTCGTTAGTAAAGAAACAACACAAATATAAAACAGATCCTACAATGATCTGATAAACACGGAGATCCCCACACAAAACACTTCTGAAGCAAAGCAGGTAAATTTGCAACTAAAACGACAATAAACAACCAGCTTAACCCTGTTTGAAGATCTGCTCACGGGATGCTAAATAAACCTTCGCAGTTGTTCTTATGACACCAGACAGGAACAGTTCAGAGTCTAGGCTTGATGCACCAGATAGAGCCGTGAAAGTGTTACAATGCCATGACTTAATTACAGTTATTTTGTTTAATGAAAGCCAAACACTCTTTAGGTAACGCTGTCTATTAACCATCACTCCCACTGGGGGCACAGAAAGCTGCAGGTAGCAGAACCCTGCAGTCTCCAGCCTCTGCACTACACCCTGCAGACATGGGATCCGGAAAGTGCTCAGGTAGGAGTGACGGATGGGAACGTCAGCTTTAAAGAGCACCACATTATCCCACGGCGACATGGAAAAACACTCCGCCTCCCTGTGTAAATAAATAATAAAAGAGCATGGAAACAATAGATCCTGCAAACTCCTGCCCCTTCTCTGCTGTCCTGGCAGGAGGCAGCGCTGACAGGTTTGTGCTGCCTTTATTGGCAGTCCTGTTTATCTAGCAACAGTGCAGCAGGTAGCTACCTCAGAGGAGCAGGAATGTAAATGTTCAGGTCATTTGAACAGGCTTGAACTCTCCAGATGCTGTTTTCTTTGGCTAAGTACAAGCGCTTGGTATTTTAACCCTTGAATCTCAATTTACATACTCAAAATCTTGGGCATTTATTTAACACAAAACGATGTCATAATTCCAATTCATTTCTCCTGATAATTCTTTGCTATCACCCTCCTTTAATCTATTTTTCTTGTTTTTAAACACATTTTCCTCAGTTTTAAATGTCACTGGTCCTTCTTCATTATTAGCTTTACGAACAAAGAAGACAAACAGGAGGAGTTCGTACCCAACAGCTCACTGTGTAAAAACCTCTCTGACTCTTTGCTCAGTGCATACACAATGTCACACAGTAAGTGCCACTGCTGGCACTAACAGGACAATTAGTGGAGTAAAATGGCATTCAGCCTGAACAAGGAACTATGTGATACCTTGCTGAGTTAAAACAAAGGTAACAGCAGGAACATGTCACCTAAAACTCCCCTCAGTGATCTTACCTGGATGCTACAGCAGGCTTTGCAGAAGTGGGAATTAGCCGAGCCCTTCCAAAAATCATTTCTGCATGATCCCTTTATCCTTCAAACTCAGATCACTCAGTTGCTTGGCTACCTGCTGCCCTAAGTAGCTTTCCAACTTTGCATTGGAATAGATAGATGGCATTGGCACTGTCTCATCGGAGATTTACTCCCATTACCGTTTCACTCCAGCGTGAACAATCTGCTGTATGAACCAGACGCACAAACACATTTTCAAAGACCTTGGGGCAGGTTTCCCTACCAGATGGGGAAAGTTACAATAGAGAAGGTCTTATTGATTAAGTGTTAAGCTGCTTTGTGCTGTTAAATATTCTGAAGGCAAAAAGCCCCAGAGCTGTATGGGAGTTTGCTTCCAAAGACAGGAAAAGTTTCATCAATAAAGTCTACTTTGTGCCATAAAGTATCCTAAAACCCGGCATTTCCTTAGCATTCCATTCTCTGTTATCCTTTGTCCACCCAGGTCAGCTTGGCCTAAAAGGCAAACTTGGCAGAGATCAACAAGGAGATCATGTGAGTCTCCCTGCATAAATGGGTTTGACATAATGCCAGTCAATATTGTGGCCTTCCAGAAGTTAAACAGTCTGAGAGGAAGAATACCCGATTTCATTCAGAAGGAATTATTCCTTATATCTCCTTATAACTCCAATATCTGGTTAAAAAGAAACTCGAGAGAAATATTCTGGGAAAAAGAAAACTGGGCAGGGTTTCATAATCTCTAAATATTGTTTCATTAATTTGAGTTTCTGGATGGGGGGGAAGTTGTTCTTCAAAAAGAATACAGAAAAAAAAAATCACAGCTGTTTAGTCTGGGTTAAACCAACTCTGAGGTGAATCCAAGGACACACCAACCCATACAAACAACGTCTGTTCTTCATTTGTAGGTAGTAAGAAAGACCTATTTTACCTTTCAGCAAAGGTATCAAGTTTTCCCAACTCATCTGACAGACCAACAAGAGCATCCAGTGTCCCCACCTGTACAAGAGATGAGAAGCGGGTGAGACATGCACGTGTCCAAGGCTTCTGTCAGCAGTCTTAGGGACTTTGATTTGTGAATTCAACAGTTCTGTGGGACATCATTCACTTGGTGGATAGTACAGCAATTCCCTTTCCAAGACCCAGGCACAAAAAGCCTTTTCCAATAAAGGAAAAAGTGTATATGATGTCTCGAGACCAAGCATCTGTGTCTTCCTTCCTGTTTTCATTCCTGAATCACTGAGTAGCATGGACTTTTACCTAACAAAACTGGGAGTAGAAACGCACACAGCAAACACGCAAAACAAATCCAACGTACTGAGAGAACCGAGGGAAGCAGAGCGTATTCAAAAATTCTCTGCATCCTTTCCTATTGCCAAAGACTGAGCCTCTCAGGACACCATTTTCCCCAGGACCAACATCTGCTTTTTGCATGACTCTGTTGCAGTCATAGTTCTATGTTTATGGTACTGCAATACATTGCCAAACCTTTTCTTGTGACGTTGCCAGCTCAGCATTACAAAGGGTCAGGCTGAAGGAGAACAGAAGAAACAAGTCTTGCACAGAACAATGAGCAGAACACAAAGAGCTGGCTGTATGGTCCAATGATATCAATACTTCACTTCCTCCGGTGTTAATGGACTCACACCAGCACTTACTGGGCTGATGGCACACAGATGGGTAAAATGACAGCAATCTCAGGTGCATATGTAATAAGCAGCATGTGCGATCTGCAGCACCCATGTGCTACTTCAGCAGGTTATCACTTAAGAAAAGGCCATGCTCCCCTTTCACTTGCATCTGCAAGTAACTGGAACAGCTCAAGCCATAACTTCATCTTCGTGGACTAAAGCCATACCCTGCCTTCACAACGTGTTGCTTTGTAAGAGATGGGTGATGGTAGCTCCCCAAAGAACCAAGTACCACACCTGTTGCAGCTCCACTGACTTCAACAAAGCATATTTAGACTTCTCATAGATGCAAATGAAACAAAAATAAAGTGCAGATCTTACGAAAGAGTGATTAAAGAAGACAAAGGTGTATTTTAAAAGAAGTCACAAATAAATGCTCTTCCTATTGATATGAGGCTATAAAGCCAGCAATATAGCTGAATATACACACATCCATCTCCTATAGAGTAATGTGCACTATATAGGACTATCTCCTCCATCAGTGGTCTCACTGGAGTACTTCTAGATACTGAGCTGCACCCCATGCATTAGCAATTCAAGTTGTACAATGCTGGGTGACTTTTGGGATTGCAAGCAAACGGTACAGCAGATGCAATACATTGTATTTAACCGGTCACCTTCACTCCTCACACATGTATCCTTCCCACATGAAAGTCATCTTCAAGCAAAATGACTCTTGTCTCTCCCCAGTCAGTTTTCAGTAGCCTGAGCACAGCTCACCTCCAATCATAATCTTTTTCAGCTCTTTGAAAGGATAAATCTCATGTTTATCCCAGAAATGCTTAGTCCTGGCTGGGGATGTTTTGTCACCCACACCCAAACCCACTCCTCGCTTACCTTTAAGTCTGGAATATGAAATTTGCTGTTGCTGGACAGGTTGGATTTGGATGTCACCGTGTTCATTCTCTCCCATGCCTGAAGGTTTGTTTTATCCCCGGGGGCAGAAATCAACCAGAACTCCGACATGATCCAGTACTTTCCCTTCGCTCCTGATCACTGTAGAAACACAAAGCAGGTGAGAGGCTAAGAAAAGTACTGTGTAGAATGTGTTCTTCCCTAAGAACCAAAAGAGTTGGAGTGGATTACTGATCTTCTGGACGCATAATTACAGTGAGTCACTCCAGTCTCAGCCTGAAACAGAACATGACCTTCTCCACAATGTCACACACAGAGCGCAGCAGTTCCTCCTTTCTCAGGCTTGTTCCACCCAGTTTCTGAATGAAGAACCAAAGCTCTCTCCTCCCCTTTCCCTCTCCTCCCCGTCCTTTTGCACTGCACCCAGTTCAGTCCCCATCGCCACTGTGGCTCCCATTGCCAGGCAGACTCCAGTCACAAGGATGTAATTAAGGACTTCTGTTTGATCAATAGAAACGCGCTTATGAACTTACAGGCTGCAGGAGACGCCTGACGGAATATTGCTTTCCCCGTGTTTTAATTTCCAGGCTGGGTACCAAGGAGAGGAGGAGAGATGCCGTCAGCAGGACAATATACACAAAGCAAACGGCGGTGCAAATCCACGTGTGACAGCTGCGGTGACGCTAAGCAAACAGCTGAGGGCAGGACAGCGAGAAGCGGAACCACACGCAGGGATCTCCAGCTCTTCCATCCAAAGGCTCTCCCGGACCCGTCCCACCCCGCACGCCTTGGGACTGCACACAACGGGAAACCCGGAGAGCTCCGCACCCTTCCCGGCTCCTTCCCGGTGGTGGAGCGGGGGGGAGCCGCGCTCGGGGCGGCGCCCGGGGCAGGGCCGGGAGGGAGGCGGGCGCGGAGGACAGCGCATTTTCCTCTGGGTCTACTCATGTTTCTCTGTACCGAATGTAAATGAAGTTCTAGAGACTTTAAAGAGAATGACATTCCTCCCACACACACACTTCTGCGCCCAAAAAGTGTCTTAAACTGAGAAGGTTTTAATTGCTGGATGGCATCTCTCCCTTCTGTACTATCAACTGCACCACTCAGCTTGGTGTTGAACGAGGGTGCACTCGATCTCATCATCAGTGCAATTGATAGACATTGAAGGACACCGGTCCCAAGACAGACCCGAGTGACACTGCTTGTGACCAGCCTCCAGCTGGACTTAGAGCCTTTGACAGCAACCCTTTGGCTATCACCCTCCAACCAATTCTTCATTCACTTAATAGTTCAGCCTTTAAATCCATATCGCTTCAACTTAGAGACAAGGATGTGGTGCGGGGCCACATCAAACGCCTTGCACAAGTCCAGGCAGATGATATAAGTTGCCCTTCCTTCATCCATTAATGTCATCGCTCCATTTTAGAAGGCCACCAGATTGGTCAGGCATGGTCTGTCTTCAATGAAGCCATGCTGCCTTCTCAAATCTGTTGCTCATCCCTCCTATGCTCTAACGTCTTCTAGGAAGATCTGTTCTATGGCCTTCCTAGGCTCAGAGATGAGGCTTATGGCCTGTAGTTCCTCAGGTCTTCCCTTTGAAAATGGGAGTGATGTTTCCCTTTTTTAAGTCGCCAGGAGCTTCAGCTGACAGCCATAACTTACCAAATATAATGGACAGAGTCCTGGCAACTGCATCAGCCAGTCCCTTCAGGACCTTAGGATGCATGTCATCAGGCCCCTAAGTAGTAATGCTGGAGTGAGTGTCTCCAGCATAAGGCTGAAGCAGCTGATGGGAGATGTCCTCAATCACAGCTTTGGACTCGGATAGTTGTTCCTGCATCATGTTGCTAATGGAAAGGTGAAGGTCTTAGACTGTAAATTTATAGGCTGTTTAGATCAGGCAAGATATATTGTATAAATATATATCTTCATTTGCTTTTTAGCATTTTTAGTGAGACTTAAAATACTTATATAGAGGAAGAAAGTCTCTACTCAAAGCTCACCATAAAGAGACACGAAGTCTTATCGTTTTCTATTATCAAGTTTTCTGATTTTATTCTAATCCTTTTTCTTTTTCCCCCGTTATACATTTTTTAGGCCTGGATGAATTGGGGATGGAGGAGGGCAGGATCATGGAGCCCCTTGGATGGGATACGGCGGTGTGCTGCTGACTGGTGGTAACTCAGCTGTGGCAGCTCCTGTGGCCCTGCTACTTCCTCAGCTGTACCGTGTGATCACCAAGCTGCTTAATTCCCTTGTGATCACCACGTGTCTCCCTGCTCCCTTTGATCTGTCATAGCAAGGAAGCTTTCTGTGGCTTTGCCTTTCTCTGTGTTTATGAGTACTCCTTCCTCTGTCACAGTAATGTGCAAAGCACAGCCTCCAAACAGTCATTAAAAGCATTAATACCCTATCTGAAGTATCTCCCGAGGCACATTTCTCTAACAAATAATCAGAGTTAATTACCTACACAATTATGACATTGACATTAATTGGAAAGCTTATGTTAGCTTGCAAAACAGCAACCTCAGAGCTGCAGTTCTCAATAAAACAGTTTGTACAACTACTACATGACAAGCATTACCTGCTTAGTCTTCCATTAATGTGTGGTTTTTTTCCCCTCTGCTTCTGAAGAATCTTTTAAAATCCCATTTCCTATTCATGCAAGTGCATTACTGCAGTAACATATGTGGAAGTCTAAAATAGCTCAGCGAAGGAACTCCTAACAAGACCTGATTGTGGCTAATAATGATGATCTTCCTGACCTTGTTGAGGTGTCCTTGTGTCATACCAAATGACTTGGGGAGGATGTCTGGGATTCCTTGAGGAGTCCTGTACTGCAAGATGCATTTAATATGTGAGCAAATGGATTCAGCCTTTATATGTCTGTTAACAGCTAGCGACAGTCTTAGGAATGAGATGGTAGGACTTAGAAACAGATTGAATTCACTCCGAAGTAGACACCAGGTGGATACTGTGCCACACTGCTCCTCAGGCTTCATTACTGGGATTAACTAGGTATGCAATTCAGCTGCCTGAGCTTCTAGTGCCATTTGAGATGTCCTCCAGCTCACGCCACATAGCACATGGGTTTTCCACAGGTCTTGTGTCACCCCATCTAGGTGTCCTGGATACCACGAGGCAGCTCAAATACCACCAGACAATCTACATGTAGGTGAGTGAAGCCTTAGCTCCCCGAAACGGGGACGCAGCACTGAGGGATGTGATCAGTGGGCACGGTGGGGCTGAGCTGACAGTTGCACTAGATGATCTTAGTGATCTTTTCAGACCTTAATGATTCTATGATTCCACTCAGGGAATTCTGTATGTAAGAGCTGTGACATTCATTGTTATGCAAAAACATTCATAGAGTGAAAAAAATATTCTATTGGTATTTGTTGCTGCTCTTCTAAGTCAGAATAGGCAAGGCCTGACACACTTCCACTGTGTCCTTGTCACAGCCTGCTATGGGGAACCTGCATCTGCAGGGTCTGGGCTGGGTGTTCATCGCAGGTCCCCTCGAACCCCTATAACTCTGTGATCTGTGTTTAAAGCGATGCTACATAGAATTTAGCCGGCGCTCTACTTTCTATGTTTGCTGGAAGGATGCTGCTCAACCCGATTCTGCAGTGTCGTGTGGGGCAAGAAAAGAACCCCCTCACCTACGTCTGCCCAAGCGGCTCCTTCCTACTCCGTGATTTCAGCCCGAGCAACGCCTGAAATAGCATCATGCAGCCGCCTTTATGCTTTAACGCCACAGAACGCGATTTTATCTAATGTATTTCCTCCCGACCCCCACTGCCCGCCGACACTCCAACGGGAAGCTGGGTGGCCCACGGCACCGCCCATCCGCCACGGAGTGCTGCCGGGTCGGAGCCGAGCCCGGCCTTCCGCTTCCCCCGCGGCCCGGAAGCGGTGTGCGAGCTCGCCATGCAGGTCTCCAACCTCAACGAGGTGAAGATCTACAGCCTGAGCGCCGGCAGGAGCCTCCCGGAGGTGAGGGGGCAGCCCGGGCGGGACGGAGCCTTGAGGGGGCGGGAGGGCGGGAGGGACGTGTGGGCTCCTCCGCAGCTCTGCGAACACTGATCCTCTACTTCTTTTCTCGTTGAATCGCGGGACGGTTGGGTAGGAATGGTCCTCAGAGCCCCTGTAACAGTTCTCTGATTCTACTTATGTGCCTTAATGTGGATACTGATGTCTGTGTTTCCTTACAGTGGCTCTCAGACAGGAAGAAAAGAGCACTGCAGAAGAAAGATGTGGGTGAGTTTTCCCATCGCAGCCCTCTGCAGAACGAGGCTGTACACGTCTGATCTGCTAACCCAGGAGTAGGCACTTTGCTGACTCAAGGAAATTGTGCATAACTTGTTTTAATAAATACTAGTGTGGTGGATGCATCCCATGTATATTTTATGATCAAATCTAGCTATAGACCCCTGTGTATGTATTAAGCTCAGCTTAGAGGGCAGCTCTGTGATTTTATCATATCATAATCATAGAATGGCCTGGGTTGAAAAGGACCATAATGATCATCCAGTTTCAACCCCCCTGCCATGTGCAGGGCTGCCAACCACCAGACCAGGCTGCCCAGAGCCACATCCAGCCTGGCCTTGAATGCCTGCAGGGATGGGGCATCCACAGCATCCTTGGGCAACCTGTTCCAGTGCATCACCACCCTCTGTGTAAAAAAACTTCCTCCTAATATCTAACCTAAACCTCTCCTGTCTCAATTTAAAACCATTCCTCATTGTCCTATTACTGCCCACCCTCGTAAGCAGTGATTCCCCCTCCTGTTTATATGCTCCCTTCAAGTACTAGAAGGCCACAATGAGGTCTCCCTGGAGCCTTCTCCAAGCTAAACAACCTCAACCTTTCAATTTTACTCTAAATTTGTATTATCAAAGGAAATGTTTACATACCATCATGAGCACTGTGCAAAGCAGCCAACTGAAAAAATATTCACGGAGGTAACAGCGTTGATGGAATGCATTATGCATCTTTGTTGTGTAGAACGTGTGACCTTTTTGTGAATGTGAGGTTTATCACATGGTTAGCACCTCATGACAGACATCTATTTGGTATGGTGATAGCTGGCTTCTCAGTGTTAGTGTACTGCATTGCTCTCCTGGCCTGTGTAAAAGGCAAAGATGTGTATTAAAAAATATTCAGTTTTATTCAGTGAACTCAACATACAAGAAACTCAGCATATAAGAAATCATTACATTATTGGACTGATAATAATGGTACTAGCTTTACAAATAATCTGCCTTTATATGTGTTTCTTTTTCCTTTATAGATATCCGTAGAAGAATTGAACTTATTCAAGACTTTGAAATGCCCACAATTAGCACCAAGATTAAGGTATCAAGAGATGGACAGTATATTATGGCAGTTGGTGAGTTAACTAAGGATCCCACGGTAGCAGAGGCCAAAAGTACTAATAATGTTTTATCACAGAATATGACAGGTAGAAGATAAAGGGTTTTTTAGTTTTGTTTCTTTAATGAAGCATTGAATGTAATTGTGGAATCCTACACTTAAGATGAGATGCAATGAGTGTTTTGGTACTTAGGTTGAGAAACAATTTTTAGCTGTATTAGAAGAACATGAAAACAACAACTTATTTGTTTTTATAGTATGTTCGTAGAATTATAGAATGACAAGGTTGGAAAGGACCTACAAGACCATCTAGTCCAACCATCCTCCCATCACCAATGCTACAACAAACCACTAAACCAGATCTCATAGCTCCTCATCCAGATGCCTCTTGAACACTGCCAGGGATGGCGACTCCACCACCTCCCTGGGCAGCCATTCCAGTGCCTGACCACTCTCTGAGAGAAAAAGTTCCTTCTTATGTCTAGTCTAAACCTCTTCTGGTACAAACTTGCTTTAAATGACTTTTGAGTATTACTTAGTGGTTTGTTTTTTTTTTAAGGATAGAGGATAGTGCTACATTTTGTAACTGTTAACTGTTAAAGTGAGATCCTAACACGATTACTTGTTAGCCCTAATGGTAAAAGGCTTGGTCTTTCAGTCTTAATGGAAGGTAATGTTAAATTCTGTTACTAAGAGGCCTCTTTTCCGTTCACAGAAACATAGATGTAGTGAAGGATGTATATGTAAAACATCATATATTTTTTAAAAAAGGGTTAATATTACCTTTTTGATTAACTGTTCTATTAAAAATCAAATTCTTCTTTCAGGAACTTACAAACCAAGGATCCGCTGTTACGATACTTATCAGTTATCCCAGAAATTTGAAAGGTGCTTAGATTCCGAAGGTTAGTATAAGCTGCAGCTGTTAGTAGGAGAAATCTTTTGTCTACAGCTGCTGCTCTTTCTGGGGAGTGCTGTGTGAGTATGTGATAGCAAGCAGTTCTCCTCTCCTCTCCTCTCCTCTCCAGGTAGGAGAGTGCTTTGTGGTTGCTCAGCTGTTACTGAAATAAGTCCCTGTGTTTTCTCACTGCGGACCAAGTCAGTTAAAGAGAATTCCTTGATTTGTTTTGTATTTTTCTTAGTTATTATTTTTAGACACAGGTGGTAGCAAAGGAAAGGCCCCGATTTCACGTTGTTTGCTGTTCACATTGTTTGCATTGAGAACTGTTGTGATGAGAGCAAGGAGCCATCTAAGATCTGAGAAAGGGCAAAAATCTGCTTGAAATTAGACTGAAGGATGAGATTTTAGGGTCTGTAGGGTTGAGGGGGTTATTTTGTTTTTGTTCTTAGGAGACTAATGGCAGAAGACAGATAGAGGTGAATGGAACTGAGGGGTTGAGAACAGAAAGCACAGAATAGTGCAAGACCTGAATCATGAATGAGAAATGGAACTTGTCTATTTTTTATGTGTGATGTAAGAAAAAAAAATAAAGAAGAAAAAAATGGGAGCTACTGAATTAGGTCAGGAAAAGGGAAATAGAAATTTTGTCATTTGATTCCTTAGTACTGCAAGGAGTCTGGTGTAGATAGAGACAGCACTACGAAGTAGTATGAGAAGGGAGAGTCAGGAAGGCTGGGGAGAGAAAGGTGTGGCATGAGAGAGACCCACTTGGAAAGAGTATGAGTCATTGTAACAGTAAATGCTGTTAATTAGAGCTTGGAGTTCAGTTTTTTGAACTGGCTTCTTATAAGACTTTAGAAGTATGTTTAGCTTGCATTGTATCGTAGAGTCACCTTAAATGACCTACCTTATTTAAATGGAAACAGTTTAGGTGAAGCAGCTACTCCCTAATGTTCCAGACTCACTTTATTTAAAGCTAGGCGAAGTTCTGTATGTTGTGGTGTTCAGCAGAGACAGTAGCCTTTGCAGTTGTGATTATTGGCTCCTCAAAGCTCAATCTCTGGAAGCTGACACCTTAGAAAGGCTGTGTCTGAAGACATGTGTAGTACATTTGATCCCATGTTATTCTTATCATCTTTGATGGTTCACCAAAGATCTGTGGACCACCCACTCACTGAAAAGCATTGGATTAGACCTTCCTAAATACACGTTTGAGCACTGCATTGAGGAGAGTATCAAGTATACAAGAATGATAAAAAGATTATAAGAAGCTTCATAAATTTCTAAAGTTTTCTTAAGTAACTCATTATTTTGCAAATAAGGTTGTCTAATTAAAGATTTTATCACCATGTCTGCAGTATGCATTGACACCTGTGGGGAATACTTATATGGCTAAAGGTTAGCATAAGAGTAAATATTATTTTCAGGCTTTGTGCCAATGTTTGCAAATAAGTTTGCTTACTTAGTTAACTTAAAATTCTCTTGTTCTCTCCTCTAGTGGTTACATTTGAGATTTTATCAGATGATTACTCAAAGGTATGTGTAATGTTTTCAATGTATAAATGAGAAAATTGTGTAATACGTACATTAAAATACATTTTCATATATAGTAAAGGCGGTCGATCAACAACTTTTGGAACAGATTGTTTAAAAAAACAAACAGGATAAACATATTTTTTTTGTACCTTTAAAACATTGTTTTCTTTGCCTCTTTGTACTGTAATTTGCCTCACCACTTGTAAAGCCTTTTGTCTGCAGCAGAGAACAGCTTCAGATAGTCAGCTACCCTGTGATCAAACTAATGTGAAAAACATAATTAGCTGTTCTTGCTGGGGTAACGTTTGGTTATAATTGCTGTGACAGTAGCCAACATGCACCTTTTTTGAGAAATGGGGTAGCTACAGCTGAATTAGGCTGATTTGCTGTGGCAATGATAAGTAAGCTTGTGAAGGAGGCAAAAATTGTGGAGAGAAATAGCATGTCTTGTTTATGGACTGCTGTATTGGAGGAAACAGTTGAGTTATTACAACTATGTGCCTTTTTTAGGCTCAGTACAATTATCACTTCCAGTTCTGTTGAGGGCCCTCAGAAATGTGCTCAAATTCTTGTGTGTATTTTCCAGCTGCAGCAGTTGGTGTGAGAAAAGGTGTTGCCTGTTCCTTAAATCTTTGCTGATTCATCAGAGTGTTAAGTCTAAAATGAAATATGGATATTTAAGCACATCATTTTGCTGATTTAATTACAGCACAGTGTGTTAATAGTTCAATTCTTACTGTATTTCTTTTTTTCCTCGGGGACTTTATCATTACTGGTAGAGGTTTGTCTTGTATTTTCAGACACATCATCTAACCTTCTAGCTCTAGGTTTTTCAAGTGAGTTTTCCAAGAATGTATGAACTCAATGGAAGAAGGAAGTGACTGATATAGTAGGGTAGCCTCCTTCTTCTGGTTGTAAAAACCAAGCAATTATGTGCAAGGCTGAGGAACGTATTCTCATTGTTCACCCGTCTCTGACTGGTCAAGCAAACAATAAGGCTTATGTGTGTTTGTGAACTGACATTAGGACTGTATTTCAAACTGAACCTTGACAACCGTATCTTCAATTGTATTTTCCTAAAACATCCTAAATTGTTGGAAAGAAAATTGATTTTAGGAAGTTACGCCATTATAGATGTGACAAAAAGAGGGGATAGTATTTGAGAAATTGCAGTTGAAATGGTTAGAATAGAAGGAGACATCTAGGGCTCATTTCCTGCATGAAATAAGACCAATGCTCTGTGATCACCTCCTAAAGAATAGTTCCCTCCTGTCCTGCCTGCCCAACCAAAGCTGAAATTTTTGCTACTGCAATGAGTTTGACTGTCCTTTTTGTAACTGCATTTCAGTTGTAGGCTGCTACTGGATTGTTTCACAGTATCCTCACTGCCTAACTAACAAACTCGGATTCTTCCAGACTTTTCATCTAGGGCTTGTATTCTACCCCTTGTCTGGCTTGGTTTTGTTGAGGTCCTCTCCAGTCTGCTCCTACTAACCTTGTAAGGCATCATTTTGAGGTTCATTTGTTTTCACAGAGCATACTGTTCACTTTTGCTCACGTTTGTATCTGTACAGTCAGTTATGTTTCTGTGCTCTCTGGAGGTTTAGGTTTGGACTAAGTTTTAGACTTAGGGGAGAGTGGTATCTCTTCTACTGTAGTCTTTTCCTAAATGACAAGTTTTCATTTTTCCTCTGTCTTTTTTTGTCACACGCCATTGGCTATGCTTTTGCTCCCACATGTTTGTAGGTTTCAGAATTAATTATTACAAAGGAAAAACAAGCATGACTTCCAGTTCAGTTGTATCCTTTTCTAATAAAAGAGGGCATAATTGTCTTCAAGTCCCATGTTGTAGATACATCAGCTTCAGACATAAAATTGCTAGAGGTAACGTAGTTGTTAGCAGAATATCAACTACAAGAAAATAGAAGTCTTTTTGGAGGTAGTAAAAGAGAACTCAGCAAACTGTATCTTCCCCATTCCTGGTAGAAAGTTTCTTGATGTCTTACTGATAGTGAACTAACAAGGTGATATTGGTATGTTCAGTTAAATATGGTTTAATTTTGTTAAAGAAATCACAATAACATTTCTAAACTACACAAAGATACAGAGATTTCAGCATTGTCACAGCAAAATCAGAAAATACTTATCTTGTTACTGTTACAATGAAGAGCTTTGCTTGTTGTAAACCTACAGTTAAAAACATAAAGAAGTTAAGCACGCAAAGGGTTGGTTGGGCTGTGTTTTGAAAAACATCATTGTGTAACATCAGCTGTGCAGCTGCATCTGTAATCTTGTATGAAATAGTAATTATACTTGAGAAGAGTGATACTTGACTTTCATCTTGGATCTCAAGAGTGAGCCCTTGAATAAAGGTTGAAGTACTAGAGTTTCTGATACTAGAAAAATGGAAAGGACAGAAAGGTCTTAAATAGGCATAAAGTAGCCACTCAGGTCAGAACTTTGTACATACCTCATATAAAGGGAAACGTGTAAATAAACATGACGGATTCAAAACAACTGTTGTACTTTGTCTTTGCTGAGCTGCTCACTAGTAGTGTAGGTAGCAACATAGTACAGTTGGGGGAAATTTAAAGTCTTGAGGATTTAGTATTGTGTGAAGATATACAGAGTACACACGTTCTAAACTGGCACCTCTCTAGTCTGATCTAAAAAGAGTTGAGCCTCAGTTGTTGACCTGTAATTGTCTATATCACTTAATTGTTTGCCTTCACCATAGAGTGATTTTGGGCCAGAGTGATGATTAATGCATCCCATAGTATCTGGGCAAGGTTTAAAGTACGGCACAAATGTGGTGGGAGTGGGAAGAATTCATTTATATGTATGTGAGTTGCGTTATGTTATTTAGTCATTTAGATCTAGCTTTCCAGTGATGCCTTACTGCAGGCTTAGAGGAACAAGTAATTTGTCTAAACTTCCGTAAAAACTTCAAGTTATTACATATGCTACTGTAAGTATTCATCTTATTGTTAATAAAGAGATTGCTATGGCTAATGAGAATGAAGAATGAATTCTATCATTCTAGTAGAAATTATTTAAGTGGGTTGTGATAAACCTATGTGAGCATGAAAAAGTCACTGGAGGTTGTTTTCTGAGGCCAGCTGAGGAGCTTCTGTTATCTCTTCTGTGTGTTTCAGTTCTCTCTGTTTTATTTTCAGATTGTCTTCTTGCAGTGTGACAGATATGTGGAGTTCCATTCACAACATGGACATTACTACAGGATAAGAATACCAAAATTTGGTAGAGACTTCTCTTATCACTATCCGTCATGTGACCTGTATTTTGCAGGAGCAAGGTAATGTTTGAATGGATTAGTTTGTTTCACTTCTGTCAGGAATGTTTTCCAAGTGCTGAATGAATGTTAACTGAAAATTTATAATGCTGTTGTATTGGAAAAAGCAGGAATTCTTTCCAGGAGAAGATTGCTTATAAAGAGTGAAAAAAGTGAAAGTCCAAAATTAACTCAGTTTCCTGCATTGAGACTTTTATTCTTTGATTCAGGTACTTACAAATTTGTTGTCAGAATTGCAATTCGCTGTACTCTGTTTTAAAAGTGATGAACATCTTAGTAAGGAAACTGAAGTAGCTTTTTGTGGAGATTCTTCTGGACAAGGCTGGATCAGGCCCTGGGCAACCTGATCTATCTGTGGTGTCCCTGTTCACTGCAGGGGAGTTGGACTAGATGGCCTTCGGAGGTCCTTTCCAACTCTAAGGATTCTGCGAACCTATTCTATGATCTTTGATGAACATACACGTTATCCTTTCTTCAGTGTACAGGAAAGAAGTAATTGTGATTTATTTATTTATTTTCTTTGTAGTTCTGAAGTATACAGGCTAAATCTGGAACAAGGAAGGTTTCTGAACTCCCTGCAAACTGATGCTTCGTAAGTAACTGTAATGCATGATGTCTGTCTTCTGTCCACCAGGTGGAACCAAACTACTGATATGCTCACCGTCAGAACTGTATCTGAATAATGCCCAAATACACAGGAAAGTAGATTTGAAAAGCAACATATGCCTAGTTTGAACCTCATTTTATTTAACTTTATGTCCTGTAATTCTTTGTACCATTTTTTATTCTTTAAAATATCCACACAAATAATCAAAATCAATTAAAATTGCTTAATATAGACTTATTATCGTATTATATAACTTTGCCATTACAACTCAATTTAGCCATCACATAGGGGCTCAGTAGGTCGGATAGCTTAAGGAGTATTTGGGTGGGCATAACTATGGACATCCAGTAGCAGTGTGGGGGGGGAAAAAAAAGGGGAAAATCCTGAGCAGCAGAGCTGAGTCAGGAGTGAAATCTGAATCAGGGAAATGAGAATTGAAGATTTGGAAAGCCTGTGAGGCAGGGGAACTGTGTGAGTTATAGAATTATTAGTAGCGTTCTTAGAATAGAAGTTGGGATGAGGAGTGTAAGGAGAAGTATTTCTGTTTTGGAAGAATTGGTGGAGAAGTGCAGGGCTGTGGCTTGAGCAGTTGAGAAATGGGGTTCTCAGAAGAGGAAAGAGTAGACAGGCTGCTTGTCAGAATATATTGAAGATATAAGCTTCTGAACGTGTAGTCAGGAAGACATGTTGATGTAATTGAGTTAAGAATACAGAGGAGCAGAGCAATATGGCAAGGGTTGGTAGTAGGTGGTGGGCTTTGACAGAAGATTATAGAATCACTGAGGTTGGAAAGATCCTGAGTCCAGTCTCCTGCTCAAGGCTTGGCCAACACTGAATTCAGAAGACTTTTCCCAGGGGTTTTTGTAAACTCTGAGAATAGAAATTCCAAAGCTTCTTTTGGCAGCCAGTTCCAATGATGAGGTACCCTCAGGGCATAAAAATATTATCCTTACATCCAGTTGGAACCTCACCCATCTCAAGATATCGGCACCGTCTCTGATTTTCTCTGATAGCTCCAAATTCTTGGTAAGCTCCTATTAAGTATGGGAAGCTGCTACTAGGTTGCCATCCACTTACACATCCTCCCCCCACTCACCACTTTTTGCTTTTCCAGGCTAAACAACGGTGTATGTGATTACAGAATTCTTTTTAGTTACATTATTCTGAAGTCACTAAACTTGTTCTTTTTTCTGTTTTAGAGAGAATAATGTTTGTGACATAAATCCTGTACACTACTTATTTGCTACAGGGACAGCTGAGGTAAATGTTTGCATTCCTTCTATAAAAAGGGCAGCAGTGTTTGTATCTCTTTTGTATTAGTTTGCGTGAGGATAAGAAGGAATCATGACAGGAACTTAAGTAATTAATTTGATCTTGTTTGCTGTGTTAAGTATAGATTTGTTAAACAGGAAGACTTAGAGAGCAGTGCAGGTACAATTTCTGAAATATCTTGCTTGCTGAGATACATGAGATTTTGCAGATGAGAGAAAATATTGTTATCTCTCCTGAGAATGTAACTCTCAGTTGAAATTTGCAGGCCTGTTTGCCCACTTAATCTTGGGAAATCTAATGTTAACCATTTTGATTCAGAGCACATTTGTTTTAAATGCACATGAAATGTGTGGAGCTTGTGTGCCATTATTAGTACAACTCTTGTTGTAAGAAATTCGATTTATTATTAATAGATAAAAGAGTTCATAATTTTATGTAAAGACTTTCATGGTATCTGATATTTGTTGCATGAGCTTAAAATATATTTTCTAAACTCTTTAGGGTAAAGTGGAATGCTGGGATCCAAGAACTAGAAATCGAGTTGGGCTGCTGGATTGTGCTTTAAGCAGTGTGACAGCAGATACAGAGTGAGTAAATGCTACCTTTGCAAAGGACATTCTTCTGGTGGTTTTTGTTTGTTTGTTTTGAAGTTTTGCTTCTAAAAACAGTTCCCACTTGGCACTACAGTGCCTGCTGCCATCACATTGCTAGTGTAAGCTTTTCTCAGTTATAAAGTAAGTCTTTATGTGTGGTATGTCTGAATAAATCACACTATTATTTTGGCTATTTTTAACGTATGAAAAACTTAGATCATTTAGAGAGAGAACATCTAACTCTAAGAATTGTGCTTTGCAGGGTGGATCGTTTGCCATCGATTTCAGCACTGAAATTTGATGGAGCTTTGAATATGGCTGTTGGAACATCTACTGGGCAGGTAGTCTTAACTTCTTCTACAACACTTCCTAGGAGATCCTTTTGCAGTTGCCAGTCCAGGTCTATTGTGCACTGAGCGCACTAAATGTAATACACAATAATACAAGTATTTCTAAAACTGTAAATTACTTGTGTAGAGTAGTAACAGACATTCTTAAGCTGCAAATTGATTTTGTCAAGTGATCCTGTTCTTCAGAATACGGAAGGGTTGGCTTAATATCATCACAACCTCCGACCTGCATACTACAAAATTTCAGTCTTTGTGGTTTTCTTAAAACTTAAGGATCAGTTATGTGAAGAAATTACTCCTTTTTGAGACTGTCAGTACTGGTTTTAGTGCAATACACATGCTCTACTTTATTTTGGTGGAGGCTAAACAAGCAGAAGTGATTGTCTTTCAACTAATGTGTTGGGTTTTTTTTATCTTATCCTATGAAGCATCATTTTGATTCATTTATTCGTTGTTTTCATGCTAGTCATCAAGTAGAGTATGAGGAAATTTTTGTCTGCCTTTAGTGATCTTTCATTGGGTTAAGAAAACTGCTTTTTGGAGACAGTTATAAGAATTGTGCTTGTAATAATGCTATTATATGTGCTGTGCAAGCTTTACCAGAGATGTATTTATAATCTGAACTAAACAAATGGATAATATTTTTTCCCTCAAATTATTAGTATTTATTCATATGAGAAATATAAGGTTTTTTAGAGATTCCATTGGAAATTTTGTAGATAAAAAATGCATATTTCTGGAGGATGGCCGATATTCACCACTTCTCTTAAAAAATAGTTGCCTTCTCTGTTGTTTCTGTGAGTGAAAGGAATACTCACTGAATCTGAAGGGTATCTGAGGATTTAAGCCTTTTGAGTAAGAATAGTTTACGGTTTGCTGTAGCTACGGTAATGGGAGGATGGTTAGACTAGATGATCTTGTAGGTCCTTCCCAACCTTGTGGTTCTATGATTCTATGAATGCAGAAGTGTGATATTAGTGATTTAAAAATACTGAGAGAGCCTTGAAAACGTTTCAGTTTTTCAATTTTAATTTCAATAGAAATGAAAAGGACTTTAGAAAGATAGTAAACTCTTGGATGCAAGTTTAATTTCTCTGGACTAAAACATTCTGTGGTTAAAATACATTGTCAGGATAAAATGGGTTTATTTCATCATTTTCAGAGCCTGAAAGGATTTCTTTATGGAAAACAAGCAAACAAAAATCTCACGTTGAGTTAAATCATTAATGAAGACCTAGTTTGACTACCTCTTAATCTTAAAATATTGAAAATTTGATCTGTCTTTTCTTCCTCAAGGTTTTATTGTATGACCTTCGGTCTAGTAACCCACTGATAGTCAAAGATCACCAGTATGGCTTGCCCATTAAGTCAATTCAGTTTCACCATCAGTTGGATTTAATAATCTCTGCAGATTCTAGAATCATAAAGATGTGGAACAAAGATACAGTAAGTGTTTTTCTGTTGCTGCGTTTGTATCATTTCCTTTATTTATCTATTTATTTTTAATTTAATGTGCAATTTGAGTAATAAAGTTGAAATTCAAAGTAGGAAGTTGAGTTTTTAATGTGTTGTAATTTACATAGCATTTTTTCCTTGTCTGGCTGAGCAACCCTGCATCTGGGAAGGTATTCAATAGCCTGTCAGGTATAAAAGTACAGCCTTGGTGGTTTTTTATCTGTTTGTGTATGTCTGCTGATGATTCTTTTTTCAGTAGAAGGATTTAAACACAAAAAGTGGTATCTCAGCCATTGCCTTGGTGTGTGTATTTCCATTAAGTGGACTATGAACATCCAATACGGAGAAAAAGCGGTCATCCCAGTTCTCTTCTCGAAGGAGAGCTTGCTTCAAATGTAGATTTGTAGTGGTTTATGAAGTATTAAAAAGCTTCTTAAAAAATGTAAAAGCTTCTTACTTTTACAGGAAATTGCATGGATTTTGAGGCAGATATCATGCCAAGATCCATTATGCTGTATTCATGGATTAAGTCATAATAGACGACATCTTTATCCCTGTCTTTTGCACCTATAGGCAATGTTGTAATCTAATTACTCTAAGACTTTCTTTTGTTACATTATGCTGTTTTTTTTTCCTTCTCTTTCCATCAACGCAGTGTATACAAAATACGTTATCCTGTAGATTCACTCTAATTCTACTGCAACTTGATTTGGTAAAAGAGTCGATCTTTAGTCATTGTATTCCTCCAAAAGCAACTTGCTTTGTGCTGTATCTGTGATTTTGTGGCTTTGTAATGAAACATATCAAGAGCAGTTACAGTAGTTTAGAGGCACTTATTTTCTAACAATTTCAGGCAGCCATTTTTCTATTGTTGTATTTTTTTATGAACTTTCAACAGCCCTTTTTTTTTTTTTTTTCCTATGATTGCAAGCAATTTTTTTTTATGCTCTTCAGTTACTTTTTATTGTTTAAAAAGGCAAATAATAATTTACTGGCTATTATTTAAAACATCTGCAGTGGCCCTTCTCCATTTTTCCTAGGTACAGAGATTTTCCTCACTGAGAACGTAACAGTGCAAAGTTTGTCAGGTGGCCTCTGCAGTGGGAAAAGGGAGGGTTTCTTAGCGCTGGAAGGCAAAGATAGCTTTGGACTCTTTCCTAGAGTGTGTTCCAGCTGGCTCCACCTCTCCCAGATGTTGGTTCCTGACTATCTCTGGCTGGGAACCAACTGCAGAGGCAGACTGCGGGGTGGAGAGCATATGGCTTTGATACGAGAATAGCCCCATGCTGAGACGTGCCTTGGGGTGGGGAGCGTGAGGCTTTTGTCTGCTAAGACTGGGGTGGGGGAGGACTCTTATTAATCATCGGGGAGAGACCAGGGATGGGTGGGGTACCAGCATATAACTGGGTGGGAAAGGAAGGGCCCGGAAAGGTAGGTGGGATTGCTGCAGGGAAAGAGAAAAGAGGAACAGGATGAAAATTTGCTCTGTTCCTGTCGCTCATTTAGAACCATGTAGGCATGTACACTCATGCTTTGTATTCTGTGGCCCAGTTCTTAGACACACTTCTTTAACTGGCTGTCTTGTGTCTTGGCTTACAATAGCACCTGTATTTTGTCTGGATTTTCCAGACTGTTCCAGTTCTTAGTTTTTGAAGATCTTGTATCCTACTTTTACTGTTTTCTTAAATAACTTCATTACCGTGCTCAAGTGCATTACCTGTGGATGCTTTTTATTATTCTTATTTTGTGTTTAGACCTCTTTAACACCAAGTTTGTAACATACAAATAAAGTGCCGAGCCGTATTTCACTTTAAGTAGACATGGGCAGGCTGGAGGTACCAAGCTGCACAAATTCCACTCCCAATCCATCATTTCAGCTAATACACTTAGCAGAATGAAGAGGTTTAAGGTTGCCACGTTCAGACTTGACCAAAATGAGGGTTACTCTGGCAGTGTGCCAGGGACTTGTGAGCCTAATCCTCTCTTTGCATAAAGTAAAATGAAGTGAAACTAACATATCTTTTCAGCACAGAACTGAACCAAGATATCAGGAGTGCCGCTATAGGCAGCAGTGTCCTCAGTCACCTGTAGGCTACACTTAGAAGACCTGATCAGAGGTAGAATACAGTATTGAGTTTTTGTTTTATGTTCAGATACTTTAGTTACATTTATTCTAACATCCTTAGCTTCTATAAAGGCAAGTCATAATCTCTAGATATACCATATGTAACTGTGTTGTTTGGATTTCTTTATAATACGTTATATTCCTTCAATTACAGGGGAAGATATTTACTTCAATGGAGCCAGAATATGAAATCAATGATGTCTGTCTTTATCCGAATTCTGGTATGTTAGCTGTATTAATGTCCTATTGAATTCACAAAGGAAAGTGTGTGTTAGTTCATTATGTTGCCTTTTATTTATTTTTTTAAGTGATACAAATTAGGTCTACTTCCCTCCTTATTACACAGCTTGTAAAAAGTGGTTGCAAGTTAATGTCATTGTTTTCTCTGCATCTGCATTAAATCAAAGACTCTCAGCAGTTGGAATCTGCTGTGCTTTCAACTGAGTGACTGACTTTTGCCTTTTCGAGTATCTTAAATATCTCATAAGAAAAAGAACTTTGTCCTTTTGTCTAAGCTAAGCTGCAGAAAGTCAGAGCATACTTTCTACAGCTAGGAAGAAAACTCTTTTGACAAGTTTACTAACTTTTTACAAGTGTATGCAACCATTTGATCTTTCCCCTTTTTAAGTACGGTGCTCACCATGTCCTGCTTAAGATGGAGTACTTTTGTTTTTAAGCTCAGGGGTGTCCACAGGTTTGCATGCTTTTCGTAACTTCTCAAATTTGCTGTGCCTCATAACATCATGTTTCGAGGTCAAAAAAGGGCCATTTTTAACCTGTTTCCAGATTCTATTTCATGGGAGAAAAGAATATTTTACAAAATGGTGGTTGTATGTGCATATGTGCTTTAGATAGATTGCAGCTGACCTTAGTTTTTTCCTGTAGGTGCTTAGTTCTTAACTAGTGCATGATATATGCTTCCTGTTTAGAAAGCAGCACTGGAAAAGATGAAAGAAGCATCATGGCCTGTAGGATGGCGGAGGACAAAGTTCTTGGTCAGAGAATGCCTGCGTTGCAAACTCTGCTATTATCTTAATTTTAGAGAGGTAGCAGTGAACACAGAGCAACTTGAATCTTACTAACAGCTCAATTCAAGATTGTAGATAAGTGAGTTTGAGATTTCTAACGAGTTAAAACTTATCTTGTCTTTTCTGCCAGCTGCAGTTAAGAATCCTTTCTTTTTTTTTAAAAGATGAACGCTTGCATAGTGAGCTCTGCTGAAACGGCAGGCATTTTTGACTTTATGCAGCAACAACACTATGAGGTCTGCAGGATCCTGCTAGCGAAAATATTAGCTCATGGTCTTGATGCTCAGGACTCCGCCCCTCTGAAACTGAGTGGTCTTCTAGTGCTAGCAATTGGGCTGGCTTTTCCTAAGTGTTAAAGAGGATGGCAGAATTTAGGATGCTTGGTGCTAATTCATAGATTCGTAGAATTTAAAGTAATGAACATTTGAAGGAAGTCCTTCCAGTCATATCAGTGCTGCAGTTGTGGAAAGCCAGGACAGGCAATGACACATAAACACCAGTATGGCCGTAGCTTGGTGTTGTCATTGGGTTCCAGTTCTCTCAGGGCACACTTGGACATTCAGGAGCTGGAACAGCACAGGAAATCCCAAGACTTTTGCCCAGCCTATGCTCTTGTACTTAATTTGAAGTGACTGTTGAGAAAACCTGAACTTTAACCCTTATCCTCTCTCATTTGCTTAAAAAAGCTTTGCTGTTTGCTGTCATGTGAAACAAAACACTTTTTTTCCCTATTTTATCTCACTGACATGGGCCAAAACTCAGAATTTCTGTCATGAGAAACTCACAGGTTTTGTTTTAGACTTGAAGAGAATAATATCAGAAAGTGAGAAGTCATTGAAATTGATGCCTGGTATTTCTAGAGGTTTTACTTCTACCTTTTATATTTGTAATCTTATTGTACTACTGGCAGTATTCAAGCTGTGTTTTAGGCTGTGAAACACAGCAACAATTTCAATCATTCCAAATTATTAGTATTGGTTTTTTTTACAAGTAGAAACTGTAGGAACTTTTTCTAAAACTGCTTCTCCCATTTAGTCCAGCTTCGTATTCACATTTTCATTCAGTGATACCATATAATTATCACTAAGGACAGTCACTATCCTTTCTAAGGATGGGCTTAAAAAAACTACTTCTGTGAAAGAAGCGTTCTCATTTACTTCCCTTTTAAAGTGATCAAAGCGGAGTGCTGTGTAGCTCGGTTGGGTGTGGTCCTTCTTCTTATAAAAGTTGGTTGGAACTAAGAAGCTGAGGTGATGAAAGTGCACACAGACATCTTTCATGGAGTTGTTCCTTTTTGGTTTCTTCTTTTCTTTCTGTATTTCCCCCTTAGTATACACCCATGTACTCTTCTAAAGACAGTTTCCCGCCTTTAATTATTAGTGGAAGACTCTCAAAGAGGAGTTTTTTTTTCCCTTTACTGTCATCTTTGAAGCACCTGCGGAATTAATTTCTTTTTATCTCTAGTGATTCATATTCAGACTGTAGAGAAATGCTTTGCCTCCTGTAGTAGCAGCGAACGTGCTGATATACCAACGGAGCACATCATCTGTGAAAAATATACCACAAATTCTTGCTTTTTCCTTCAATTGCCTGCAACTCTTTCTGGATTTGGTGTTAAGCCTCAGTTTGCTGTCTGAGCTTTCACAAATGTTTTGCTTTGCCAGGAAAGCAAGCCCCCTTTTTTCTGATGTTAAGAGTCCAGCTGCATTGTGTGTTTTTAATAAAAGGATTAGGTAGGAAGGATTACTCCACCCATGTTAATTGTGTTCCTGTAGTTGGGTGTAAATTATATTTCTGCCCTCCGGGTGTGTGGTAACTGCCCCATTTATTCATAGTCTCAGTGGCATGTGTTACTTCAAGATCCGAATGTTATCTAACTCGATTGCTCTTTTGTTCTTCATGCTCTGTCTTCGTGTATTACATAGTGATCAGCTACGTTGGAAAGTCAAAACTGAAATAAACATACAAGTATATGCCAAATGTCCTTACTAAGCTCCTGTCTAGAACAAACCTGGGAGTATTTCTCATCTTGAATGTATCCAAATTCCTGTGACATTTCCAATTTTTTTGTGGATTTTAATATTTTTACAGTAGTTTTTTTTTCTATTCACAGTGTTTGCAGCCATTATTCTCAGCATTCCTTAGGAAGATTCATTGAGATTTCAGATTTTGCTCTCCCCACCAGACTAACACCACTTTGATTTGAAGCCATAGTATCCTGTCTCTCCTTCTGACAACCTCCTGTTGATCTCCCAAGATGAAATATGAGTACAGCAGCAGACCTTACTGTGATTTATGACTTTGGTTAGACTATAGATACATATATGAAAACAAAGCAAAACAAAACCCAGCCCCTTGCTTGTGTTAGGTTGTGCCCAAAGCAGATTTTAAGTGTAAGGCGAACTGAATTTGTTCTGAACGATATCACAAGATGAACTATTTCAATTTGTTAAGAAAATTGATAGTGTGCAGTTGTTAGAGCTTAGTGTTGCTTAGTGATGCTGGGCTAAGATAGAGGTCAAAGGGCATGAGCGTGTAGGAAATTACACTTGATTAATTGCACTGCTATCAGGCTATTCTTTCCTTAGTCCTGTGTACAAATCTACTTCTTGTGAATTGAATACTTAAGGTGTATTTATGTATGTGAGCGTGTGTATATAAAAGTAGTGCTATCCTCTTGTGATTAATGTTTTTTAATGTGGAAATATCTTTTTAGGAATGCTAATGACTGCCAATGAAGCCCCCCGAATGAATATCTATTACATCCCAGTAAGTAATACAAGTTGTTGCCTATACTGCTCTTGTAAATCTGTCATTCGTTTGGAGCCATTTGTGTTTTCATGTCAGGAAAATGATTTCTGCAAATTCACGTCTGCATTCTCTGTTTTCTCATGATAAAGTGCATTTAAGCTAACCCTAATTTATTTATATGGTATGTAGAATTAATTGGAAACAAAAAACCCACAACAAACAAACAAACAAGCAAACAAAACAGCTTGTAATTTGTCTATTCCTACCTATTCCAAAACTGGCAAGCAGTGGTAGGAAATGCAGGCAGAAAAAAAAGTCAAATGCTTTTGATAGCTAGTCAGAAGAGAGTTCCTAAGTAGGGATTGAATAGCTTACCTTTGAAGTGATAGTTTTGCTCTGTTGAAAAATATTTCATAAGTGTCTTCAGTTTGTAGTATGAAGTGATGTAGTCATGGCTGTAAATATTATTTGCTGTTCTGACAAGGATGTGTTATTGTGTGGTTTCATGTATGGTTGTAAGCAGTAGCTTCTGTTCAGTGCCCAGTATTGAGCTCTTCCCTCAAAAGGCTCAACTGGTATCTACATGTTTTTCTGCAGTGGGTTGGTTTCAATGAGACTCAACAGCAGGTCTTTGGGCGTCTGCAAACTGCACCACATTTCACTCTAGTTCTGGTGTTGATTCCACAGTACTATCACTAGGGTGTTCCTGGCCTGGCAGGAGATGAATAGGAGGGTCTGTGTGCAAATGTTCTGGGCAGAAGGGCATACTGAGCTTAAAAATTATGTACGCTTCTCCATAAGTCACTTCCTTCACATTTTGGACAAACTATTAATCTTTAGAGATCAATTTTAATTATTTTTTTTTTCTTCCTTTTTTCTGCCCTTTAAGGTCTTGATTCATATATTCATTAGGTTACTTTTTACATTATGGAGCATATGCTACATACATGTTATGTATACAAGTGCAACCCCAATAGTATGCTCCCCTGAATTATTCTGTACACCACTTGTACCGTGCTCTGTTGTCAGATTTTTGCATCTGAAGAAATGTAGAATTTTACACATAAGGTTTTTATTGTTTTAGGGGTGGTAAATTGTCTATTTCTGGAGCTGTTCCATGCTTTATGTAACAGGGGGCAGAGGGACAACAAATATTTTCTATTTTAGATGCCGTATTACAGGTAGGTAGACACTGAACATCTGTGGTTCTATTATCTTCTCCTTTGTAAAGTTTCAGGAGTAGGTCACCAAGCCTTTTTTATTTACCTGCCTTTTATTAAGTGGGTTGGAGAAGGCAAACTCCACATTTTCAGAGTCAGATCAGTTTTTAAAACTTAGATAGACTGGTGGCTGTATCTAAATAATTCAGACCCATTTTTGTGTAGCTAAGGCTAGGGCTCAGCTTCTCTCTGAAAACTGTTCATTGAGATTTTTGTTTCATCTTCAGGTGTGCGTGATTGATGAACAGTACCACTATAGCATGTTAGAGATGCATATCCAGCTTTACCACTGAGTAAAGAAAAAGGTTCATTTCCTTGACTTGCCCCTAGCAATGGGTGCTGTTAGAATTTGTTCTAGTTAGTGTTATTTTGATTCTTTGCACAGACTATAACAAAAAAAATTGTTTTTCTCTTCCAAAAAATATCACTTTCATGGAATCCTCTCCTAATGCTGTATTTATGTTTCTGAAATTGAATATGGAATTTTTAGCTAAGAAGTATAAACAGTCTGTATTAGATCTAAGATTACGCTCAACAGACATCAACTGCAAACATAAATAGTGCCTAATGCTGTCTAGTACTTTTTCAAGTTACAGGCTGTTCCAATGAAAATCAACGTTAAACCATATTCCTTTTTCATTCCTTGATTAAGTCCACCTGAACTTGTTCGAATCATGACTTTTTAGGGGTTCTAGGTTCACCGTGACACATGAGCATACAAATGGATCCAATGGATCCCAAATGGTGAATCTAAAGGATAAATACAAATAAGAGGGTTTTTTCTGGTTCTTTTTTGGTTTTGGATGTGTATAAGAACACTTAAAACTTGTTTCAAAGGCCACCACCCGGGCTATATTTGATTTTTTGGATAGGGTAAACTTGTCCAGTTCATGTCTTCACATTTGAAGGCTGATGAAGGTACCATAAGTATTGGCATGATTGTTCTATTCAGCAATCTCTAGTTCACTGCAAGTGAATATTTTCAGATAGCATAAAGCATGTAAAATTCACTTTAGACAATGGAAGAGTTAAATGTAGAAGAAACCACTTTGATATTAAGGCAGAAGTTTCATGCTTTGCTAACTTGCTCTCTGCCTTTTCACTGGCAAGAATGAAAGGGCTGGCACAAATCACAAATAGCGTGGTTATAATTGAAGGGTTACTTGCCACATTTCCTAAAAATCGAGTATGTAGCTCACAAAAGCTGCTTTTGTTGGCTGTTCTTATTATTATTTGTTTAATCTTTTTAAATGAAGAAAATGAAGAAAATATAAAATGGAGAAGTCATGTCAGCCTCAGGGCTCCAGGGCATTTGTTATTAAGGAAAACTCAGTGTTATTAATGTGTTCATGTTCTGCTTTTTAATTCCTTGATCTCTGAGGCTCGTTATTTGAGCTCAGCAATGCACACCTGTCCTTTGGTTTGTATGTATTGTATTATTAAGGCATGTCTTCTACCTGTCCTTGGAACACTGATTAATTTCCTTTGTACAGACAGAGATGAGTTTGGTTGTGTGCATCTTTGGAGCAAAGCTTGAAAGGCCAAGTGATTTGCTGTTTTACCTGATCTCCTTTCATGGGAAAGTTTTCTGGCTTTTCAAAAGAACTAACGTCGGCTGTTTTGTTTTTTGTTTGTTTTCAGAGAATAGCTTAATTTTCTATTTATTTGTTGGCTTTGAGATAGTCACGAATAGAATTTAAGATGCATCCTCTCTTTTTGAGATGCTGATGAGAACAAAATTATAATTGTTCAGTGCCACAGCAGAATAAATGCCCGAGGGAAAAACTACTGTCATGGAGGACGGTTGTGTATCAGAGCTCTTGGAAGTACTTCTGTGTTTGGTTGCCCCAGCCCTTACTGCCCGGTAGTGCTAGTAATTAATACTTTTTATTGAGGGTTGTTTTGATTCTTTCAGTCTTCTGGAGTAACTACAGGGGAGTACCGTGGATACTTAAAATCTTGAATTTGATGGTGCTGGACTCTAGTTTACAAAATATGAGAAAAAAGCCATTTCGGAAGAGGTGTGCAGAAGTCTTGCAGTGCAGGAGCATATTCCATGGGTGAATGCACAGACCTAGAATCTTCTGTCCTTGATTGGAGTTGGCCAGACAGCATAGGACTGTGCCCAACCTAATATACCCAACCTCTCAGCAGGTTTTATTGGTGTGGGCATTGTGCTGTGCTAACATAGCTGTATGACTTCTGAACTGGAACTGGTTTGTGTCTGGCTAGCTTGGAATACGGTCTGACTGAGCTCATGTCTGAATGAATTATCTGTCTACATGTGCCCGTTCTCTCCATTGTTAATGCCAAAGCTCAATTTCCATTGCAAAAAAAAATGACTTGTCTCTTGAACTTCAGGGTTACGAAGGAGTTGACAACAGCTATCATAATATTGCCTGTAAGTGAAATGACGTGCTTCAGATTTTACTGCAGGATTTTCAGCATGATAGGTATGACATTCGAGACTTGGAATGTCTGAGAGAACTATATTTTTCTTAAAAAAAAGAAAAAAATCAGAGTAGTTGTTTCTTTTGTCTGCAAACTGTTAGTAGAGGCAGGGAGCAATTTGGGTTTACTAGAAAGAACAGGCAGATTTGGTTTTAAATGGAAAGATGCCCTGTACAGGTACATGGTGCAGGGCGTGAGTAAATTCCCATCTGAAACTGACCGTTAAAATGAAATGTTTGTTTTATATAGGTAACATCTTGAACACCTTTGCTTAGAGACTTTGTTTTTGTTTTATTTTGTTGGGCTTTAATGAAGGCAAGTGCCTCTGACTGGAATCGGGCCATTTGCCAATAGTTTAATAGTTAACTTGCAGTTTATGCAAACACTTGGAACCCGCTTCTTGCCAGCTGGCTTCCTGGTACCTCACTTTGATGTGTGCCTCGGGAAGACTGAAATGAGAGCAGTGTGCGCCTTGGGATACTATTCAGACTACTGACTCAGAAACGTAAGTTGAGTCAATAGTGCAACCTGGTTCTGTCCAAAGAAGTGAAGGGAGGAAAAAGCTCAACTGGCATATGTTGGTCCACTGGACTGGGATCTAAAATGAGTTGGATTCTCTTAAATTTAAGCTAAGCTGTCAGCTTCCATGACAAGTAACGTTCTCTTTTCAGATCCTAAATATTAGTTTCTGGATGCTTTGGTTGGAAAGAAAGAAGCACATACGTTATTATTCTAAATGTTTACTACTGGTTACATGAACACATCTCATCTCAGTGCAGATATTTTGAACCAGTCCCGTCTCCTTTGCTGGACTTGAAACTTTGGGCTGTATAGACATACTAAAACTGAACTTGCTCTATCCATTAGGCTGCTAAAAGAAGAGAGCAATTAAGAGTTTAATTAATTGAGTGTAATATTCTGTGTTCTGGATGCTTTTTTTTTTCTTTTCTTTTCTTTTGTTTCTGTTTTACTTGCCTGCAGTCTTGGCAGAAAACTCCCTGTTGAGGCTAGAAGCAATGTACTTTTGGTGTAGGGAAGATATTAAGCTCTTTAAGAAGAAATAAATCCCGGAGCATCTCTGGCTTCTCTTCAGGTGGTTTTGAAAAATCATTTGATATCCCGGTGCTCTCCTAGTTCAGGGCTGCTGGAGTTACAAAGTGGAAATGTTTCAAGGGCGAATATTTCTTGCCTACTCAATGATTCAGTTTGTCCAAGAATATCTTCATTTTGGGTCTGGATTCTAATACAATTCCCTCTTTGGATGTATGAATCTTGTTATTGCTAGAATTATTTATTGACTTTGTGCTCGTGAAATGAAGTGGCTTTTCACACCCAGACACTCCTGGTGCTTCTTTCCTTCATATGTGTAACTTTAAATTATTTTGGTTCTTCTTTTTTTAGACTTTTTGCATGCCTGTATTAATTATTCTTTATCACTTCTTTTTTTCTACCACTCAAAAATGTACAACCTTTAAAGTTAGTTTTCAAGTTAGCTCCCACTTCTGACTGAACTGAGTGAAGAGTTGTCAGTCTGGTGACAGTGCCATTGACTAGTTCTTTACAAGGGGTTATAATGATCAGACATTTATGCTACAGTTTTGTTGTTTCTCACTTAAAGGTGTCAGAGATTCCTCATGGATGGCATGCTCCACACATAACTCTATGTGATAGCCTTTCAGAACAGTCCCATTGATTTTTATCAGTCTTAAGATTTTCTTTCTGATTCTTCCATATATATAAAAATTTTTTTTTGGAGGTCTACTAACTGTTGTCCTTTCTCTCTTGGATCTTCATATGGTGGGGATATGGTTAGAGGCAACACCTCTCCACAGGTCGTCCTAAGACCAGTGTTGGGCATCATTAGCCAGTATTCAAGTGGTTGTGGGTGTCGTTTGGCGTTATGAGTCCCATCCTCTAACCTGATGTTTGACTTCTGCATGGCAAAAACTATAAATTAAATAGTACAACACTTTGTATTTCACAGAATTATAGAATCATTAAGGTTGGAAAGGCCATTAAGATCATCCAGTCCTATCATCAACCCATCACCACCATACCACTAAACCATGTCATTCAGTTTCGGATCTACCCTGTTCTTGAACACCTCCAGGGACAGTGACTCCATCACCTCCCTGGGCAGCCTGTTTCAATGCCTGACCACTCTTTCTGAGAAGAATTTTTTCCTGCTATTCAACCTGAACCTCCTCTAGCGAGCTTAAAACCATTACCTCTTGTTCCTTTGCTGGTTACACAGAAAAAAAGGCCAACTCCTACCACACTAAGATCTCCTTTCACATAGTTGTAGTGACTGACACTTTGACAGTAGTGGAAAGGATTAGCAGTAGCCTGTGAGATTATGATTTCTTTTAGGATGTCTTCTGACTGGTATTATGTCATTCCTGGAATGTCTAAACTGTCTTCTTGAAGATGGTATGATGAGTCTGAATTGTTTTCAGAGGACAGTTGTTCGTCGACGTCAATGCAGCTGTTACCTCAAGTCCATTTTGGTAAGGTGGAAAGCAGCCCAGCCATAGAACTGATTTGAGCCAAGAGATTTATTTTTTTTCACTATCCAGAAAACGTTTCATTCCTTGGGAATAAAACATTGTAAAACAAAAATGCAATAGTTATGACATAGAGTGGGAAATATTGGCCTTAACTGTAGTTTTGCTTATTTCAGGATCTGCGAAATGACTATAAAGCAGGGATGTTACGTAGTAGCATATTACAATCACACTTTAGGATGGTGTTGAAAAAAAAAAAACTTTCCATTAATAAAGAGACAGTTAAGTGCATCTTTGGCCTTCAAGCTAACTCTGAGTTTTGTGTATCGTACTTCTAGAAGAGTTTTCCGTTCAGAACATTCTAATCCTTTATACATAAAATTGTGCAAACAGTATAACAAGAATGCCTGCTGAGTGATATATTACCCATCTCACAGTATTAACAAGCTTAGGAAAAAAAATGTTTATCTTGATAAACAGAAACGTGAACTTCCTCTTTTTAACCTAAACACTATCAAACTGAAAAATAACACACTAGGCTTATTCCCAACAAAGGATATCCTCTATTTCCCATGCACTGACTAGAAGAAGGTACTGCTTTTCACACATACACAGAAGAAAAACACCGAGCTGTGATAAGTGGGAAGCAATTTCTGATCTTCCTGTGAGATTTGTTGTAGCTGGTGATGGTGCTGCTGATGTAGTAGTTTAACATCTGAAGAGTGAGTCCTGCTTACCGCCATTATGAGGGATAGTATGACAGAAACATTTGTCCTCCTTTTTCTTTAATGGGCAGCACTATCACAAGTTATTAAAAGATGCAATCACTGAGAAGGAAGTTTTACACTGTCCTATGTTCTGTCAGCATGTGGATTTTTAAGCTTTTTTTTTTTTTAATCAGAAAAGACAAAGGACATGGTAATAACATGACATATATAACTTCAACTGAAGATTACATTGTGGAGGATCTTGTGGCTTATGTGTTGCCATCCATCTGCATTACCAGTGAATCAGATGTGATGAGTTATGACTTATTTACAAAAAGTAGTTTCAAAGCTGTAAGGATTTAAGATTTCTATCATGCAAACCATCTATCAAGATGAACAGAGCTAATCAAATGTATGAAAACTAGCATTCAGAAACATTTTGAAAGATACGTCCTACTCAGAGGAAATCATTTCCAAAGTTACGTAAAACTTCTTACTGAAATTGTTCTCAGGAAAGAGTAGGTTGGTTAGTGTGAAGGTATCCTCATTACCTGTCTGGAGGAGATGCACATTCTTAACAGGTAGCTGCTTTTCCTTTCCTGTGTGCTGTCTGGCAGAAGTGCTATAAACATCCAGACCAGTTTGCAGCTAGATTTGCAAAGAGCGATTAAGTTGCCATGATAGGGAATTATCAGTGGCTTGTCTGTTACATAAAGTAGTACAGCTGCACTTGTCTGTAAAATGCAGGTCATGCTCTGAAATACAGTACAGTCAGTTTGGTTTTCATGAGCTTAAAGATAACAGTGTTGTAAAATTGCTTGCCATCTGGCTTGTATTGCATGACCCCGGTTTCCAGGCATAGAAGAGAAAGGCAGGTCACCCACCAGAAACTGTGCATTTCTAGCTTATTCTTAGTTCTTCTTGCTTAGTTGTAAAGTGGGTTGCAATCAGCAACATAAAATCAATATTAGTGATTGTTTTGAAGTTTTGTCCATTGTTGGCCCATAGCCTTAGTACTACTAACTGATGCTGTTATGTTTTGTGATGCACATTTTGGACCACGTTGGAACAGGCAGAACTTGTGTGGAAGTTCTTTTCTGATACAGCTGATAAACCCAGGGCAATTATGAATTCTCTCACTTTCCTTATCTGTTTCCCTACCATCACGGCTGAAAATGAAGGGCGAGAGTGGTGGTGTACTTGGAAAGTTTGGGGAACTTTTAATTTGTTTTCTGTGGTGGGAAAGTGCTTGAAGAAAGTCATGTTTTCTAATGGCTTTGGGAAGCCATTCTCTTACCTTGAGCTCCATCTGATGAGTTGACTTAAAAAGAAAGTAGCGGGTTGTTGCACTTCAAGCTTTTATTTATTTTCTGTCATCTATTCTTTTCTGTTCTGTACATCTAGAGAGCTAAAAAAAGAAAAAAGAATATGGGATTTGAGAAATAGAAAAGACCATAGCAATGCTGCCTAGGGTTTATCTTTTATCTCAGCATCAGAACATGATAGGGATATCAATGAAAGCATTAGACTCTTTAATCAGTAGTGCCACCAGTGGTAACTGACTTGAGAAGTATCACTTTTTCTCACTGTCTTATGAGAATTAGTCTACTGATTTTATTTAGTTGTGGCGAGTAATGTTCCATCTTTACTGGAAAATTATTTGCTATTCCTGTTTTGGTGGGCACTTCTTTCTCTACATTACAAGGAACAGGACCATTGCCTTCTCCAGAAGGTGGTAGCTTCAATGAGAAGACAGTTTAGTGAGAGCAGGCTTGTGACTGGTAAGCGACTGATATCTGCCAGCTTGGAGAATCTGAGATTGATAAAAAAACCAGTACATCATCTACAAAGCCAAACTGTTTAGGATTAGAAAAAGAAGTCATTACTATCTGATAGCTACCTGAGAAGAAAGATTTAGGATTTAATTCGTAGAAGAGGTGTGCAAGTTTCTGCTGCAGTTCTGGTTTAACACTAGAAAGATCTTAAAAGCAACACTTCCTTTAACACGCTCTCTTAAGGATCAAAACCTCCGAGTGCTCATTTGGCAGTTCCCATTGCATAATGAAAGGTAGAAAAACCAACCTCCCTCAGATTAATGAATCTGCCAAAAATGTCTGGATGTACTGGAGTTAGAGTGAGAGAAAAAGCCAATTCATTGTATAGTTCATTGCAGTTTATGAGTGTATGGGCTTAAAACCAAATGCAATGCTGTTGTCAGGAACAAAGAGGGGAAAAAGAAACATGCTTCTCAATCTCTTGGCCGTAGCTGTGCTCCAGTGAGCTACTTGTTGGCCATGGAAGATAGTTGCTGTAAAAGCATCAAATCTAATCCATATAATAATGTAAAGTGAATGAAAACGTGAAATGAAAAATGAAAGCATATGGGTAATTCATGTGGAGTATATTGTCAACATCCATTTAATTTAGAGAACTAAAGAACTGTACTCATAAAGTAAATGGGATTGCTTACGAGACTGAAAGGGCACGACTGGAGTTGGTTGTAGAGTGTTCACAGGGAAAAGGTAGACTAGAAAGGAACAGCAGGATGATATTGACAGTCATGAATTGTTTGGAGGACGCTGGTTGCTACGGGATAGGTACTGTGTATGGAAATGTAGATAGAGACATAACAAGGTAATGTCATCCCAGGGCTCTTCTCTAACACAGGCTCATCTCACGGCTACCCTGAAGTATGTGGCCTGTGTATACCGAAACCCAAAGTGCAGAAATTAGAATGGAGAGATAGAGATTATCACATGTACAAGCTAGGAATAGTACATCTGGTTTTAGGGAGTTACCAATTGTGGTTAATGTGACCATGAGGGTTAACAGGGTATAGCAAGGTATTGTTTTTCCTCTTACCATTTACCTATGATGGAAACTTTTCAAAATTATTACATATTGAGATCTGTCTGATGCTTAAAATTAGAGAACAAAACATTAAAAACAGTACTCTTAAAATGAATAGTAATTAATTACTCATGTAATTGCATTAATTAAACCTGGCTATGCAATTAGGGAGCTAATTACGTTGAAAACGCAATTGCACATTTCAATCACTGCCCACACCCTGGAGATCGCCCAGTTTCTTCTTCCTTTATTAGACCTTCTCTAATCTTCCTCTCTTGTTGAATGGCATAACTGAAACTGAATTGAAACTGCGTGTGCACGCGCAGATGTGCACTTGCTTTCTCCAGCAAATGGCTACAAATTTAAAACGATTATGCCATTTTATAAATATGTTTGCATCCCACAGGTAAGATACGTATGTGAAAGCGTTGAGTCGTATGTGTAAAGTATATTTAATTTGGAAAAGAATTCTCTGTGTTAAACTGCTTGAAGGCATTTTATTTTTTAATGAGAACAGTGCAGTGGAGGTCTTCCTTGGGTCACGGTGTCCCAGGCTGTTTTATCATAGGCAGTCAGATTCTATCATCTTGTCCCTAAATATGCCACATTTCATCTTAAAATCAGTTACTTGTTTCTTCCTATTATCTCCACACATTTTCTGACGTTTAGCAAAGTTGGCAGCGTTACTGTGATAGCTTTCCATGTATTTGTTCTTATTGCTTCACAAATCATCCTGGTGGCTTTTCACTGTCGGTGTTACGCTTTGCATTTGTATATACCGAACATGATTACCTGAAGCTTTACAAGATGTCTCAGCTGAATTATTCTCCCTGTCCTATCCCAATACAGTGGCTTCATGATTGTTCTATTGATCTGTGGTCAGTGTCATTTTTGCCTCTTCTGTTCTTTGCATCTGGTATTGATTGGCTGCAAATGTCATCCAATTTGCAGCTTTGTAGTTTGTCCTTTGTACAGTTATCAGACATTTTCCCACTCCATGTGCGGTCACTGGTGAAAATATTCATTAGCTTCACTTGTAACCTCCTTTCTGTACAGTAGTTAGCATTAACTGTTTCTCATTAACCAGTCCGTATCCTGCCTTACAGTTATTAACATTACCATCTAATGGGTAATTCTGCACAATAAGCTGTGCTCAGAAACGTGCCGAGTACCTCAAAGATCAGCTATTTTTGTTGTAATTGACATTATTCAAGTGAAATGGCAGTGAGTGCTGTCACCGCAGCTGAATGTTTTTGCTGCCTCACGAAGGTCATACAGTCTGACTGCAACACCCATAAAGGATGGACCTTTATGGATGGAATTTGAAGATTTTTCAAAGGAGGTTTTACTTTTACATTAAGTCATGAAAGAACTGTGATTTATTTTCATACTTATTTGCAACTTTGTGATTGCATGCATTCCTATGGGTATAGCATGATAACAGCATCACAGTGCTAGTGTCTGTGAAGCTGTATGGTGCTGCCCTGTAGAGCTAAGGCAGCTCGTGCCTCACCAGTGCATGGCAGAGGGGCAGGATCACCTCCCTCAACCTGCTGGCAGATCTTCAAGTGTATTCTTGTGTGCACACACATTGGATTGTGCATTCAAAGCTGATTAATTTAAATCTCATGACATCTGACTATAGAAGCTGTTGAACATGCTGGACTGCCTTGAAGTTGAGTGAATTCCAAGTTTAAAATGTGGTAGATTTAGACCCTTTCTTTTGGTGTCAGATTGTCACCTGGCATCTAAAAGTGTGCAAGTGCTGTCTGACTGATAATAAAGAACATCTACTGTGGGCTAAGGATAGCACCCACTGTATCCTCATGTTCATTAATTGCAGGGAAGATACAGAATGATGCTCATGAATTAGACATGGCCCAAAGTACAGTACAGTGCTATGCAGAGCCACACCATGCAAGGTACATGGTGGTACAAGATGACTGAATTGCCTTGTAAAATAGAACCGAGTTCTCTGAAGTTATTTTAGAGTATTTTCAAAACGTTTGTCAACTTGTTTTTATCTTCCTGTTCTTGAGCAGTTTGGCCTTGCCCTGGGAACAGCTTGTAAACTCAGATGAGTTGTATGCTGCATTAGTTGTCATAGTTTGTTTTCTTTGTTTACACAGGAAAAAAATAAAGACGTTTTACTGTATACTAATACAAATTTGGCATTGGATGGCATGGTACTAATAATATTAGTTAAAAACTTGTATCTTTGCTTCATGTGGTTTTGTATAACACATCAAAGGCAAGTTACCTGTCGTACCCATGTTGAATGAGGGCTGCAGTGGGAAGTCTCTGTGGTCAGCGTGCCCTGCTCTGTGTCTCCTTCTCAGGAGAACGGCCTTGCCCAGCAACAGAGGATTCCCAGGCCTTGATCACATCTTGTTTGGAATCCTTTCAGGAGGAAGGAGGGAAAGCAGGAAGCAGTCTGCCTGTGTCGCTGCCAGCTGGCTCAGCCCACGGCCTGGGCTGCTCTGTTAATAGGCCAAAATAGTTTCAGAGACACTCTTCACTTTCACTGGAAATCAATGCAGATTGTTTCAAGAAGTGGTAATTCTGCTGAAAATGGAATAATAATGAACATAGCTAAGATACTGTTTTGATCACTCTTGGTGATGATGTCTGGTTTTCCTAGCCTAAGAAATATTTGAGCAAAAGCCAGGTTTAGATGCGCATTCATTTAATAGTGGTTTTCCCATTAGCTGTATGTAACTTCTCTGGTAGTTACAGAGAAACCTATCTGATATTTCATATTTCCTGCTGCACGGATGGAAACCAGTGACCTGGTACAGGGAAATGCTGTACTCCTGAATCTTATCTTAACGTAACCCAGTGCCCACAGTGTGCACACAGTTACAGTGCTGTGGTTTTATTTATTTACTATTTCCCTCCTGCAAAATACTGTACTGCATGCTTTGATGTTCCAGCTTTGACTGGGGCTGTTCCAATACGAAGTGGAGCTGTAGCTGAAGAGCAGATAAACTTCTTTCTGTTATTTCTGAAACTTCTGCTCTAGTTCTTCTTTTAAGGATTTACACCAGTCAAGAGCACATCTGGGGATTACCCTAATTGGTTGCAGTTGTCTAAATTCTAATGAGTAATATGTGATGTGTAATGCTTGAGCAGATAGTGCCATGCAAATGGAAGTGATGAAAAAAGTTTATTGAAGTGATAGCGATCTTTACATAATGTGTCAGCAAGATGGAATGAAGGGAAACTCTTTGTTTAACTGGAGAGTCGAGGAGTCTCAGCTCTCACTAATAAAAATAATCAACACAGAGACTTAGATTTGATTACAGAAGTTGTGTTTAGTGAGGTAAACTTTAAAGGAGATTTCCCTATTCTAGTCATGTTTTGATGATCTAGTAATGTAGAAATGACTGCTGGTTTATTCAGTGGTGTGAAAAATAGTGGAACATTTTCTATTTCTAGACTACTTTCTAATTGATATATTAAAAAAAAAAAATAAATGGCATTTATATTTAGAAGTGAATTTGAGAGGAAATAACTGAATGGAAAACCTTCATGGACAGTCTGCAGTGCTGACATGAAATTGACCTGAAAGTTGTATGATGTTTAAGCTGTTACAAGGTCACAAGTGGGAGTTTGGTTAATACATTAAGGAGTGAAGGCATCTTAGGGCTTTCCCTGGAAACTCTTTGTTAATTGGAATAAAATATGAAGCACTGTTTAATAAAAATAAATGAATTAAAAAAGAAATTGTCTGCTACAGTTCTCAGCTAACGACAAATCATGCCAGATACAAAGACAAAGGTATTGCAGAGTATTATTGTCCAGAGTGTTAGTCTAGAATATCAGTAGAATGGTATGGTCTAGAATACAAGTTTACATTTTTGTCCATAGTTATCTGCAAAGATTGCTACATCGACTAGTAGTCTGTTACTAGCAGACAGCTACTACGGCACGTTGTACATGTCTACTGATTGCCCTCTCTTGTTAAACTATTTATATTGTATATACGTGTGTGTGTGTGTGTGGAGTTTTTCCATGTGTATTTTTAATAAGCAAAATGGAAGTCTCATTCTGAGTCCCTCTCCAGCAGTTCACTGACTGCTTTATGTTCTGAAATGCCAACTGATTTGCTCTGGAGATAAAAATGTAGTGTTGGATCTTTCCATTCGGACAGCTCACCTACTAAAATAGTAATATTGGAACAGTTGAATATGTCTGTGTGTATCAGGATAGAGCGGAATTTCAATCAGAGCAGCAGGAGGGAAAAGTGAAAGGAGATAATGATTAACTTGGGAAGTTGAAGGAAGCATGTATGGAAAAGAAAGTTGACAGTGCAACATAATATTGTTCAAAAATTCCTTTGCCTCATGGTGGAAATATGCAAGTTTTGTTTTTCAGTATTTCCCCTTATTTTTTTCACACAGTCTGTATTTTCCTTGAATAAAAGTATATTAAATATTTCTGTGGTGTTCTGTCTTAATTAAAGTAAATAGGGCAGAGTAGGATTTAACATGATTATGTAGTGAAGTAATGAGTTTACGATCCAGCTGTGCTTTGCAGATTAGCTGATACCTACTGCCCTTAGTTAACTTAATTGTATTTATAACATTTAGCTCTGAGCTCTTAATAAATTACTTGGTCAGGCTAGGATCACTTCAAACACTCAAAGTCTCTATATTGTTGATCTCAAATAAATGACCTTCATTAATGTAACACTTACATAATCAATTGTACTCCTTATCGATAATGCAAGCAGTAGTTGTAATTGCATTCTCTAGCTGCTGTTCTTAAGGTGTATTTGACTTCAGAGGGATTAATGTATTCTTCCATTACAGCAAAGTAGCTGAGAATGTAGCTGTAGGCTTTTTATTTTTTTCTGTAAGAAAATATGCTATTTTGTAACTGTTATATCTACAGGTTTTGGGACCTGCCCCAAAATGGTGTTCTTTCTTGGACAACTTGACTGAAGAGCTGGAAGAGAACCCAGAGAGCACAGTTTATGATGACTACAAATTTGTAACCAAAAAAGACCTTGAAAATCTAGGTAAAGCATTTGAATCTCCTTGTTAATTGACATCTTTGCTCAAGTGGTCAGGCACTGGAATAGCCTGCCCAGGGAGGTGGTGGAGTCGCCATCCCTGGCAGTGGTCAAGAAGCGTCTGGATAGGGAGCTAGGAGATCTGGTTTAGAGGTTTTCTGTAGGTATGGTAAAGAGAGGATGGTTGGACTAGATGATCTTATAGGTCTTTTCCAACCTTGTGATTCTATGATTTATAAGTTTGATAGTTCAGAAATGTCTTATCAGTGAGAAATGTTGGAGAACCATTCTGAATTCATTGGCAGTAGTTTCTTCCGGTCATCTTGGTTATTAATATAGCAGACTGATGACTTTTTGTTCCTTGGTTTGTTATAAAGGATTTCCTTTTTCTCGCTTTTGAATTTCTAAGATACGCGGAAGGAGAATTTGAGAACTCCTGAAGTATTTCAGTTCTTATTCTTAGGTTAGGGCCGAGGGTGATAGTTTTATGATCTGTTATGGTACTGTATTTCTTTCACCAGGTTGATTCTTCAAAGATAGTGACCTAAGACAAAACTCTCTAAATCAAAACATCTCTATACTACAGTAAAAAAAAGAAAGTGACCGTCAGACATGTATAGACTGTCACTAAAAAGTCTTAATTTTTCTTTGTGAAGTGCCTATGGTTTGCAGTGCTTGTAGGCATCTTTCAAAAGTGTAACATGTAAGAAAAATGTAATTTTGTTGCTCTGAAGTAGCTTAGATTTCTTGCTGGTCTGATTTTTTTGTTGTTGTTGTTTAACTTAGTCTTGATGTACTGGGTGTGACTGTCAGAGACTGATGTGTCATGTCAGCAGTGCTTGTTTGTCTTGAATCGAGTAAGTGAAGTGGCCAGTTAAGAATAGGAGTTCTTTATCTGTGAAAACTCTTTGAAATCCTCTGCAATTTTTTCCCAGGCCTTGCTCATCTCATTGGATCATCACTCCTCAGAGCGTATATGCATGGCTTTTTCATGGACATAAGGCTTTACCATAAGGTAAAAGAGGAGGGTGCTTGTAAACTTTGACTGTTAACATTCAAATGTGCTTCCCCCCGCAAAGAGAGGACTGTATCCTGTATTAATGATGTTCTTTTTATTTCTGCTTAATCAAAGGCAAAAATGATGGCCAACCCCTTTGCTTATGAAGAATACAGAAGAGAGAAAATAAGACAGAAGATAGAAGAAACGCGTGCACAGAGAGTTCAACTGAAGGTAAAGGCATATGCTTCTGAAAAAATTATTCATATAGAGTGATATATACCTTAATTACTTAGGACTTGATTCTGTTTATCATCAGAGACAAAAAGTAAACTTAGCTTTAATTTATCAAACTTTTTGAATGGAGCCATAAAATTCTTATGCATATGAAGCCCACAGATAACCTGGTGATAAAACTCGTTGTTTCTGCTTGTCTTTAACCTAAGCGTCTTACGCCATTAAAATGTGATACTTGGAAAGGAGATGTATAGACACAATACTGTTTTTTATATCTGTATTCTATTAATACCAACATTCCACCTATGTTCTTTAGAAACTTCCCAAGGTCAATAAAGAGCTCGCCCTTAAACTGATCGAAGAAGAAGGAGAGGAACAACAGGCTACTAGAAAAAGGAAACAAAAGGTGAGCTTCTGTTTTAGATACTTCTCTAACGTGGAATGCAGAAATGGTAATGCAGTAATTACGGTTACTGACTTGTTGTTTTCTGGCCCAAAAGATTCAAAACTCTATTCTTTCTTCTCTCATAAATAACCTACTCTACTCGGTAAGATGGGCTTCTGTAGCTAGGGAACTAAAAAGGCCCTTCAGTAACATCGTCTGTTATCTATATTGCAAATGTTATATGTTGAAATACCTGCTGGTGAAGATGATAACGAGCTTTGTAGGGGTTCAGAAGCTAGTTAAATGAAGAATCAATACCAAAGTTTTTCAATAAAAAAAATATATTTCAATTTTTATTTCAATTAATTTCTTTTTTTCAGTTGTTAGTATTTTGGTGGTAACCATGACAAGATAGATGCCATGGGTAGAAATGAGGAGCAGGAGGCTGCCTGAAGTTGTATTTCAATATAATTGCCTTTCTTTACAAGATGTAGTTGACTGTATACGGAGTAGCTAAGATAGCTGATTCTTATGCAACAGCAAATCTTACTGATGCTGAAGTAATCCATTTTTATCTTAGAATTAGTATAAAGGAAAAAAATAATTGATGTTTACTTTCTAATGGGAGCAGATGGCACAGCAGAAGTTTGTCTTATCAGCCTCTTTATATTAGCGGAGTCCAGGCTCTTTATATAGGCAGCATTTTATAGGTGCTTGTTCTCACAGGTGTGCTGCATTCACAGAAGGCAGGTACTAGGTTCAGTGGCCTCAAATGAAACCTTGTGTGATCAGTTGATGCAGTAGGAAGTATGAACTACTGAAAAAGTACATGGTAGTAAAACCTTAGATTCTAGCTTTCTAAGCCTGTGTTGAAATGAGTTCCTTATGTGGGGGGTGATTTACCCAGGAACACATTGCATCTTTACATAGATAAAAAAAAAGAGTTCATGAAGATGCATGTTCTGATCATTTGTGACTTTGGGACTGATTGAATTTTTAGCTTCCAAATGAAACGGCAGGTCACACTTTTGCAACAGCTTCCACATTTGAAATCTACGCTTGTTTTCTCTATCTTTTTTCTCCCACTTAATTCTTAATTCAACTCATTTATACTGGATTCATATTTGTTTTCTTCATGAATGAAACTGCCTTTTCCTTTCCGTATGTGAGGGCAGTGAAGAAACTGTCATAAGATGTACAGAAACACTTTTATTTATTTACAGTAAAGCGGCAGTACCGTTGCATAACAAAGTGTTTACCCTGACAATTTGTTTTATGTGTTGTAGAATCATTCTCATCTAGGCAGAGTATTTGCCTCGGAGGTATTGCTGATTAGTCAATAGATGCCAGCGTGTCTCTAGACTATCTGGCTGGATGTATGAGAAACATTAATTCAGAAATACTAGTAATTGTGTGTCTGTAGTGTGCATAAAAGCTTTCTTGCTTACAGGAAGCTTAGAATGATACTTATTTGATGTTTGTGGAAGTAATAAAGTATATGACAATATAACAATACATTTTAATTTATGTGACTTAGGAGAATAAAATGACTGACACTGTTTTTGAACTTCATTTAATTGAAAAGGTGTTACCAATTCCTGTTTTGGAATTTTATGACTAACTGATGCTTTATTTCTTTTCCAGAATCTGCCCAGCCTTCTCAAAGATGATCGTTTTAAGGTCATGTTTGAGAATCCTGATTTCCAGGTAGATGAGCAGAGTGAAGAATTTAGGCTACTTAACCCACTTGTTTCTAAGATAAGTGAGAAAAGAAAAAAGAAACTAAAGCTCTTACAGGAACTGGAAGAGAGAGAACAGGTAAAATATTTTCTTTTTGGACTGGGAATAAACAGTGTTTTACTGTTTCACATTTTCAGATTTTTCATCCTGAAAGAAGGAAGCAATGCAAGTCTGTGTTACCAGCCGCATTACTTAGATCTAATTTATAAGATTACCCTCGTTTTCAGATATATGCCTACCTCAATAGTAGGGTTTGAAAGACATTCAATATGTAGGTGGAGATAATTTTATTATTTTTCATTGCTTCATTTGCTGATAGTACTTTCATTTAAATTGTGTGTCTCTTCAACCGTATCTGTGTAAAATCTGTCACTTAGTCTAATTGCAGGAATGGTTTGAAAACAAAACTACTTGATGATTTCTTGTTTTGTGCTATTTTTGTCTTCAGGAAGAGGAGGAAGAACCAGAAGGAAAACCAAGTGATGCAGAAAGTTCTGAGAGTTCAGATGATGAAAAAGGTTGGGTTGAAGAGGTCAGGAAACAGCGCAAGCTTCTACGCCAAGAGGAAAAAGTAAAGCGACAGGAAAGGTTCAAGGAGGATCAGCAAACATTACTAAAACCTCAGTTTTTCGAGATTAAAGAAGGAGAGGAATTCAGAAGTTTCAAAGACTCTGCCAAAAAACAAAAGTTAATGAAGTAAGACAAATGTTCCTATTTTAATAGCGGAGGGTGGAAGATTCTCAAATATTTCTCTATGAAAAAAGCCAGTGGCATTTTCATTAGTTAGCATGATAGCCTTGGAAGCACTTACTAATGAAGCCACATCTGGTGATTCAGGGATATGACTTAGAGGGACACAGTCGTTGAAAGCTTTGTTTTGTTCTTAAACAAATACAACACTTCAAGTATGCAAGAGAGACAATGCGAATGAGATGAGTAAGAGGTTAACATTCTGAGCCAGATTTGAGGATCCATTACTCATTGTTGGCAAACTGCTGCTCACACAAATAATAGCAGTCATGTCTCTGAGACTGTTTGAATTTGACTGCTGGTGTCAGTATGAAATTGAGTCTGAATGAAGTATGAAATACTGCATATAGATTCCTCTGAAAGGCTGCAGAACACTGCATGATTAGCCTGGAGTAGGTTCCAGATGGTAAAAGAAAACATTGTACTGTATAAAGGGCACACTTATCTTTTAGATTCTCAAGGACTTGGCTTTGGGGTTCCCAATAATGCCTGTAAATCTCATTGATATATTTTTTTTCCAGAGGTGAGTTTAGGCCTTTGGAAGACAAGGTTTAGTAGGCTTTTATTATTTAGGGAGCAGACACTAATATTAAAACACTGAGGGACAATAGTTTCAGAGTTCTTGCAGTGCATTGGATGCAGGGCAAAATTTTGACTACTGTTGGAAACAAGCTGTTGGGTTAGATGGATCTTGTTACAGCCATTAATTTTTCTTTTTTACTTAGAATGAAATAATACATTCCAAGAAAAAAAAGAATAATATAAGGATGTTTTTTAATGTCATTAATAACTGCTAGTGCAGCCTATTTGTGTTATGATAGCTGTTTTCTAGACAGATGTAAAGAAACGTGATAAAAATACAGCCTTTCCCTTAAACGTACACGCTTTTAACTACGAATTGTCACATAAAAAGTGTGACATAAAAGGAGCCTGAAACAAATGGTCGAAGGGATCAAGTGGCCTCTTTGTCACTGAAATATTTCCTTTTTACGGCAGGATGGCTGCGGCCTGCTTGCCTACTGCTGTTTTGCACCAATTTAGTTACTGACCTGTAAGTGAAACTTTCAGGGTGTCTCAATTTGAAATACTAAGAGTTAATTTTATTCAAAGTATGGGACATTTGAATGTGAAAAAACGTACTGAAATTTAGGCAAGTAAGCCAAGACTGCTTTAGAGAAGAGAAACCTTTAGAAATAAAATGGTTTCAAAAAGCGTGACACAGAATGAGGTGAAATCTTTCATCTGTAGTTTAGGGGAAGAAAAATTATTGGTTTAGCTAGGAAAAAATGAAATCAAACACCACAGCCTTGTCCAAGGGATGGAGGGATATCAGTAATGTTATAAACCATGGAAAGACTTAGAAAAGACTTCTTGAGGGATGAGAGAATCTGCCTTACAGCTCACTGTTAGTTCCATGCAAAGTATTTTTCAAGGGGTGACGTGTAATTAGGGTTGCTCAGGTTACATGCACTCACTGTGATTCACAGATGGGATGTAGTTGACTTCTTTCCTTTTATTTTTGCCTAAGCAAAAAGTGATCCCATTTGTGCTCATCCAGGCATCGTTCTGACAGCGTAAGCTCAATATTCCTCAAAGTCAGGGAGCAAACTTTAAAATTACAGCTGGCGTCCATTTGTTATTACTGATGTGATTGCAGAATCGTGATGGTTTAATCTGTGTTGTGACCTAACTTGTTTTGTTAAGCATTTTCACACAACAGAATTTTAAGAAAAACACTTAAATATGTTTTCTGCTGGCCTTCTTCAGTGATAAGTAGTCAGCATAAACATAATTAATTCAGCTAGTGTGCTGGAAATTGGAAGGACTGCAGTGGCATGTACAATCTGGTGAGGCTGGCATGTTTGTCTTTGATTTGATTTATTCAAGCTATGGAATGATGGTCTGTGACCAATATATTTAAGTGCCTTAATACCTTCACTACGCACTTAATGGCGAGGTGTTCTTTTTTCTCTAATCGTATAATGTTCTACCTGAGGAAACAGTTTATGGCTTACGTAAAACTGGGTGTTTCTTTTGACATGCTCCTGACTCAGCACGGCTCCAAGCCCAACTTCTGAAGTTGTGGTGCATACTATAAATTTCTTAGCAGACCTGCAGTCTATGCAGTGCTCTGTGCAGGAAAGCTGGCAAGCTTATTTGCGATCATAACAAATAACCTCATCTCAAATCTGTCTGCGTTTCTCTTCCCCCTTTTGTGTTCTTATGCTTACAAATGAAAACCTGCTGAACGTATTAGTAAAGATGCAAAACTTTTCTTTGTTTAGTTAACACATAATTTCCTTGCACAGCAACTTAAAAGGAATACGTAAAAGGAGAGAGGGTTTTTTTGTTATCAGGGTCCGCAGAGCGCTTTTGATTTTCCTGATATCCCTTCAAAATGTTTGTCGTTGGAGTTGGAGCACACAAAAATGAAAACCTGAAGTAATCCTACTCAGTCAAGTGTAGATCAATGCACGAACAAGAAAGTCAACAGAAGCCAACAAATACAGCTGGCTTTCCTAAGCGCTGCTTGAGTACAACAGCAGGAAGAGTCCTGAGAGACTCTTCTCTGCTCTTTCGTAAAGGGGAAAAGAAGCGCCTGGTCAGTTCTCATTTCTTTGTTTCTTTCTCTGTTTAACCGTAGGGCAGGAGAGGGTGCTTTTGATAACACTGTGAATGTGTCAATTGAATCTGTTTGTTGAGGATGATTTTAAAACGATCCAGGCAGTGCTGAGCTGCGCGTATCAGCGTGTGTGATTCACTGCCGCTTGGGATCCATGCATTTTCCGATAAATACGGCCATATCTGTGCTTATTCAGTAAAATGGCAAAGTTAAAGCCTTTTCCTCCTTTCAGTTTTTCTCCTGACCGAAGCAGAGTCTGGGCAGTCATGCTAAATAATTGCTGGGTAGGAGCCATATTTCTCCAACTCACTTTCAAAGGGGAGAAAAATGGAACTTTGCTTGGATGTAGAAATCCCACCACAATGTTGGTGACTGATCTTCTGCCATAGTTAGCTCTAAGGCTTAGCTTGTCTTCCTGATTCACACAGACGGAACAAGTTTTTACATGTAGGCAATGAAAAATATACTACAGAAAAAGACATACAATCAAAGTACCTCGTCATGAGAAATAAAGTAATTCTCGACAGTAATTTTTCACTGTTAATCTGAGGAGTCTTTGTTACATAAATGGCTCATTAACCAAAATTCTGCAGACTTCAGAGGCTCCGTGTGTAGAGCACGCTGTGCGAGTCTTTCATCCATAGAAATTCCATTGACTTCGGTGGCTGCTCCTCATGTGTATTTTTATGATGATTTATTTTCCACCTTCCACTTCAAGGGAAAAAACATGCTGAAGAGTTATACAAAAATATTTCTTAATAGAAATACTGGAGGTCAGTTCCTGAGTGCAGATAGCCCATAGCCACTAACTGATGAGCACCGTGCAGAGGAGGTGTGAGGCACTCTGCTGTGAGGTCAGGTTCTCCCTTCAATTCTCAGACCCACTTGCCCGTGGTGTTCTCTTAGTTGTAAAACTATTCCAGTTATTCCGCTGTGGGACACAGTGTCTGAATAATCACTTCTAGTTGGACTCTGTAGCTGCTGATGGTGAAGTGATGTTTCTTTCTGTGATTAATTCGAACATATAGTCAAGATTATTTCCTTCCTTCAGAAGTGTTTCTTAAGTTAGGAATTCTAAGATGCCAGCTAAACTGGATCTATCTCGCCTTAAGTACTTCTGTGTGTGCACATACTTTTATCCGTTACTGCAGCTGAATATACCTGACTTCTTCTAAAACGTCTTGGAAAAGTATGGCAGTACTGGGGTGTGGTTTCTTTCTCAGCTGGAGGCCCGATGCTTTTCTAGAAGAAAAGACAATGAGCTTTTCAGTAGAAACATTTTTTAAGTTTATGTAAGCGGTATCTGGAGGGAGCAATTGGAACTCGCGTTTCTTCTCTGTTTACTGACGATTTAATTTCTAGACATGTGGCATTGAAGGGCTTCAGGGAAACTAAGATTCGTTTTGACTGCATTATTGGAAGGTGTCGTGGTAAGATGGCAAGCATAGAGACTAATGTTAATTGTTCTCTGCAGGAAAACTCTTGGAGATCGTTTGAAGCTTGAAGAAAAACTTGGCACACTGAATGTATCTGATACGACAGTGGGCAGCAAACAGGCTACGTTCAAATTAAAGAAGGTAAGCTATACATACATGCACATATATATACTTAAGAGATGCAGAAGTATCTTTAGGTTTAGCATGAAGGGACAGGAACTTGAAAATGGTCAAACACATGTTCCTCTTCATTTCTTCATGTGCTGCCAACGCTTCTGCTTCTTGCCAAAAGAATGAAAGCCTCCGGTAGTGCTCTTTGTTGTTTATACCCTTATAACCCAGGCAGCACTCATAAAACCCTACGTTCCAGTGGAAAATACTGGCTTCCGTATTTTAGTAGTTTATTTGCAGACATATATCATCAAAAGCTTGTGACCTTACCTGACATCAGTGACTAGTCAGATCTTGGTTTGCGGCTCCTGGCACGATTGGGATGCTGTAGGTGACAGGCTTTCTCCTGGCTGATAATATTGCTGGGTCACAGCATGATTAAAATCCACTTTTGTCACTGAACTTGTGTGATGCAGATCACAAGAATGAGCTCTGGTCTTGTGCTTGCCAGATTCCATTTGAAGCGTGTGGTTGAATGCTGCTCATCTACCTTTCCTAAAGGGTTTTTAGTTCCCATCTTCAGGAATTTTGTATGTCATAGACAGCTGATTATTTAACAGCGTAGTTATAGTGGAATGTGTGTGCATCTGCTACTGCTGCTACTTAGGCTTGGGGGTCTTTTTTTTGCTAGAACTAACGATCCATGAGGAAAGCTGAAGATTGGTATTCCATGTTAACTGATATTTCAGCTGATAAAATGTACTTCAGTTAAAAATGTTTTTTTCTCAAGTAAGCTTTTCTTCTTTCCAAATAGATATTTCTTCTTAACAGTTGTCAAATATTCTTCTCATCAGTAAAACTGTCACCAAAAAAGAGATCTGATCGCTTTGTCTGTGCCTGAATAAACTTTTAAAAAGCCATACTTACTGAAATATTTCTACATTACTTCCTTCACTTGTTCATTTACTCTTTCATCTGCTTTCGATCCTTGTATTTCTGGAATTTAAAGTCTGTTGATGGCTAAATAAGCCACAGATTCCACTGCAGGAAAACCATTCAGGGCATTTTACCAGCTGCTGTAACTGGTACGTCAGTGCCTTGCAGCTTTGTAAACAGGCTTTCCAGGCCTTCTAAAGCGCAGTATTTTCATAGCTGCTTTAAATTAGAAAGTGCTGAGTCACGTCGCTTCTTGCAGTTGTTGGTAAACAAAAAACTTCGTGAGGATTTGGATTCGGTCAGACGTGCTGTAGCTTTGAGTTTTTTAATTCAGGGCTGATAATGTGTATCACCTGCTAAATGATGTGGCTTTAGTGAAATACAGAAGTTGTGCTTGTTTGCATTTGGAAGATTTTAAGCGTCTAATTAAGAGAAAAATAATTTGTCTACATTAAGTGTTTGGGGATAGATGGAGAGAGCTAGGAAGAAGTCCTTGCAGTGTGCTTTGATGCTCCTTGTTAGACCATAGAATTCTATGATTTGGTGATAAAGAGAAGCCAAAAGAGAATTCCTTATTACTCTGATCATCAGCTTCTGGTTTATGATGCCCTGACCTTAACTTGCAGGAGTACTCAGGAGTAAGTAGAAAGGTTTAGCAGGGAAGAGAGTTGTGTTTCCATGAGACTGATGTCATTTGGCCTTGTAAGTCAGTGGGATTGAGGCTGAGCTTGGTTGTTGTGCTGTAGTCGAGCCCACAGATGTTCAGCAGCCACCGATAAATTCAGCAGTGAAATTTTGCCACTGATATTTTGCAGTTTAGTTTTCAGGGGATTTTAGTGTGGTTCCTACAGTGTGAAGTTCTGCCCTGTTTTGTTTTTTCAGTTTCAGTGTGCTCTGTCTCTACAAATTGATATTAACGACAGGCATTCTAAACTGCTCGAGTGTTTACAGTACTATGGACACGGAATTTTTGTTTTCTAATGGGAGATTCAGGGAGAGATGGGCTGATGTTTGAGTGCAGTTAATAAGGGAATTATTGATGCCATGGGGATGCAGCTATTTGAGTTACCGTAACTCTAGCACTGTGAATGCAGTTAACCTGTGCTGCTGTTGAAATCAGTCTGATTGCTGGAGAGTTTTATAACGTGGACACTTGCCTGAGCATGGATAGTTCAAGTCTGCTAGTTCCAGTTCCTGCTTAATTTCAAGACAAGCACTCAGGATTCCCAATAAAATAGAACTTTATGGTCGTAAGAGCATTTTCCTCTGTTTATCATGCAAGTTAACTCCTTTTGGTGTATTTTCGATGAAGAGGAAAAACATTCACAGGTGCAGATATTTTTGCTTATTGCCATGTTGAAAGTGTTTCTAGAATTGTCCCCAGCATAGCAAATGCTTTCATGAAATTCTAAGACCACGTGTTAGAAAACCTGTTTGTTTCAGTAATATTAGGTAAATTAGGATAAGATAATGTGGGACCAATTGTGGGAACGTTTCCAGATTTCCCTTGGGGGTTTCTGACTTGTTCTGTAAGTATTTGAACAGTGACGTGGTTCATAATTTTACAAGAACTTGAGGGTTTGTTTTCTTTTCATCTTTTAACATTCTAGTCCGAGCACCAGAAGAAACAGCAGGAAGCTGAGAAACAGCATCGTCAGGAGAGGAAAGCTCTCAGGCGCCCTGCTAGTCACCTCAAGAGTAAACGTGGAAGAGGACAACAGTTTCATTGATTTATGTTATCTTTTTAAGAAACTTTTTATTTTTCATTTGAAAAAAGAGCTTTGTAGTACCGGTGTATTTGTATTTTGTTTCACTGATGAACAGAAACCAGAACTTGCTAAACTCTGGCTTAGTTATTGAAAAGTTTATGAAAGTGTAAGTATTGTCCAAGGGACGTGGTGTGTATGGTATGTTATGAACTCCAGAGAGAACTGTATTTGAGGAGAAATCACCAACAAGTGGTTATTGTGTAACCCTGTATGTTTTCTATACAATAATTTATGTATACAATGAGGCTGACTGTCTTTAATTTAAGAGAAATGTGATTTTGCTTTCTGAAGTCTTTATTTATGACTTTTTGGATACAAAATCGGGGGGAAATTATTTTGTCTAAAAACTTTGCTTTACAAGAGCACAACAGTTTTTTATGCTGCTTCTTGTATGACATAACAACTGTGTTTTACAGAAATTGGCTTTGTCTTTTGTGTTCGGGGTTGTCTGTATGTCCAAGAGAAGGTAAAAACAATAGCCATGAGAACAAACGAGAATGGCAAATTTGGATTTCCTTGAGTCATTCTATAAGGAAAATTCTCTTTCCACACTCATGTACAAAGGAGAAATTGAGAAGGATAATTGAGTTAAATTTTGTGGCCATTGCATTTAATCAGAAATGATTTGGTAAGCAAGCCATGATTCAAGGTAGTTCAAATCGTGTATACTTACATGCAAAGAGTATTAAGGCCACACAAGTAACCTCCAATCCTCCAAAGTTAGTTTAGGTAACCAAGTTAAGAAACTAGGACATATGTTAAGAATATATTTTGTATGTCTTATTTTTGATTACCAACAGAATGCTTGTTGCTAAGCAGGGCAGAGCATTTCTTCTTGATGTTTTATTATTATTATTATTATTATTATTTTATTTTATTTTTTGTAGATAGTATTTGAGTTTACTTGAGTCCAAATGTTCATGGATGGCACAGTTGGTTCAACAAACAGGACCTGAGGAAATGGCTGCAAGTTGTACCAGAGGTGGTTTAGACTAGGCATAAGAAGGAACTTTTTCTCTCAGAGAGTGGTCAGGCACTGGAATGGCTGCCCAGGGAGGTGGTGGAGTTGCCATCCCTGGCAGTGTTCAAGAGGCATCTGGATGAGGAGCTATTGTGTGCCTCCGGTGGCGCAGCGGTAGAATTCCCGTTTGCAACACCAGGGGGCCCGGGTTCGAATCCCCTCCTGTGGAGCAGGGGGTAGAAGTGCCGCTCTGCTACACAGAGGGCTCGAATCCCGGGAGTTGGACTCGATGATCTCTAAGGTCCCTTCCAACTTGCACAATACTATGATACTATGATGATGATACGAGGTAGATATATGGCATATGGCACGTGTAGCTTCATCAGTTGTGATGTGCCTCTTCAAAAGGGAGACTACTGCATTGTAAATTCTACTTATCTTTGCCCAGGAGCACCTGCCTTGCTGATGGTTCTTTGTTCATTAGTTTCCTTCTTGGTGCACTTGATTGCTCACGGCTTACATGAGATCATAATGGAATCATGTAATATGCAGAAGATGCAAAGCTCTGTGCAGTCTTCATCTTAGCTACAATTCTTGCACGCTGATGCAGATTTTGAGAGAGCAGTGAGAATTAGCCAGAAACATGTCTGTAGTGCTAAAGGAGATGCAGTCCTGTGGCAATCAAGAGCAGACCAAATTGATGAGTGTAATGAAAAGGCAAGTCCAAGGACAAGCTAGCACATAAGGATCAGGGAGGCACGTGGATGGGCATGGCCATACCTGCAACATAGCTTAGAGGAGGACCAAGGGTGATGCAGTTCCCAGTCAAAGCCTTTGGCAAAGCTTTCCAGAGCTTTTTCGCACAGCTCTTCTTGTAGCAGTCCGGTACCCAATTACTTGGCTGTACTCTACCAGAGCTGGCTTTAAGTACAGCCAATGAAACCCTTGGCAAAGGAAGATGTAGCAGAGCTTGTTCATGTACTTAGGAATCTGGCATGAAGCATGTTCAGATTGTTGGAATTGATAAAAAGCATTGATAAAAGACTGATAGAAGGGGAAGATTTGAGAGCTTCAACAGAAGCTGACATATTAATGCCGCGTCATTGCAACTAATTAACTTCACAATGCAGCCAAAAAAGGCACTTATTAGGGTATCATCTTTGTTACATCAGCTTTTATTTAGCTACCCACACCATCTTCCATACTACGGGAATCAATATTGATTCAGTATGGCCATTCCTAGAAGCTCAACAGCAGCTGGGATACTTTTTTATATTTAAGATTCCTGCTCTGAGGTAAGTGACCATATGCTGTAGCCTTCTGGAAACCTGATTGTTTTGTATGCATGACAATTCAGTGGTGGTAATCAGTTTAAAAATTAAAAAAAACTCACTGTACTGTAACTTCCCACTCACAGAATCACAGAATTGTAGGGGTTGGAAGGGACCTCTAGAGATCATCGAGTCCAACCCCCCTGCCAAAGCAGGCTCCCTACACCACGTCGCACAGGTAGGTGTCCAGGCGGGTTCTGAATATCTCCAGAGAAGGAGACTCCACCACCTCCCTGGGCAGCCTGTTCCAGTGCTCCGTCACCCTCACTGTAAAGAAGTTCTTGCGCACATTCATGCGGAACTTCCTATGCTGGAGTTTCAGCCCATTTCCCCTAGTCCTGTCCCCACGCACTACTGAAAACAGACCAGCCTCGCCACTATGGCTCCCACACTTCAGGTATTTATAAACCTGGATCAAGTCCCCTCTCAGCCTTCTTTTCTCAAGGCTAAACAGACCCAGTTCCCTAAGTCTCTCCTCATAAGGGAGATGCTCCAGGCCCTTCACCATCTTTGTGGCCCTCCACTGGACTCTTTCCAAGAGATCCCTGTCTTTTTTGTACTGGGGAGCCCAGAACTGGACTCAGATGTTTAATGTGAGTGGAATACTAGCAAGACCTGAATCTGATCTCACTTCTACTTGAGTACTTCTTTATTCCACAAGTACTGTTGTTTGCATCAGGCTTTTAGTCATCAAACTAACAATGAATTGGAATTACTTGTGTAATTTTCTTTTAAAAATGCTATTAACAGACCAAGAAGCAGTTCATGTGGCTGTATAATCGTCTGAAATGGAGAGCATCCTCCAGTTTACACAAAACTGGAGGTGAAAGAATCTACTATACTCCTCAACTCTTCTGTTAATGTCAGAACACTACATGCACTACTGAGTGCATGTTTTTATATAGTCAGTTTATGTATAGACCTCGAGGTAGGTATGATTTGAAACTGCTAATTTCAGGAACGAGTGGTGAAGGGGTAATGGTGGCCGGCAGAACTCCCTGCTTCACTGTCTCACCATCTCCTCTCTCCGTGGGTGACGGGTGATGTGAAGCACTCTGTGCTGTGTCTCTTGGCCCAGGAACTTATGAGGTTATTTCAGAAGTGACTTGATTCTCTTGGGGATGCCATGACATCATAGAACTTGCCTTCCCAAGATGGTGTGTTAGGCAGTGGCCTGATTTACCGAACATGTTTCCAGCCACGTGGTAGGTGGCTGGTGGCATGGTGAGTATGTAGTGCTTGCCCTGACAGGTTTGTGGTATTGGTCCAACATGGTCATTTCATTAGGCCTCACCTTATCAGAATCCTTTCCACAGGCCGCTGTTTCAGGGAGACTTTAATTGCACAGCTCACTTGATGGGAGCATGTTTCACACTGCTGGGGGGTGACCTGTGTGGTGGCCCCAGTAATCAGGTCCACCCCTCAGTCAGGTGCCTATCTGTGTGTGGTGTCTCTCCACAGATATTCTGATGTTTCGTGGGCCCATTGAGCCACAGACAGCTCAAACGTAACGTTCCTAGTTGAGGGCCATTTCAGTGCATGAAACCCAGTCTACCTGCTTGTTCTTATATTCTTCAGAGGTTCATTTCTTGAGTATGTGAGCATAGAATCATAGAATCACAAGGTTCTTTCTTATGTCCGCTCTAAACCTCTTCTGGTACAACTTGTGTCCATTTCCTCAGGTCCTGTTTGTTGCCTGGCAGAAGAGACCAAGCTCCTCATCACAACCTCCCTTCAGGAAGCTGTAAAGTGCAATGAGGTCTCCCCGGAGCCTCCTCCAGGCTAAACAATCCCAGCTCCCTGAGCCGCTCCTCATAAGACTTGTGCTGCAGACACCTCACCGGTTTCATTGCCCTTCTCTGAACACATTCCAGGGCCTCAGTGTCTTTCTTGTAGTGAGAAGCCCAAAACTGAACACAGTACTCGAGATGCAGCCTCACCAGAGCTGAGTACAGAGGGATGATCACCTCTCTGCTCCTGCTGGCCACACTGTTTCTTACGCAGGCCAGGATGCTGTTGGCCCTCTTGGCCACCTGGGCACACTGTCGGCTCATGTTCAGCTGAGTACCAACCAACATCCCCAGGTCCCTTTCCTCTTCACAGTCATCCAGCCACTCAACCCCAAGCCTGTAGTGCTGCGTGGGCTTATTGTGGCTGAAATGCAGGATCTGGCCCTTGGCCTTGTTGAACCTCAGCCCAGCGATTCAACCTATCCAGGTCCCTCTGAAGGGCCTCCCTACCCTAAGGCAGATTAACGCCCACCTCCCAACTTGGTGTCATCTGCAAATTTACTGAGGGTACACTCAATCCCCTCATCTAGGTCATCAATGAAGATATTAAACAAGATGGGCCTCGGTACCAACCCCTGGGGGAAATATATGAATCTATAAAATCAGCATCTATGTGCTGTACTTTTACAGCATCTTCTGCTCGGGCAGCAATGTTTTGTCACAGTGCAACAGCCCAGATGGGTTCATTCTGCACCACCACTGTTCTGCTTCCATTGCTGTAGCCACTCCCACAGGGTATTTGGCACAATCCATGACCCAGTGAGAGTACTGCCTGCTTTTCTCTTTTGGCAATTTTTAGGACCAGTTGGATGTATTTTACCTCTGCAGATAGGTTCAACTTGCCTCCTCCTTCACTGCCTTCCTTATCTTGTCATGTTGGACTCCATACAGCAGCTTTCTACTTCTGATGGTTTCCTGCAACAAGACAGGATCCAGCAGAGAATGGAACATACAATTTCTGTCTCTTCTGTTTTTGTAGTGGCTCTGCTTGAGAGCTCAGGGCATATTTTCATTCAAATATTCCATTGTTTTGTGCGTGGTTTTTTTTATGACTCTGCACTTCAGAGATGAAATTCAAAACCATCACAACCATGACAGGTACCTGTCCATGTCCTCCCACATACCTTGCCACCCATCGCCACGCTGCCTTGGGGCAGATACCTGGTGATATTCTTAACTAATTGCTTAATCCTAGGAAGAAACAGAAACACATGGAGACCTAGTAATAGGCGTGTGTTGATTTCATCAACAAAAAGAACTCCCCACACCAAAATCAACATAGCAACGTGGACAATGTACACATACTCCACCCCTCATCCCATCACCACATTACTACTTTGCATGTTCTTCACAATGATTACATCATAAATTCTTCGCTGTTACATTCTTAGTCAATGTCCAGTCTGTGTTTTGCCCATTGCTTCTCTGAGGTATCATTCTTACATTTAATTCCTTGAGCCCAAAGTGGATGCCACAAGGACTGGGGTGGTGGAAGTAAACAGAGGGAAAACCATTATTCTCTATGTTCTGTTTGGACAAAATGTTTGGACAGATCTCGTAATGCAGAGCAGTTATTTGGGAGCACAGATTTTTCATAACAAGAGTTCTCCTCCTTCCCCTTTCCCACCTCCAATGCTGAGCCATGGTATGGAATATTTCATTGCTTGCTTTAGCTGCTCTGGCAGTGTCTTCTCCTCACCTCTTGACTACCCTCAGCCTGCTGGCTTTTGGGGTACTGGAAAGACTCTTGATAATAGGCCAGGGCTGTGCAGCAGCAGCTGAACCATTGGTGTGATATCAACACTATTCTTGCTACAGCACAGGGCAATTGTGTGGAGAACATTAACTGCAAGCCAACCAGACCCAGTTCTGAGGGAGTTTTCAAACTTCCATCTTCCCTTGTGTCAACCTTTTTTTTCTTTTTTTTCAGTTTGAATTAGGTGGGAAAATGAGTAACAGACTCAAGTTCAAGGAAGAAAGACCCAAAGGGCAAACTTCCAAGTTTGTCTACAAGTAGCAGAACAGCTCGTCTGGGGAGTCTGTGTAGTGCCTGCTGGAAGATTTGCAATGTCAGATGAAACATTTGCAGGAAACCGAGAGGTACAGATAAGCGTGCCTGAGGTGGGGGAATGGATATATAAACCTGAGAGGACCCTTGAAGCATGGTGACGTAGAGTTGGTTGTGGTGTGCATGGAACAGGCATGCAGCAATAACAACTGGAGTCATTTTTCCCTTTTGCCCCATCCTTCAGCTGAATTGCTCACTAGTTTTATCTTTCTATCTCTTTCATAAAGATTAAATACTTTTTTGGCGTGCATCCATAGCTAATATATTTTGTCTGATCTTGGGAAGTATGGGTTTTATAAGATGAATGAAAGCGCATAAATCTATTAATAAGCTTCAGCTCTTGATCATTATCTCTGTGTTTCAAAGCCCGTTTTGTTCAATGACTGTCTCTTTGTGATCCTGAAGCAGCAGTCCAATCGTATCACCAAAATGAACAATTGTAGTGCAGCCTGCAGAAAATAATCATAGAATCATAGAATTACCCAGGTTGGAAAAGACCTTGAAGATCATCAAGTCCAACCGCAGCCTAACCAGTACCCCATCTCTAAAAAAACCTCTGCTAAATCATATCCCTGAGCACCACATCCAAACGGCTCTTAAACACATCCAGGGATGGCGATTCAACCACCTCCCTGGGGAGCCTATTCCAGTACCTAACTACCCTTTCTGTAGAGAAGTTCTTCCTAATATCCAACCTAAACTTGCCCTGGCGCAACTTGAGGCCATTTCCCCTCGTCCTGTCACAAGTCAGTAGTGAGAAGAGACCTGCCCCACTCTCACTGTAAGAACCTTTCAGGTACTGGAAGACGGCAATAAGGTCTCCCCTCAGCTTCCTCTTCCTCAGACTAAACAGACCCAGCAAAATAATCAGATTTAGCCAAGCCTGCAGTTGACACAACCAGAGCAAAAAGAATCTTCATACTTTAAAGACTTTGCAGATGGATAATGGTAAACTTTGTGATGCTGTTCTTAAGTTATTCCATCTAATTCCCATACCCATTCCCCAACATAATTTTGGTGACTCTCTGGTGACTGTGCTCATGTTAGCTGTGTTCTACTGTAGGTTCCTTCCTCTTTGTTCGGACGTCTATCTTTGATCCATATGGGGCCCAGTGCATATTTCTGTTACTAAAGCAGCACACCTTGTCCTGTTTGCACTGTAAGTGACATTTCTGTATGAAAAACTTGCGAGCATCCTGTGGTACAGATAGGTTTGCACCCTGTATGAGCAGAGGTAAAGTAAGCAAGTATCTTCAATACAAGTGAAGGAAAACTTCAAGTGGCTGTGAATCATCCGTGCAGCTTTTAGTGTAAATTCAAAGCCTTATCTGTCTGTTGCTGACCTTGTTTTTTCAGGACCTCCTCTTCTGTTCTTCGCTTACTTCTTGTTTTCAGACTGCAGATCATTTTCAAGGAGTGAAACTGACCCTGAACACTGTTGCTGCTCAGAACAGAATAATTTCTTTTTCACTGTTTGAAATAAGCATTTGCAGAGATAAGTGCTGCATTTTCTCTGTTACATCCAACTACAGTTTAAATATAATTGCTTGGCAGTAAGTTCACGTATGAGTATAAAATGTCACTGTTCCCAGTGTTGGCATACGTAAGTGACGTTTGGATTGGCTTACCTATGAAAGCAAATCCTTGTTTCCATTTAATCACTCATTGAACGGGGCAAAAGTGAAAATCCTATTTCCTCATTAAAGAAAAAAGGAGGCAGTTGAAGTGGGAAATACCAGCCCAGCCCTAATCAAAATTTATACTCCCAGTTCCTGGAACCACCCTTCCCTTCCCTACAGCAGTTTCTGCCAAAGCCATTCTGTCTCTCCTACTTATTATCTCCCATTTTAACATCTGGCTATTTCTTGTGAGGTGCCTGTATCTACACTACAGAATTTCTGTTGATATCAGAATCTATAGTGAAAATGTGTACAGATACAGCACAGTGTTGAGACTGAGCACTAACATGGCATTGCGTGTAGGCTTATGTTGAACAGAACGGATGTGGACAATCTCAGATGCAGAGTTCTGGGCCATCAGGGTGCGTGGTGGGGGCTCAGAGCTGGCATGTGCTTTGTACAAGCCTTTATAACAAAAGAAATCCCATTTGTATAGCTCAGTATGCTTCTGTACCACTGTTACAGCCTTACTATAGGAAGGGTCTGGTTGTTTAGGGTGGAGTTAGTTTTGTGTTACGATTTTTCAGTAATTTCACTATTATACTACTAGAAATGATCCCAGCTCTTGAAGCTTTGTGTACAATTATGGATAAAAGTTCAAGATTCTGAAGAAAAAACAGAATGCATATCTCAGTAATGGATATATCAGTGGTATAAGCTGCTGCTTGCGGCACCGGAGGCCCCGGGTTCGAATCCCCCCTGTGGCGCAGGGGTAGAAGTGCCGCTTTGCTACACAGGGGGCTCGAAACCCGGGAGTTGGACTCGATGATCTCTAAGGTCCCTTCCAACTCACACGATACTATGATACTATGATACTATGATATTATGTCCATGCCATTTCCCTATGTTTCTCCTGTAAATGTATTTTCTTATATGTTGTAACCCTTGAAATACTGCGATTGCATATCTCAAGTGAAGCATATACAGTAGGGGCCATAGTAGACTGCCTGCTTCCCTGTAAGGATTTTATCTTCTCATGCAAATGCCAATGTAGTGAAAAGTGATTATCTTGTCTGTTGGGGTTTCAAGGAAGTTTTTTAACGTGGAATCAAGAGTGAAAGTTGTGACGTTCCTATCATAGCTACTCTGTTTTTCTCCTTTCCCACACAGATATGGGGTTTCCCAACAGGACTGTTGCACTGAAAATATGAGGCAATATTTTTAAACAGATCTCCACAGCAAATAAATATCCTCCATCTGAGGTATTTTAGACAAGTTACAACACATCTCTTTTGCACGATGCCATGGTAACTACGTGACAGCAATTAAAAAATTAACAGAAGCAGTGTCTGGGTTGTGCTCCAGTGCTTTGTCCTGGGCCTGGCACTGTTTATTTTACAAGCATAGGTGTGGGCAGAGAACACCGTGATTGGCATCCCAATGTGCATGCAGCTGGGCACCAGTATTGCTAAACAAACTGAGTTTAGCCAGTTAGAGATGAAATCAGAAGTGCTGGTAAGCTTAGAGATAAGTATTTTATGTGGACTGAAAGAAGAGTGTTCTCTACTTTCTTGTGCAGTCTTTCAAACCCATGAGAGGCTCCTGTCAAAACTAAACAAGTCAGATCTTCAGAACAGAGATGAGGCACACAGCTATTTTGGTTCTCCAGGAAGCACTTGATCTCCCTGGGGTGGTGAGAAGGAAAGCTGCTGAAGTGGCAGAATTTGGGACTACCAGTATTGGGCCAAACAAGGGCAATTGTGCAAAGGGTTACACCTCAATGTAACTGAGGATGAAATAACCAATGGGCCAGGAAGGCAGCTTGCTGGCTCCAGTTGTTCTTACCTAGGAGCTTTCCTAGCCCTCATTCTGTGAGTACATGTGATGTCTACTGAAGTGATTTCTGGAGAGTAATGCCCAGAAATGGAAGGGTATCTGTGTCTGTATTGGTACTCGTGTTTCCTCTTAATCATGGAGAAGCAATAGACACATCATGTCAGATAAGAAATTGAATTTCCACTTGCCTCTGAAGATCCTGGGAAGTAGAACAAAGAAGCCATCACTCCCCATGAAATTAGAGGAATTTCTCATAGAAAGAGATAATGTGGAAAAGGAGTAGCATAAGTAAAACAGCCAGTAAAACAGCTGGGAATGAAAAGAGAGGAGAGCTGGAAAACTCATTGGGATCTGGCCAAATGTTTTTTCTTGAAATGCTTTCCAGCAGAGAATTGCTTATCAATGCAGCTGTCTGCGTTCCAAGAGCTGAAATTAATCTCTTCTGGTTAGGGGTTTTTAGTGAAGACTTTCTAGCTTTTAATTTTACCGCCCTTTTCTCCTAGAGGATAGAATCCTGTCCCAGCCTGCTTTGTTTTGGGGGTTGTTTTTTGCATTTCAATGTCTTTTAATGTACAAAAACAACAACAAAGTCCCACTGGATTCCTCCAGCCAACGTGGCAATGCTGTTAGAGCTGCTCAGACAGAATAATGTGGCCTCCTTCAAACTTTTCCACTAATTTTGGCATTGCTTTGTTTCCCCACCTCAACTTACAGAGTTGCTGGGGTGGGATAGCTAAGCTCTGTCTAACCATGAGGTCTCAGTCAGGGGATACCTGTGTGGAGCAGTAGTCTCGAGTGCCTGCAGTGTGACCATTCAAGTGCTCAGTTGTCTGAACCCTTTCTATTTTTCCTTTTTTTCTGGTTAGGCACATTTTGACACTGACAGCATCAAGAAAGTGACTGGCAGCAGGTTCCCCAACCTTCTTTCAGCTGACCAAAAATGGTTTTAGTGAGTACTGTTCAAAGGGCAGAATCACTGCAGGAAGTTTGATAGACAACCTCTTTGTTTCTTCAAGATGCCTTTAGTTGCCAAATCCTGACAGCAAACCAGTTTCTGCACTAAATAGAAATACTGAGAAGGAAAATGATCATGGCTGATGTTTCATTCTGGTGTAGGTAGGCTTTGGTGGCGGTTGATGGGAACTAAGTGGAAATAATGTCTTGATCTCAGCATGTTTTGGAGCTTTTGACTTTGAGACAACCCTACCTCTGGCGTTCCATGCGTTACTTCATGTCTACACTGACTAATGCATTTCCAGATGAATAAACCAGACTAAAGAAACAGATGGGCCTAAGAATCTTTCATTATGTAAAGTACTCATCTGGCCAACAAACTTCTGTTCTTAGACTGCAATTCCCATAGGTCAAAACTTCTGTCTCCTGGCTAAAGCATCTGCCCAGAACTTGGTCTGGCCTTCAGACTTGCTCAGAGTTCAAAGCTGTTTGAATCTAACAATGCAGGCATATCCCTGCTTTGACCACAGCTCTGAAGTCCTAGGTGAAGGCTGTCTGAAGAGCCTGACAACACCAGTACTTTTGGCCTTCCCTCTGCAACAGTTCTCTGAGCAGTTATTCTGCTCTTGAAAGTCTTCCATACATCTGTGAGACCAGTCTGTCCAGGTGTATCATCAGAGCTTCAGACGTGTACCTCATGCTTCCTGAAGCAGTACTCCTCAACACTGTGCTGAACAGCATTAAATCAGATCTGCCTGCAGTAGGTTCTGCTGTCCTCACATAAGTATTGAGGGATTCTGAGAGTAAGGAAAAGCTGATCACGGGATTCAGGGAAGAGGAGAAGCAGGATACCATGAGAGCTTGCTCCATATCTGTACATTAAGATCCCTGAACTACAGGTCTGTAAATTGGGTTGACTATCTTGTGGCTGTTGAGAAAGATGGACGTACTCTTCTCTCTGTTAAAACTTTTTACTTTGTTGTGTAACTAGAGGTGCCCAAAGGCAAAGAATTAATTTGAACGACCAGTACCTAATTTGTATTGGCTCTAATGGATGCTGCTTACGTTAATTATAGTGATCCCATTGCAGAGGATGAACTATTACTGAATAATTTCTTGGATTCATTAAACATAAGCCGGCTTTCATCCCACATGCAGTGCCTTGAACTGCTCCTGCATTAATTTCTCAATTGATTCTCTTCAGGCTTTGACTCCAGCTGCAGGTCTTTTCCACCTCCACAGCCCCAGACAACAGGATGAGTCCTGCTGCTTTGACACAAGTTGTACTGTCACTGACACTGGGGGAGTTATGCCTGTGGTGAGATGGTGTTGGCTGCCCGTTGTCTGCAACAAATACAAGGCACTGTTTGGCTTAGATTGCCAGTAGGTCTGGATGGTTATGGTAGGTGGGGTCGGGGGCAAGGAGTATATTGCAACAGGAGAAGGGAAAATTGGTGTGGTGAGCCCTAATGGCTGCTGCCCTGTCCCTTAATGATGCTATATCGTGAGGTAGAGGGTGCTGTCCATACTGTAGTTGCATCCAGCCTTAATCGAGCTATACATAAGGTAATTGCTCCCTGCATGACCACCTCCAGTGAAGCCTTCTCAACATGCTGCAGGGATTATTGCTAATGCAGCAAAGGCATTTTTTGGCCCTGAGTTGTTACTCATACTATTCAACCGAAAATTTCTTGAGTTATTTATTAGCAGTTAAATGCAAATGGGCTCTGCCTTAACGCGGAAGGCAGAAAAAGGTACATTCCCTGCTCTCTGAAATTTGTGATCTAATTAGAGACAGTACTTGTCAAAACATCTCTGTGTCCTGGTTTCTGTTACCAAGGACTTAAACCAGAGACACCCTTTTCTCTGAGAAGATACAATCAAGGGTGAAAAAAAAGAAAGGGAGAATCTTTAAATATTTACAAACAACTAAAACAATCCACAGATTCCTTTTTCATCTGTTTCTACTTCCTAAAGGGAAATCAGCAAAGTCACCTTTTTTTTTTGTACATTGTGCCCTTGAAACTCCATGGTTTCCACTTGCAAAGGTATCTCCTGCCACATTCAGTAACAGTTTAGGTATGAAATGCCCTTGTTGGGTAGGTTTTGTAAGTAGGTGGCTTTGAATTTTACCCTGGAGAATAGGTTCAGTAACTGTAGGTGATTGCTTAGGTTTCTTACGTTGTTATAGGATTAGGCAAGGGCAGTAGGATTGCAAACTGCCAGAGCGCCTGGGGAGAGATGGAAATCCTACAAACATTTGCAGATCCAGGTGCTGGTACTTCAGGCTTACAGCGATCTTTCAAAGAGCAATTGCAAAACATTTATTTGAGTGGGATACAGTTATGGTGCGGTTCATGTTTGCTTAGGGATATGATAGTGGCTCCCACCTAACAGTCACACTGCTATCAGCAGTGTTTTTCCTGGGGACAAATTCCACTGGTTAAGGAGGCTGTGTCCTTGATGCCTTAGCGTCTGTGTGCTTGTCCAGCTTCCCCTTGAAGCCTGCAGACCTTTGGCATCCACATCGGTGACCACTGCAGGGTGAGCCCCTTCCTCATGCTGGTGCTGAGCCTGATCTGCTGCCTTTGATTCAGCTTCACTCCAGGCCCTGAGTATGAGGAAAGTGAGGCACCTGTTTCACTGTATTCCTCTCTGACAACACTCTTGGTCTTTAGATTTCTTTCACAAGTCTTCAAGCCATCTCTCTTCCAGGCTGAGGTCCTCAACTATTCAGTCGATCCTGGACAGAAGCTGCCCCGTATCTGAGATTTCTGTAAGTGAGCAGATAATTCATCACAGTTGATTTTCCAAAAAGCTCTTAATAATGCATCCTCCCTTTGCTTGGAAAGTAGGTTTAGTTTCTGCCAGTTGTTGTGGGAGTCAAAGGAAAGATCCTCCTGGGAGTTACTATAGATAGGAAAGAAAGGGTGACAATAAGTGGGCAATTTCCCTAACAGGAAGAGGGGTTTCTCAGGGATCTGTGTCCCTGTGCCCTTCCATATACAGTTATACACGATTTGGAAAGGTATCTAACCACTCTGGGAATTCAAAAGCAAGGAAGGCTGCAAAGAGCTGCAAGAAAATTCAGTAAACGTGTAGGAACTGAAGTGACAGCTGTCACTGTGTCATGCTGTGACACAACAGTGGCATATCAGCTATGCGAAGTGATAGAGGGGGGCAGGAAAATGCATTGCTGCATTGGCACAGCAGTGAGCTCTGAACTGCTTATTGGTATTCAGCAAAGATCTTGGGGAAAGTTCTCTGGAACCGCTGATTTTAACCACAGACAAGTGTTACTGGAAATGATAGGAGAGGGAAACTAAAAAACGTCTGTTCCAATACCCAGTGCTCCTGTACCTTGGGAGTTAAGTATAGTTCTGAAGACCCGACTTGAAGAAAGGGTATGGTATGACTGCAGCGGTTTTGTAAGAGACATTAAGAGCCTCCTTGCAAGTAAAGATTACGTAACGTGGCACTCAGCAGCCTGGAAATGAAAACTGAGCAGACATACGATAGAAGTTCATAAAATAGATGGAATGGTGTGCAGATGATGAAAAACTGTTATGTTATTCTGTTATTCTTCACTGTTATTCTTCATAAGTTAAAATCAAGGTGCCGTCAAATGAAATTAGTAGGTAGCAGGTTCAAGATAAACACCTGGAGCATTTCTACCATAGAATTACAGGATAGTTGAGCTGGAAGGGACCTCACAGCCCACCCACCCAACCCCTGCCATGGGCTGGCTGCCCCCACCAGCTCAGGCTGCCCATGGCCAACCCAACCCAGCCCTCAGCACCTCCAAGGATGAGGCACCCACTGGTTCTCTTTGCACGTCCAGTGTAAAGGCATGTTGTGGAGTTGATTATCTTAGGTTATTATGAAGGTCAAACATATTTGCCAGTCCTAGAAAGGCTGAGATATGCTCACAAGCAATAAGTCCTTTGAGACTTTATGTACATGAGATCCTGGATGCCAGCTCCAGCTCAAGAAATCGGTGATTGCCTGAAGCTGGGAGCATGTATTCAGAAAAAGATCACTCTGTCCTTGTCCTGTTTTTTATACACTTCTGTACATTACCCGCTGCAGGGCAGGTAACTGGGCTGTGGGTATTTGTATGTTGCTGGGAGAAAGCTGAAGCACTGTAGGAGTGCCAGGGAAGGCTATGAAACTTAGTGTAATCTTCCCACTGCTACCATCACTGTGGGGGCTGAGGATGCATTACACATCTGACGTACACCAGAGCAGACATGCTGAGATGTGACTCAAAAGCCAGGCAAAGCCATGAGCCGAGCCGTAGGCGTTGGAGCTGAAGTAAGTTGTGTTGGTCTCCCATACTACCAGCAGCCTGCCTAATGGTAGAGGCAGCAGAGCCATGTTGCTTCAAGCCCTGGAAGCCAGGAACTGCAATCACTGAGCATGTAGGTGTGAGCTGTTGTTACAGGATAACAGCACAAATGGCCCAAATGAAGCACCAGTTTTGCAATATGTGAGCCCCAATTGATTGTTCCACTGGAAAAAAAAGAACAGAACAGGAGTGGGTTTACAAGGTAGATGGCGGCGTCATCCCTATGATCTTATGTCTCTCTACTTGTTATGGTTGTATCTCTGAACTGTGGCCAGATGCAGAGCTATAGCATGGAGAGATGCTCATGCATGTCAGAGCTCACGTGGGGAAGTTATTGCTGACAAAGTGTCCCTCTCTACCATAGATTCATTCATTTTAGGTAGTTCAGAAAATAGACAAATCCTGTCTAAAATCTAACCACAAATGCCAGAGCCTGGAAATCCCTCCACAGAGGCAGAGCAGATTACCAGCCCTAACAGGCTGTTGTGTAGAGACCTGGAGATGTCCCCGTGGCTGTGCCATGCACGTCATAAGGCTCAGCAGAAGTGCTTGCTGGCTCGTGCCCAAGTTAACCTCACAGTGTCTGCTGTATGTGAAGTATGACTAACATTCAGCCTTCGAACCACAAGCAAACCACTTCAGCGTGGTTCCATTAAGGTATGTTCTACAAATGATAATTGCAAACAGCTCCCTGCGCTCTATAAATACGTTCCAGCTCTACAGTCTCCCTTCTTTTCCTATGGGGCAAGATCTTTCTCTTGAAACCAGAGCAACAAAATGAAAATATTTCCATCTTATTTTTAACCGTTGCTGACAACCCCTGAGCTGATGAGAAAACAGCTTTGTTTGTCGGTTTGTTTGCTTTGTTGTTATTGCGTTCATGAAATCTGGGCACAGCACACAACGCTGAAGCTTAAAGGATGTGTTTGTGGAATAAAACCTGTTTGGCAGACTGCTGCTCTGCCTGCTGGTTGTCTTGAAGGTGGTGCTTCTGTAATGCTGCTGGAAAGCAGAGCACGGCAGAGCATAACACACCTCTGCTGTTCCAAAGGTACATCTGTATTTATCACAGATAGACCAAGGGAACCGTGTCTGGTTAAATTAGCTGCATCCTGGAGCTATGGCACAATAGATGAAGGAGGGGGGTCGATGTGGTGGTAGCCCATTATTGTTTGCCTGTCCTTGTTAGCTACCAGCAGTAGGAGAATCAAAGATTATGTTGCAACATCGAACGGAGATCCTAACGAGTGTTTAAAGGGAGCAAATTGTTTGTTAAGAAGTGTAATTTCGGCCCATCTAAACTCTGATTTGAATTCCCTGTATTTTTTAGGCTGGACTCTTGAAGGACTTAGGGCATCACTCACAAGTGGCAAGAAGGCTGGGACTCTGGGATAGGGTGGCAGGGCCAGGTGCCTTCTCTTCACCTCTGAGGAACAGCTATAGAATCACAGAATGGCCAAGGTTGAAGAGGACCTTAAAGATCATCTATTTTCAACCCTTCCTGCTGTGGGCAGGGTTGACAACCACCAGACCAGGCTGCCCAGAGCCACATCCAGCCTTGAGTACTCTATAGCCTGCTGGTTAAAGCATTCCTCTGGGAGGTGTTACTTGCTGTGTCCAAATACTGTAACATTTTGTGGATCTAAGCACACTGGTGTGAGGTGATGTTGGGATGACTCCACTCTGGGTGACATATGGAGGTGATCCGCAGACACGGCTCAGGGGGAGGTCTCAGTTCGCAGGTGTGCTCTGACGTAGCTCCACATCCAGCTTCCACCAAGCCTCCTCCACCGGCTCTGACAAAACCTCTTTCAGACAGGTATCCCCACCACTGGACTCAGTCAACAGTTTTCATTGCAGACAGACCTGGCCAAGACTGGTTTCCATTTTCTTGAAGTTAATTCAAATGAAGCATTTGCAGTTGGCCCACCTAAAATCGTTCGCGTTTGTTTTTCTGTTCAGCGCTGCAAGCCCGTCTCCTCTGCCCTCTCACCAGTAAAATTTGCATGTCCTTAATCCTAGGATTTACTTAAGCAACTACAGAGGATCCCGAAATGGCTTTTTTTCCAACTGCTTTGTCTCCAGCTGGAGCCAATTACCGATTTGTCCAATTCTCACCACATATATTATTAAGATCAAAGGCAGACCTCAAAACACTAACAACTAATTTCAGCATTATAGTCCTAATAAAATGAAAGCGGGCCACTATTAAGCAACATCTCTTTTGTATGTGGTAACTTCTTCATTGAATTCTGAGGCTTTCTTCCTTCCCAGATAGAATTAATCATAGCTGCAAGGATCTATGGAGTATTGCCACTTTTAAATTTGCAGTGGGGTGGCAGATGGGGATGATTTCGGTGCATCTCAGGCAGGAGCGTGGAGAGAGACAGAATAGTGTTAATTTGTTTTTTTCTTATTCTAATAGAATTCTGTATTCAGTGTCAGAGATTTTTTGCAAGGGCTTCCTTTCATCACATGGCTCTGGAGCAGATGTCAATTTGTACCGTATCAGCACAGGCAAGGAAAAACGGTGCCATGCTTCAGTCTTCTGAAGGGGGGGGTTGGATAAGTACAGGGGAGAAGTGCCAGGTGTGATAATGAAGGGGTTCAGAATTAAGGATGGTGAGCACAGAAGGTGGAAAGGGATAAGGCTAGGGAGTACGGAGTGGTTTTTAATATAGGAGACAGGCAATCGTAAATCATTTGCCCTCACTGAACTAGTAGATAAGAAAAAGCTACACTCTTTTGAAGTATTTCTGTGCTCGGGCCCTGCTTCCTAGAGCAAACATTTACCACTTCAGATTTAGCTCTGGTAAAGGAACTCAGTGGCCTTCAGATCTGAGCTGAGCAATTCTCTACAAGCCAAAATACTACTGCTTGCTTGGAAGCTCTGGTGATGATGAGGAAGGTCTGAAGCAGAGCTTGCCATCCCAGCCTTGCCACAGCACATACTAAGAGCTCACCTGGAGCAGGGGCACCTGGGAGTTTTCAAACAGAATGCATAGAGTTGCAATCTGACATTCAGCACAATAATCTGACCATGCCTCTTTACTTTTATAATCCCTATCTTAGCAGAGAGGCATATCCCTCCTTCACAGTAATGCCTTATTCATGGCATGGCTCTTTGGCAGTACATGCATGTGTGAGCAACTGTTTTCAAGGGTAAAGCACTGGAGAAGGAAAATTTTAACAAAAATCCCTCCTGAACACCCCGAGAGCTCACTGAGAATTGCAGCCGCTGCCATCACAGCAGCCTGATGCATTGGTTTCATGAGAACAGGGTCACATATCTCACCACTTCTGTGTTTTTGTTCTCTCTTTTTGTTTTAATTAAAAAAAATATTAAATATTAAAATAAGTTCTGGTACTTACAGGTGTGAACTACAGTATATAGTTTATGAGAGCTGCTCCAAAAGTAATGCCTGCCATCTTATTATATTGGCTTACAGTATCAGAGGTGAACGTTGGTGGGATGGCAGTAGACACTGAACCTTCTCACCAGTATCCCATTACATGTTGCTGCTGTGTGACAGATGGCAGCAGAGGGGCACTCTGACACAATGGCGTCTGACATGGAAGAGTGTATGAAGCAATGGTGTGTCACTGAATTCCTCCATGCAGAAATAATGGCACCCATTGACACTGACCAATGCCATCTGAATGTTTGTAAAGACCAAGCAGTGGATATGAGCACAGTGAGCTGGTGGGTGGTGCGTTCCAGCAACAGAGACAACAACAATGGGTCACCTTTGCTGGTACAGATTGTTACAAGCATGGCACGCAGGTTCTTGTTCATTGCAGAGCCAACAGTGCAACAGTGGTGACTATGCAGATAAATAAGGTTTTGTAGCTGAGATTTTGTTCTATCAAATAGTTCTATTGTGCTCTTTGTATAGGTTGTAGTTTCCAAGGAAATAAATAGGAGGCATTGCTTTCAGAGACCACTGCTAGTGTGTGTGTCCCAAGACAATTCCTGTCCACTCAGTGCAGCCTAGGCAGACCAAAAGGTTGGACATCTGTGGTTTAGTGGCATCTGATGAGAAGTTTTTTGCTTTTTGAGAGATTTATGGTTTCTCGTCCCAAATACTTTGCTCTCGGATCTGGCGTGATCTGACTACAGCTTCTCCAGCTACTTACAGCAAGGGATTTGCGTGCACACAGTCGCAGCAGATAAATCTCTTCTAAAGGGATCACTGCAATCTCTTTGATCAGCACACTGAGGTAAGCCCCCACAAACAGACAGGCTGCAGCAAGCCTTTGTGTATGTCAACATCACCGTCGATGCTGTCCCCCTTTTGCCCTGTGTCAGCCTTGGAGCAGGAGGCGTTTTGGAGCGAACAGGAGAGGAAACACTTGTGGGTGCCTACAGGAGCTGATGAGAGTACATATCTTGTATACCTGTGCTGTTTGGTGATGACAAACCTGTGAACAGCGTGCAAAGATGAGTAAGAAGAACACAAGCATGATTTCCTTGAGATTTAGCACATGGCAAGTTGCAGTGACTCCCTTTTCATGGCATTCCCTCACAAACCAGTGCTTACAACGTGCTTTGGTTCGCATTTTGTTCCCTTGGTGCTAATGGTACTGCTGGCACCTCTGCAGTTACAGATATGCTCCTAACCAGTGAGACCCAGGAAGCACTGATGGAAAGCACTGCGGTTTGCCTCAGTAAGAGGACAGAGTAACCTTTAGCTTTCCTTTTCTTGGCTAATTTGCAGGTCAGCTTCAGCAGGCTTGCACGCACTTGAAAGAACAACAAGCTGCGTCCAGTCCTGTGGGTCTTACTCATGAGACTTGTCCTTACTCATCGTGTCAGCCCCCGCAAGGTCGGCAGCCTGCTGTGTGCTCCAGCCTTTGGCAGGAAGGCCTGCTTGCTGCGAAGGGGATCTGCTTATCCTGCACAGCGTGACAATGCTGCCATTCCTGAAGGGAGCAGGAATTTTACCCATGCAGGCTCAGATGTGCCAAAGGTCGTAGGACTCTGTCTTCTTTGCTGTAGGACTTGTGTTGTTTGAGTCTACTGGAGAAGGTGGGAGTGGAAGCAGTGTTTCTATTTATGCAGTGCATTGCGAAGGACATTCTTCTGTTTGCCTTTATTTCCCTGCACAAGCACAAGTCATCCTAAACTATGGAGCAGCCAGGGACGAGGAAATGGGGCACACTCTGGTGCAGGCAACTGGAGACCATAAAACCCTGTGCTGGAACAGGTCCAGGTGCAGATGCAGAGACCACCCCCCTCCCCTCTTCCCCCCCTCCCCCACCCCCTTCCTCGCAGCCCTGATGATCACAAACATCCTGGACATCCGTTTCAACATGGCATCTCCATCAGCAGTGTCCTTGGCTGGGGCTCCTGCCAGCGGCTGTGTTTTCAGAGCAGAGATTGATGTGTGCAGATCGCCTGGCTCGAAATAACAATGATGCTTCCTGCAGCACCGTGAGCAGGCGGTGCGGGGCCACGCTGGTAGCCTCCTTTTTATCTCTGCTTCCTGTTAGATCTGAGCATCTGGAAGGAAGGATGGGCTTACAGTGAGGGAGCTGGGCTGTGGGGGGCTGAACTTCAGATCTCATTTCTACCTGCTCTTTCCCCTTTGAGAAAGTCACTGAAACTGTCTCATTCTGTGCGGTGTGTTTGGAACTGGAGTGATTCTCTGTCTCAGAGGAGAAAGAGTTTTGCAAGTTTGTGAAACATGCTCATGAGAGCAATTAACAAGTGTGAGAGAGGCAAAGCTGGTATGTAGGGCACTCGGGCATCCTGTTGGCCAGCAATGAACATACCATAGTGTCAGGAATTACAGAACCACAGAATATCCCTATTTGGAAGGGGCCCATCAGGATCACTGAGGCCAGATCCTGGCTTCACACAGGACCACCCAAAATTCAGTCATATTTTTGAGATCCGTGTCCAAAAACTTCTTGGACTCTGAAATCCCTGGAGTTTGCCAGGGTTTCTCTGTCCTTAGGTGTCCCACAGACACATGATGTTCGTCTTCTTGTAGGTACTGCAGCCTCAAACCAAGAGAGAGACGTTCCCCTGTTGTAACTTTCAAGTGACTACATGTAGGCAGATCTGCCCATGGAGGAAAGTCCCTTCTTGAGGTTAGCACAAAGCTGCCATGACAGTGCGCTCCCATCACTGACAGGTAGATCAGGAGTTTGCTAGCCTCTTTAAAAACCTCTGTTTCAGGTGAAATGACTCAGAGGAGCAGAACAGTAGTCAGCATGGAGACTGACTAGTTGATGCATCTCCTCTGCCCTCACTCCACCATTAAGGGTGCTGTGATGGCACCATGGAGGACTGCCTTGCAGCCTTGCAGTACAAGCATTACACTAAGATGAATGGTTTTAACTGATTTTTTTCTCATCCTTGTTTTTTGTCCTATTCAATAAAACAGCGATGACCAGATCAGAGTGGCTAATGGCTTTGCTGTTGATCCCAGAAGAAGCATGCAGAAGGGAAGGCACATCCATGACTTCAGGGGTGGCAATCCCTTAGGGAGCAGCAGAGGACTGTGATGAAGCCACGCTCTTTGCAAACCAGCTGCCCTGCAGATTGTGTGTGTCTCTTCAAGGAGTGGGAGTCACTCTTGGAAACTGTTGGTTTTCTTCTAGATCACGTTAGGAACTGAAACCATCTAAATTCTCCCTCTTTATTTAAACACGTCTCATTATCTAATATTGTCAAATTGACCAGTTCAAATTGGTCACTTGGTCAGTTTGAACATGGTTATGCTTAAGTGATTTCCTAAGGCATGCTTTGAAGCATGTCATTACCCTGGTGCAGAAATCAGTACAGATACGTTCTCTTGTTTCTTCTCGCTGCGTTAGACCAGTTCAATTCAGAGAATAAAATACATCTTTGATATGTTGCAAATTAATTTGGTAAGGTCTCAGATCTTGGTTTTATTTAAGGATGTGCTGAAAATATATGAAGAAGATAAGTTTAAAAAAGGAAGAAAGTACAACCAAAAAAAAGCCCACCCTTCTTCATAAGCTATAAGCAGCATAAAGAGCTTATGAGTATTAAAAGTGCCATTAAATCTATTTATCTCTTCAAGGTTCAGTGCTTCTTTTTTGTCACTTCTCTTTGGCTGCCGTCCTTTAAGGTCTCTTTTCTACTTCCAGGCCACGAGCCCAAATATGCTTTATCTTTTTCACAGTACATTTCTCCCTTCCCTCTGTTCCCCAGAGATTTGGAATGGTCTGAAGAGAGGACAGAGCTCCTGCTGTGTCTAAAGATAGTTCCTGGGGTGGATGGTAATGGGATATGGAGCTTTTCACCCTCTGATTTGCTAATCTGGCCAGAAATCAGATTGGTCATGACTGAAACCCACTCTTCATCATGTAGCTTTCTAGTGGTCTGTTTGATATGGTTTATTCATGTTCACACCGATCCAAATCCCAATTGCCATAAATCACCACCACGAATGAACTTAACCTTCACTCAGTTCAGCTCCTCTATGATGCTGTGAGCCTCTGGATGTGTCTTCCCTTTCTGGGCTTTCTCCACATCCAGCTTAGGCCCAGTCTCACAAAGGGGTTCAGAGGTGGCCACCATGCTCCAGAAAGCTAAGCTGGACAGACATGGTCCACTAACCTCAGAATGAAAGAATGGGCCTGGCTGTTTCTTATTTGCTGGTATTTTTTGTCCCATGTGTGCCTTGCTGCTTTTCCAGTGTCTGTACCTCATTTTGTCTGAATATTAAAAACATGTTTTTAATACAAAGGCTCTGTGCAGAGATGTGAGATCAGGCTGCCACTGGGTACCCAACGAGGCATCTGTTGGGTGATTTCTGCACCCCAGAGCTCACCCTGTGTGGTGCTCTCAGGGAGTAAAGGAGATGGGCAGGGTTAGACATGCAGGGCTGGAGCACTGTGGTCTGTAGTCATAATTACAAGAATAATCATAGGTTTATAAAAATATCAAGGTTGGAAAGACCACGAAGATCCTCTTGTGCAACCACAACCCATCCCTACTATGCCTGCTGACCACATCCCTCAGTGCCACATCTCCATGTTCCTTGAGCACCTCCAGGGACAGTGACTCCATCATCTCCCTGTGCAGCCTGAGAAGAAATGTTTTCTAATATCCAACCTGAACCCTTCCTGGCACAACTTAAGGCCATTAGTTCTTGTCCTGTCACTAGATAGGCAGCTGACTCCCACCTCACCACAAGCTCCTTTCAGGCAGTTGTAGAGACGGAGTCTTCCCCGAGCCTTCTCTTCTCCAGACCAAACAATCCTAGTTCCATTAGCTTCACCAGTCTTGTAGCTTCACCTGAGTCCCTGCTTTCACCAGGTAAGACCAAAGGAGCTGAAACTCAAATAAGAAGTGAAAGCTTGGAGACTTTTTCCTGGCGTAGCAGATTTAATGCTTGGCTTTATAGCCAAATTTCTCCCAGCTTCACTATCTTGGCATTTCAAATGAATGAAATACTTCACTCCCATGGTGGCCACAAGACTCACTGAGGAGCCATCAGCAGAGAGTTCCTTAGATCAGCAGATGGGAGGATTTGTGTGGTATTTGCTATTTGCATCACAGACCTCCCTTTTTGTCCGATCAACAGTTTTTGCCTGGGTGTCTTTGTAGGAACTGCCAATGGCATCCTCGTTCTGGGCACGCAAAACACATTTTACCTGTTCTCTGAACATTGATTAAAGCTGCTGGAGGAGAAGCCAGCAACATACTAAATACATGTCAGTTCAGTTGTTTTCACATGCAGAGCTTTGCTTAGCCTGCTAAAGCTCATTGTCTCCAAGCCAAGTAATTGAAGGAGTCGAGGCCCTATTTAACCTTTCGGGAAGAGCAGATGATCAGCCATCCACAAAGAAGTTCTTTGTTTGAGGAGTTAAAGGATCTTTGCAAGGTTAGGCTCAGATACTACAGGCCAGCACATGGTCAATCGCTGTCATGGGTAAGGTGGGTGGTTGGGATGTGGGAGACCCAGGGACTGACTGATCCCTCTGCCTGAGGGAGTCAGAAACTGCACCTCCCACCCATGAGGACATTGCCCAAGCCACCAGGTCTGAATTAGTGTGCTCCCAGGGCAGCTGGAGAAAGACACTGCAAGCACCCTCATCCCTCATGTTGGAACTTCTGCTTTCTCTAAGGTAACTTAAATAATGATCAATCCGTAGAAGAAAAAATAATAAAAAATAATTCTAACCCTTGAATGAAGAGGAGATGGGGGATTTTAGGCTCTGGTTCCTGTTTCTGGGAGTAGCAGAGGCTGAAGGTTATCTACATCAGAGTGCCTTAGTTTGTTTTGTGAAGGCAGATCTCAGTGGGAAGCCCTGTGCTGAATGAGGCAAAGAGTGGCTTTGAACAAGGAATGTCTTACTTTGCTAACAAAAGTGGGGGCAATATGAATTTTACCCAACTGTCCAGCATTCAATGCAACTTCTGGTTCTGGAGCACCTTTCTTACAAAGAAAGGTTGAGGCAGCGATGCTTGTTTAGCTTGGAGAAGGCTCTGGGAGACCTCATTGTGGCCTTCCAGTATGTAGTGAGAGCTTATGAAGAGAAATTGACTTCTTCTGTGGCCTGATAGTGATAGGACAAAGGGGAATTGTTTTAATGTCAAAGAGGGGAGATTTAGATTAGATGTTAGGAGGGATTGCTTTGCTCAGAGGGCGGTGAGGCCCTGGCACAGCTGCCCAGAGCTGTGGGTGCCCCATCCCTGGAGGTGCTCAAGGCCGGGTTGGGTGGGCCCTGGGCAGCCTGATCTGATGGCTCCCAGCCCACAGCAGGGAGTTGGAAGTGGGTAATCTTTAAGGTCCCCTCCAACCCAAGCTGTTCTATGATTTTATGTTTCTATATGTCATTTGCATCCTGCTCAGAAAACATCTATGATGAATGAACTTGTGGTGCCTGTTCCTTTCTCTGTATTCAGGCTGTATTCATACAGAAATCCTTTTCTCTCTCTCTCTTTTTTCTTTTCTTTCTTCTTTTTTGCTGTTCCTTGTATCTGGTGCTATTTTCTGTGCCTCTGTCTGTGCTGGAAAGGAATTCTTTATCTAGTAGCAATTATATTCAGCAACTCAGTGTTCAAAGCAATGTAGATAATGAGAGAAAAATGTAATTGTACCATCTTGATTCCATTTTATGTATTTCCTTTGCCCCCTTTTGGACTGATACCTTGGCCATGCAGTTGCAGACTTGCCCTCTGGTAGCTCAAGTCATCCTCTAATAGGTTGTCACCATTCTGCAACCTGGAGGAGCAGGGCTCTGCTGGCTGCGGGCTGGGACAGGCACCACGTGAGGTGCTTCTCCAGTGTCACACTGGTATTAGCTAGCTATTGTACAAGCTTCTTTGGCATCTTCACCCCTATAAATCTGCCTGGCGTAATGAGGCTCACAGGTCATTTAAGGTGGAGGGATGTTGGCTGGAAGGTTGAAGACCTGTCTTTCATCTGCGTCCTCACATAAGCGCTTCCACGTTTGCTCTCCATATGCACTCTGTAAGCAGAGAAGAATCCAGTGAGAGCAATTAATTACCTTACTTTACTTCAGAAATATACTTGGTTTGCCAAGTTCTACTGCAGTCACACTTTGTAGTTGATTTAAAAGGATCAACAGAACAGGTCTCACATAGTGTAATTAATATGTTGATTGTAGTTAATTAATAATAAGCTCATTTTTACTCCAGAACGTGCCCAGAAAGCTGTATCATTAGCACCTACTGAGAGAGTAACAATTAATTAGGCTTACTATTTATGTCCACAAAAAAAAACCATTGCTTTTTTGCTTGCTTGCTTTGCACAGATGTCCTAATACACCCTCACACTCTTACAGCTTCTTTTATTTTGTGCACCGAGGGGCAACTGCTGCTATTCAATACCTAGTATAAGGCATACACATTTAGAAACAGGAGGGCCAGTGCTTTTCAGTGATGCTTAACTCACCCCCTGTTGGCACCCTGGCAATGAGCCTGGTGTAATGTGAGGCACTACCTCATGACCCTGCAATTTGTAGACTAAGAACACTTAAGGACTGTGGTCACTGGCCATTGAAATGTTTCCAGGAGCAGGTCTCCCTAAACATTGATCACTAGGTGTGAAATGATACAGTGAGCAGAAATGGCTGCACTATGGATGCTGCCGTACTGCTGTGCTTCTCAGAGTAGGTCCCTGCCCTCTCCTCCTGCTCTGCCTACGTTCATGCTTGGTACACAAGCAAGTTCCAAAACTCAGATGCCTCTGCCTGGTGAGTGGTTCAGAGCTGACCATGCCCAGAGTGCACTGAGACACAGAACACAGGTGGTTTTGAGGCCCCATTTCTGGGGGTGGGCGCACAAACATTGTTTTTTGGGAACACCTGTATTTTGGCCACGTGGTGGGTATGCAACCAGCTGTGAAAAGAAGTGGGAGGTGGATAACTATCTGTTTTTGCTTGTAAATCAGCTATGGAAACCTTCTTAGCAAAAACCAGATGCATTAAAAAGTCAATGACACACACACACAAAAAAAAAAAAAAAAAAAACACCACGAAAATAATAAAAACTCCTACTTCCTCTGAAAAAATTATGGAGTGTGGGTCAAAAGAGTCCTTTTGCCCTTCAGATATGAAGGAGGGCTCTGTGGTTGCCTAATGCAGAAAGCCAGTACTTTTGAGAGCAGCATGGTGCCAGGAAATCTCTGTCCCACAACCACCTACTGCTCGGCCACCGGGTGGCCAAGTCTAGCTTTGCATCTCTCCTTGTTCCTTGTCCATGTGCACGGGTGCTTTTGGAGCAGGACCACTCCATGGCATTTAATAACATAACTCTTGGCACACTGGAGCATTCCACTGAGGATTACTTCTGCTACCTATGTGCTAGTTTTAAGAAAGAAGTACATTACGTCTTCCTTTCTGTAATGCTGCCATTCAGACAGATAATGCTTGTTATCTTCTGGGTGAGAGTTGACTAAGACCTCAAAACAACGTATCTTGCTTGTAGAATCATTTGCTTTCTGTATGTTGTATTGTCATAGTTACAATGAATGAAGAACACCTGGCTGTGGAAGAGTAGTTAAGGGCAGGGCTTTTACTTGCGCTTTTTGCCCACTAGTCCCTGAAGAGCACTCAGTGGAAGATCCCCTCTCAGGTGTTTTAGAAACAGGGCTCTAATTCTGGGAACTCTCAAAGAGGCAATTTAGTCTTTCTCAAAGATCTAAACATCCACAAGCCGGGGTGCTCAGTAGATCAGATAACCTTCCACTGAGCACAGGAGCTCTTTGAGGACAGAGACTTTGTACTGAAGGTCTGTATCTGGGGGAATGTCAGTCTTCTGCGGGCTGACATGGCATGGAGAAACTCTCCCGCCACCATCCAAACCAACTCCTCAGTGGCTGCACTTGGTTTGTGTCAGATCCACCCTGAACACAACTAAAAGTCCCCAGTGCCTGATATGAAAGGCTGTGTGGAAAGCTGTCTGATGTGAAACTGAGTCGGCAGCAAAGATTAGATGGAAGCCCAGGCATACATTCCTATCCTCAAAGGGCAGATGAAATAGCCTTTGAAGAGTGGGAGCATTCCCTTTGGGGCTATTAAACAAGCCACCACAAGTCCTGAGTCATCAACTAAGAGCATGCCTTTAGTCCTCGTGTCACGTTATTTCTTGACCTTTCAGTGGCTGCACTCCTCCATACAGAGCTGTTTGGCTGTGAGTCCCCTGGTGTGACCCAGAAGAAGGGAGGTGAGTTGGCTGTGGCTCCAGGCAGAGCTAAACTTGCGACTTCTCAGGGAGCTCAGGTTTGAACTTCCACCTTCCCTATGCCTGGCAAATTGCCTCTCTGGTATGGATGATGCAGCCATGAGAACATGCTCTGCCATATCACACAGACGTGGGCAAGCAGTGCAAACTACGGCAAGTAGGCAATAATCCCCTGTGAAGAAGCACAAATTAGAGAGGAAATGCTTGTTTTCAGTAAATGGTTTCAAATAAAGCAACCATGACAGGACAGCTTAAAAAGTCTTTTAATTAGTCACTTTCTACTGCTTAGTGCCTTATGACTGCTAAGCTTTTTATTGCTTTACATTTCTGTGCCAGCTTGTATGCAAACCCAGTAGCCTACATCAAGCTCTAGGAGCAGCAGGAGTTGCACTAAGAGCATCAGACATCTTTTTGAAAGCAGCCATAGGTTTTGTGACACAAACGTGCAGCAACTTCTGACAAAGGCATCCTCAGGGTCAGCCTCATTTCTGTTCTTATACTCTAGTTTTACCAAAGGCAGCAAGAGGAATGGTGAGGGAAGCTTCGTTTCAGGGAGACAATGCTGGAGGATCACCTGGCTAAAAGCCAGTCCTGCAGAACTGAGCTGCTATTGGGAGCTACCTCGTTTTGCTCTGTGTTAAGAAGAGCTCACTTCCTCACTTGCTTTGTGGATCCAGCACCCATAGTGAGGGCTGCTCCTGTTGCCATAAGCCTGCCTCAGTGTCACGTGCTACCCCACATTGAAGAGGACTGCTTGTAGGCAGTTGTCTTCAGAAATCCTGAGCTTTCAAGCCTTGTCCCACCAGATAGGCATCCTGGTACAAGAGCCCAGAGCCACGCACAGTCCAAAGGGAAGGACCAGTACCTCCGGGTAGAGATGTGGTAGGCTGAGATGGAGGCATCCAGAGCCAGCAAAAGTGACACCTTGGGCACAAGGCCATCTGAGAGTCTCTTCTGAGGACAGGCACTGACCTAATGTCTGCATTCATCTCTAGGGGTTTATGAAAAAGCTCTTATAGGCAGACGGTCCTCAGGCCCTTGTGTTTGGATGCACTGTGATGGACTTCTCTTTCGTTTTTCTTCTGCTGAGAAGGCTTCAATATGATCTTTTTTCTTCACTCATTTTAACAAATCCTAAATGCCGCATTTCCTTCCCTCTACAGCATTTACCTATAAATGGGCCCAGCTCCAGGTGGTAGGTAGATGGTTGGACTATGTGATCTTAGAGGTCTTTTCCAACCTTAATGTACATGTGGTTCCATGCCCACTTTCTGCTCAGGAGTTCACTGGGTAAACAGCAATGTCCCTTGACTCACCAAACTTTCTTCTGCTACAGACTGCTTTGATGTGGCCAGTTCTCTGCTAAGACATTGAGCCCCTCCCCTGCTGGGACTTCCAGCTTCTTCTGAGATCTCCTGCTGCCTCTTGAGAACTGCAGTTTTGAAGAAGCAGAACTAATCCGATTACTTTGCTCTTCTTTATTAGGATCATTCATCAACAGCCCCCACTCTTCTGTAGCAACATCAGGGAAAAAAAAGACATTTGATCCAGCATGTAGATATGATTTATTTCAAAGTGAAGGGGGAGCTTTAAATTTTAAAAAGACTTTCTGTGGTCTAGGAGACATGGGTGACACAGCCTTGACAGTGCCGCGGATGCTAAAGCACTCCATGTTACTGCAGTTCGGTTTTTATCAACTTGAGTTAATGAATTGTACATGGAGAGTTCCCCCGTGTAATGTCAAGGAATCTACCAGGTCACAAACTGTAAAGTTACCGATTTCTAACCTTTCTTGTATATAGAAATGCTTTTATTCCGTCCAAAGCATATTTTCAGTTCAGTGGCCTCTCATAAAAATAGCACAGTAGACAAAATATTCTGGACAGAAATCTGCTGAGCAGAAGAAATCTTTAGTTGGAAAGTACCCTTTCTGCAATCTCACCCAACCCAAAACACTGGCTTACAAGTTTGAAATTGTATCACTTTTTAATTAAGTATGGACTGATGTTACCTTTAGAATCACGGGCTAGAGACACATGGTGCTAATGATTACATATCTTGATCTCTATCCCATAATCCTAATGTTCTGCCAGTTGGCTATCAACGTATGTCCGGAGCAGAGCAAGCATTTGGCATCTTAGCAGCCTTCAGTGATTTAAGAGAAACCCCAAATGACTCTGTAGTGTATATTCCTAGTTTAATCTATGAGCAGTACCTACAGCTACCGAAGAAAGAATTTTCTACATTTTCTTGGTCTTCAGAAGCTTTAAGGAGCACTCCTGACGAACTCTTTTGCCCAACTATAAAGTGCTTGGTAGTTTAATAACCTCGTTTTGGATAGGAAAACCAAATTCTTCTCCAGGGAGTGACTTTAGGATTCAACACAATAAAAAGGCTTTTGTCATGGTCTTGTGTGCACAGCTGCAAATGCACACGGACAATGGCATTGTCTTTGAGGTATTTTGTGGAGTGCACACAGCTGGAAAATCCTTTGCCACAGTCCATCTCCTTCAATGATAGATTGCTTACAAATTTTTCCTGAGTTGTGCACTGTAGTTGCTTGTTGGCTTGGATGGTATTTGAATCCATTCAGACATCTGTGGTGTATCTGGATAAAAAACCAAGCTGTATCTCTCAGAGAAATGTACCTGTGGCCAGACACAATGGGAGCTGGGGAAAACTGGAGATGGGAGTCCACCTGCAGGGACAGGTTTAGCTTTCGTGCTCAGTCCCTCTTTTGTAGCTTTTCCAGAGATGGATAACTTCTCCATTTAGTTCAGTGGTTGCTATTCCTAACCCTCTCATTCCTTTGGTTTGGTTTAAGAAGGCCTAATTCCTATGATGTAGCTGTTCTCATTACTCTTCTTTATTTAATCAGAGATATTTAGAGTGTTGCTAATACCAACTACAGACTGCTTGGTATGAAAGACTTCATTTTCTGAATCTCCTTCTGTGGGCTGGCCAATCTTTCCCAAAATAATTCATTCGCTGCCTGAATTCAGCTCAGTTTTCAGGTAGTTATGTCACAGTGTGGCTGAGGTGGGCTCATTGGATTCATTGGGCACATCCCCTGCTGTATCAGGAACACCCACTGTAGGATGCCCAGCACCACATCTGGGGGCAACTGGAGAGCTCCAAGACCCCACAGCCTCTTTGGAGGGGAATTTCATTGCTATGTCTCTTTCTGAGAATGGAGCCTCTTTAAGATGCTACAAATGGTACATGAGAAGAAGCTGCTGCTTTTCTAGACAACTTGACCCTAACTCTGTTACATATGCATTGTACCATGTATTTATTTCACCTCCTCCTGCCTTTTTCATGTATTTCACCAATGCTATTTCCTTCTGAAGGCTTTTTAGCTGAGAGTGAAACGAAACACAATGTCTCTCTCCCACAGCAGCCTCCATTTGGTGGCTTCAAAAGATCTCCTATCATCCTCTTCCTTGCTCTGGTTTTCAAGGCCCTTTGGGTTCTTCCTGCATCTCTCAAGGGGGAGAAAAAAAGTGAATTAACATCCAGGAGTGAGACTCAGTGACTTTCACAGTGTTGAAAACTGCAAACTCTTGAGAAAAAAATGAGGGATTTCATTTCATTCATTTGCCAGAATATTAAAAAAAAAAAAGGATGAGAAAATGTCAATTTATCAATGTCATTGGAACTCAACAAGTCTTACTGCAGACAGCACACTGAGGCTGGTGAACCCCGGATGTTAATGAGGTATTTAAGGGTATTTAACATTCATTTCATTTCTGGTATTTCCCAGGCACCACTGTCTGATTTTCAAATTATCACAGCTTAGTGCTTATGTGGGTAATTAACATCCTGTGTGAGATGCAGTGCTCAGTTTTCAACCCCAGTTCTTTTACGAGTGCTTAGAGCACATCCTGTGGCTGTGACTGCAGCTGCCCAGTTGGATGGTGGCTGGCACAGTGACTTGTGAGGTGATTTGAGGGGCTGCTGTCCTCCTTTGGCCACAGGCACCATCCCCAACTGTTTTTAATATCTAAAGCAGGGACTGATATAAGCTTGAATTTAAGGCCTGCAAACTCTACTAGCTGAAGAGATTAAGTACTTAGCCCAGAGTGACAAGGGGCAGTAACATCTTCTAGAGAATAGCAAATGGCAGGAATTTCATCTATCAGCCTATCACAGATTGGTGCCAGCATCCACCAAGACTGCATTACTACTACCTACAGTTAAACTCTCCATGAGACAGGGCAGCATGAGGCAAACCAGGTGCATACCAGGCATGGGGAGAGTGGGGAGACAGAGCTGTCAGAAGGAATAGCAATCTCGGAACTCTTGCCAACGGGGAAGCCCTTTTGGTTGTATCTTTAGGGCCAAATTGACCACATCACTGCATTGCAGTGCCTTGAAAAGAACATCTCTGCAGAAGAAGAAAATGCAGCAGAAATTTGGTATCCGGGAGGGCAGCGTATGTGTAAAGACTGACTGTGAAGAGGACAACAAAAAGAGCTTTGACAGAATAATGCAAAGTTGGTGTGAGTGCGGGAGAGTCTAAGTGAAATTGTATACATGGAGAAAACTGGAAACCAAAGCAGAAGGAGCAAGTCCTTACCAGGCTGTGCACTGCCCTGTGTGTGCTATAGCATGCAGGCTTGGACTGTGGTCCTGGGTAGGAAGGACGTCTTGAGGGAAATGTCTGCACTTCCCTGTGAGTGCATAAGGGCTGTCTTGCCTTCCTTTCTTGGCTCAATGATCCTCAAGAGAGGCAGCAGTGAGGGATGGTGGATCCTTTGGTGCTTCTCCCGACCTGTGGAAAACCACATGAGGGTCTGGGGACATCTGATTTTCTGCATGGAGAACTTAATCATTATAGAGGGGAAGGCACACTGGGCAGCACAGCAAAACCATGTTGAAGTTTTGGATTCTCATAAGTAATCAGCAAACACCCAGCTCTGCTAACTGTCATTAATTCATTTTTTCATTCCTTGCCCTTGACCAGATGGACTGAGACCTATTCACAAGTAGAAGAACCTTATGAGATTCCACAAATCCAAGTGCAAGGTGTTGCACCTGGGTCATGGCAACTCCTGCTATCAGTATACGTTTTTTATGATAAGGGCAGTGAGGCATTGGCACACGTTGCCCAGAGAGTTGGTGGATACCCTGTTCCTACAGACACTTGAGGTCAGGCTGGATGGGGCTCTGAGCACCTGATGGAGCTGTGCGTGTCCCTGTTCATTGCAGGGCTATTGAATCAAATGACACTTAAATGTCTCTCAAATAATTCTATGATTCTGTGACAAAATGAAGACAGTGGTGAAAAGCTACCATGGCTCTGCTGTTCTTGTCCCCACACCCCCACCCTCCACACACCAGACACCACCTCTGTGCACTTGAACAATGTGTATTTTACAGGTTCCTGCATGCATTAATTCCCCAGTCAGTTACATTAATTCCTACAGGAAATACTGCATCTCAGCCCATGGAGCCAGTGTCACCTTTTCCAGCATCCTGGGTGGCGAGCGGGTCGTGACATTCCTTTTCCCCCTCCATGCTATCAACAAGCACCCCCGCTTTTTTCCATTTGCAAGCCCTGGCTTTGCCACTGGACCCAGAACAGCTCATCTCCCTGTAGAACCCCAGGCCAGCTGCGGGGCTTATCCTGCAGCCAGCATGGGGCTGCCCCGAGCTGCGTCACTGCACTGAGCACTTCCTCACGCAGGCTGTGCCTGCCTGGCTGTGACACTAGAAAGCAGATGTTTGTGACTTCTCTCCCAAAAAAAGCTGCAGATGAATCCTGGAATGAGTTTACATTCCCAGCAGATACGCAATGTGGAAATGTCATGGAATAGGAAATAGTGTCCCGTTTGAATGAGTAAAAGACATGAGATGTAACAACAACAACAACAACAAAAAAACCCCAACCCACACCACTATCAACATTTCCGAGAGACCTGCCAAATTCCTCGTTTCTGCGCTGATTTGCACATCCTGCAGATGTGTCTGCTCAAATTTCCCTTCTGGTATTTCCCGCTGACACAGTATGTCAAGCAGAGGCGCACATTTACCTGGATGAAGAGCGAGTTCATAATGGTAAGTGGAATAACTGCAGGCAGTGAAACAGCGTGAGGAAGGGGATGTGACTCCGTGCACACTCGCGCGCCCGCATGCCGTGTATTGTTCCAAGCTTTTAAGCAACTGTGAAAGGTTTCCTGCTGAGAGCCTGGAGGTTTTGCAAGTGAGAAATGGTACGCACACAGTCCTGAGAGCTGCTACGTGTGTCTCTGTGGGATATTAAAAGCCACAACTGAAGATGAACATTTGTGCCTGATGTTAGAACATAGCTTAGAATCATAAAAACACAGAATCGTACAATATCCTGAGTTGGAAAGGACCATAAAGATCATTCAGTCTAAGTAAATTTATCCCTCAGTTCCACAAAAGTTCTTAGGACCACCCAAAAGTCAGACTACAGGAAAGCAGTGTTTGCTCCTTGAACTCCAGCAACTTGGGACCCACTGCCTGGGGAGCCTGTTCTATGCCCACCATCCTCTGGTGAAGAACCTTTTCCTGATACCCAGCCTGAGCCTGGTGAGATGTGGGTACCATCCCACAGAATATTTCCAAGTTGATTTCCAAGTTTTCTTTCAATGGAAATAATCTTTGCTTGTTGTTCTCTCTCTAAGGGTATCACCTGCACACTGAGTTGCCTGTACTGCTGGGAAACATCACTACAAGGGAAGTGAAGCTAGAAGAGCAAGGGGGTTGCATAAATACAGACTGGTTTTAAGGTTATGGCTATGCTGATTGCTTTCTTGCAATAATCTAGGCCCAGAAGATTTGGTTGTAAACCACCATGATAGCAGACTCTATAAAACACAACTTCTGCCTCCTACCAGACCAGGCTCTGATCCAAGTCAGACGCTGACTCCCACTTGTCTCCTCTGCTTTACCCAGGTGGAGGTCAGAGCCCAGCGGTCACCTCAAGTGAGACCTCTAACCTCACTTTGGTACAGTCAGAGCCACCTGCTTAAGTAAAATGGTCAACGAGAAGATTTGTACCTGCTCTGCCACAGCCAACATGCTTGGAAGTGCAAACACTTGAGCCAGGGGAGACAAATTCTGTCTTCTCCTATGGGGGCAGTATCCCCAGGCATGTAGATGACACCACACCAGAACTTCCAAAACACTGCTTCCAAACTACCGTTTCTTGCAGCTCCTGTTTTCTCGTTTCTTAGAACCATGTTTTGTTTGGAGCATGGATGGTGCTGTGGGAGGCAGCAGGGGAAGGCCAGTTTGGAGTGGGAGCTCCTATTGTGTGGGGGATAAAGAGCACCTGGCCAGAGCGGTAGGGAAAAAGGGTAAACTAACACAGTACTTGTGTGGTGTGGCTGGGGCCTTCTCAGTTGTGCACCCTATGACGCGCACAAGCAGTTGTTCCATGAAGAAAAGAGCCACCCATCCCAACAGAACCACCTTCACATGGAAGCAGGATGAGCTGGTGACTGTACGAGGCAAGGAGGTGGGTGGGAATCCCCACATTTCTCTAACAATTGTCCTTGCAGGGTCTATCAAAGATGGGAGATGCAACCTGATCATCACAGCAGTGCGATGCGGAGTGCCGAACCCCAGGATGCCACAAAATGGGGATCTTCATCAAAACCACCATAGGTATAATGACAAAGAGATCACCGAGGAGCAGGGGGAAGATAGCATCAAGGGAAGGAGATTAAATTAAGGAGATACATTTTGCATGTTAAATTTGAGACTTGCAGGCTGGAAACATCTAAACTGATATTGCCTCAGGGACCTGGAGTGCAAGCGTCGTGCCAGGGGCAAAGTGGGAATGAAGTTGCAGGGTAGTTCTCTGCTTGTCCCTAGGAGTCCTCGTAGCTGACTGTGATTAGTGCTCTGGGCTGCCAGGAGACCTGGGCCAGAAGTAACAATAGCAAGAAGAGATGAAATGGGGAGATTATGGTCTTGTCTATACAAGAACAGTTGTATCGGTTTATCTAGGTGGATTCGGAGTGATGTAGTTAAACTGGGGAGAAACCTCATTTGCAGGGGCACTTCAGCTCCCGCTGCAGCAGGTTTAACCCAGGTTGCAGCACAGCACTGCTCTGACATCTTTGAATATGTGAGGCCTGCCTTGATGCCTGAGTACTCCCAGAAATGGCTGTGTGCTCTGGAATGGCACCAGGCAGAGGTGGCGTGAGGACGGGCTGCAGGACGTGCAGGCCTAGCAGCCATTGCGCTTCTGTGTGTGGGGACAAGTCCGTCCGCCTCCAGGCAGGAGGACTTTGGAGAAGCATGGCCAGTGTGCAGTGTGGGCAATGGGGATTTACAGCACAAGTTCTTGTGCTACCTGGCCCAGCTGCCAGAGAGCTCCCTTCTCCTGTGGCCATGGAGGAAAGTGCCAGCAGGGCAGGAGGGCATCAGTGGTTCCTCGAGCTGGAACTGCTCAGCAAGGCTTCCTCACATCTGTGCAAGCTTTGCTGCTTGACCTGTGGGGCTAATCCACCAAAGATGATTAGGATTGTATTTAGTTTTTCAGGCTACTCAGCTAATGAGTTATCCTCTTAACTTCTGCCAAGCAAAGCAGTCATTTTTTCCTTTTAAAAATTATGCATTGGCCACTAATTCCCAGCCATTACAATTGTGTTATCTGTATGCAGTGTGAAAACTACAGCAGAAAAGGGGGGTAGTGCCAGCCAGTGAAGCCCTGCCAATAGCTCTACATGGGCAAATAGCAATTTTTCTTTCAACGAATTAAAATATCGAGTATCTAAAGTGGAGCTATAAATGGGAAGGGGACAGACTCTCTAGCAGCAGAATCTGTTGTGATAGGACAAGGGGAAACGGTTTCAGACTATAGGAGGGGAGATTTGGACTGAATATCATGGTAGGGGTGGTGAAACACTGGCACAGGTTGCCCAGAAAGGTGGTGGATGCCCCATCCCTGGAGACACCCAAGGCCAGGCTGGATGGGGCTGTGAGTACCTGATGGAGCTGTGGGTGTCCCTGCTCATTGCAGGGGAGTTGGACTAGATGGCCTTTAAGAGTCCCTTCCAACTCAAACAATTCTATGATTCTAAGAAAATAAAAGACTGTTTTTGATGGAGTTGATCCTGTCAGATACCGAGCACACATTTGTCTGCACCTCTGCTGACATTAATGTGGCAGTAATATTGATGAGAAGGATGGTTTGTTGGTAAATCATCAAGCAGCACTTGGCTCTGTGCAGAATCTGGCTCCCACTCCACTTGCATGCACATACAGAGCTTGCATAACTCCTTCACAGTGAAAGCAAAAGCTATTATTAGTTTATAAAGCAAGTTTTGTTGAATTTGGCAGGCAGCGTGCATGTGTAAATTCCCCCAAATTAATTAAAACGTTTAGAGCGATGGTGGAGATAGCAGAGCTGCTCATCTAATAGATAGTTTTAACAGGTTCACAAATGCTTTTATGTAATTAATTAATGCTTGGCTACCTCAGGTGAAATAATCTGGGCATGCATGTTTCCTTAAGTCGGAGCAAAGGTAGAGGGGCAAATTCATGCTCTGTTTAGGCAGCTTCCATCAAGGTTGGTCTGAAGCCCATTGCGGGTTCTAATTTATCTCTGGAAGACAAAATGTGATCTGAGCTGACTGTATGAGCAGAAGAAAGAAAATGCATGAAATAATAAACAAGGCCCTGGTGCCTGCCAGGAGCTGGTGCCAGAATATTCTTCCTGCCTGGTTTAGATTCTCTCCTTTTGTAGGCATGGAGTGAAAGCAGACTCAGACCCAGCCAGCAGTGGCCCATCATGGCAGGACCACTCTGGCAGTGCAGTGGGACCCAGCTGCCCAGCCTGGTTTGTTTCCTGTAAGCAAGAGCCTGAGGCAGCTTAGTGAATGAGCTAACACCATCATTCCTCCTGAATTTAACGGGATATATCAAAAGAGCTTCAGCCGGGCAAGGACAGCCAGTCGTCAACCTGAGTGTTTCAGGAGCACTCCAAAAAGACGGTGGCTGGCTGTGGTTATAGCTCATATAGCTCCTCTGCCACCTTTCCAAGTTTCCAAGCTCAAGACTTTAAACCTGATCTCAGCCCTTCCTCTGCCTGGTCTGCTGGGCCACAGGTACCTGTGCTTGAAATGCTGCATGGGAACAAAGCCTTTGCAGAGAAGAAAACACACAGCTGAAGCTGAGGCAGATTTTCTGAAATGAACGCACAATTCTAGTTTTCTTGCAAAAGTGGCTGAAGAAAACAACTATTTCTTAAAATCAGATGCTTTATAAGTTGAGAATGCTGTTTGATATATGCACAATATATAAATACACGTTTACCAACTCCTTGTTAATGTTCACTGTGGAGGACTGCCCTTTCTCTAATAGGTAGAAAGCTGTATTTTAGCGCATCATCAGTGTAACTATATGATAAATAGCTGTCTGTTTTCCCAGGGCAAAATAAGGCAGAATTAATGACTGGAGTGTAAAATAACCAACCTGGCTGCCAGATTAAGGTGAGGGAGAACCTCTTCCTCATCTTCCTTTGCAAGCAGGGCATACCTGATCTGAGTCACTCAGAGACCTACCGTCCCATTTTAACTTCCTTGCTTTTCAGATCATCATTACGCTTTAAAAATCTTCCTGATATAAAACCTGTCTAGGTATCTGAAATGCAAAGCTGTGCTACCTCTAGACAGCAGGGAGTACCGCTTGGCTCAGGCTCACCTCCGTCCCGTTATCCTGCGTGGAAACCATCTAGATACATTCTAGAAACACATCCAGCTTTCTAACAAATGTATTTCCATTTCAGTGACCAATCTCTGGCATAGCTTTGTCTATCTTGGCCCTCTGATGGTAAAGTTTCTTTGTCACCTTCTGACCTTACAAGTCTTGAAGTCTAGGGTGCACATATCCCATCCTTAATATATACAAAGAAAAAAATACATTTATCTCTTTCCTCTCCTCTGAATGCCAGGTTCATGTTATAGCCCGGTGACCAGGACAGTGTCCTCCATATGCAGGAAGACTGATTACACACACTGAGGCTGGTGATGTTGGAAGCCAGGTCTCACAGTCACTAGGGATCTGCTCTAGCCCCTGTGATGTTATCCAGCAGTGGGAAAAGCAGGTGAAGATGTGCTCTGGACTGATCTTAATACTTTTGCTGTGGGTAGGCTTTGCTTGAGCACTCTTGTCTATGAATGTTCTATGAGTTCTATGATCTCATAGAACCATAGAATGGATTAGGTTTGAGGGAACCGTATAGATGATCTACTTGCAACCTTCGGCCATGGGCAGGATCACAAGCCACTACATCAGGCTGCCCAGGATTCCATCCAACCTGGACTCAAATACCTCCAGAGATGGGGCATCCATATCTCCTCTGGGCAACCCGTTCCAGTGCGGCACCAGCCTCTGAGTAAAAAATTTATTCATAATATCTAAAATAAATCTCCCCTCCTTCAGTTTAAAGTTATTCCCCCTTGTCTCATCACTACCAGACCATACAAAAAGTTGGCTCTCCTCCTTATTGTAGGCTTCCTTTAAGTACCGAAAGGCCACAGTGAGGTCTCCTCGAAGCCTTATCTTCTCCAAACTGAACAAGCCCAGGTCCCTCAACCTTTCTTTACAGGAGGAGTTTTCCATCCCTTTGATGCCTCATGGCCCTTCTCTGCACCTGCACCAACAACTCCAAATCCTTCCTGTACTTAGGGCACCAGAGCTGGACACAGTACTCCAGATGTGACTTACAAGGTCAGTATAGAAGGGAACAATCACCTCCCTCTCCCCACTGACCACCTCTCTTTTGATGCAGGACACTTTTGGCCTTCTGGGTTACAAGAGCACCAGCTCTTCATTCATCAGGACTCCCAAGTCCTTCTGCACAGGTCTGTTTCCAATGTGCTCTCCCAGTCCATATTCATATTTGGGACTGCCTTGACCCCAGTGCAACACCTTGCACTTGGCTTTATTGAACCTTATTAAATCCTCGTGTGCCTTCTTTTTGAGCATGTCCAAGTCCCTCTAGATGGCATCCCAACCTTCTGTTTTGTCACCTGCACCACTCAGCTTGGTGTCATCAAAGCTTTTTTTTATTTATCCAACTAATAGTCCATCCTTCAAGAGGTCTCCTTAACCAGATGGCCTGTAGTAGATGCTGACTACCAGATGCCCTTTGTTGGTCCTGTCCCTAGTTTCAACCCACAAGCTCTCAAACTGCCCATGGCTGTTTCTCAGGGGCAGCTCTTCACAGTGTATCCATTCCTTAATATAGAGGGCACCTCCCCCACCTCTCTAATCTCACCTGTCCCTTCTAAAAATCTCACAGTCATCAATCATGGTATTTCAGTTATGTGAGGTCTGTGATATCAGACCCAAGAAGAGTTTTAGTGGCTTCTCGTGCCTAAACCCTATCTGACCTTTTCCATATCTCTGTCCAGATCAGAATGTTCTGAGCATCATCTTAGGAACTTAGAAACTATCATGTATATTTCTAATGGATGGTTTGCAAGACTGAGTCCTGCTGCAGAGCAGATTCAGGAGCTTAGCATTTTACCCTGATTAGCAGCTTATGAAAATTAACAAGATCACTGCAGGGAGGCAGATAGAAGTTTTACTGGATGGTTGTAGCTAGAATTCATACAGGTTTCATGCAGACAGTCACCTGGGGATATCTGCTCCGGTGAACTTTGGTATGGAATGGATGCTAAATTAGAAAGCCAGCATTGCTGTTTCCCGTAGCACGTTCAGTATTTGTTTTCCATTACTGTGATGCCTAATGAACGAGCTCCCACCTTGGAAAAAAGGCTTGTAAACTAGATATCCTGCACAGATGTATGTGAGAGTGTTTCCTATTTATTGTTTAAAGAAAATCTCTGGAGTAATTTCTGGAAGAAAAACACTGGAATAAATGTGAGTTAGGTTACTCCCTTGTAAAAGACAGAGCACTTCAAAGACTGCGAAGCTGAGTGCTCACATGCCTCCTTTGTTTCTGCTTTACTTCCTTTGACAAATCCTTTTATTGGATTACATAAATCCTAATCCATCGCACAGAAGATTTTATCTCTGCCACAGGTACAATTTTATTTTGTTTATACAGATAATCATAATTGTACATACCTATGTATGTGTACAGATGAAGGTACACTCTTTCTGGCCTCTCATGTCTTATGAATGAATCTCATTCCAGCCAAATACGCATGCATTTGTATGTATATTCATATGAATATGTGCACAAATATTTTTACAATGCCATTCTTGCCATGGAAACAGAATTTTTGAAATGTTCTGGCATTGCTTGACTTGCATTCCAAGGCTTCATTCAGGAAACATTCACTCACTGTGAATAGCCTGCATGCAGACCTTTATTCTTATAAATGAACCCATGAGGATCTACCTGTACCCACCCGAAAAGGGTGTTCATCCCTAGGCACAGCTCTACTGGTGGCCTTCTGTTTGGTGGAGCCCAGTGCCCTGTTAAAGGGGGTTTGATTCAACTCTTCCATCCTGAGGGTGAAGGGCTTTCAGTAGTAGGTCTGAGACTTTCAGCGTGGTGGAACAATTTGGAGGTGTAAATGCCTGTGAGCAAAACAGCCAGACACAGTAAGCCTTAATGGCCACAGCTATCAAATGGGTTTATTGAGTTCTGATGGTTAGTTATCACTTGCACCACAGTTAAAAACCATAGGCTGATGACCAAGACTGGTATGCTTGCTACTCAAAACCTACCAGTTTGGCTGTAAGTGGAGAGAAGCACCAGCTTTTTATGGGATACGTTTGAATTTGGGAGATATTTTTAAATACATATTCCTCATTCCCATGGATTTGATCCTTGTTGCTGAAAAAGTCACCCTCAGGACAGCCTGTGCTTCCTTAGTGGGCTAAGAAAAAAATCTGTGCTACTTTTGGATTCTCTTCTTTGCAGCAACGATTGAATTTGGCCTGAAGCTATGGTAGTCTGCAATTAATGGAGGAAGCAGGTCTTCAGGTTTCTTTTCCTTGGCTCTATAAATGGGCCTGAACAGTGCCATTCAGATAGGGATGCGACCCAGGCAAGGTTGACTCTAGACAAAAAGCTGGCTTTTAACTCTACACAGCAAACCAAGTTCTCTCCATCTGAGGAAGCAGCCATTTTACAATTTTCACCACAAGCTGTTCAAAAAAAAATAGAGACAAACTGTAGCCGTGTCCTGGAGGGAGACCTTACTTTTGTTCTTTCTTGTTGTGTTCCTTCATATAAACATATCCAAGACTGAAAGTATTTGGCTGTTCTTCCCTGTCTGGAAACGTAACAAGAGTCATGATGATTAGGTAAGCTAGCTGTGGGGGTGATGCATCTCACTTTGTCTTAGCCACCTGGTAATTAGGCGGCTTGGCTCCACGAGACACCTTGGCTCCAAGGAGCTATGAAGGGAAAAGAGGCACCTTTCTGGGGCAGCTCAGTCCCTGCCTTAAGCACCTGTCTTAGGACAGGATGGCTTGCTCTCAATGTGTCTGTGTCTGCCATATCTAATAGAGGGAACATATACAATTAGAACAGATTGCATATTTGACTTTTAGAAAGGCGAAGTTAGCCATCCCTGTGTTCCTCGTCTTGGCCTCATATGTTTACCCTTGTGCCTTTCCTCTCTTAATTCTCACAGCCAGTGAGAGCCCAGATTTCTGCTGTCATGCCTTTCTGAACACTGTGTGCCTGTTGTCCTGTAGCTGTGAATGCTGCTGTTTCATGAGCAAATTCAGGCTCCTGTGGTCATCGGTTCTGTTTCCGAGAGACCACTAAAATGAACTATCCCTTCCGACAGGGACATGCTTTGCAGGCAAAACTTCCTTACCCCTTGTGCACACATATTTGCATCTCTCTCTTTTATTAGCATAAATATTTCTGCAAGGAGGTGAAAAGGGAGAGGATTCACGCTGAGCTGAGTCCTAGCGCCTCAGTGTCGAAACGTGGCCGTATGCGGTTTTATCAGCTGTTTCAAAGCTGTTGTTTTATATCCGACATTGTTATGCTTTGGGACAAAGATACAGTGGCGCCTCCTGGATGACTATTCTTCTGCTATTAAAAACAGAACTCCTTTTTCCCTTCCCTAAAAAGCAGCTCCAGTAGAAGGCTTTAAAAAAAAATAATAGTCAATTTGCTGTCTACTTCTGGTTAATGCTTGATTTAGGCTGTTGTTACTGGGCCTTATAATAAAGGGCTGTTCCTATCACAACATTTCTGGATACATAAACAGTCAAGATCAGCCATTTGAAAATTCCCTCTTCTGTGACCCAATATTATTTAGATTTCACTTTGATCTTGTGCCTGGAAAAAATCTTTTCCTTGAAACACTGAAAGTTTTCACAATTCTCATAATGCATCAAAGTCGATACAGTGCCTGGTCCAGCCAGTCTCCAGCATTAGCTCACTCTGTGAACCCAAATAAGTATCTTTCCCCCACATCATTCAGCTTGAATTTCATGCTTTCTATCCAGTGGTTCTGGGGAGAAGTGTGTTGCCAGCACATTGGGAAGCGAGAGGGTGAGAGTGAGCTAAAGCCAGCACAGCGCAGTCAGATGCTTCCTCCCAAAGGACTGCCAATGCCCTGAGCACCTCTAGACGTCTCGTGAGCACAGACTGCTGCTCCTGCCAAATTGCATGATGGTTTTGGGGATGCAGGCGAATATCCATTGAGTATTTACTTGATGCTATCAAACTCATTTGTCTTGTAACCAAAGTCAGAGTCCCTAGAGGTGAAATTCAGTGCATCAATCCACTGCTCCATCTACCCATCTTTGAAAGGAACATCATTAACGTGCCTTACACATGAACAAATGTGGCTTTGTTCCACCTTACTTCATTAATGCATTATTTAGGCTGATGCATTTGAATGCCAGGAGGCACCTTTATGATCACCTAGTCTGATTTCATGAGTACCACAAACTAGGAATCTAGGCAGCAACCTGTGGTTGATCCGTATCACAAATTTCAGAAAAATAGCCAGTTTCTCTTGGCAGTTTGGACTGATCTCTCTAGATGTTCTTATTTCCAGCAAGCTGTATGCCAAAGGGAGAGCAGAGAACACAGGAGCAAAGCCGGTATTTGCTGCGCAGAGCTGGAAGAGGAGTTTCACCCTAGGAAGCCAGACAGGACCAAATACAAACAAAGATGGAAACAGCACCACTCTGTAGATCTGAATTTAGATCTAACCTTTGGCTGAGAGCCTATTTCCCCTTGTAAGTCAAAGTGGAAAGCAGTCTACTAAGGGCAGAATATTTGCTACTTGAATGCCATACATGAGCTCTGAAAAAAACCACATCCTTCTGAACTTGGTATGAGGTGAAAAGATCTGTTCTTCTGGAGGAAGAGAAACAGCCTGAGAAATGTTTGGAATTCTATGTTTTTCTTTCCAATTGAGAAGTTTCTTCTTGGTGTTGACTGTCCAGTCAGAAAAGACAGACCTGTGGAGATGTGTTGGTTTCAGTGAGGAACTGATGAAGTAGACTTTAGCCCAAGAACTTGACTAAGCTCCGGAATCTATGCACTCTGTCCAGATTTTGAAGAAGACTAAGAAAGGCTGAAGGAGCTGGTGTCCATCACTGGAAGGAACCTTCAGCAAAGTTCCATTTCACTCTTGGAGCTGGATACTGGAGTACACTGACTACCTTGTCCCAGCCCTGGCCTCACAAACCTGCCTGGGGGAAGAGACAAGTTGACTGTAATGCAAGTGAGCTCTGCTGTGTTAAATGCTGGTTTAAGAATCATTTAATCTGTGTCCAAGAGCAATACAGTCACTGCATATCCCATCGACACTCCAAGCAAGTTATTGCCAGAAGTGAGGGGTGGAACAAAAGGTAGAGGCAACAAGGGGGACTGTGATTGTGAAATTCTGGAAAGATTATTGATTTATTGAATTAAGGTCAAAGCCACTCAGCAAACAGGCAGGAAATCTTTGCACAAAGAGGCTCAAAGTGGAAACAGGGAACCTTAGCGTCAAGCAGGAAAAAACAGCGTACACCAGTGTAAATGAAGCATTTAGAAAAGCTAAATAAGGAAGGTCAAGGATTTCCATGACACAAATTGGTTGGTGCAGCACAGCAATAAGCAAACACATCTCAGTAGACATGACTGACAGTGCTGGCACTTGTGTGATGGATGGCAGGCAGAAGTGAAATGACGCACAATGAATTAGCTTTAGTGCCAAACAAGGCTGGAGCACCCAAGCCTGATCTACTCAAATCTACTCAGAAAATAGGCTAAATAGGTCTAAATAGGCCAAGGGCTGGCTTCTACCATAGGAGCTGGCTGGTATGGCCCTACCACCACCTCACTTACTAGTTTCTCATAGCTTCCAAACCACAGTAGCCACATCCAGACTACCTGCTAGAAATGATCTCTTGCCCATGTGAATTCTTAGGCTGCACCCAAGAAGAGCTTGGGGAAACACTTGCTGGCCTGGGTCAAGCAAAACCAGGGATTACGTTAATGGTTCTGGCTGTTTATTAATATAGACATAGAGGACATGGAAATTTGGTATAATCCCCCTGTTTGAAGTATGCTTATTTGACCTATCACCAAAACTAATTCTCTTCTATGTAATTCATAAAGTTTTACTTATTGCCCACTGTGATTGTGTGGTTTATAAACCAGGAAGAAAAATACTCTCAGAAGCCAGCCAGGAGAGCATTAAGTGGATTAACCCACCCCTTGGTGCTTGAAACCAGCAGAAGTTGCAGGTGCCTAAACCCACTTGTGGTCTCCCTTCTCCCACTCATCAGACCTCAGCTTCCCAGACTGTGTCTTTTCCAAGGTGAGGATGTGGGATAGCTGTGGGAAAGTGGTTTGGGAGAAAGGGCAGGAGGAGAGGATTGGGGTTATCCGAGAGCACAGGGCTTTCAACAGTATTTTGGCTTCTGACTCCCCAATCACATCTCTGTGAGGAGAAAAGAGGCAGACGGTGTTAAAATCTCTGTGGCTGCTCCCCCAGGCAGTTCTGGAGATGGCTCCTGCCATCCCCCCATGGCATGTAGGTTTCTGCTCCACCCTACCTACCTTCCCTTGGGCTGTCTGATTATGAGTGTGGCTTACCTGCCCATAAACGTGTCTGTGTATATGCAATCACTCATTTGTTTGTGTATGTTCATGAAAAGACAACAAAGAAGCCAGTGCTGGCAAACGCAGCTTCTGTTGGCTTTGGGGAAAAGCTATATGCATTTATTTGTTTGTGTTTTTCATTATGCAAACAAAGTTGTACCAGTGAGGCTGAGATGAGTATGGAGCAGTTCACCTGAAGATCCCCAGTGCAAGGCAAGAAGGAGCAAAGTTCTAGAGGAAATTTTCTCTGCAGTGTTTTTACTAAAGCCAGCGTTCATTAAAATGCTGCTTTGTTGAGAGCAGAGTGCTACATAACAAGGTAAGAACTACCTTTGACTGTAAGACCTGAGAGCTACCAAGATGCAAGTGACCACTCAGATATAGGGTTGAAGGTCAGAAGCACATAAATGGGAAACATTAGTTATGGGCAATCTGTGGTTGAGGGACTCTGTTCTGGAGCTTGAGGCAATTGACCCAGTAGAATGGATGACTCTGTCCTCTGTGGATTTGCCTCAGTCACTTAGGAGCTATATGTTTGAAATCCCTACTTTGAACCTGACTTTAGGTTCCACTGTGGAAATGAGTTCCACAGTGCAGTTAGTCAATGTGTAATGTGTTTGTTTGGGACCTGCTGCAAAATGCTTTATCCAGTTGATCATCAGTCCTCATCTAGTGGAACTACTTGCTCAATACTTCCTCTCAATCCGTCTTCCCCTTGAGATCATCCTTTCGTAAACCTTGCTCTGTTTTCCAGGCAACAGGGTTCTGTACTATTTAGCCTTTCCACATGGGGAAGGCTAAATGGCTCGAAACCCAGGTTCATGTTTGTCACTTTCCTAAGAAAGTTTCCTGCTCTTACAAAACATAACTACATGGACGTCAAACTCTGTATCAACACTGTCAGAGAGCTGTCTGCAATGAAGGATCCTGGTGTTTGATTCAATGAACATGAACAGGAATGAAATCTTCTGTAAAATGGAGGTCCTTGGATGCTTCAACTGTGGAGAGTGGAGAGGCTGCAGTGTTGGGAGTCCTCCTTCTAGTGGAGCTGTCTGGAGATACTGAGCAACAGCATCTGGTCTTCCCTCAATGACAGCATGCCTAGCAGTTTCCTGGCAGCACATGGATGAAGGTAATGACACGCACTGAATAGGTGAGGATGCAGGGCAAAAAAGGCCATGGCACTGCTGGAAATGTGAGCCTGGACAAGCAGGGGGAAGGGTCAGGAGTCAGTCGTGTGACTATCACTTAGTGTGACAGGCCTACCAGCTCCTCTGGCTCTAGGTGCACTCCTGCTTGCTGTTGTGCTGGCAGCTGTCTACAGTCAGGCTGTATTCTTCATCTGCAAGGCTTTTCTAAAGTTCATGCATGGATATCAGGACTGAAGAAGTATGAAAAGGGCCAGTGGGTTGATCAAAAGTAGGGAAAGGCTCCTGTCAGCCTTGAATAGACCTGGCTGAATAGACCAGGAAGAAAAAACAAAAAAGGAGAATGTGGTATGAGTCCATGGAATCATGAGCAGGAGGAAGAAAGCATGGAGGAGACTGCTGTGCTTGCCAAAAAAGAATCAGCAAACACCAATGGAAGCTTCCAGATGACAAGGTCAGTGCAAAGGAACGGAGACGGTTGTGCTCGCGGGGAGGAGATGGAGGTGTGGGACCCAGTGCCGCCAGTGCGGTAAGTGCTAGGTGTTTACATCAGCTCAAATTTACAGAAGAAATATCCATTGATAGTTATTAAATACAAAACCACAACCTCTGCTCCAGGATATTCATGGAGGCAGAAAGGGCATCCTGGAGCAGCAGTATTACAAGTTTGTCCTCTTATACTCTTCCCTGGCATCTCTTTTTTGCCAGGAAGGGAAAAGATCCTGAGATAGATGGATCCTTGATCTGGCACACACGGACTTCCTTTGGAATGCAAGTTCTTCACATGAAGGCAGAAGAAGTCTCTATTGGCATTTTCACAGAACCATGGGGATTGGAAGGGACTTTAAGAGGTTGTTGAGTCCAATCTCCCTGCTAAAGCAGATTCTTTACAATTGGTGATGCAGGCAGGTGTCCAGATGGGTCTTGGAATCTCCATTAGAAGGAGATTCCTCAGTCTCTCTGGGCAGCCTGTTCCAGCGCTCCATCACCAAAAGAATTTCTACTGCAATTAATATGGAACTTCCTGTGTTCAAGTTTGAGGCCATTGCTCCTTGTTCTATTGCTGCACACCACCAAGAAAAGCCTGGCCTTATCCATTTGCCTCCCAATTCCCTTTAGATATTTACCAACATTGATCAGATCCCCTCTCAGTCTTTTCCCCAGGCCAAACAGACCTAGGTTACCCAGACTTTCCTCATATGGGAGATGCTCAAGGTCCTTCATCATCTCTGTGTTCCTCCACTAGATTCTTTCTAGGACACCCCTATGTTTCTCAAACTGGAGAGCCCAGAACTGGACACAGTAGTCTAAATATGGCCTCACCAGGGCAGAGTAAGGGGGAGGATCACATCCCTCAACCTGCTGGCCACATTTTTTTTATGCACATCAGGATACCATTGGCCTTCTTGGCCAATTTGATCCCACTGATTTTACCTAGTCAAGGAAACTAGGTAAAGGTTAAGATAACTGGGGGAGTTGGAACTAGGTGATCTTCGAGGTCCATTCCCATCCAAGCCATTCTATGATTCTAAGCCATTCTCTGACTGCTTAGTATACCAGTGCACAGATGGCATCTCCCTTCTGCAGATCTTGGCCCTACATGGCTGCTGAATTGCCCATGTATCACCAGCAAAGAGAAGTAATGCTTCTGTTTGAAGGAGTGAGTGCCCTGCAGCCAAAAAAACGAGCAGAGCTTGCCTAAGGTAGCCAGACGTGTTGGGTGGTTCTCTATGTTGATGTCCTCTGTTCAGTGCTCAGGCTGATTTAGCTGCATGAGGTCATTCAGCCTTACACATCACTGCATGTCATGCAGTGTCAGTAGTCAGACACGGCCTCATATTTCAACATTTCTTTCCAAATATGTATGTATGAAAGCTGCAGCAACAGTGTGCCTTTAGTGATGCTGGGCGTAACGGCACTTTTTTTCCATAATGTGGTTTTCTTTGGAAAGAAGCGCTGTGTGAGACGACATCGTTTTTAAGACCGCTGAGATGCTCAGTGTGTTTGAACAAATTGCGGGCAGCCTGCACAAAGATCAAGGTCACCCAGAGATGGAGGCCACCCAGCCTGAGATCTTGGCTCATCCACACAGGAGTCATTTCCTCAGCCTGCCAAAGCATGAACCAGGGGTTAGCATATGCTCGTGTATGTCCTGATGTTCATCTGATAACACTGCCTGATGATTAATCGCCATAATTAATTCCACATTAATATAGTTCACTGCAGCATATTGAAACGGTAGTGGAGATTCCCTCTTCAGCAAAACAAAGGAGTTTTATACCTTGTAATAGAACAAGTAGAAAAAGAACTTCGTTTATGATGCAACATGGTGAATCCATGTGTCATTTGTACTGTCATATCTCTCTGTCCTTTTTCTCCCCACCCTTTCACCTCCTTATGTGCAGAATTTGTTCATTACCTCTCTTGCAGCCTTGGGCTTGTAGATGTTGTGGTTATCTTGGGTGGCCTCCTGCTCAAAGTACAGGACTGAAGAGTTATACCAAGCTCTCTCTGACACCCTGGGCAGAAAAGCTGCATGTCTGTGGGGAGAGCTGTATCAGGAAGCTGCCATGGGGTAGGATCTGCCCCAGCTGTGTGTTGATAAGGGAGAGTGCTGAGCACTCTGAGGAGGTGTGTGTGTCTCACCCCTCCATGACTCCCTACAAGTTTCTCCATGAGTCTAAGGCCATAATTCAGTCATTTCTGCTCCTTGGTCTCGCAGGGTGGTAGGCAGTTCTCCACTCTGGGGTGTGATAGGACCACCTCTGGTCTGGAGGAAGGGTAAACCCTTCCTAGGCTATTACCAAACTTATTTTCAAAAGAAGCAGTGAATATCAGGCTGGGAGAAGGGAGAATTCTTTCCCACGGGTGCCTTGAATGCTGAGTCACAATGCTCTTGGACCAGCGTGTTCATGATAGAAATGGACTGACTCAATAAGAAGCAGGTCTGGGATGAAAACAACCATGGTACAAAGGCTGGATAATGGCAGTCCAATGGAAAAAAGTTAGGGCAATGCCACATTTATGGAGAGGCAGGTGGAAGTGTGAGCATGTTCTTCTCTGCTTTTTAGCCTGAATTTGGCCCCAAATGTGAATTCTGCAAAATTCTTGGCTATGAGTTATTCCTGGAAGGAAGGAACCCGGAAGGAAAAATAGGAAATCTAAAGGACATCTCTACAGAGAAAATTTAATCTGTATTTGGTTGTATGTAGTAAAGCAATAGGTGCCAGAAGAAGTAAAGCAGGAAACAAGCAACCATGAGTCTGGCAACTGCTGCTTCTGCAGCACTGTAGTGCAGTTTTCACTATAACAGGTGAAGGTCAATATCAGTGATTCTCATCTGACAGAGGACCAGTGCAAGAGGTGCTGGATGGCACATGAAAACTGAGCTCATGTGCAATGGAGCATTGAATAGAACGCAAAGATAATGCCCATTAATTTTGACTGGAGATCATGACTTCTTCTGTGGTTGGCAGAGCTACTGCCACACTGTCCCTGTTCCTGGGGAGGTGCCTACTGCCCAAGTTTGCTTTGCTCCTGGCTGAGGTGATAAGATGGGCCCTTCTCTGACAGCCCCATGGGGTCCTTGCTGCCATTAGCACACATATGGTGCCCTTATACTGGATTAGAGCACAGGAACCTCTAAAGCTAGTTTGACAAAAGTGTCATGGGCAAAGTCTCCTGAGCCTTGCCATACGAGCCCCTACTAAAGGAACTGTAATTTCCTCAACAGAGGGCACCACCATGACTGGATGAGAGACTGTGGTGTGAGGACAGTGTTCTGACATGTGGGACTCAAGGGCAACAAAGAAAAGCCACGCATGCTGTAGTTTTGTTGTTAACACAAGCAGAGATTCTCAAAGCTTTTATTTAAAGACAATAGGATGGAGATTTCTTACATCATTGTGGAAGACTTTTGGTAAAAAGAACATACATGGAAGTCATGTGAGGATACAGAAAGCATCAGATGTTTTATCCTATCCCTGAAAGATCAAGGAAGGGAAGTGCTAGGGAATGTTCCTACTCAAAAACAAAGGCCAAGACCAATGTTAGAGGTGCAAGATGAGAGCATCCTTCAAACAGGGCAAATAAAGAGAATTCCATCCTTTGATTTTAAAAGTTTGCACTTAACCAGATGATCTTGTATATCAAATCTATTTTTGCAAAGTGCTATTTGCTGTTTAAGCACATTGCTGTGAAATACAAGTTTGACATGAAGCCACCAAGCACAGTTATCTCCAGTTCAACAAGCCAGTAGAAAACCTATCAAGTGCACAGGAAGCCACTGCAGCTGCAGCAAGGAGGAGTGATCAGAAGGCAGCCAGATGGAAGATAAATGTGAGAATGCTCAAAGATTAGGAAATGGAAGTTGTCGCTATGGAAGAAAACACAAATTAAGCTGTATAACTCTTCCTTGAAACAGACTCAATCACGTGGTGTAAAGGCTAGAGAACTAGTTGAATTATAAAAACCCATTTCTACTGAATTATGTTATAGATTTTAGAGATACACTGAGGAGTCCAACCTAGGTCTGGGAATTCAAATCAAAGACAGCTTCATCTCAGAGGATCAAGTGTTACAAGCTGCTCTCCGAATACTTATTTCTCACTTGTGAGCAGTTGCTGTGAGTAGCAACGAGTGTTTTACCTTCTTGCTGAAAAAAAACTGTTGCTCCAAGCAGAAGACCTTCTTTCTGTTGTCATCTACTGATGTTTTACGCAACTGAAGCTGGGAACAAGAGTGCCTGGCTTGCCAGAAGCCCGGAGCAGGATCACTTAACAGAGAGTCAAGACAAAAGAAACTCCAGGAGAGCTAGGGTCCATGAGACTGCTGCTTCTCTGTGGGAAAGATGCTGCATTTTCGAGTGGTACAAAACAATTGCCACTAGTAGCCGTGGGGGTCCTTCAGTGGGTGAGGTTATCCCATAGGGAAATAGGCAGCATCTCCTCCAAAGCCAGAACAGAGCTGGCTGTTTTGCCCAAGAAAACCTCACACAAGAACCAACCACAGAAGGCTGGGGCAGCTGAGCCCCAGGGCATGGAACAGCCAGAACTAGTGGCCTCCCGGTGCTTTATAACAGTGGTGCTGATGTCTCACTGGAGATACTCTAAATGAGAGCTCAATATATGTACAAAGTACACATGCACGCGCTCTCTCCCATCTAGAGGAGTCTTCTGTGTGGCATGTTGGCCACTAACAGAGGTCATTCCTTATGTAAACCACTGTGAAACAAGTTCAATGAAACGCTTCAGAAGATGAGATTTTTCGCAGAGGAGCTTGGAGTGGGTGGTGGTTTCTTTCAGAATTCAGTCACCAGAAGGAAGGAAGAGGCCACGAGCCCTTTGGGTTTAGATACTGAGTCTCTTGTGAATATGGTATAACTAATTTAAATGTTCTGCTCCCACTTCCCTCTGTATAAAACAAAGACAACGAGTACTTGATGCCAGGTGACATTATTTAGAGCGTACATAACTTATTGAAATCATAAACTCTATATGTCAGTGCTAACTATGGTTTTGGAAAAGACTTCCTCCCAGTGTGAACATCAACTAACTAACTCATGTTTTGGAGACTTCTCTAAACCCCCAAATTCACATGGGATCAGGGAGCAGGAACGCTAATTGTTGAACCACGGGCAACTTAGCTGGGCAAAACACTCAACTTCTTTTCTTCAGATTCTCCATCTGTAGAACAGGGATGTCTGTCTGTTTTACAGTCAGGTAGTGAGGATTGATTTATTGTTTAATGTGTGTAAAGAATTAAATAAGTGCTAAGTATTATTATTATCAAGCCAGAAGGGTGAGTCAATGACCCATTTCCTATCTGAGCTTGCCTTCAAGGTGTTGATGTTTCTGGCAGATTACAGGAATTGAATAACTGCCATAGGTTGTATTCATATAGCAATGCAAATAAAGCACTTTTGTGGGCATTATGTTGCTTCAGGGTTTGTGATTACAGAGGGAAGATGCATAGATTATAACTGCTTTTAGATCCGTAGCATCTCCACAGGCTATGCCTTTTAGCCTCTCTGGGAACCACAGCAGTAGGTACCTTTGCATTGGGAAATGGGGAAAATGGGGCATATAGGTAAAGGAAATATGATGTTTGGTTCAAGTGCAATTCTGCTGAAGATTTCCCATAAGCCCCTCGCAGATCAATCTGGAAAATCCTTAGAGATATGCTGTAGAAAAGCTCAGATACAATTCTGCTTCAGCTCTTAATATAAAACCAGTAAATGGATTTCACTCATGCGCTGTTCGGGTAGTACAGAACTGCTGACATGTTGTTCCCTCACTTAGTTACCAAACAGGGAACTCATTCACCTTTTCTCTTTTCCACTGACCCACTAGGTACAGTAGTATTGCCAAAACCATTTGTATACATCAGTCGTATATTGAGAAGCTTTAGCGTTCTGAAGTTTAATGTTCTGTTGTTAAATTTGATGAAGCTGATGGGATGTTTCATTGAAGTGTACAAACGCACATCCTCCCCTGAAATCACCCCAAAGAGATCATGTAGTCAAAGTTTGCATTAATTACTCAGCTATTCACCAGCTTTTCCCATTCTCCCTTGTCCTGTTCTCTCTTGTTCCACAGCGACATGTCCATTCTGGCGGAAGTGTTTGCTGATGATACAATCCCGTCCTCATTAAAACAGTAAGATCTGTCCTACTTGGAAGTGAATATGGATCAGTCCTCAAGGATGTGCTAGGAGAAGAGTTTATCGGGATCAAGGTAGATTTCGACATTTAAAGTGAAATAGCCTCTTTCCAGGAAAACATAGCCATTCTGAGTACTTATATCTAGGAGCAGCTAAGCAAGAATGTTCACTTTAGTTGTATTGTTTAGGAATGAGGCTTCTCCGAAGCTTCTGAGTAGGTATTGTTGGGATATTACTTTAAACCCAGAAAACTTCTCATGTGTAAGAAAAATAAATCTGAAGAAAACTTGTCTTTTTACTTTTTTTTTTCCCAATTGTGAGTGCCTAAAATGAAGCCCTGAGGCCATTTTATAGTTATTTAGGTAGCTAAAGGAGCAGATTGTTGAGTACTGTTGTTTTCTAACAGCATGCTGAAGAGAAGTTGCTGCTTTTGAACTGTCCACTTGCTCTGCTCAGCACTAAAACACGTGTGAAAAGCTGGCCCAGGGTTGCCAAGAACCACAGGTAAGTTAATAAGGATAGACCACCAAAACTGAGCACCTGCAATTTTGTAAGATCTCTTAATGTATTCTAGGTGCTGGGAGCCATTGATTTCATCAGCGTATCCAAGTTGTTTTTGGAAAAATATGAAACCAGATGTTCTGGAATTGACTTTTTGTACTGTTTCATTTCAAGGTGGAATTTAAGCCAAATACCAAATTCTAAGGCAACTATCAATCCATGTCGATGGGATCAACACTGGCACACACTCTTGCCTGATCCTGTTTCCTCACACTCACCTGTTCCCTTCAACCACTCCCTTGGCTTTGTGTCTTGTTGCTGACTTGGCACCATCATTCATCCACACCTTTTTTCCTAGAACTGTCTCCCACTCGCCTGTCATGTGTCCACCATCCCCCAATAAAACACCTTCATGGCAGATAAAAGTCTTTACTTCAATCTTTCCTCAGTATCTCAAGGCATTATTTTTGCCTTAGTGGAGTGGAACCTGTCCCAGTAAGCCAATGTATTGTAGGAGCACAGAAGTTGATTGAAGGTCAGGAGGACTGATGCTTATACTAACTTTTGTCTTGGTTGGACCTGTAGTGTTCTGATACTTTATAGACATGATGCTATAGTTAAGTGTCTGTAAAGAAAAACAATTATTTACCATAATGTCATGAGGATCCAATTCACATTTTCTCTCTTATTCCAACAGAACAAGAACTGCTGAATTTTGATGGTGTTTCTTTCCTGGTAGGAATTACTATACACCACTGTGTTTCCAGTTAAATGTTTAAGCCCAGAAAATGATATTGTGAATCCTTAATTCCACTTTCTTGTACTGAATGCATCAACATCATAACCACTAATACAATTAATAAAATAAAAGAGAAGACATCATTTGGGAAGAACTCATGGTCACTACTAAGACAGTCTGAGATGTGATCTTAGAAAGATGGAAAACAATCAAAATGGCGATGTACTGTCAAAATGCTATGCTTAAACAGGCAAAAACCCTTAAGCTACTAATGCTATCTGATTAAGATAATGGAAGAGAAAACCTAAGGATATTTTGTACCTACAGAGAGTTGAAGACAAGGACAGGATTGGACCAATAATATGAAGGTGTGATTTTCATCTTCATGGCCTTGTGTCTGTGGTCCATTTCTAAATCTATTTCTACAATTGTGACTCATACCCAACCACACAGGATAGTTTTTTCCATGTGATGATGTTGCATCTGTCCTTCTTACCCAGGCTCACATATTCAGCATGTATCTGTGAATAATAAAGGCAAGGAGGAGAAAGACTCCAAGAAGTAAGAGAGGAAGAGCTGAAGAGAATTAGATAATAATGACATGACAGAGAGAAGAAATAATGGAGGTAGTGAGTGACATGCTGATAGGAAGAACCAGATATTAAAAAAAATTAGGACTTAACCTGCACAGGAAAAGGGAGGTCTATACAACTTGGCACTGATTACAATAACTGCTCTTCTGTCTCATGCTTTCAGAGAGCAGTCAAGCACGCTGGCTTGCCACATGGACTGTTCTGGACCTTATTTTTGACAGCCAGTTTTAACAGGTGTCCGGAGTAAATCACATATCTGTCAAGCGTGATGCCAGACTAGATGGAATATATCTTATTAGGAGTTAGCAGTAAGCTTGCAAAATGTGGAAGGCAGCATGGATCAGCAAGGAAAGATCACTGCCAAATCAAACTGGTTTCAACCTTGTAAGTAGAATCGAAACCAACGGCAGATGATTTTACTCTATAAATAAAAAGAGAACAAGGCAAATGAAGTTGTTCCGCTTTGCAGAGAAAAGTAGTAAAGATTAATGATAGCATCATTTTGACTCCAAATTGAAATAAGGATCTTGGATGATTTTCTCATGAGGACGTGGGGTTAAAACCAATGGGCAAAGACAATGTGTTTCATAAGAGTGTCTCTATGTATGTGGAAAGGACGATGCATAGTGGAAGCAAAATGGTTTGTTGTGTATAAACCAAAGCGAACTGGCAATATTAAAGAGCTGTCACATGAAATTGCAGTTCCAGTGAGAAGAAGACAGGCTACCAAATGCAGCTCAGTATCTTTGGCTGGAGAATTGCAACTATCATGTGCATTTGAATGAAAAGCCACCTACCTGGAAAGCTCGAGTCAGCCTGACAACAGAATTATATAGGCTTTAGAAAGAAAAGTGCAGCTGAAAGACTAATTGAAGTTATGCGGGTAAATGGAAATGAAAAAGTACTACAGGGATTTATCTGAAGATGGACACTATTGAAATAACATGCCACCTTACTAGAAAAATGATACATTAGGTAACTGCAATAGATCTATCCTATGCGGACTACAGTACAGTCTTTGTTATGGTACCAAAAAGGATAATACTGACCATAGCAGGGTGGAAAAGAACTGCTGAAAAAGAGAATGGCAGCCAGATATGTTGAATAGGAGCTGTCAGGCTGGAGGGAGAAGTCCCTCCATGGAGGATGAGAATTTAGAAGGAAATGCTTAACATAAGGAATGACTGTAGCAGGAAAAAAGGACAAAAAGCCAGAGTGCCTTAATGAAATGTGATGATGATGACCATCAGTGGAGCAAAGACGCTCTAATAACAAGTTGATTTTGCCAGTTTGCAAGTAGAATAACAGAGCATTTTTTCCTGTGGCTATTTCTGTAAACTTGTTAGAGCACTGGGAAATGGGTGTCCCCTCTCTTTTCTGGTGTTTATGATTCCATCTTCACTGACAAGGCAATAAATGTTTCTGCAGAAAGTATATGTCAGTAATTCAGATTAGTCTGGCTCTGCTAGGTTGGCTTTGCCACATTGGCCAGAGGAAGAGAGTAGTGAATGTTTATATTGGCCTGTGCATGGCACTTGTAGAGCAGATGATGTCACATTTAGTTCTCTGATCTCAGCCTGGGTATAAAGGTAAGAGCTACATAAACAGCTCTTGAGTAGGTTTGTCACTCTCTACATGACATGATGGAAATGAAACAAATTACAAAGAAAGATAGAAGTAAATCGCAGTCTGAAGATCGTAGATATTCCCTCCATAATGGGAACAACCACACAGTGGGGTAGGTGGAGTTGGGCTGTTTTTAAGACCAAGTTGACCCAGAGCTGGCTCTGAAGCTGGCAGAATTGGACAGTACACTGCAGGTAAATCATGTCTGAACATTCATGATCCCTCCTGGCTTGTATGGGCGTCCTTGGAAGACAGGCCAGCAGGGAGAGATATGTAAGATCTGTGTGAGCTTTGGCCTAGAACACCACTGTCTCTTCCCTTGCCATGGCAGGAGCACCAAATCCTAAGACTTGAATTAGCTCATGGAAAGCCTTCAATTAGCTGCAGTCTGGATAAATCTATACCAAGTGTGCTATTGCACTGAGTAATGTGACAAGAAGGGCTGCTGTCAGTCTCAGATCTACTTGGTGCTGCTGCCAATGCTGAGCAGCCTTGCTGAATAATGGACGAAAGGAGCAAGTGGCAGCAATTTGTAGAACAGACTGAATCAACGAAAAGCATTGCCCAAAGCCCCAGTCTGCATGGCAGCATTGGAGCAGAGTCCAGAGTCAAGCCAGAACACAAGGACGCTGCTGAAAGCCTCAGCTGGCAGGGTGCACCAGCAGCAGGTGCATCAGGATGCCCACAGACCACAAGGCTCGTTGGAATGCAGTGTTACTGGCTGGCATCCCTTTTGCTATGCTTAAGGGCATTTTTAGAGTTGCACCAAATACTTCTCAATTCTGTGCCCCTCTTATCTTGGAGGAGCCACTGTGTTATTTACCTACATTATTGCTGGAGCAATTTGTTCCATGTCTTGAAGTCTTCCTGTGGCAATCAGGTGCAGCATTTCTTGAGCTCTGTTGGCACCACAACTGAACAGCAGCGGGAGGCTGGCAGGCAGCACGGCAGCACTACAAGGGCATGCTGAAGAATGACTCATTGTCAAGATGCAAAAGACAAAAAGATTGATTACGGAAGAGCTGAGGAATAGGTTGTAATGGTGACTCACCATAACCCACCCTTTTGGCATTCACTCACCTGTCAACTGATTCATAATTTTCATTCTGTGTTGTTTTCTCCTCCATGTCAAGAGGATCAATCAAATAAGGGTCAATCAATTAAAGAGGGAATTGTGTGTGGGAGAGCCCAGCCCTTTTTCCATCTGTGCTGCATAAGCACCATTCTCTGCCTGCTGTTGGTCCCATCACTGTGGGGAAAGGACCAGAAGGAATGGCATGGAGCTGTGTCAGGGAATGGCCAAGCTGGTCAGGCTGGGTGTTAGGAAAAGGTTCTTCACCAGGGGGCGGTGGGCATGGAACAGTCTCTCTGGAGCAGTGGTCGTGACTCCAATCTGCTGGAGTTCAAGGAATGGCTGGACAGCATGCTCAGTCCTATGGCCTGATTTTTGATGGTCCTGTGTAGAGCTGGGAGTTGGACTCGATGACCTTTGTGGGTTTCTCCCAACCTGTGGATATTCTATGGCTCTGTGACTCTCTGATTTGAGGTGATGGAGAGCCAGCGTGCAGGACACTGTAAAAACTGAGGGATGGTGAGAGGGGTGTGTCCTTGCTGAATTCTTGTTTCTTACCAAGTGGGATTTACTATGTTCCCTACCTTCACCATTCTTCTAAGAGTTTATTTTTGGCCCAAAGGTGCTGTTCTCCCAGTCAGTACCTTCATAGCCATGTCTGTCAGTCATGTCACTCCCTCCCCTCTGCTCAGAGGATGGGCCTCTGCCAAGGACATCCTGTTGTCCCCATTGGCATTCTGCTGAGAAGTTCCCCGGTGGTGCCTGCTGGTGGCATAGGTTTCTGGTTAAGGCCACATCTGGAGTACTGTGTCCAGTTCTGAGCTCTGCAATTCAAGAAAGACAGTGGACTGCTGGAGTGAGCCCAGTGGAGGGGCACAAAGATGATAGGAGTCCTGGAGCATCAACCTTGTGAGGACAGGCTGAGAGAGCTGGGGCTGTTCAGCCTGGGGAAAAGAAGGGTGAAGGGGGATCTTATCGGTGCCTGTAAATATCTAATGGGCAGGATTCAAATGGTTGGGGCCAGGATCTTTTTGATCAGAACAAGGGGCAATGGGTACAAACTGGGATGCAGGAAGTCCTATACAAACATGAGGAATAACTTCTTCACAGTGAGGGTGACGGAGCACTGGAACCTAGAACCAAGAGCAGACATCTTTACAGATCAGATTAAAAAGAGTCCAATTTCCTTCCTTTCTCAAGGTGTAGCCTTTTTGATCCTTTGCCTACTTGCCTGAAGACTGGCAGGAAAATTAAAAAAAAAAAAAAAAAGAACTAGAATTGTTTTATGGAAGGGTAAATACATGTCTGTAATGAGAACCAGTCCAACACACAGAGCCCTTATCTAGGATACAGCTCTAAAAATAGTGCTGTAGGGTTTCGGGAGTATTCATTCTCAAAAGGTCTCGGTGACTTCACCACCCTGCTTGCTTGGGTTTACATTTACGAGTGGTGTCATCTGTGAGTGCCTTTCCAGCACACTTGGCTTCACTTCCCAAAACTCAGCTGAGTTCTCACTGCCAAGTGCTTCATTACCAGCAACACCAAATCTACGGGGCAGATTCTGCCACCTGGGACCTGGCTCAGTGCTGTCATGCTGGGGAGCTCGTGCGGGTGCTGATGAGAAAAGATGTTCCTGTAAATGGGATGAAGTTAGCAATTAAACTTCCAGTGACTGAGACATAACAATGGAGTTCTGAATGTCTGCAGCTGCTTTCCACCATTGGGTCGAGTGGGACAAATAAAAGGGAAAGGCAAAAGAGAATTTCACTTGAATCACAGAAAATCTGTGGTCAGGTTTACTTTTCTGCAATGCCAGGCTTCCTGGCAGATGGGAAAATGCAGCAAGTACATCAGATAAGTACAGCTGCCAATGTTGCTTGCATTACATAGTGGTGTTTACACAGGATTGGGGTGTCAATCTAGGGATATGGCTGCTGTTCTTGGTCCCTACAAGTGTACAGCCACCTTTCCTGTTCTGTGATCCTCTCCAGAGGTGTTCAGTTGTATGACTACTAAACAATGAAGAACCCAGAGCCTTTTCCACCCCTCAGCACTGTAAGCTACATTCACTTATGAACGCAGAGACCTGTGGGTGTTGTTAATTTTTATATTTACATGTACTACGTACTTATTAATGTTTATTTACATGATAACATGCTGCTAACACCCACAGCTTTCTGCATTCATAAATTCTGCTCTACATCGTTCCTGCGGGTCTCTCACCTTTCTCTCTTTTCAAGCTGTAATTCCTTCAAGCTCTTTCTGTGCTGGAAGCAGCATCCTTTAAACTGTTCCCTCTTTCCATGGCCAAAAAGAAAAGAAACAGAAAAGAAATGGCCTTTCACCTACTTATTTTTTCCACCGTGGAGCAATTGTAGTGGTGCAGTTGGAGGGATAGGTCAGAAGATCACGCAATCAGGTGCTGTGATAGGAAGAGTTGTTCATGAAGCTGCAGACAGAACAGCAAGGTCCCACCTGTAGTCATTGGGCAGCTGAGATGACCTGTCTTTCAGCAGCCTATCTCACTATAGGCATCCTTGCCGTGTGTTCATAGAATCAGAGAATCACAGAATGACAGAACCATAGAATGGCTTGGGTTGGAAGAGACCTTAAAGATCACCTGGTTCCAAACCCCTGCCATGAGCTGCTTGCCTCCCATCAGATGAGGCTGCCCTGGACCCATCCAACCTGATCTTGAGTGCCTCTGGGAATAGGAAACCCACAGCTTCTTTGGGCAGCTGTGCCAGGGCTTTACACCACCCTCTGATTTTTTCCCCCAAATCGAACCTAATTTTCCCCTCTTTCAGTTTATAAGCCATTCCCTTTCTTTTGTCTTTATTAGACCACGTAAAAAATCACTCACTTTCCTGCTTATAAGCTCTCTTCAAGTGAAAGAAAGTTGCAAAGAGGCCTCCCTGGAGCCTTCTCTCTCCATGCCAAGGGACCCCTGTGGAGTGAAGCCTCCAAAGATAGAGGCAAAACCTGCTCCCATGGTGCGGGGCAATGGTGAACTAGTCAGTCCCACACACAGCACAGTACTTCCTTCCTTATTACTTAATACTCCATTTGTACTTAATGATGTGTTGTATTTTATACGCTGTTTTACTTTATGACTGTTCTGGGTGGATTAATCTGTCATTAATGCATCATGGTTTAAAGGCTTTTCTTTTTCCCCTGTTAAACAGTTTAATAGGCTCAGGGAGGCACTCCCGGCTGTGTGTTCTGTGCTCTGCGTGCGCGCAGCCGGGGTGCGGCTGAGCACCCTGCACGCACCCAGCGGGTGCCCTGCGGCCCCAGAACACCTCCTGGTCCCACACATCCCTGCTGGGGTCATGGTGGGACCTGAGGCTCAGCCTTGGTGTGTGCAGAGGCATCAGCACTCCAAACACTCTGTGACAAAGCCAGGCTCCGGAGGTGGCTCTAGAGGTGGTGTCAACCTGTATAGGCTAATGAATAAACAAATATACATTGAAACAAATATGTTTATAGCCTGTGGTAAAGAAAGCAAGTGAATTATCAAGTTGTATACGGCTGCAGAATTAGCAGTAAGTGGTAGGATTGCAACCTGCTGATTGTGTTTGCCTTTTACCTCCAGCCATCTGTGTGTGATGATAGAACATATGTTTGCAACAAATACAGAAGGGGAAAAAAAAAATCCACAGTTGTCTGATTTGCACAATAAGGGGTTTATATAATAGAAACACTATGATTATTTAATGTATTATGAGGCCAGCTTTGCCGCTGGTATTTTCAGAGGATTACAGGGCTGGAGGAACCTCAGAAGATCACCCAATCCATTCTCCTTTCATTGCTTTTGTCCAAAAGAACTATTTGCCGGTGCTGACAACATGCACATGTAAAAGCCTATTTTCTTATCCACCTAAATGAATAAGAACATAATTGAAAAGCTTACGACAATAAATGTGCTTTTACATTCACCTTAAATACATGCGTACATAGAGGAGGGTGAAGCTTGCCATCTGCCAAGGGATAATTCATAAATCTGCATACATGAGCGTCCACAAAACTGCTGACACATGCAGAACAGGAGCTGCATGAGCTCATTCCAAGACAAGCATTTCCTTTTGGTGAGTGCACAGCTCCCAACGGTGTGATGGGAATTGGGCGCGGGCCTGCAAGCGATACCACACAGAACCTGATCCTAATCTCCACGGCACTGGAAGGGCCCTGCTCCTGCAGATGTGTGAGTAGGAAACAGAATTCCCCAACGACAAAATCCCTGAACTTCCAGCACTGGGCTACAGCCCAAGTTGTTCACTTGACCTTGGACACCCACAGTTGTACAACTGCTGCACTTCTGGCTGCAAGGCCAAGTGGGAATCTGCTGTAAAGCAGATAGCAAGTGGGAAAAGGTGGAAAGAAGGTAATGCAAGATGTTCATTCAGAAGTTCGCTTTGGGTATGCCACTAGAATGTGTTTGCTGTGGCTCTTCTGTATGATCAGCTGTGATGGAAGTTGATTCTTTCTTGCAGGTGACTGTCCAGGAAGAAAGGCTTCAAATCTCTCTGCTAGTCATGAAGGTAAGAATCCAAAGATCCAAGGAACCCAATTCAAACCAGAAAATTCAGAACTGTGCAAAAGTATATAGGTCTTCAGCTCAAGGTCAAAGTCAAGGTGAGCTGAGTGCTCTTCTGCACTAGGTCCATGGCTGGTGGTTGTACAAATACTTGGACAGGAGGGATATCAATGAAAGCATGGAAAGGGCAAGGAAGAAGGATGCTACTGCTAGGGGTAGCTTTGCTTGTAGGGAAGATGAACGGGGATGGGGCAGTTGTAACACGAAGGACACTGGGCATGGCATAGCAGGGTGACAGAATGTCCCCAAAGGACAAGGAGATCTATCTTTTGTAGGGAGAAGCAAGAGGAGAGTGGAAAGACTCAAACAAAAGGAGTTCAGGAACAACTTTTGAGGGCTGTCACAAGCAGTCTCTTTCCAGGCTTGTGTTTTCTCTCTCCTCTTTACCACTTCCTATGCAATGACCTCTCTTCCTAATGCAGGCTGCCTGTTTCAGAGACTGGAGTGATTTTGCCCTCACTTGACCATGTAAATGTGTCAAGATTTGGTAACATCGTGGCTTTCTTCATAATCTAACTCAGATTAGCTGAGCTATACTTGCTTTTAAAAAGCAAGGTGTGAAGATGGCTAAAAAAGACTGTTAAAAAGGCTAGGAAACTGAAACCATACCGTAAGTGGCCATGGACCAATAATGTTGAGACTCATTTCACCTGCTGCCATAGTGAGCCTGGGAGGCAGGCAGTATCTGCAGGGCCAAAAAGGGATTTGATGACCTCACAGTGATGCGTCCCAGAATGGATGTTAGAATGACTGGATGGGGCTGCAGGCCTGAATAGGGATATGAATCACAGAATGTGACCACAGTCACATCCTTTCTTGAAACAGCATCTTCTTCTGCTGTCCTTGGGCAGTGCTTGGGTGGACCAGTGGCCTGACACCTCAGGTCCTTTTACATGTCCTTGTTCCTCAGCCCCCTTCTGTCAGCTTGTGCTTAGTGTCAGATCTGTGTGTGCATGGGACGGAGACACAACACAAAGCAGAGCCCACCCTAATGGATTCCATGAGACCTTTGCAGTCTTCACTGCTCTAAAAGGCCAGAGTCAAGTGCGAGCATCCTGTGCTGCAGAACACAAACCTCACATTCAGCTCCAGCTCTCCACCAATGTAATAACAGTGTTCTCTAAACATCTCTTTCTGAAATAACTCCACCTGTGTATCCACCTCTACAATCTGGGCACTTTGAATTCAGTGGAGTTTTGATTTCTCAGGACTTGCAAGAGGTGTCTGTTAATCATTCTTTTCTTCTCTGTTTTGTTGTTGTTGTTGTTCCTGCTGCTGCTGTTGGTCATTTGCTTTCTATAAGAAACACAGAAGAAAAGATGTAGTTCAAGTTATTATTTTGCCAAGTACCACAACTAAGTATATTCTGTTGATCATCCTTGTCATTATTTTTATTACGGCAGTATTTCATTTGGATAGTAAAATATCATAGAAACATCATTGCTACTTCTATTCAAAATGATATATCAATAATAATAGCCTCTTACAAGTTTGATTTTTCCATCTGTGAACGTCAGAAGCTCTTTAAAAAGGTCAGTATCATTATCCTCATTTTATTGTTGGAGGGAAAAAAACCAACACAAAGGCCAAGCTGTTCCCTCTCACTTTAAGCATTTAGAATCCTTCTGACGTCAGTGAAGACAGTGAGAAAGGTATTTGAGGCAGATCTGAATCGTATTTTGGAAGAGTCATGTCCTCTTGGTGACTCCCACAGAGGATGTCCATCCATCCAGGAGATTCCAGGTGCCTTATTGTGGATTCAGTTAGATGTGAATGAAGGATTGCTACCCCTTCATCGACAGAGCACAGATTACAGCCTCACCTCTTGATTCCACACTGTTCTGCTGTTCCCATCTTTTACTTTCCAGAATAATGATGACAGCCCATTTCCACCATTAGCAGTGCTGCCAGGCTAGCATGGTTCTATGCATAGACAAGATTTAATGCTCGGTTTGGGGCAGAGCAAATTTTTCTTGCCTGTGCATGATGTCATAGAAGATAAATCATAGAAACAAAAGTGTATTCATTGTACTCCTCAGCTCTGCTTTCCTGCACATCCAAACTGTATGTTTTACCTCCTCTGAGAAACCTGCTCTTCCAGGTCCCACAGCTGCACTGAATTTGTCTGTGACCTGGGTTGTGCCATCTGGGACATAAGGTGGAAATAGAGCATTATTAACATGTTCCCTTCACAGATCCACAGCATCCTGGGCCACAAAAAGAAATTCAGGCAGTTGACAACCTGCTCTGCTTCCTGAAGAAGTGGAAACATCCTTGAACTCATCTTCTCTCATCTGAAAATAGTGCAGACATCACCAGAGTTTGCCCTGTTGCCTTATTGCTCTTTGTCTTTCATGGTGGCAGCACTGTTGGCAGTGACTTCATCCACAGTACAAGCCAGCCTATTGTGATGACCTTCCCCAGCTACTTCTTGTCCATAGTTCCTTCCCACAGACTCATGACAGTTCATGACACTTCTTCCAGGATACACTATCCCAAGTATCTTTTAAATACTGTGACTGTCACATAGGTAATACTTAAGAAACGTGATGTTTAAAATAGAGGCAATAATGGAGTTATTCATCCAGTTCTTAGAATCATAGGATGGTTTGGGTTGGAAGGGACCTCTAAGATCATCCAGTTCCAACCCCCTGCTATTGGCAGGGACATCTCCCACCAGACCAGGCTGCTCACAGCCCCATCCAGCCTGGCCTTGAATGCTTCCTGGGAAGGAGCATTTGCAACCCCACTGGACAGACTCTTCCAGTGTCTCACTACCCTTGCAGTAAATAATTTGTTCCTAATATCTAGTCTAAATCTGCCCTCTTTCAGTTAATAACCATTTACTCTCATCTTGTCACTACATACCTTCTAAAAAGTTCCTCCCCAGCTTTCCTGTAGGTCCCCTTCAGGTCCTGGAAGGCCACTATAAGGTTTCCTCAGAGCCGTCTCTTCTCCATGCTGAAAAGCCCATCTCTCTCAGCCTGTCCTCATAGGTGAGGTGCTCCAGCCTTCTACTCATTATTGTGTCCCTCCTCTGGACGTGCTCTAACAACTCCATATTCTCCTTTTGTTGGGGACTCCAGAACTGGACGCAGTACTCAAGGTGGAGTCTCCCAAGAGCAGAGTAGAGGGGCAGAATCACCTCCCTCAACCTGCTGGTCAAAATTCTCTTGATGCAACCCAGGATACAGTTGGCGGCCTGGGCTGAAAGCACACATTGCAAGCTCGTGTTGAACCTTTCATCAATCAACACTGCCAAATCCTTCTCTTCAGGGCTGCTCTCAAGCCATTTTCTGCCCAACCTGTATCTGTACTTGAGATTGCCCCAACCCAGGTGCAGGATCTTGGCCTTGCTGAACTTCATGAGGTTGTCATAGACCCACCTCTCAAACCTGTCCAGGTCCCTTTGCATATCATTTCTTCTCTCTAGTATGTCAACTGTACTACTTAGCTTGGTGTTGTCTGCAAACTTGCTGAGAGTGCATTTGATCCCACTGTCCATGTTGCCTACAGAGATGTTGAATAACACCAGTTCCAACAGTGATCCCTCAGGAATGCCACTCATCGCTGGTCTCCACTTGGGCACTGAGCTGTAGACTGCAACTCTCTAAGTGCAGCCATCCATCCAATCCCTTATTCACTGAATGGTCTATCCATCAGATCCATTTTTCTCCAATTTAGAGACCAGGATGTCATGCAGAACAGTGTCAAATGCTTTTCACAAGTCTAGGTAGATGACGTCAGTGATTCTTCCTTCATCCACTGATGCTGTAACTTCATCATAAAAGGCCACCAAGTTTGGCAGGCATGACTTGCCCTTGGTAAAGCCACGTTGGTTAATATCAATCACCTCATCTTTATTTTCCATATGCCTTAGTAGGGCCTTCAGTTGAACATGATAGTTATATGCCAGTCAGTCTCACTGGAAAGGTGATGGAACAGCTTGTGCTGGATGCCATCTCCAGACAATTGGAAGAAAAGGAGGTTATCAGGAGTAGTCAGCATGGGTTCACCAAGGGGAGGTCATGCTCAACCAACCTGGTAGCCTTCAATGACGTTGTGGATGGATGGGGGGAGAACGGTGGATGTAGTCTACCTTGATTTCAGAAAGGCATTTGATACTTTCTCCCATGACATCCATATTACAAAGCTGAAGAAGTGTGGGATGGATGAGTGGACAGTGAGGTGGGTTGAGAACTGGCTGACTGGCAGAGCGCAGGGAGTCATCATTTGTGGTGCAGAGTCTGGTTGGAAACCTGTAACTAACAGTGTTTCCCAGGGGTCGGTGCTGGATCTGGTCTTGTTCAACACCTTCATCAATGACCTTGATGAGGGCCTAGTGGCCACCTGCAGCAAGTTTGCTCCTGATACAAAGTTGGGAGGATTGGCTGACATGCCTGAAGGCTGTGCTGCCATTCAGCGAGACCTGGACAGGCTGGAGAGCTGGGCAGTAAGAAACTGGATGAGGTTTAACAAAAGTAAGTAGAGTCTTGCACATAATAATTGCATGCACCAGTACAGGTTGAGGGATGACCTGCTGGAGAGGAGATCTGCAGAGAAGGACCTGGGTGTCCTGATGGACAACAGGTTGACCATAAGCAAGCAGTGTGCCCTCATGGCCAAAGAGGCCAACGGCATACTGGGGTGCATTAAAAAGAGCATGGGCAGCAGGTCAAGAGAGGTGATCCTTCCCCTCTACTCTGCCCTGGTAAGGCCTCATCTGGAGTACTGCGTCCAGTTCTGGGTTCCTCAGTACAAAAAAGACAGGGATCTCTTGGAAAGAATCCAGCAGAGGGCCACAAAGATGGTGAAGGGCCTGGAGCATCTCCCCTATGAGGAGAGACTTAGGGAACTGGGTCTGATTAGCCTTGAGAAAAGAAGACTGAGAGGAGACCTGGTCCAGGTCTATAAATATCTGAGGTGTGGGGGGCAAAATGGGGAGGCCGGACTCTTTTCAGTAGTGTGTGGAGACAGGCCATGGGGAAATGGCCAGACACTGGAGCATAGGAAGTTCAGCACAGATGTGCTCAGAACTTCTTTACAGTGAGGGTGACGGAGCACTGGAACAGGCTGCCCAGGGAGGTGGTGGAGTCTCCTCTGGAGATATTCAAGACCTGCCTGGACGCCTACCTGTGTGACGTGGTGTAGGGAACCTGGTATGGCAGAGGGGTTGGACTCGATGATCTCTGGAGGTCCCTTCCAATCCCTACGTATTCTGTGATTCTGTGATTATACTAATATATACTAATATCAAGGTTAATATAAATGTAAATGTAGGCACATTTAAAAAAAAAAAAAAAAAAAAAAAAAAGGAGTCTCACTACCTACCTGTGTATGCTTTGTATGTATACATGCAGAATGGCACCCAACCTACTGAAATGCCCCCCACATTAGGGCTTAGGCTACGAAACCCACTTATACCACAGCCAGCAATCCTGCTCCGGTCTTGTAGTTATTGCCAATAAATTACTCTCCTTATGCTGAGTCCTTTTTGCCTGTGATGGTAACTGGTGAGCCATATCCTTGGCCTTACCACTTGCTTTCATACTATTTTCTCCCATGTCCTTATGAGGAGGAGGAGTGAGGGAGGCATCAGGGAGCTGAGCTACCTACCAGAGTGAAACCTCCCCAGCTGTGCAAGCAGGCGAGAGAGCAAGGAAGGTAGGAATGAGAAAGCTTCTCCCTCAGGCTGAGAAATATCTCACTATCCTGTTCTGTAGGTGTGCCCTGCAGTCACCAGGCTCTGAAGTTGAAAGAATAACTGAAGATAAATCCAAGGCTTTGTCGTATGACAGAAATCATTATGACAAGTGCCACTGTCACACACAGAAGGACTCAAGGAAACAACAGCAGCTAGATAACAGCCAGTACAGTTTAACAGGGCAAGCAAAGCTGCTTACACTGTAATCCTCTCTACTGCTTGCTTCAATAGTGTGGTACTCATAGGTTAAAACTCAGTGTATTTTTCTTGGGTTTCATCCTACGGTTGAGGCTGCATTCAAAGCATTCATTAGAACAGCCTGCAGTGAAGACCACTGCCATCACTGTACATGTGGGTCCCTTCCAGATGCAGGCAGCTCTGCCACACTGACCAAAAGGTTAGCAGAATGTGCTTCATTTTTATTGTGGTTTGGTTATTTTTTCTGTCCACTTTTGTATGAAAGAGTCCCTGCGTGTGCAAAGTTAAGTGGCTGATAGCAGCACCGTTCCCATTCTGTTGGAACCAGCTGAAGAGTAAGGTGCAGAGTTACATGGGTAAGAGCAGAGGAATCAAGGTCTTCATTCCTCAAAGGCCCAAAAACGACTTCAGTCTCGCAGCATGCTTCTGCTCCCCATGATAACAGCACTGTGACAACATTGATAGCAACGGGCCACGTCGTACATGCTGCAAAGCTCTGAATGCAATGAAAACAAGGGGCAGATGCAACCTACCCACGTAAGGACAAGGTCACCTGCTTACACTTAGCAGAAGAAAACACATCAAGAGTTTGGCTAACAGCAGAGCACAATTACAGCCAAGCGCTGGCATCAGATCGCATACTGCTGCAAAGCCAACAGCACTGATCTGCTGTTGTCCTTAGTTATAAGTAATTCATACCTGAGCACCTCGGGTGGTTCAGGTCTGCCTGTGCCCCAGGACTTGACTGCTTGGGAAACGCAGCCAATGCTCTCTTTCTACCACCCTCTTTCCTTTTCATTTTAGGCTTTGATGGCTTTCGTGAAGGGGATTTTTCTTTTTGCCTTTATCCAACGGACTTCGTGCTGGGAACAGAATTTCCCCAGCCCTCCATTTTGAATAAAATCTCTTTTTTTGATGATAGTCAGTTCCTGCTGGATCTCCCAGGTGACTTCATACCCAAGATGAACAACGCTTTCAGCGCTGCACACGCTATCTGCTGTATATACTAACCACCCTTGAAAAACACTCCAACCACCAGCTCATTAACAGAGATGTTACAAAACCTCTGTGAGTCATTTCTGGACTTTGCTTTATTTTTTTAAGCACAACGTCACCCAAAGCTCACACTCTCTAAGCCAGGCAGCAGACTGGTGGGACAAAACTGCATCCCTGCAGCTTGAATACCTGCTGTCCTGGTGTGGAGCATCAGCAACTTTGTCCCTCACAGTGGGCTCTGAGTCACTGCCTCCAGTCTAGAGGCTGCTCCAAGCCTACAGCTGATAAGCAGAGCAATAGGCATAGCCTGTGCTCTGTACCTACTACTTCTGCGGGGGCTGGATGCTGATCAGGGCTGAGCCCAGGGCAAAGGCTCTACCAGCTCACTAAGAGTCCCTGGAGGCTGTACCACCCTAAAGACACCTGAGTCATAATCCCTTGTCCTCCTCCTTCCTCCTGGGAGTGGCAGCAATTTGCTATTGGCAGAAACCTGCAGGAACAGACTTCTAACCCCACCGCACGGCCAAGGGACGAGTCTCCACCCTGCTGTCCACCTACACCACCTGTGTCAGGAGGTTGGGAGCAAGAAAGGCTCCTGCTGGCTCCTCCATGCCTGGGCCCCGGGTCTGGGTAGTAGCTCTGAGTAGTCAGAGGTGGATTTTCCTGGGCTGGTTTTATTTTTAGGTTTTTGGCAGGAATTGTTTCTTGGGGAAGCACGCATTCTCGCTCTCCATCCCTCATGCAAATGTATTGCCAGGCTCAGGCTCTCTCTGGAGGTTGATCTTAGGATGCTGGGTCTTCTTGTCTGGCTGTTTGTCTTGTCTGTTTTAAAGAGTATCTCCATGAAGGAGGTAATACATGGTTCTCAGTGATTTTATATCTGTAGCTAAATGCAGCTCCTGTAGAGCTTCCCTTCTGTTTAGAAAAGCGGGCCTTCTCCTGCACTCATCTAGCCCGCTGATTTAATAACTAGCATTGAAGGTAATGAATAACCATTCATCATCTCGGAATCACCATGCTGTCAAATAATGGAGAAGCAAGTGTCTATCCCAAATTCTGCATTTCCCTCCCCTCTGGACTACTGGAGTGTGTGCATTAGTTCATTCAGGGATATATATTCCCGGTCTCCCCATTTAACCTACTTATCTTAAACTATCTTATCCTATTAGCCCCAGAATTTCGAAAAAGATCCTACCCAAGGAGACAAGATCATGCTTGCGAAATTTTTGTATGTATTGGTTTAGTTTTGGCAAAGTAAGGAGGTAGTTAAAATGAGACTTATAATGGAAAGCTAGCTGCTAGCGTCTCTCCATAATACATGTCTACCTTGCAGGAGAGTTGTGAGGATTAATTAATTTGTGTTTGTTAAGCACTCTGAGATCCTAAGATCAAAGGTTCTATAGAAATGCAAATTGTTATTATAATGATAACTTTTTAATATGAGCTCATATGTTTTGCCTTAGAGGCACAGTCTCACCCTAAGTTGCGTAGTTATACACGTAAATCTTCAGACATTATGATGAAAACGTACCTCTGAGGCCCTGATCCTTCCTTCTGCTCTAATGCTTCATGCACGGAGCTCCCTTTCACTTCAGACAGGTCCCGTGCATGGGACAACTGCAACACTGAGTTGCAAACCATTGTGAGCCTTCAGGCTTCGCACTGAGATAAATAAGTTCTGTCCTCACTCCATAAAGCTGCTGCTGCCAGGAGTTACATCCATCTTGCTAAACAAAAGGACTGAGCAAATCACCTCACTGTGAGTTCTGAGGGCTCAGCTTCAAACCTCCCCAGCCTGCAATGGCATCCATCTGTCTCACCACCTACACCTGAAGGACAGAGCAGGGCCGGGCTGCTGGGCATCGTGTGGCACTTTCCATCACAACAGCTCTTCCCTCAGGTTAAAACAATCCCGAATTAAACTGCAATCATCATCTAAAATATGAGGCTTTCAATGGGAAGATGTTGCTTCATGACCATCTGCAGTTAATGACATTGGGAGAGATGTAAAATGTCTTTGTGGTGTATTTGCAGAATACCCCTGCAAATGAGTCTGAAGATGGACTAAAGGTAAGGAGCCAACATACCATCTCCTCAATGTCATCTGCCACTTGACATGTAGCCTCACAGTGCTGTGACAAAGCCTCTCCAGAAGTGAAAGGTCTGACCAGATTCTGCATTATTCCCTTCCCCTGATGTGGAAACCTTCAGAAGTTCTCATAGCCTGTGAAATTCCTGGCTACTGCATCTACCTCCTGTTGTTATAGAACACTTCCAGAGTTTATAATCTAAATTGTTCCCTTGCCTCTCTTTTTGGTGTATTATCCCGTATATCCTCTTCTGCTCTGCATGTTATCACATTCCTCCTGTGAGCAATGAGCTCCGTATTCTGGGGCTGTGCTGCAGAACTGGCCGTGCCCCTTGACTGGCTGCTACAAGCATCTGGCTGGGTACACCAAGTCAACCTGTCACCTCCATGGTTTGCTCTCTCTTGTGTTATACACAGCAAATACTGGAGCTGGGGCTCATGGCCTGGTCCTCTGGTTGGGGCTGAGCTCATAAATAGGTTGACAGAGGTACTGCAGTTCTGTCCAGTGATGCATGTGAGCACTGGCTTTTATTTTTCATTGCTTTTTGACCTCCAATCTGCAAATGCTGACACTGCAGGCGCCTCCAACACAAAACATTTGCTATCATGTCAGAGTTATGTGCTTCATGTGTCTGTGGGTGACTCCTTTGGACACACACAAGTAGCAGACAGCTGCAGGTGTGCTCTCCCTTGTCCTGTCCTAGCATGGCAGCCAGGTGAGAAGGGGAGCACCAGGGAAGGGAGCACCAGGATGATGGGCTCAGCCTCCTTACAACACATGCTTTTCCAGTGCCCTCTTCTGGAAAGCATCTTTGGCCCACGCAGCTGCTTTGCATGAGGCGGATGGAGCCATATAGGGAGCTCTGGGGGCACCGGGGTCCACTCCTGGGTCTACATTGGCCACATCCTGACCTGACCAGGACACCACGACCTGGACGTCCCTCCTGCCCCTGCTGCCCACAGCCCTGATGTGAGGGAGGCTGAGGTGGGTCCACCCCACGACAGTGGCTGAGGAAGAAGGTCCTGACTGTGAGAGTGGGTGTGGGTGGCAGGTCCCACCACGAGGGCAGCTGAGAGCAGACCCACCACGAGGGTGGCTGCAGAAGATGGGTCCCCACAAGAGCGGAGGTGGTAATCCCAACCATGAGGGTGGCCGAGGGCAGCAGGTCCTCAAACAGCTGCCCTCTCTGCCTGGGGATACAGATAGGCAGACGTGGTTGCAACGCTATTTGCTTTGCTGTGATGCAGAAAAAGTTCCCCAGCCTACGTTGAATCGCTCGCGTCCCGTGTGAGCCCGCGCCCGAGCGGCGGCTGGGCTACGCAGAGACCCGACGCGCTCAGCGCACCCGCGGTGGGCGGGGCGGAGCGGTACGGGTGGTGGGCGGGGCCTCGGCGCGCGTGCTCTCCGCTGACGTCACAATAGCGCTGGCCGCGGTCCCTGCCCGGTCCCAGCCGATCGCGGCTGGTTTGAGCTGGTGCGTCTCCATGGCGACGCCGGCTGCCCTATAAATAGGAGCGCCGCGGCGGTGGCGAAGCTTTGTCAGCCGCGGCGCCCGCTCCGCCCGCTGTCCCGTGCGGCCGCTCCGCCGCTCCCCTCCGGCGGCAGGGCGCCTCCCGGCCCGCTCCGCAACGCCCGGCTCCGAGGAAGGCCGGGGCCAGGGCAACCGGAGGGCTCTGACAGCGGCTGCCCGAGGTGAGGAGAGGGGAACGGGGGCGGAAGCCGGCCGACGTGGAGCCACGTGGCTGCGGGGCCGCTGCCAACGGGCCGGGCGGGGAGCCGGCTACCGCCGGCGGGCACGGGGCCTCCCTCCGCCTCCTTCCTCCCGGGGAATGCCCGGCTCGGGGCCGCGTTGGCGGCGTGGCGCGGGCAGGTGCGTGGCGGGCCCCGGGGCCTGCGCGGGGCTGGATGGGACGCGGGGGGAACTCGGCCGTGCCGGGCGCTGCGGGAGCGAACGTTCTGGAGGGCGGGCTGCTGGGTTTGAACTTGGTTAGATGTTAGTCTACGTCGGAACCCTAAGCTGGTCCGCCGGATAAGTGAGAAGCGATCAAATAATGCGAAGTAGTTCCTGATAACGGCAGTTGGGCTGACGTGTGGTTCTCGAAGGTGAGAGGTTTGTAATCGCTTCTCAGAGTGAAGCGGCTGAAGCGTAACGGCGTGTTCCGTGTGTGGGGTAGGTGACTGTTGGTCTGAGAGCATAGCTAACTAAAAGCGAAGCTGTAAAATGCAACGTGCTTTTGTGAGCAGCGAGCAGTGGTGGAGCTGAAGGTTACTGGGGAACTTAGAGCTGAGAGAATCTTGGCTGTAATCTGTATGACTAGATAAAGTGGGGAGAAGTGCTGAGGGAAGGCCCAGGGCTGGATGGGGTTACATGAAACCGTATCTTCCCTATGACTCACTCCCAACCTTGCGGAGCTGAGGTCTTTAAAAAGCAGCACACAGATGTGCTTCGGCTCAGTTGGAACGGGCTGCCTTTCTCTGTTTGGTTCCCTGCTTAGAGTGACCTGTGTGTAACTCACCCCGCACTCGGGTTTTGGGTGACAGAGGAATGTAGTTTTGCAGCTTCGTTCTGGTTCTCAAGGGCAGCCTTTTAGTTGACTCCTTGTTAGCTTTGGAGATCAGCTGCGGACTTGTGTGAAGTAAAGTTATGAAGTGTTAATTGGAATTACTCACAAGGCTCCATGTATGTTTGCGGCCCACAATCAGGAGCTGTGCTGGTGTGTATCTGCCACCCCTGACAGCTCAGGTTTTCTTCTTCTGTAGCTGCTAATAGAGCAGGGAAGCCCACTAATAGAGCCAGATATTGCTTTGAATGACTGAGAGTAGTTACTGCTCAGAGGTAAGCAGTGGGCTCTGGTGATGTCAAAAATAACGTGTGTGTTTTCTCCCATACCATAGTGCTTAAGAAAAGTGGTAATTACATTGAAACCAGGATTAGCTGTAACAGTAACTCCAGCGTGGAGGCAAAGAGGATGCAAACTTCATGGACTTAACTAGTAACTGCTATTACTAGTTTTGATAGATTCTGTGCATCATTCACTTGCTGAACGGAGGATAGTTTGCCTTCAATCTGATAAGGCTACTTCATAGAGATTCTTGTTGGTTCTGTTTAAACCTAATGTGCCACCTGTTTAATTCAGGTTGTCAGTAACCACTATAGGAATCACAGCTATCAATTCTCTGACCACCGTGTAAAGACTGCATGGATTTGAAACAGTGAATATGAACTGTATGACTTCAAATGAAATAACATTTGTTTGTGGGGTTTTTTTTATATCAACAGCTTACATTCAAGTCCTTCCACATAAACTTGGAATGTCAGGAATCATGGGTAGCTTCAGCAAAGAAGAACTTGAATTCACCTTCCTCGATGAGGGCTTTACTGCCAAGGATATCCTTGACCAAAAAATAAATGAAGTGTCATCTTCTGTAAGTATGACAAGAGAAATGACTTCATTTCATGACACTGCATGTTTTTATATTGGGGGAACAAGTTGCCTCTGTGGATCTTCTGCAAGGCAACCCCCTCCTCAAATGCTGACCAAACTTCTTCTGTTATCCGTGGTTTGTAACTTCAGCGTGTGTGTTTGCTCTAGGATGATAAAGATGCCTTCTATGTTGCTGACCTCGGGGATATTGTAAAGAAGCACGTGAGATGGCATAAAGCCCTTCCTCGAGTAACACCCTTCTACGCTGTCAAATGTAATGACAGTGAAGCTGTAGTGAAGACTCTTGCTGTCCTTGGTGCGGGATTTGATTGTGCCAGTAAGGTAAAACCTCGCCTGTGTTCTGATATGTGGTGCTTGGTACATGCTCTGTGTTTGTGTACAGTGAAGCATAAGCACGCACTGTCACTTCTGTTCTCGTTAATTTGATTGTTGATCTGGAAATAATAACATCCTTATAATGCAACCTGCTCTCTCTAGACGGAAATCCAGCTGGTTCAGAGCGTTGGTGTACCTCCTGAGCGAATAATCTATGCAAATCCCTGCAAACAACTATCTCAAATCAAACATGCTGCTAGCAGTGGTGTACAGATGATGACATTTGATAGTGAAGTAGAACTAATGAAAATTGCAAGGGCCCATCCAAAAGCCAAGTAAGTTATCCTGGCTGTTTCATAATTCTTGCTTGAGTTCTCAAGTTACTGAAGCACTTGCAGTTAGTTGCAACTTGTTCTTTTTGAAGATGTGATGTGAAATTGTGAGATAATAAAGACTACTTCAGCTGCTGAAATCTGAGCCTGTGTACTGGTGCATTAGGAGGAGGGAGGCAGATAGGAGAGCTTGTATGTTTAGGGTTGATATTCTAAAATCGTATCTTCCTGACGATGTCTTATTCTAGAACTTGGTTTCTCCCCTATTTCCAGGTTAGTGTTGCGTATCACAACAGATGACTCCAAAGCAGTTTGCCGTCTCAGTGTTAAATTTGGAGCTACTCTTAAGACAAGCAGACTGCTTCTGGAGCGTGCAAAAGAGCTGGACCTCGCCATTGTTGGAGTTAGGTGCGTTCCATTTCAAAACACAACCATGCGTAATAAGATTTAAGTGATGAAGCTGACAATAGATATGCCTTTGTGTATTGTAGCTTATCAAAGACTAACTAATATGTTGTTCTTTCTAGTTTCCATGTTGGAAGTGGATGTACAGACCCAGAGACCTTTGTTCAGGCTATTTCCGATGCCCGCTGTGTGTTCGATATGGGAGTAAGTAGTATAATTCTGTTTAATCTGGAACTCCTGTTTAGCTGTTATGGCTAAAACCAAATCAATTGTGGAACTGTTACAGGCCTAAAAACTGAGGTCACTCATTTCATGTTAGTGTTTTTGAGGTTCTTGGTGGCTTACTTTTAGCAGTTCTGCAATCAAATCAGTGGCTCAAACTGAGATGACTATTACAAGAACCCAGCTCTGTTCTCAGATCTTAATAGTATGATTTACTGATACGTTTTTAGCTAAAATGACACACTGAAGACTTTCCTTAACACTGTTCCACTTAATTTTCACTTCAGGCTGAACTTGGCTTCAATATGTATCTGCTTGACATTGGTGGTGGCTTCCCCGGCTCTGAAGACGTCAAGCTTAAATTTGAAGAGGTATAGCTTTGCAATGAACTTCCCTGGGTTGTGGTGTCTTTCCGAATGTTGAACTGTGTTAAAATCTAGCTCTTCTCTTGGCATGAAGACACACGTGAGAGAATGTCTGGTCAGAAATGGAACTTAGAAGAAAAGAGGGAGGCTGTATTTGGAAAACTAGACTATCTCGCAAGATAGAGCTAAATGAATCGCATAAACATGCAGAGATACCAAACTTGTAAAGCAAGTTTTAAGTGCAGACTTGATTCTCACTGGCATAAACTTCTTCCAGTTAATTATCTACTTCAGGTGTTCTGAATTGATGCTGCTCCCATATAAGATGAGAAAACCCTGAACCCATACAGTCTTTCTGAGTGGTTTTGGGCACTGGTATAGCAAACCAGATGAGTAAGTGAACTGGCTTACAACTAGTGTGTTATGACTGTATGGGTTTTTGTTCCATCACTTCTCCAGGCTGCTTTCATAGAAATACCTACTTTCAGAAGGGAAGGTGGCTTAGTGTTAAGAGGACTTAAAGAGGTGTTGTCAGAACACCTGCCAGTCTAAAGTGATGTTAAATAGTGTTACGTGTTTATACAAGGAGGCATCAAATAAGTCCCACAGAGTGAACTGTCTGCTTGTAACGTGGGCTAATGTTGCCTCACTTGTTATGCCTGTTAAGCTGACTTCCCAGTGTTGTACTGGCCTTATATGAAATATCAAGTGTAAATGATGTGAGTGGGCTCATGGCATGAGGCAGCTTTATCACTGATAACTTGGCAGCTGTGAAGGCAGCAGTTTCCAAGATGATGACAAAGATTTCTGTAGTCTTTAAATCCCGTGAGGTGACTTCTCTAAGATGCAGTAAACTGGAGGTTGTTGCGTTATTATCAGAACGAGAAGCAGACCAGGAATTGAAGAGTGTTGACACATGGAACGTTAATGCGGTTTTAATGAGTCTTTAATGAAGGGTGACTTCACTGAGACTTAGGTGACCAAACAGCTCATGTTTAGGTTTTTAAGCTGCAAGTGTCTGCTTTTATTGTCTTCCACTTGGAAAATATAATAAAGACAAATGATACAGTAATCCACTTGTGTATTCTCATCTGTGTGATTGAATAGTGTGTTACTGTGAGCATGGAAGTCTTGACTTCATCCTAGATTAAAAAGAGTATCTGAGTAGCTGCTGAACTAGTAATATTTGCAACTGGTGTTATTTCCTAGATCACAAACGTAATCAACCCAGCACTGGATAAATACTTTCCTTTGGATTCTGAAGTAACTATTATTGCGGAGCCAGGAAGATATTATGTTGCATCAGCATTCACGCTGGCAGTCAATATCATTGCAAAAAAAGTTGTATTAAAGGAGCAAACAGGTTCTGATGGTATGTAAATGTGGACTTGGTCTTCTCCCTAGCCTAACTGTCTGCTTCTTTCCAAGCACTCTTACTGGTGTCTCTGCTTCTTCCAGATGAAGATGATGTGAATGACAAAACACTCATGTATTATGTGAATGATGGCGTCTACGGATCGTTCAATTGCATCTTGTATGATCATGCACATGTGAAACCAGTTCTGCAAAAGGTACAGCAGCTCACAAGTATTGCACGTTGGTAGTTTGGCTGTAGACAAATCCCTCCTCATAGAATACTGTCTCTTGCGTTCACTGCTCCTTCTGCATAGCCAGAATCTGACATTAAACTTTAAGAGCTGTGCAGTGGAACTTAACTCAGAGCCAAGGGTGCAGAAGAACCCACAATCAGTTCTCCCCCTCTTAGAGAAGAGGCGGTGTGCTGTGCGTACATCAATCATGGTGTAACTTCTGGAAGCTGTTTTGGTTGTCAAACTAATTAGACTCTTCTCTTCAGCGGCCTAAGCCAGATGACAGCTGCTACTCCTGCAGCATATGGGGACCAACGTGTGATGGCCTCGATCGAATTGTTGAGCGTTGTAACATGCCAGAGCTGCAAGTTGGTGACTGGATCCTGTTTGAAAACATGGGTGCCTATACTGTTGCAGCAGCTTCTACTTTCAATGGGTTCCAGAGGCCAACAATACATTATGTGATGTCAAGACCAGCATGGTTAGTAACTTAAATATGGTAATAACTTGATTCATCAAGTGCTTTTATTAGAGAAACTAGTGAATAGCTTTTCAGTTGTGACTGTTCTGTATCACTGTCATGGCTGAGGTGCTGTATTGTCTGGAAAGCCGTATTTTATGTGAAAAGCAACACCTCCGGTAGTCTTTGCATGTTTCTAGAACAATCATAACACTACCAATTACTTTCTGCTCTGATGTATTTATCTCTGGAAGTGCTTTTGAAGAGAGAATGCTAGGAATCCTTCCATTAACCTGGGTTTCTAGCTTGCCTTTCAGTCTTGCATGATGTAGGGTAGTTACAGATTCCTTGCAGTTAGCTTCTCTGACCAGTGATCAATCACTGTTTTGATATTATGCTGTTCAGCAAATGGATGGCCTACTACATCCTGAGTGTAAGGGACAGGAGTGCAAAGGAACAGTTCTTAGCTGTGCAGCTTCACAGTATGTTCTGTTTGAGGACTGTGGGCATAAATTGAGCTGTGGACTATTGCTTACTGCAGGCTGTTGGATCTCCACAGGAAGCCTTAAAATAGATGAGGAAAGCAAGGTTACTGAAGTACCAGAACACTGCAAAACCGCACCTTTAAACAGTAGTTAGAAGTAATCTGGATGCGCTTTTTTTTCTGCAAAGCAGGTTAATGGACTTTTATGGAAGTGGGTTCTTACGTAAAAGGTCCTTATCTCTACTGAAGTTTGCTTATTAAAGTGGTAGAATGTATCTGGGCAGCAGTGTTGGTGTGTTTGTTTAGGATCAGGTGGTTCTGGCATTTACTGTAAACTCTGAAATCTGGTGGAGTTCTGGCTGTAAAGGCGGAAGCGTCCTGCATTCTTTCATTAGCCTTGCCTTCCTATAAGCAAGCTTTGCACTGTTGTCTGGCTTTTCCCTCCCCCACCTTCAGTAGCACCTTCATTCAAGTGAAGCATTGCTGTGTCACATGAAACCTTAGGCTTCCCGTTAGGCTCCAGATCTGTGTGAAACTAAAAGTGGCTCTGCAGAATTAACTAACTTCTTCACTGTAGGCTTCTGTTAAAACTGGAGTCTTAGAGCTGAGGCATATTGTCCAAAGCTCCAGTTCTTTTCACCCCTTCTTAGTGTTCTTTCTTTGGCAGGAAAATTCAGCTAGCATATGCTAACCCTTACCTGAGGGGGATCTAGTTAGTGAGGTTACGCTACGTGTCTTTTCAGCACAGGCAAAAGCTGTGTTGATATGTGCTCTCCATGTTTAAGTGTGCAGCTGTATTTATAGCTCTGACTGCAGTATGTGTGATGGGTTACCTATGTCTGAGTGCGTATCCTGCGAGCAGCCACGTGGTAAACACAACTTTTCTTTGCATGCAGTGTAAGATAAGTAGTCAAGAACTCATTAACTGGAGTTCTTCTGTACTGAGCTTGTTTGGGTACAGTGTCTGAGGATAAAGGGAGTTCTATGCCAACTTCCTTACCTTCCTGCTGTTCACCTCACTTGAAATTCAAGGTATCTGAGAATGTGATGGCATGGGAAAGGGAGAGTGAATTTCATTCTGGAATGATCTCTAAGTCATGAAACCTGTGTGGCATGTGGAATAAAAATGTAGGCCCCTGATACATGTATATCTGCAGATACAGATCCTACTTGGAAACAGTGAAGCAGCTTAATATTGGCTTTTACACTCAAGTCAGCAGCTGATGTGCTTTGGTATTTAGTTCTAGCAATGATGTATGGATTGCAAAGCATTGATTGAATGTTCTGGTTGCTATGTAGTGCTATTTCATCTATCTTTCTCGGGTGTTGTAGTGAAATACTCTTTTAACTGTTGCTGTTTTTCTTTCCAGGCAACTAATGCAGCAGATAAAGGAGCAGGAGTTCCTAGCTGAAGTGGAGGAGCAGGATGTTGCTAGTCTGCCCCTCTCCTGTGCCTGTGAAAGCGGAATTGAGTATCCGGCGACTTGTGCTTCAGCTAGTATTAATGTATAAATAAATACTTAGAAACTAACTGCAAGTTTAGTCATTGAATTCTAGGGCATTTGGGGGACCATTAACTTAATTCTTGCTAGAATTTTTAAGTGTTTTTTTTTTAAAGTTTAGGTTTGGCATAAACACGACAAAAATGACTAGGAGATGGGTCACATTTATCTGTGTTCCTATGGAAACTATTTGAATATTGTTTTATATGGATTTTTATTCACTTTTCATGTATGCTACTAAAGACTGACCCTGGCCTGTCAAACAAGTATTTGTAGCTTGTGGATGGCAGAATGGGCTAAGCTTAGTGTTCTGTGACCTACCTGTTTTAAAATAAAAGTATATTGAAATAACTGGTCCTGTGCTGGTTAATATGTGGCAAATTCACCTGTCCTTGGAGAGCTGTTAGGAACTACATGAACCATTTCTCCAACCTTTACCAGTAAGCAACTTGTCTGGGCTTGTGGCTAGAAAAGGTTCTGACAGCTGGAGTAGTTAAGCTCCCATGGTGTAGCAGTTAAGCTCCCATGGGGTTGCATGTCTTTCTACATAGCTAATGTTGCACTATTCAAGCCGAATGTGCATGTTGTGTTGTAGTTTACAACTCCAGTAAGCTGCTGAGAGTATCTGGTTGTTAATGAAAGCATAGCACAGGCTCTGTGGCTGCCTTTGATAAGTTGCAGAAAGTACCTATGAAGGGTTTAAAGGAGAAAAGAGGCTGAAGCTAATGTGGCTGACTATGGAGGTAGTATCTGACCCATATTAAGAGTGGTGTTAGAAATGGTGAGATGTAAGACATAGAATCAATCATAGAAAGGCCTGGGTTGGTAAAAACCACAGTGATCATCCAGTTTCAACCCCCTGCTATGTGCAGGGTTGCCAAGCACAAGACCAGGCTGCCCAGAGCCACATCCAGCCTGGCCTTGAATGCCTCCAGGGATGGGGCATCCACAACATCCTTGGGCAACCTGTTCCAGTGCGTCACCACCCTCTGAGTGAAAAACGTCCTCTTAATATCTAACCTAAACCTCCCCTGTTGCAGTTTAAAACCATTCCCCCTTGTCCTGCCACTGTCAATCCATGTAAGCATTGTCCTGTCACTGTCAATTCATGTAAACAGTTGTTTCCCCCTCCTGCTTATATGTTCCCTTCAAGTACTGGGATGCTACAATGAGGTCTCTCCAGAGCCTTCTCCAAGCTAAATAAGCCCAGTTCCCTCAACCTTATCTATCTCTCCTCTATAGGAGAGGTGCTCCAGCCCTCTAATCACTTTAGTGGCCTTCCTCTGGGCCTGTTCCCAAGAGCTGCATATCCTTGTGTTGGGGGCTCCAGGCCTGGACGCAGAACTCTAGACAAGACACAGCCTATTATGCATGTGATAACTTTAAAGCTTTCACTTAACCTTATGGAAATACTGAACTGAAGCTTTTATAGTAAATGTAATAACTAAGTAAACCATAGGAGGTATCACAAAGAATGCTTACTGGGATAGAGTATGCTGACCTGGTGCTAATTCCTCTGCTCCCTGACAGGGGAGGCCATTCCCAGCAGGTAGCGTCAGCCCAGTAGGGTATGGGAGCTAATAAGGAAGCTGCCCGAGAGGAATTTGGCAGGCTGCCGCTTAGTTCCTTGATCTGCAGCTAACTCCATTGGTTGTTTCAGCTGTTCCAATGCATTCTGTCTCAAAAGACCATCTGCTTCTCTCAACTGGAGGCCAGGACCATAGCAACGTGCTGAGCATTACGATGGACTTACAAACATTCCCCAGAGGACATACAGCTGGCATCAGCTCTTCTTCACCATCCTTGTTTTTACAGCACCAGCTCTCTCAGCCCACCCTTGCAGGGGAGTTGTTCCACCCCTTGGATCATTTCTGTGACCCACCTCTAGATGCACTTTAACAGACCCATGCTCTCCTTGGAAGCAGCCCAGGATATGGTTGGCTTTCTGGGCCGCAACGGCATCTTGCTGGCTTACATCCAGCTCGCCATCCACCATTACCTCCAGGTCTTTTTTGGTAGGGCTGCACTCAATCCTTGGTAATGGGGGTTGCCTCAACCCAGGTGCGAGACCTTGCATTTGGATTTGTGGAACCTCATGAGGTTCACTTGGGCCCAGTGCTCAGCCTGTCTAGGTCCCACTGGAAGGCATCCCATCCTCGGGCATATCAGCTGCACTTCACAGCATGGTGGCACCTGCAAACTTGCTGAGGGTGCACTTGATCCCACAGTCAGTGACATTAATGAGGATATTAGTGAGCATCAGTCCAGCACTGACCCCCATCCAGGCATATTGACCACCACTCCCTGGGTACATTCCTGCAGCCAGTTCCTTGTCTATCCAACTGTCCACCCATCAGATCTACGTCATCTCTCCAATGTAGAGAGTAGGATATGTTGTGAGGGACCATGTCAGAGGCCTTACTGAAGTTCAGATAGATGACATAATTGGCTCTTTCCTTGTCCACTGATATAATTACATCACCACAAAAGGCCACCAGGTTGGCCAGGCAACCTATGAGGGCATGATCACCCCATTCCTCTCTGAGTGGTGAAGTCACCTGGGGTGTGAAACAAGTCTGGACTCCTTCCATAGACCCACCTATGACTGTTAAGAAGGAAAAGGGCATCAATAATTGCGGTTGTAATTATATTTAATTTTCTCTTGAAATAAGCACCGATTGGTACCAGAAGAGCAACTCGCCGTACAGGAACATCTCGGGTGTATCCGGACGCTGCTGTATTTGCACTCTGAAGGCAGTGGGTGTCTCCCTGGCTCTTCTTTGGCTTCAATACCCGCATTACAAATATCTTCCATTCACATTCCTCCTTAGCTACCTAAATCACTGCGTTTGACTCTACTGCAAATGAACTGAGACGCGGAGGATTGGGGGCGGGGGGAGGGGAGAGGGGCTGCAGGGGGATGGCTGCAGGGCAGGGGGTGGCTGCAGTGCAAGGGGATGGCTGCTGGGCAGGGGGATGGCTGCAGGGGGCAGCAGCCGCTCGCAGTCCCAGCGCTGAGGCGCCTTTGGCTGCCCTCTGCTTGCATCGCTGAGCTCGTCTCTGAGACGCCCTCCCGATGGTTTCTGCCACGTGAACACTTGGGTTGGTGGATCCGTGTGTCTGAGGCCCAAAGCTTGGCTGCTCCCGGTACCACAGGGATGACCATAGAGATGGGCTGTTTATGTCTCAAGGTTGTAGGGATTGTAGGACTGTAGGGGGTATATATGAAAGACGGGGCGGGACCTTTGTTAGGAAGGGTAGTGATAAGGAGGAATGGCTTTACGTTAACAGGGGAGATTTAAAATAGAAGTTAGGAGGAAATTCTTTACTCAAAGGGTGGTGAGGCCTTGGCACAGCTGCCCAGAGAGCTGTGGGTGCCCCATCCCCACAGGTGCTCAAGGCTGGGTTGGGTGGGCCCTGGGCAGCCTGAGCTGGTGAGTGGGCTGTGAGGTCCCTTCCAGCCCAAACCCTTCTGTGATCCTATAACATTCCCATTGCCCAGTCACAGCACTGAGAAACCCTCCCACAGCACTTTGCCCCAGACAGATCCGTACCAAAAGTAACCCCTATCTCATTGTGTCTCCTTCTGCCCCTTTTCAGCTGGTTTATGGCTGCAAAGCCTGCTAACAGATTTACGAGGCATCACTCCCATTTGTAACAACAGCCCATTCTGCCTTTGCCCAGATGTATCCCTTTTATCCCAGGATCTGCAATGTCTGCATTCTGCTGTAGTTCCTACGTTTTGTTTTCAGGTTCAGACCCCAGGCTGGCTGCTGTGACATTCCTGTGCTTCCCTGCAGTCATTTAAAAAATACAATAATCTGGGATCCTGTTTGCCAAGGGCTGCTAGAAGCATGAGGTTACACTCTCATCTTTCTGCTCTTTTAGCACACTCCAGTGAATCCCTTCAGGTTCCAGCAGTTTGCTGCTGTTCCCTTTAATGAGCAGCTGTAAACCTTTCCTGTGGCATTTTGAGACGGCACTGATGTGCAGATGTTCTCTGCCGCGCATGGTGCAGCACAATAGGCAACGGGCATAAACTGGAGCACAGGAAGGTTCCCTCTGGGCACCGGGAGCATTTCTGTGCAGTGTGGGTGACAGAGCACAGGTTCCCCAAAGCTGTTGGGGTCTCCTCCTTGGAGCTCTCCAAATGCCCCTGGATGTGGTGCCAGGGGTCCTTCTAACCTGCTCTATGATTGCTCTGTCCATCTGCAGCCCTCTCGATTCCTCAGCAGAGCACAGAACACCTCAGGTAGGTAAATCCAAAAAGATCGTGGCAGGGGAGCAGCGCTCTGTTGGACTGCTCATCCCTGCAGGGACAATGGCAGCGGGACTGCTGTCTGCTGATGGCACCGCAGAGAGGTGGCTCTGAGGTCAGCCCGTGTCCCTCAGCAGCAGCAGAGCTGCCTGCTCAAAAACATCAATAATTCAGAAGGGAAGCAACAGAGGAATAACTGTAGCCGCACAACACTGACATCTGAATTGGCTGAATTTATTTTATTTTCTCCAAGGGAAGAGTTCACGGTGTTTGTGTTTTGTTTCTGGTTATTAATGGCACACGAATGCAGCTGTGCTACGCTCACCTTTCCCTGAGGAGCGAGATGCCAGCACTGCAACTGCTGCCAGCTCCTGTGGGAAGCCGTGAGTTACCCTGAGAGGGGACCAGGGAAGTGCTGGAAAGCAGGAAGAGGAAGAGGGGGACTGTAAGGGTTCTGCTGTCTTCTGGGATGCAAACCCATCCCAGGGGATGGGACAGAACAGGGATGAGCCAGATCCCAAAGAACCATCGGAACGCATCTGGAACATCCATGCAGGATGCCTAGTACAAAAGGGAATGGCCTGGAGTTACACCAGGGGAGGTTCAGGCTGGATATTAGGGAGCATTTCTTCTCAGAAAGAGTGGTGAGGCAGCGGCACAGGCTGCACAGGGAGGTGGTGGAGTCACAGTCCCTGGAGGTATTTAAGGCAAGGGTAGATATGGCACTGAGAGACAAGGGGTTGGACTAGGTGATCTGGCATGGCAGGCCCCAGCCCATCGCAGCCCCTGCTCCCCCAGCTGCTGCTGAGCTGCAACCAGGCAGGCACTAACCTTATTTAGAAGGCAATGACACAACGTGGAATTAGTGTAACAGGAGCTGCAATTCATACAGAGAAGTCTGAGCTGATGGAGTAATTAGCCGGAGCTTTCAGAGTGCTGGATATCTCCACGATAAAAGAATAATTACACAGCTTAATACAGCCAGGTAAAAATGGACCTGTGGTTTTTGTGGGGTTTTTTGTTCCAAACTCCGCTTTTACCAAGTTAGGTGATTTTTCATTATACAGGTAATTTGCAAAAACACTCACTTAAATCACTGGAAAAGCTGAAGTTTCCCACTAAGCCCTTGGACACCATTTAAGAAGCAGAATTCAGAGCCCCCCGCAGCCGGCACTGTCCTGAGGCTGATGAGCTGCATGGCTCCATCTACCCACTGTGTCCACTGGGCTTGTTCAGCATAGGAAAGAGAAGGCTCCTGGGTGCGTGCATTGTAGCCTTAAAGGGAGCTTGTAAACAAGATGGAGACCAACGTTATGCATGGTATGATAGTGACAGGACAGTGAGAAATGGTTTTAAACTAAAAGGGGAATTAAGTTGGATGTTAGGAGGAAACTCTACTTAGGGGTGGTGAGGTGCAAAGTGAAGCTTGGAGAGGTATCAAAGCTGGGACTGGAACATGTTTTGGGTTCTGGTGAGAACAATTGGGGTTCTGTCAAACAGCAGCTGAAACTTGCTACTCACCGAAGGCAGAAGCAGAAACCAGAAGAGGAGGGATGGCAGGAAAGTACGAAAGAAGGACCACTTACAGAAGTAATATAATGATGGGAGAAGACTTGATGCATGTCTGAAAGCTACACCAAGCTCACTCTTCCATCCTTAGTATATAAGAAAAGGGACATCGTGCAGTGCTTGAATAAAAATATGCCTGGCTCATGTTAAGACCCCACAAAGCAGCCAGGATCCAAGTACTTGGTCCTCTTGGAAGCACCATGTTCCTGTGTTTTCCCAATACTTTTGTGTTGGTTTTTTTTCCCCTTGGATTACCCAGGAAAAGCAGACTCCTGGCTGGCTTCACTTTTGTAGAATCATAGAGTCATTGAGGTTGGAAAAGACCTTGAAGATCATCAGGTCCAACCCAGCCCATCCCCACCAAGCCCACTGACTGCATCCCTCAGTGCCACATCTCCATGGTTCTTGAGCACCTCCAGGGTCGGTGACTCCACCACCTCCCCGTGCAGCCTGTGCCACTGCCTCAGCACTCCTTCTGAGAAGAAACGTTTCCTCATATCCAGCCTGAACCATTAGTATCGTGTTGCAGTCGAACACAATGTTGGTTTAATGGCTCAAACTGGAATTTCTAGGGAAAAACATAATGAATGTGTCGCTCCACTCAGCAGCACTGGCATAAGCCTGAGTGTTACCTGCCAGCACATTTCCACTTGGATACTCAACCACACGACTTGGGTGAAAAGAAGACAGGGACGGACAAGAAAAGTAGTCTTTTATTTCAATGAGTATTTCTTGGCATTAGGCAGATATTAAATAACACTGGAATGCACGAGACTATTAACGTTATCGACAGCAAGGGGAGAGGCGCAGCGAGGTGGAGGACAGCGGTGCGACTCACGTCACCTCAGGTCACTCGAAGCCACTGGACGCAGCGACCACCATAATGTAGGACTCCACTGAGAAATAGAAAAGGAGGATTTGCTCCTTTCGGGTCTCCCGTTAATACAGTAACGCCAGAACGACTGACAGTAAAAATGAACAAATATTTGCATTCGGGAATTAAACAGAGTGAAATACCCACAAACTGCTACTCATGCATTTTTTTTCTTTTGGAACAGCAATTTGCTAATGCATAAATACCACCAAAAAAAAAAAAAGAAACAAAAACAAAAAAAACATAAAAACAAAACCAAAAAAACCAATCATCTCCAAGATTGGAATAAATCACGGACAACTAGAAGAAACAAAGCCGGAGTCTATTTTATGCCTTAAATAGATGACCTAAATATTTAAAATTTTACTTCACCATATATATATAATTTATATATATATATATATTAAAAGAAAGGAAAGACCATTAGATAAGTGCAAGCAATTTTCCTCAAAAAAGAAAATTGGAACCATGCCCAGGAAAGCTGCTTTTTTTTGTGTGTTTTTTTATTTTTTATTTTTTTACTGTTTTTTTTAAAATTTTTTTGTTAGTTTTTATTTTTTTAATTTGAACTTTCTACTCTGTTCAGTCCACGTTGTTTTTTTTTTCTCACGTAGTCACTTCTGAAGCGCAATAAGTTACCTGCCACCTGCTATGTTGGGCCAAAGTCCTACCTAGCGTCCTCCCAAGCCCGTGGGGCACCCCCTTCCCCGCAGCTGAAGTGAAGGGGACACCCCAGCGGAGGTTCAGCTCCTTGCATCTGCATGTAAACACCTTTCAGTTACCCTTAACGCGTGCAGAGTGAATCAAAACATTACGGGAAAGCAGAAATGGAGCTGCCGAAGGAGAGCTGCACTGGTGTTAGTGAGGGGCGAGGGCTGTTTCACTCGGACACACACAATCTGGCAATGGTATCTTATCCACTAACTGTTGAGGAATGATTGAGAAGGCATCCATTTGCGAGCAAAGCTTGAAAGACAAGCCGAGATTCTCCTTGCAAACTGTCCGCTCTGATCAGAATTGGCTCGCGCTGCTGGGGTCGCACTGTAACAACCGCACGATGGAGGGATCGCTCTTGGCACCTTTGATGAACTCCTCCAGGGACAGCTTGCCTTCAAAGGAGGAAATGTGAAACAGAAAAGAAGTCATTCATCGCTGCTGCTTGCTGCAGCTTAATAAAAGCCCTCTGCACACAAGCAATGCGCATATATCTAATCTATTGCAAATGCATCTAGGGGAATTTAGCGCGATGCACGGCAGCCAAATCCCGCTCAAGCCCTTAAGCCTGGATGCATCTTTCTTCTGCAAAACAATCCCACCAAAAAAAAAAGTCATTTCTTATTTCAAAAGGCACTGCCACAAAAAACATCACACCAACCATTCTAGTGTCATCAGCTGTTTGCACAGAGCTGAGCCACACAAATAACACAAACACGGGGCTCGGTACCTGACTATGTGTGTGCTTTGAATATGATGCTCCTATTGCTATGATGTTTTCACCCTGACGTCCCAAATCTCTGCTTTGCACAGCTGGGGGTGAGCAGCGCAGCCCGGCTGTCCCTGTAGTCCTTCGCCTCCCTCCCACTCCCACAGGGCTCTTCCATTTGAGACACTGAGGCATGACCCATTAATGAAGTACACCCATTTCATGGCCCAAGCTGCTCACAAGCACTGTGCTTCTGGCTGCTTCCCAGTGCCACCACAGGCCATGAGGCACAGATGCATGGTGCTGGTGTCACCAGCTGGGAGCACAGGCTCCCTGCAGTCTTTTAAAGTGTAGCTGAGGGAGCTGGGATTCTTTAGTCTGGAGAAGAGGAGGCTCAGGGGAGACCTCACTGCACTCTACAGCTTCCTGAAGGGAGGCTGTTGAGGAGGGGCTTGGCCTCTTCTCCCAAGCAACAAAAAGGACCTGAGGAAATGGCCGCAAGTTGTACCAGAGGAGGTTTAGATTGGACATAAGAAGGAACTTTTTCTCTGAGAGTGGTCAGGCACTGGAATGGCTGCCCAGGGAGGTGGTGGAGTCACCATCCCTGGCAGTGTTCAAGAGGAGTCTGAATGAGGAGCTACGAGATCTGGTTTAGTGGCTTGTGGCAGCAATGGTGATGGGAGGATGGTTGGACTAGATGGTCTTGTAGGTCTTTTCCAACCTATGGCTGATTTTATGATTCTGTGATCCTATGCTCTCAGCCTATTGCAGGAATGGGGAAAGATCCCTGTTTGGGTACAGCACCCAAACCAGGTGAAGCAACACAAGAGCTGAAGAAGCTGTGGCAAACTTCCATCTTAGCTTCAGGCTAACATCACCAAAAAAAGCATTTTCTGAATTTTCTGTTGGTCTGAAAAAGAGCACTCGTGACTACTGGGAAGTTTATAAGCATCCCCCTTTCCTTGCAATACTTTAAAGCAAAGTGCAAAGGAGAAGCTGCTAGCAATGTTCTTGCTGAAGTCAAGGGTTAAACACAGCAGAACTGGACATGTGTCCTGGGGCTGTGGCAGCAGACACCAAAACCCGGCCACAAAATGCCCTGAAAGAAAAAATAGCCTTTCTAAACATAAAGCCACATTGTTATAGGTCTCCTCAATACGGAAGCTAAACCCTCGCTCCCACCAAGCATCTCCCTTGGGCAGGAGGAAGGGGATCGTACCGTCATTGTTTGTGTCCATCTGTCTGAAGATCTTGTCTGTTCGCTTCTCTGGAGTGGATTCGTCTTCTGGCATTTTCATTACTGATGAAACCATTTTGTAGATTGCCTGCGTATCAAAAAAAAAAATAAAAAAAAGATATAGGAAAAACACGACCCGAGCTGCAAAGCTTCAGGATTGAGAAAACTAATTTAAGCCTGCAGCAATAAAAAGGCAGCTGACCCCGTCAGGCAGCTGCAGGACTTTTATAAAGCAAAACAAATAGGAATTTCTGACTGCAGCCTTTTTCTTTTTTTATTGTTCTTTCCTGTCTTCATTTGCACTTCAAAGCAGCGCCCACACGGCTGGGTGAGGTTAAGAGAAAACCAGGGTTTAGATGAATGTACAAGGAGGACTGAGCCAGGATACAGGAGTAAAGTGCCAGTGTGAGAATCTGCCTTCTGCAAGGGGCTGGGGGAGGATGCTGCTCATCCGCATTCATTTTCAGACTTATACAAAGGCGCATAAAGGTGGGACCTCTTTGCTCAGTTGAAACACACCGGAGACACCAACACACAAAGCAAGTGCTGGTTTGGATGCAGTTAGGGGCTGAACCACAGGGTCACAGTGGTTGAGTGGGCAGGGCTTCTGGGTCCATCTGTTTCGACCCCTGCTCATTCAGGGATGCCCAGAGCAAAGAGCCCAGCACTGTGGCTCTGTGATGGGACTCGGTAGGTCAGGTGGGTGGTTGGACTCGATGGTCTTGAAACCAGGTCATCTGATGGTTCCATTCTAAGTCTGGGTGGCTTCTCAGTCAATCAAGGAGGGAGACTCCACCACCTCTCTGGGCAACCAGCTTCAGCGCTTGGCCACCCACACAGCAAGAAGTGCTCCCTGGTGTTTAGAGGTACCTCTCATGTCCATCCATCAGGGTGGATGCTACTGACCTGGGACCCAGCCTTCAGGGGACAAGAACATGACACAGTCTTCTAATTTTGAGCTCACCTTGACTCCAATTTGAAGTTTCAGTGCCCAAGGTATTGAACTTGAGGTCAATCAGGAGAGTAAAATTAGCATTTAGGTCTTTCTAAACCCCATCAAAACCCCACTGAAGAATCTCTAGGGAGACTTTGGCCACAACCACATTGCACAGAGCTGCATTCATCTCTTGGGACTTTTGCTCATTTGCATCTCAGAGGTTCCACCATGACCCCAAGCCACCCCTTGAGAATATGGTGGGTCCCAGCACCACAGACCATCTCCAGGCTCACCTGCACTATTTCCAGCATTTCACCGCGGCTGATGTACCCGTTGCCATCCAGGTCGTACATGCTGAAGGCCCACTTGAGCTTCTGCTCGAGCTTGCCCCGCGAGGTGACGCTCAGCGCGATGATGAATTCCCTGAAGTCAATGGTCCCATCGCCGTTGGTGTCGAAGGTGCGGAACACGTGTTCGGCAAACTTCGATGCGTCGCCGTAAGGGAAAAAATTGGCGTAGATTTTCTTAAACTCCTCCACAGTCAAATGGCCCGTTGGGCAATCTTTTAGGAAGCCCTTGTACCACTCCTGCAGCTCATGGTCCGTGAACTCGGTGTTCTCGCGCAGGTCCTGCAGCACTTCAGGGCGCAGTTTGCTGTTCTGCTTCCCCATCTTTGCCCAGAGCCTGGCTCAGCTGCTGCCAATGAGAGAGCACCTGTGTTATCTCTGTGATACACTACCACTCCCCTTAGAACAGTTTGCAGTGCCCAGGTCCAATTCTTGAACCCCACCCCTCCAAAATCACTGATCCATTGCAATGACTGAGCAGGAATGGGTAGGGACAGCAATGGGATTGAAGGAGCCCAAACAGAGGGTGGTGAGACCCTGGCACAACTGCCTAGAGAGCTGTGAGTGCCCCATCCCTGCAGGGTTGGGTGGGCCCTGGGCAGCCTGAGCTGGTGGGGTCAGCCAGCCCATGACAGGGGTTGGGTCGGTAGGCTGTGAGGTCCCATCCAACTCAGTCACTTATTCTGTAAGCTCAATATTCCCCACCATTCCTTACCCTAACCACCTTTTGTTCTGTCAGAAAGTGTAACGATGCACAGTAACCAAAGCAGTGTGCCATTGCTCTGCTTTGCATCCCCGTCATGCTTATCCAGAGCCAAAAGAGCAAGCGCTGAGCAGCAAGGCATGCAGATACCAACACTGCAAAATGTACCAGGGCTGAGCGGTTCCCAGGGGTAAACATCCCAGGCATGCATAAGAACCTACAAAAATGTTATAGGTCAGCAAAACAAAAAAGGGGGGCTGTGCAACAGAGAGCTTTTCAACAGCTGAATTTAACCTCATTTTATTTGCATTCCACTTATTTTGTGTGTTGCCTCAGCAATGTACAAAATCCACATCCTGCCCTGTGGCTGGATGTTTGGAGACAGAGCCCAGCTCAAAGCAGCAAGCTCTGCTATCATTGGCACATCTCTTTACCATAAAAGCTGTGTTTCAGCCATGAAGCTCTACTTCTGCCCAGTGCGTGGCAGATTTCTGCAGGTCCCTGCGTGGCTCTGCTTGCTGGAACTTGTTGGCCAGAGGAGGTTTAAAAACATTTAGTGCCATTGTCGTCCTTTTCCCTTACAAAGAGAGGTCCCTCAACAGCAGAAGCTTAGTTGTTGGAGTCAATACTTCCAATAGCAGTAAGATAAGTAAGTACCCATTCTTTGGATGGATGCTCATTTAATCTTAGCCTCATAAGCTTTATACCCCGTCGTCTTTGCATTCAATAAATTACAGACTATTTCAGCTCTTCCTCTTCTTTTGGATCATTTTATGTCAGAAAAGTGAGGTGCAGTGATCTAAGCACAACCCTTTTTGCATATGAGCTTTCTGAAAGGCTCCATAATGCACTCAACCCAAACATAACCCCGCCGTTGTTGTAACCAATTTGTGAAGAATAATTGAACAACCGACGTTAGCATTAATTTATTAAAGCACATCTCAAAGCCACCTTTGCTGTGCGCTGTGTTTCAGGTAGCTTCTCCAAAATGCAATGCCTAAATACCTCATTAATCATGGTAGGAGCCCCCTGGTGCTGGCATCCCACTGATGTTTCATTCGATTGCTTTCAGCAGATCACTTGTTGCTGATTTAGCTGCAAGAGCACTCGGAGGATGGCTGATAATGGATATTGCAGGGAGGGGGCTCAGTGCTGTGAACAGGGCTGGGGGTAGTTGGGATGTTTACATGTTGTTGCTCTTTTAAAGAGCCTGTGCTATCTGAATCCCTTGCCTCAGGGCTGGCTGTACACACTGACATGGTGGGAGATGCTGCTGCTCACACAGGCTGGCTTTTTCTCTGCAATCTCTTTGACCAACAGGTGTAGCTGAGCATCCATCCCCAGCCCTCCAAAGAAAGACAGAATTACACAGCTCCAATCCTGTCAAGAGAGATGTGAGAGGAATACCCCAAGATGGCACATTGATTTCATGGAGCCAAACACAAGGACTGAAACCTTAGAAATTCACTTACAGGGCTCTGGATTCCTCCTATTTGGCACTTTCCTCAGGATTGTATTCCTGATTAACTCAGGAAATGAATCAGTCTGTGGGCACTGAGCATTGATGCACACAGCTGAGAGCTGTTTGGGGTGCAAGCTTGCATCCTGAAGAGTTTGGCTGTGGGGCTTCCCCAGCCCCATCGCCCTGCCAGCCTTCTCAAACCCACCCTGACTGCACCAGCTGCTGTAAATGAGTTAAACAGGGCTGTGGAGACCTGCACAAGGGCCAGAAAATCTGACAGTTCCTCAGGGAGCTCTCTACAGTATTTTCCAACTCAGAGAGGAGAGCTTATTATTGTAAAGGGCAAATATTCCCAATGCAATAAGAAAAGCATAGAAATATTTTGAGCAAATTAGGAAATTAGGTTAATTTGGGTGGGAGCAGATCAGGCAGGGATGCAGCCTGTCATTTGAGACAGGAAAAGCAAACCATGAGTGGATGTTCCTCATCTCCTCCCTTTGCCCTTTGCTTATTTTTTAATGAAAGCAAGGCAGGAGCAGGCAGCCTCATTCTGCCACTGGATGCAAGGCTTAAAAAAGAAAAGTTTGCTTAGTTTACACAGTATTACACAGCAAGGGAAACATGTCAGCACAATGTCTTCGTGTACAAGGTCTTTTTTCCAAGCAGATTGGGTTGCAGGAGGAAAAGCCCACGTCACGTTAATTCAAGGTACTATTGTGATACGTGATTCCAAATAATCTTCTGTGAGTGCAAAGCACAGAAACACTGTGCGGTTCCCAAAGGTCAGAGGGAAGGAAAGGACAGAAAGCAGCACGAGTTCAGCCTGGAGAAGAGGAGGCTCCAGGGAGACCTCGCTGCAGCCTTCCAGTACATGAGCTTATAAACAGGAGGTAGACTGACTTCTTACATGGTCTGATAGTGATAGGACAAAGGGGAATGGCTTTAGGCCAAAGGAGGGGAGATTTAAGTTAGATGTTAGGAGGAGGTTCTTTGCTCAGAGGGTGGTGAGGCCCTGGCACAGCTGCCCACAGAACTGTGGGTGCCCCATCCCTGCAGGTGCTCAGGGCTGGGCTGGATATGCAGTGTGTAGCCTGAGCTGGTGGGGATGAGAGGTCCCTCCAAACCCAACCACTCTGTGATCACGGCTGTGATGGTTTTCAAAGGCTTGTAAGAATCTGAGAAGGAAAAAGAAGCCTTACTTAACAGAGGTGTGCTTAGCAAGACGATGGTAAGCATTGTGGGTTTGGAGGTACGCCAACCAGCTACCTCAAACAAAAATTGAACCGGCATTTGTTTAGATGCTTAATGAGCCACCAAGGGAAAAAGAAAAGAGGAAGATCGCTTGCCACTAACATTTTCATTGACCAACTACAATTGTTATTGCTAGCAATTTCTACTGCTACTCAATATTTTGTTGCTGAAGTCTCGAGCCGAACAGAACCGCATCCTTCTATTTTATTCACCTGTCTCTCTACACAAACCTCTGCAGCAGCACTGCTTGTTTTTACATACCGCCATGTTAATAAAGGACAGAAGACACCACTTAATTCACTTGCAAAAATAGATTTCACCGCACCACAGACCAAATTCTTCTCCAAACACTGCTTCCTTTCCCCTTCGGTGCAGCTACTAATGATAGTAATCTAATTGATTACACCTTTATTTTCCTGTTTGCTGAATGAAATAAATGCCTGAGTTAAAAACCTATAAGCAAACGGAGTGTTTCACGCTATCTTTTTCTTTCTGCACAGGTGTACAAAGCCCTGTAAAACAACAGCTCTGTAAAATAACTGTGTAAGAAGAGCATCCCACCAATATGGTGGTGCTGGAAACCAGCCCGAGCTCTGCACTGGAGGAGAGCATTGCTGAGTCTTTGTGCAGGTGTCTGTGCTAATGTCAGATTTTATTTTCTATAAGCAAGGAGCCAGAAGGTAAGAGATGAGTAGCGTCTGGATAGGGAGCTAGGAGATCTGGTTTAGGGGTTTTCTGTAGGTATGGCAAAGGGAGGACGGTTGGACTAGATGATCTTGTAGGTCCTTTCCAACCTTGTGATTCTATGATTCTGTGATTACTATTTCTTACAGGGAAGCCACAATACCCAGTGCCAGGCTTGGAGGAAAGGGCAGTGCCATACTGGGAGCTACGTGCACAGGTCAGGGACAGCACAACTTTTGTGCCTTGAGGTCACAGCATCAGAACCCCATACTGAATCCGGATTGCAGGGGACGGCTGCAGACACATCCAGGCACACAATGACATTTTTAGGGGGACAAAGAGCAGCTGTGGAACAACCTATTCCCTCCTCTGGCATTTCTGTGCGGCATTCAATACTTGAGCGCAAATAATCTCAGGAGCAAACCGTGCCATCCCCAGACCAGACATCACTTTTCTCATTAACCTCCACCCCGGGGCTCTATCTCAGCAATACCCACATCAAATGTGCTTTCCCGAGCGTTGCAGGGAGGGCAGCCTGGAGCTGCATCTGTCAGCAGGCTGCGCAAGACGGCAAGCGGAAAATCAAATCTAACTGAATTTATTTCTAAGTGATGCCAGTGGTGTCCCAATGGGTGTATTTTCCTCCCTAAATGGGTATGCTGACAGGAAGGAGATGAGCTGGGTCTGAGGCAGGAGGCCCCCAACAGGCATGAAATGAGGAGAGCTGACCTCCCCTTGAGACCACACATGGGGCACAGCCTGGCCCTATCATCTCAGTACCGCATCGGTGAAGGGCACAGCAGGAAAAACAGGAAAACGGCATCTTTTCTGAATGCTTATGTGGATGGTGGACATTCCTGGGGGGGGAGGGGAGAAAAAAAACCCACTCCTGGCACCACCTTAAAGATCTCACTTTCAGGTAGCACTGTCTTTATGAACTTGGTTTCAGTGAAGGGAAAAGAACGCAACCAGTAAGGCTTTACCGTGCCAGGCTGTGGATGGATAAGGTCTTCTGGGTCTGGCTGTGCCAAGGTACTGCTCTCAGCTGACCTCTGAGGGTCCAGGCACTGCCCTCAGCTGCTCTTTTCTCCTTTATCACTCTGGCCACTGAAGAACAAGACCTTTCCGTCAGCGGACCAATTGCACAACATCAATGCAATGATTTATCATTTAGTTTTTTCCCCTATGGAGAAACAGGAAAAAAGTGTTTAAAGGGCGTGGTGGTGACTGAAAGGAGGGGTACGCCGATGGAGGACAAGGTGCTAAGTGAAAGGCTCTGGTGAGACGTGCTCTCCCAGCATGTGCCGACATCACGTTTCAGCACTCATGAAGAAGGCCACTTCCCTTAGCCTTGGAGCCCATGAAGCACACTTTGTTTGTAGGATACTTGTTAAAAAGGGAACCTCCATGGTCAGGGGAGCCAGCTTCAAAGCTGCTGGAAATAGTTGGCGCCACATAAAAATAGGCAATACTTTAAAAGCATTTCAGGCACTCACGTCCTTGTGAATATTTTGCTTTAACTTCTTTACCCCCTATTGCAGAGAAGACAGAACATGGCTTGTCAAGTTCATCTGGAAACATCCCCATCCTCCACAGATTCACAGCTACAACAAAAAACAGCAGCAAACATCCATGGTGCTCCCTGAGGAAGGCCAGCCCCTGTATTTCCACTCTGCAACACCAATTGCACAAGGAGTGGCAAGGCAAGGGCAGACAGACGGGCATTTCTTCTGATTCTCCAGCCCATGCCTCCACTCTTGGGCATTTTGGTATAGCAGTAGTTTGTTTTGGAAAAGGAAAGGAGACCCAGATAAGGAAGACCCTGCCAAACAATAGTGCACTGCCCCGGGCTTTGGAGTGGCTCCAAGTAGGGTGGGGGACTGCAAGGAAGCAGACAAAAGCGTCTGCAGAGTTTGGATAGAGATCAACGTGGAGGAAGTGCTTCCTACATCCTACAGCCCACAGCTTTAAATAGCATTGCTCCAAGGCGCTGCTGAACACCAAAAGGGTTGCCACTGGAAGAAATAGCAGGGTCCCAGCACCACTCTTCCTTGGAGCTCTCCAGAAGCCCCCAGGTGTGGTGCTGGGCACCCTGCTTTGGGTGTCCCCGCTGCAGCAGGGCTGGGCCTGATGGATCCAGAGGTCCCTGCCAACCTCAGCCCCTTTGTGACCTTGTGATTTACCCACTTTAAATGCATGTATTCAGTTGTTACGCTTCTTGCACACCCTATTCTCTATCCTGAGCATCAGCTCTTGCGAAGGAAGCCTCGCTTGTTGTTTTCCAACACACTCAGAGTACTGGAGGAGCACAGTCTGTCTGTAAACCCAACAGAGGAACATTTGTGCTGTGCCTAAGTTGTTTAAATCTACATCTCAGGCATTTGCAGTGGGCTGGATGATTTAATAATGGAAAATGAGGGAGACTAGGAAGGAAACCACAGGTTTGGAAAACAGCAGGCTAGACACATTCAGATGCAACGTGGGGAAAATATATTCCAAATTACACTCAAGAAACAAAACCAAAGACATAGGCAGGTCAGAAAGAGCAGAGCTGCGCACACATGCTCTCTGGTAAGGAATGGCACTACTTTGAAACGGTATTGAACAAACAAACTTGAGCTTCCTGGAGGAAAAAATTAGTTCATGAACGGCTCTGCACAAAGTAATTACCCACTGGCTTGGAACAGACGTCTGTGGTTTCAACCTGCCGAGATAGCCATCGAAACTGCACTTGTTCCAAAACTGAGAGAGATTAAGAGATCAGCTCCTCCCTGCTTTTACAAGGGAGTGAAGGAGCCCAAACTATTTGTCATAGCAATTATCTACCAGGTTCTGGGTTCAATGGACAACAAAATGTGCTCGGTAAATGTACAGCTGTTATAAAGCTGCCAGCTTATCTCTAGTAATTCATATTAAGGCAATACTGTGAGCATTCAGCTGAGAAGCAGCTGTGTTGTGCTGACATTATACAAAGCACAGCAAGGAACAGCCCATGGCAACGCCAATTTCATGGCTGGGGCAAGTGGCATGGAGGTGCCTGAGTGCCAGCGGCTTCCACACGGTGCCAGTGTGTGACCCTGCCATGCAGTGTTCTAATAGTCCTAAGGGTGAGCTGTCCCTATTACAAACATCATAACACTGAGAAGCTCAGAGAGCATCACTCCCACACCACTGCTCCCTGTTGTGCCCTTCCTGACTGGCTCCCCATCCCCCTCCAAACATGTGTTTTCCTTTCTCTGTGCCTCTGGCCACCAGGACCACCCGCACCATCTCTGACAAGGCCTTGCCCCTGCTTGCACAGTGACACTGCATTCCCTTATCTGTGCTGGGAACCGATCCAAGAAGAGGATTTGTCTTTTCCAGGGCTGCTTTGGGTCAATCTGTGTTTGGCTGTACCAAGGCTGCTCCCTGTGGTCCCCATGGAGCATCCTCTCCCCTCCTTACAGATAAGGGTGCATTAATGCAGTGGCACAGAGCTCCCTTGAATCCGGTGCCATTTCTCTGACCTTCACCCCAGGGCTAATCAGCTGTTGAAACCACATTCTGACTTTCTTTTATGTTAATGACAAATGGCAACTCTGGCATCAGATACTCACTCCTGCACTCCAAGTTGCATCTACACCGATAACCAGTGCAGTATAATGGAAGAGATGAGAAGCTCAGTGGAAAAACAACATAAGAAAGAAATGTTCCAGCTTGCTCCTGGAACATCTCCACCAGCACAGCCATCTCCACTGCAGGGCACATGGGGAGTTGTCAGTCTCTGCTCCAAGTGATCAGGAGGGACACATCCGCCACCCACCCCACGCAGGCAGGCAATGGCACTGCATTTGTTTCATTACGAAAACACCCACTCAGGCTTGTACAAAAGCAAACAAACAAACCTAACCACAGCCTTAATGATAGGAGACCACAATTGCGCTCTGTTTGCTGTTGAATTGGATACGTGTACTGGAAAACATTTTCAGCAAGTGCAGCTTCTCACATCCACGTATTTGTACTTTATACATCATCCAGCTGTTGCTTTGGTTTTTCCTTCTGAAGGGAGACTGAGCTCTGGCCCAGCTGAGGGACAGCTGTAACAAGCCAAGAGGCCATCAGGAAGAATGGTTCGCTTAGAAAATAAAAATGGCCCTTTACAAGAGCAGCAAAAGAGACAGAGGTTGTTGGAAATATACCACTAGCAGCCTGTAGTGTGACCAGAGCTGCTGCCACAGCTCAGCAAGTGGTCACATCCTCACACATGCACGGAGCTTGCACTCAGGAAGAGAGAGAAAGCCAAAATGTACCCTCTGTTGCTTCTCCCTGTGGCTGAGTTGTGGGAGTGAAGGCACACACCCTCCCCTTGACTAAAGCAACCACTCTTCACATCCTCTGCAGGGGTACCCTCAGGTCCAACAGTTCACCAAAAGCCCAGCAGCACCACCTGCACATCAGGGTTTGGCCAGGAGCAGCCGAACGCCAACACAGTGGCAACAATGCCTCCTGAACCCTGCTTCAAGAGGCTGTGGACTTCTTTCCTACCATTGCCTCTCAGCTCATCACGTATCATTATGCTCACCTAGAATAACAATATTAGATGGTTGTGTCTTAAACTCAAAGAACACTTATTCCTCTCCAGATACTATAACTTACCTTCATCAAGCAGTGGTGCCAAAACCTGTTCAAGCGCAGTATAAATAGCAGCTACGAATCATCACAACCTGTGGCAAACAGCAAGTACAGATTTTGGCACCTCCTCTTATAGGAATGAGCTAAAGCACAACACGGCAGCCCATGGGGAGGGCTGCTGCATGGGCACAGACCATGATCTCCATGTATGGGACTGAAGCAGGCTGACAGACTGCCCAGAGAGCTGTGGGTGTCCCATCCATGGAGATGCTCAAGGCCAGGTTGGGTGGGCCCTGGGCAGTCTGAGCTGGTGGGGGCCAGCCAGCCCATGGCAGGGGTTGGGAACCCAGTGATTGAGTGATTAAGTTTGATTAAGTTTGCCTCCAGCCAAAGCCATTCTATGACAGGGCGAAGCTGGAGCATACTGTCTAGAAACTCCACTGCCACACTTTATTTAGTTTTATTTAACGAATTCAGAGCGTAAGTGCCAAATTTCAGGCTCAGTCACAACTCTCCCACTAAACAAATTGGCTACTCAGATCATTAGTGCACTTGAGGACAACTGCACATCCTCCTGTTTACACTCTGCTAATCTCTACATTTCTCAGCCTGCTAATAACACCAAAAAAATCCACTTTCGGTTTCTGTCAGGAGAAAGCTCTAAGAATTCAAATGCTACAGGGACTTCTTTTTCAATTAGAAACACTATTCTCGATATACTACTGAGTTTAGGCAGATCTGCAAAATTAAACATGCAACAATATAAACCTGCTGCTCCTGCCTGGAACCGCTCCCTCCTTCCCTACGAAGCAGTGGCTTTACTGGGGAAGTTCTTCATCGAAGCACAGAGGCCAATTGATGCGAAGGGGCTAAAGACACATCAAGGAGAGCAGGGAAGGTAATGCCTAAGTCAGTTATATAAGCAGGGAAGCGTGGGGTGAAGGGACGGGAGGACACTGCGGGACGGACGGCAGCGAGCCTCCAAAAGCTGATAAAGAGCTTTGGCAGGAACCAGCCGCCCCATCACAGCGGGCCCCCAAATGGTGCTGATGCTTTCACTGCGATCTGTTTTCTAACGCTGATTTATTTTTGTTTGCTTAGTTTGCTGCTGAAGTGCCTACGGACAATGATGCTATTAAGCTCTTATTATAGCATGAGATTAGTCTGGGTTTCAGTTTCTGCTGAGCCAGCTCATTTCCTTCTACATTCATATACCGGAACAGATGCTAGAACACAAACGGGCAGTCATCGTAACAGCATAAAAAAAGAAGAGTTTTCATACAGCAGGAGTTAAAATTACTCTTAGCCTGTTCCTCAGGCTAATAAGAGAGCATTAAAGAGACACAGAGCTATTACGTAGCCTTTACTTTAATAACAAAAAGAACAACCCACCCCAAAATATCAGAACAACAACTGAGTAATGAGCAGACTGGTCCGACTGGCTGGATGAAAGACTTCAGAGAAGCCAAACACAAAAATGACTTTTTCCTCCTCCTGTCACACAAGTGCCTCACATGAATGTGGCACTGGCTTTGTGTGTCAGATTGGACTGCAATTAGTCACACAAGTTCAGCTTGAGTTAAAATCACTGGATACCCTGAGAGCGTCCCTATCCTGCAAATCCCAAACAAGGAAAAAGAGATTCAAGTTAAACATAAGGAAAAAGTCTTTTGCAGGAAGGGTGGTGAGGCATCGGAACAGGCTGCCCAGTGATGTGGTTGATGCTCTGTCCCTGGAGGCTTTCAAGGCCACGCTGGATCAGGCCCTGGGCAACCCGATTTAACTGTGGTGTCCCTGTTTACTGCAGGGGAGTTGGACTAAATGGCCCTCAGGGGTCCCATCCAACTCAAAGGATTGTATTAATAACTCACCTCTCATAAAAACCCACCTCAGGACTGCAATTCCAACCTGGTTCAACAGGTGTCCAACCTATCCCAAATGTCCCCAACCAAGCCACCAAGGGACCATCTTTGCCCCATGTGCTGGTGCCCAGACTGGGGCATTCCCAGCATGGGTGGATGCACTCCTGTGAAGCACAGGGCTGGGCAGCGCACATAGACAGACCCTCTTGAACTTTTGAGAAGGAAACAAGATGGAAAGACATCAGGACCATTCATAAAAATGAGATGGTGGATCACCGAACAAAACCACCTCACCCTCTTGCTCAGCAAGAAGTGCTGCAGAAGGCAACAGACACATGGGGATGGCCATAGGAGGCGTATAGCCACAAAGAACCAGCAAGCTGTGAAGTAGAAACGTGCAACTTAAGTATACAGATGATATATAGACCAGTAGAAACCGAGTTATGATGAGAAGTGCTGATAAAGCTTAGAAGGGGTTTCAGAGCAATCTTTCTAAATCACTGGCTCCTGGATTTGAGAGAAGCAAGGCAGAGCAATCCATGGAAAAAACTCATTTAGCTCTCTGGACTGAGAACGTTATCAGGCTCTGCCTGCCCACTGCAAGTCCACAGGAGGCTGCAGTTTGATTTCTGGTTTGTTCTGTGTACCTCTGATCCCTTCGCTGCTGCTCTGCTCCTGACCTGTTTGACCCCAGCACAGCCCAGGAGGATGCCTGCTGTCCTGCTCACTCCTCCAGTCTGTCCCCAGGCTGGCACAGCGGTCCTATGGCTCTATGGCTCGGGCTGCTCCAGCTGCTGCCACTCATCAGGAAGTGCAGGCTTGTGGGGAACCTATTTTTAGATTCTTTTTATTTTAAAGCACAAAGCCAAACGTGCAGACACAGGCTGCTCATTCACTCTCACCCTGTTCATGCTTTATGTTCTTCCTATTAGTCAAGAACTGGAAGAAACCGTAACACTGTGTTTACCTGCATCACCTCACTCAGAATGCCTGTTTCTACCCAGGCAAAACCAGGAGCCTCTTGAAACACTGTGCTACGTCTCCAATGAGGAGCTGCAGAGAGCACTGCAGGCTGTGCTGCTGTGGAAACTCACACCTGGCTCCTACCTGGGAAAAGACACAGGGCAAAGCCCCCCACAGGTGCCCCAGGCTCTCATCTCATAGTGCTTCTGCCTGGAAGCATGTTCTGAATGCACCACCATGGAGCACAAAGTTCTCCAGAACTGTGGAATGTCTTCTTTCCAAAGGTTTTCTTGCGAGTTACATATAAAAATGAAACCCAACCAACTAAGAAACCTTGTACTGTAATTAGAAGCAAACTAAGTGGACACTGATCAGAGCTGCCCACGGCTTTTGCTGTACCGGAGATGGAGAGACTTCACACAAACACCATGGCAAGGCTTTAGGTGTCACCTTGTTGGCATTTTATCAGCTTCTACACAGTGCCTGTGCAGCACCCTCTGGAAATGCAGCACAGCATCCGGTTCCAAGGTCAGCCAAGAAGTCAGATACCACCTTGCTTAAAAACTGGAATTATTTATCCATAGCAATAAAGAGGCATACATTCTGGGCAACTGGGAAGCCACATGACGTGCCTCTGTGCCTTCTGTTCCTTGAATGCCCATGCATTTAAGTGCCCTGGCACTCACACATCAAGCTCTTTCCTTTCCCACCTTCAGTGAAGCCTGCAGACTACTCCAGAAGCAGCTTAATGAACTGTGTTTATTGCTGCATCCCTCACTTTATAGGTCAACATATACCAGAGAGCTAGCAATTCTCAGCTAATCAGATTTCCATGCAGACTGACAAATGGCTCCCAATAAGAATATTAAAAAAAAAAGCCATAAAATAAACAATCCCTGCAATCAAGTAGCTTGATGTAATGCGGTAAGTGTGCAGAAAGCTCACATGCTTTACTAAAGCATCTGCACTCTGTGGCAGCATCCTGGTGCTGGTGGTGATGGGGGGGTACCCCCCTCCTGGGCACGAAGTGTCTGCCCACATAGTAGTAGTGCTGGTCACTACTGTTTGTGCTCCACGAATAATGTGATATCTTAAAACAAAACCACCAGTTCTTTGACATGCCATTAGTGCGCTTGCGCAACGCCAAAGCCTGAGCTAAAAGCCAACTGAAATGATGCTTGCAAAGGTCTTTGTTCCGCTGCTGGATAAAACCAGGCTGGCAACTGCTATGAGGCAAGTCCTTTTTATCTACTTAGCCAGTCCCCCCGCCCCAAAACCACAAACTGACATCAGTGTCAGGATGCTTAAATTGGCCTTCCCATGGAAAGCAAGCAAATCTTTCTACCCTGTCTCTGCAGCTCAGCTCTATTGGGTCCTTCCAAATCCACACACAGCCACATGTCTTACCCCAAGACGTTCTCAGGGACATAGGATACTCATCAGTGGAGGTCCTCAAGAGGCAATTGGACTGAGCCTTAGATTAGTTCATCCAGGCTCACTATTCCCAGGAAAGACTGGACCTGATGAACTTCCTAGGTCACTCCCAGCCTGGCTTGTTCTAAGTAAATTCTGTGTTTCAGAAAGCTCACTCATTACAGAGAAGAGCTTGAGAAGTTCAAGTAAATCACTTCCACACATCCCACCTCTCCTCCACCAGAGCACTGTTGGCTGTGGGCACTGCACACCCCAAGAGCCAAACCACTGACCCCAGGAAGCAAGTGAGCCAGAACAGAACAGAGGTGCTGGACAAAGGCAGGCAGAACATCACAAGCCCCTGCCCCACGGAGGCCCTCAGGTGTCTTTAAAGGATGGCCAGGACTCCCAGCTGAACACCAGTGTTCCTGGAGGTCTGGCACCTAAGATGCTGCACAGGTAAAGGGGATGGCAAACCTGCCAAGGCCTCAGATTAGGAGTGAAAGAAAAACCCGTGTACACAATACTCTTACTGCAGCTATAAATAGCCCCCTCTGAACCTAAGTTTTATATACTGCACTGACACTCCCGACTTAATAGGATTTGCTGGTAGCCTGAACCAGTTCTGGCTGTGTGAGGCAGCTTGGCCAAGCAGAGCAGCAGCATCTTCACAACTTTTGCACAGGGGGAGAAGAGAGAGAGGGGGCACAAACACGTTTTTGGTGTTGCATTCAGGCCAAAGCAGGAAAAGATCCTGAGAAACCACTGAAGGGCCACAGGGAGGTGTGCAAGTGCAGCATGATGGGGAGAAAACCTCCATGCAGCAGTTTCAAAGTAACGAGCTTATATCCCATGGCTAGGTCACAGATACTTCTGTTTCTGTGACAAATGCCATTTATTTCTCCTTTCTGCTCATCCTAGAGTGAGCAAAACAATGCTTCAATAAAATAGGCTTTAGAGAATCCTTTATATAATTTCAAATATTCAATTGCTTCTCTGTGCTAGCTCATTATGTCATCTCACTGCCTGTAAGTAAACAAAACCAATTCTCCCTCTAATGAGTCAGTACCTTATCCAAACAGTCGAGATAAGGATCTAAACCTCTCCTACATTGCTTGTATTCCTAACAAATAAATCCCTCTCTGCTTGGGTTACTGCCTGTTAACCTGAGTACTGGGAACCAAATAATCTTCTACTGTACCATATTCAGTACACTGCCTTTGTTTTGGGGTATTTCATAGCTGCTTGAGGTGCTGAGAAGTTGGCCCAAGTCCTGCCTCAGTCCCGAGGCTGAGCTGTGGTGCCAAACCTGTGCCCACCCATGCAGGACCAGGTAGGGCAACTGCAGATTGCAGAGTGCTGCAGGCTGCTGACCCAGTCTGCTCAGGACGTGCTCACAAGCAAGCTCGTTGTTCCAGGCACGTGGGGTCTCCAAGGCTCAGGGATGCTGTCTCTGTGTGCAGCACTTCCAGGCTTTTGGGGGGATGAGGTTTGGCTATTGACAGCACTGGGAATTCATAAAGCAGGAGAAGAAATAATAAAGCTGACCTCAAGCAGCTTCAACACACTCACTCTGAAACCGAAGTAGCAAAGACGTGACGCATCATTTTTTCCTACCACAATCTTAACTGTTATGGAAAATGCATTAGCAAAGAAAGGGGCCAGCTCACGAGCAAACCTCACCTGCCTGCTCTGCATCTGTTTCTTCAGCATGCACTGAATGCCACGGAAATCATACACTCAGTGTTTGTATGGATATCTAGGAACCCTGGGCAGAAGTGATTGTAAAGAGGCATGTAGTTCAAAATTTCATTAAAGAAACGGCTATAATACAATCACAAGTCACTCGATTCACCGGAGGCTGAACGTTGCTAAGGAAAGTTATGAGCCTCCCCCTGCAAATAACCTTATCTATCTGCAACAGCAGTTTGACACTGTTTTTATTCAGCACATGTAGGAGCTCAGTCAGGTGATCCCTCAAGAGTTTATAACAAAGAACACAGCAAAACGTAAAAGGCCTCAACAAACCAAGCAAAATGCTACTGAGGGGCTCTTCAGGCTACACCTCACGCCCAGCCTTTTTCTCAGGAACCTTTCTGCAGGAGATGGAAAGGCAATCTGCTCCCCAAGAGCTGGGCAGGATGGATGATGGATCGGTGGCTCGCACTGCAAAATCAATTTGCTTCATTCTGCACAAGTGCTAATTTGGCTCAGGGGGAGGGGGAAGGAAAAAATAAAAAGCAGAACGGGAGGCAAGGAAAATGCCTGAATGTTAGATTAGGCCAACTCCTCAGCTAGAAAATCTAGATTAAATTAAGCATTCCTGCGAATTTGTAATAGAGGAACAAATGGCTCCCATCTGGAAGCTCAGCAAATTAAGTTGGATCCTGGTTAAGAAGACAGCAGCAGAGCTTGCTTCCAGAAATGTAAATATGCAGTGTGCATTTGCAATCCAATCACAGGCTAAAAATGTAAAGCAACTCAGAGTGGAAATCTGATTTGGTGTCTACCCTCTTAATGGGAAATAAAACAAGAACTCACTGTAGACACAGCAATCTGGACTCATTCCTCCTGCTCAGAGAGATGCTGCAAGACGTGTGTGCAGCAAGGAATCCTTCAGCTGCTTTGGATTGCAGCTCCGGCTGGGGTTGGCTTTCCTCCCTTGTGCCCTGTTTCTCCAGCTCCTTTTCCATCCCCTGTCTCTGGCCGTACCATTTTCAGTTCTCTGTTTTCACTTTCACCACTTCACTTGGTCCTTGTTATCACAGTATTTGAGCTCCTCGTTGCCTGAGGTGTTTCCTTTTGGTTTTCTGGTAAGATACGAAGCGCCCTCAGTGCACAGAGAACTCACCCACGGGCTCAAGAACAGAGCTAAATTTGGCTCAGAAGAGGACAGCCCCTGTACCAGCAGGGGGGAGCAGCCCAGGGAGATGAAATGGAGCAAGCAGGAGCCTGTTATAGATGCTCCCTGGAGGTGCCCACCTCCCTCTGGGATGCAGGGAGCCTGGGGAGACCAGGCTGAGCCTCCGTGCACCATCCCCAGGGGCCTGCTTTCAACCCCATGAAAGGAAGGAAAAGCCATTACAAGTTAATGTCATCCATATGGTTCTAGAACTGATAGTGCAAGGCAAGTTTTAGGATGTTCTGCCCCCAGAAAGCGTGCATGGAAAAAGGATGTTTCTCAGTGGAGGAGGTATGGCCGTCTGTGATCACAGCAGGCACGGCTGAGTTTTTTAAAGTAAAGGGGGGGAAAAAAATCCTCTAGAGAAAGGATAATCAGGAAAATCAGTTAATTCCCACATCTGGTTTTAATAAGCAGATGGGGAGATTGGTAAATGTGGACAAAAAAGCACATAGTGTCATCTAAACTTTGGAGAACAAAGAGCACATTAACATCAACAGCGGCAGTCAGATAGGATGTTGGATAATTTAGGCAGATGATGAGTAAGAAACAAGAGCAGGCATTAACATACTGATACTGGGAGCCAGGGCAATACAGCAGAAGAGCCGGCAAAGGAAAACCAGGAAGCAGAAGAGGATGATAGAAGAAAAGCAGCCTAGGAGAGAAAAGCAGGAGGGACATGGGAGCCCCACAGTGCCCATGTGGGACCGCACAGTAGAACACAAGGCCCACAGGGAGACAGAAGTGCTGGTAGGGGTCACGCACTGGGGACCTGCAACTGCCCCGAATGTTAAAGTGAAGAACATAATGTTAAGAACTGATCACAGGTATTCTTGGAAGCAGCAGGCAGAAGGTTTAGTCCTCCAGTTGCGAAGTAGAAGAGGATGATGCTAATTTAGACATTGTAAATAGCTGTAAGTGCTCATAGAGTGTAACTCACACAAGCATGGAGCAATGGGTGAAGTAAGTAGAAGGAAACTCTGAATGGAAACACAGTCATTAACATTTTCAATAAGCTTAGAGGAATCCAAGGAACTTAGCAGGGAAATAAGCTGGGTAGAACTGTAAGGAGCCTCATGGATCCTTATGGTAAAGATGAAAACACAAAAAGAAACCAGCTGGTATTCCAAGCAAAGTGGGGGAGACTCGCTGGGAACAATCCTCAATCTGACTGACTAAATACTCACCAAAACAGGGATAATGGGACTCAGCAGAGAGCCTACGCGGAGCACAAAGGAACTCAGCTAAGACAGCTGTGTCACGGAGGTCGGGAAGCCAAGGGGTAAAGAGAAATTGCCAAAGTCAAGCTGAATTAGATCACGCTAATGAAAATAAAGAGCGAAGACCAGAATGTTCCTCAGTGATACAAATAAAATATATATAAAAAAAAAGAAGAGAACTTGGCTGATACCTCTAAAACTGAAAGCACCAGAAGAGCGAGGAGTTTTGCTGTTGCTGCACCAGGGTGGCGAATAGCAGGTGGAAAGAAAAAACCCACAACGGTGACGAAAAAAAACCCCCAAACATTTAGAACAGCCTTGTAAGTTCACCCTGAAAGTGGGGCAGTTTCCTACCAGGGAGGGAGGTGAGGCACCTTTCAACACGGCAAGCACCCAGAGAGGACCATGCTTGGTTTCTGGATTGGAAGTCCACCCCCTCCCCCTGCAGCAGCACTGGGCTGACCGTGCTACCAGCATGGTTACTAAAAGCTGCTCTTTCCAACCACGCTGACCACCAACTGCTCATAAGAGCAACCGACACAATGGGTTGCTGAAAGAGTCTCTTGATGCACGGAGAAAAACCTATCTTAAAAAATAAGATTAAATGAGATTAATTGCCACCTGCGGCTTCATCCCTCGGCACCCACAGACAGGACTGCTATTGGCGCTTTCCTCAGTGCCTTCCCATCCCATCTCTGACCTCGGCAGTGCATCTCCTGCCTGATCCCTTTGGCAGGAGCTGCAGAGGCTCCCACACCTGGCAGCCCAGAGCAGGTGTTTATTTCTGGCTGCCGCTAATCCGATCTCTTTGGGGACAGGCACAAAAGGCAGACCAAACCCAGCCTAGCTGTTGTGGGCTAAGAGCAGTCTGGCTCACATTTACTTACTCGTATTTGGTAGAAAATAGGTTAAGACTACAAACAAGCTTTGCCCTGAATAACCCTAATGTCACACAGGTGTCTGCCTGGAGCTCATTTCCCCAACTTTGGTACCTGAGCAGAAGCAAACTGCATCATTGATAAGCACTATCAGGACTCTTCCTCTGCCACATGCAATCAAGAGAAAGGCAATTCATTTACCTGAGAGAGCTGCCTCTTCTTGGGATTAAACCAAAAACCACAGCATGAAATGGACCTAAAATCTCCAGCACTGAAGTGTCACCATCAGAGCACAGAGCTGCCTTTAGGGAAACAGAAAATACCCCCAGCAAAGAGCTGCAGTTCTGCCACAGAGCAACACCAGTTTCTTTGCAATGAGTGCAGCCGTGTAGCTGCACCAAGACAGCGCTCAACCACAATGCTGGCATTGGCCACGTGGCTGCAGATCACTGAGAGTCACAGCCTGCACAACAACACAGCTCCCACCACACAGACCTATTCTTGTCCAGCTTACCAGGAAAACAAGATGGGTGTTGCTGGAAGAACTGCAACCAGAATAACTTGAGGGAAGGGTAAGAAGCTATATGAGTAACCTTGTGACTTATGCCCAGCTCCTCTGCTGCTCACGGCCTCCCAGCCAGCTCGACTGGGTGTAGGCTGAATGTATCACTGCTATTCCAAGTAATGAAAAACAGCTTAACCTTCAACCTGCCAAATACTCCGGGGACATCTCCAACAGAACGGCAATTAAAACCAGAGCTAGCACATATGCAAGTCTCCAGCAGACATGAGGTTTTTCTGAGTCAGTTGTTCTGATGCAATGCAATGAGTAGCGCTGTGACCTGGAGCTGCAAAAATGTTCAAAACGTACAAGTTTCCAGAATCATAAGAAACCAAACCGAAGCCTCTTCTGCAGCCTGACAGTTCTGCCTTGCCTTCTGTCTCACAGATCATTGCATTGCAGAGCGTTTAGCCACCCTTCTACATCCAGCTGTGCCCATCACCAAGAGCTGGGCAGTGCTCTCTGCTGGAGACTTGCTGAGGGTAAAGACAAGATATAAGCTGCTATCCCTGTTCTGAGGGCTATTCCAGGCTGTACAAAGATGACTGATGGGGATTTTCACATGTTCTGCACGATACCAGCGGCTAACAATGAAGAGCACTTGTGACCTCCGATCAACAAAGGCTCTCGGCATCTTTACTGACTCAGATTAAACATGTATCTAAGTGCACAAATAAATCCAGCCGACTCCATAATTGAAGCACGTGCCCAAAATAAAATAGGAGATTGAACATTCTTATGGCTCAGGGCATACTTCAAACCCCTTTCATTATATGCTTTCCAGGGCAAGACAGCATAATGCTGTAGAAAAGTATACTGAAAGAGAACCAGGCTACAAATCACAATGTGTTTCAATGACAGTCTTTTATCTTTGCATCACGCTTGCAAGGAAAGAACAGCAGCAAAAAGGCTCAACATTTATTTCAAAGACACTCTTGCACTGGCTGCCTGCTAGCAGATTAATCATTTATTGCCCACTTAGCATAAATGTAATTGTTTTGGAATTCATTCAGACTGCAAAATTATAAGAGGGCACAGTGACTTGAGTCAAATCTGACTCTTTGTTTTACATCTGCTTCAGACGTGCTCTCTCTGCGACAGAAAGAGCCAACTTGGAGGAAAAAAATATCTCATAGATGAAAGTTGATCGATCGCCCAGATGCAACTCCAGCCCAACCCCTTCAGATCTCTCCAAGGGATGTCATTTACAGAAACTGCTTCTCATGAGGAAATCTTAAGGCAAGGGAGGCAAACCCAAGAGCAACCAGTATCAGTCTTTGTAGATTATGAACATCCGTTTGCTCTTTTGCTTCGGTAATTGTGTTTCCCCTTGTAGCTTTAGTCTCTGTGCTCCACCTTCTTCCACAAACACCTGCTACCGGGCTGTGGTAGCCAACGCTGGGTTACAGAGCAGTCACTGTGTGAAAAGCACTTCATCTTCCCCTCAGCTCACCCCGCTAGGGACAGCCTAAAGGTTAACAGCTCCAGAAACGCCCTGCAACAGCCCAGGCCACGAAGGGACACCTCCTTCTTACCTTCCAGGTGATATTTGCCTGGAGCTCTGTTGTGAAGGAACATTTAACTTAGAAAAGAAAAAAGAAAAACAAGGATGATGCTGCTCCAAACAGCAAACAGTATGCCTTTAGAAAGGGCACCAAGCCAAAGAAAACCACTTTTCATCAAAGTAAATAGATGGATGGATAGATAGGCAGACAGGCACAAGCTAATCCTCCCAACTGCTGCTGAGAAACCCATCTCATTGGAAGTAATTCCAGAGAAGCCTCCCTCGGAGGCTGAGCATCTGTGCCTGCAGCACCTGGGGGTACTGCCATGGGTTGCTGCCCTTGCGTAGAGCATCTCATAACCCTGTGTTCTGAGAAGGGTGTTAAAAGCTTAACCACGTGGGGGAAGGAAGGACAGCTGCCCATCTCTGTAATGAGAGAAGTGATGCTAAAAAAACACAACAGAGAGCAGAAAGCCACAGTGCTTCAAAGAATTCTCCAAACTGAGCTGCAGCTGAGCTTGCACGCACAGATCTGCATCTCACAGACAGGAGACAGTGACAGCAGAGGAATGAAGTCAACAGCCATTTGCCAAACACAACTTTCCAAAGCAGTCAGAAAATGGTAGCTTTGGGGGGGGGGTGTGAAGCAATGGGGTTCAACACACATTCCCACAGCATCACGTTTGTATTTAGGGAAGATGATTTTAGTTGTGTTTTCTTTTTTTTTTTCCCCTTAAAAAAATCAGCCTTGCAGACAGCCAGTCTCCTCACCCTGACTCAGGGCCAGCCATGTCCCATCTCTGCAGCAGCACAGCCTGCAGAGGCATTAGTGTTAATTAAGAAAAGCCAACTGCAGTGAAAAGCCAGGCTGATGTAAGAGAAATGTGTGCTGCTCGGGTAGAGATCCTTTGCTCTGTTTTCCACTTCTGGTGGGCCAACATGGTACATCCCTTCCACATCACTCCTAGGGGGTCCCCTGGTCATTCTTCCATCTTGACCAATGTCACCAAGCTCCAGGCAGGACCCTCAGCAGCACTTATCCCAGTAGCTCTCCAGGAGGCCACTGAGGACATCACGTGTGGCTGCTGTGCAGATGTGTGAGCTTCCAAATTGCCAAACAACTTTGCAAAGTGCAATCTGCTGCCATCTGACAAAAAGCATGAATTGGAGAACAGCTGATCTGCAGCCATTTTCCTTAAGCAGTAATCAGATACACACTGAGCAGTTTTTTTGGGGAGAGGAAGGACAGGGGAATTGATTGCTTTGTGCCCTTTCTCTCCCAGTCCCATATATAGCTCCAAGCCCACTTGTCCAGCTCGCTGCAAGATTAGTTGGCTCGACCAGGCAGACAAGGGTAGACCCTTAAGACGGTTAAGTGATTTGGGGCAGGATGATCATCTGTCTCCTCCCTGACCACAATTAACTGTTCCACATCCCTCGTCATGCTGGGGAGGATGGCTCAGGGCAGCAACTGAGGTTGAGCACCCAGGCCTGCAGGAATGGGCTCCTTGCAGCATGACCAGCAGCATCCCTTCTCCCTCTGCATCCGGGGCTTTGAATCAGTTCTCCTATAATGCAGACACGCTGCTTCTCCCTTTTGCTTATTCCACCCAGAGTTCAGTGGTGCAAACAGAAGGGAAATTAGGCAACAAAGCCTGGTGGTGGGCTAATAAATCATACCGTGGATCTGCACTCAGATGGTTGCAAAGAGCATGATAAACCTAAAACAGCCTGCAGATTTCTAAAATTAAATGGTTCTTGGTGTTAGAAAGGTCAGCCATCTGCTCAAATGTTCATGTTCCTGTTAATTTAACCTTTCTTCTTCCACTCTCCTCTCCTGACTCCTCAGAAAGGAGAAAATGCCACCTAAGTCACAGCAGTTAGCTCTCCTCTTGCAGAAGGAAGGCTCTACGCACAGAAAACATATTTTTGGCTAGGGCAGAGCACGAAGCAAGGGATAGAACCAAAGCAGTGGAAAGAAGCACTGTGTTAAAACCTACAGAGAGCCTGGAATGCATGTGGCATTCAGAAGACAACTCACATGGTGCTGAAATGTGCACCCAGTGTCTCAGGATACTTCTTCTCCATCCCTCCCAACCTCAACTCAATCTTGCAGGGCTCCTAGAGAAACCTAACATCCCACATGAAATGGTCATCTCCCAGCATGGAGAGCTTCCAAGTAAAATACAGCTGGTCTCCGTGGATTTCACATATGTATCTAATGGAATTGTTTGCTTAAAGTTATATCTATAAATATGCAACTTGTAAATATATATATATACATATATGTTTGCATGTTTAAAAATATAAGCATCTGAAGTTTCTCAGCAAGTAAGGCCAGCCCAAGGCTGAAGCTGGGTTTATAAGGAGATTAGTGGGCTCCGAGCTGCGTAGGATATGAAGAGATATGAAGAAACAAATTCTGCTCTGTGTGCTCTCACAGTCAGAGTTATTCTCTCTTCTCCTCTATTCCATGTAATAGAAGGGAAACAAACAAACAAACAAAAAGATGACAAGTTCTGATCAAGCTGAAGAACAAGCAGTGCAGGGATACGAAGCCCAAACACGTTATTTCCAGGAAGAGGCCAAGGCTGGGTAGGGGAAAGGAAAAGTTGTGAAAGCAGATGGCTGATAAAGAGTTGACCTTCTGCAACCACCTAACGCTCCTGTAACGTCTCTCTAAGGAACAGGCCAACGTGCTTCAGTCGGTGAAGAGCACTCCTCCATCAGGATCCCTCAGGTGTAAAGGAGAAAGCAATACCTGCATCCTAATGCCTCCAGCTCTAGGCTGGGAATGGTGGCTTCAGAGCAGTCAGGGCGACATGCTGTTTTATTGTGTATCATTCTGAAGCAGCAGGAGCTGAAATGAGATTTTGATGGAGATATTTGGATAAAATTCTGTGTAGTGCAGGCATTGTACAGAACTACCTACTGGGTTAAACACAGCTGAGTTTGGATGGAGGAAACACCCCCACGCTGGCTTGAAAATCCAGCCAGGAACAGGTGTGAGTACTTGTTATTCAGGTGGCTTAATTTGGGGGATTGATGAGGAATGCATTAACCACAATTGCTGCCATTCATCATTTTCTAACCCCTCCGACTTAAAATCAAGCAAAAGCTTAGCAGCCTGACCTCTGGGAAGAAAGTAAAAGCACAGCTACAGCACCAAAACCAAAATATTTTCCTGTTTTTAAAAGTCAACAGGACGTGTATAACTTGAAGAACGGTGGCCTAGGGGAATTGGTTTCACTGCAAAACTGTTTAGGCATCTGTCATTAGTTTAAAAGCCCATTTTTGCTTAATGACTGCAGTTTCACATGCTCCCAATGCCATGCATTATAACTGTCATCCCATAACCTCAGATTTATGAAAGCATCCTGCAGCATCATTGTACTCAGGAGTCTACTGACATTCCCATTATTAAACCAATTCTTGCAGGTCTTCACTTGCATTTAGACCTAATAAACCCAGGACTGGATCCTGACTGGATGTGGAGGAACAGGTGCTCCCGCAGAGGAGGATCTGTCCCAGCTCCCACCATGCTGTGGGGTGCCCTGGGCTGCAGGCAGAGTCACCATCACCCCAAGCACCCTACAGAGCATGGGAGGCTGAAGGAAGAAGGAAGCATGAGATGCGATGAGAAATAAACATCAAAATTGACCTGTGATTAGCTAAAAACAGGACGATTCCCTCCATCATCATGGGAAGGATGAAGAATATGATAAAGTCAACTGTACAGGTTAGGGTTCAGAAAGGACATTTGGCTGGAAGGGAATGCAACCACAGAGCTTGGAACAGTCTGGAAACAGCTGAAGAAGCAGACAGCCTCAAAAATCAAACTCTTTTCCTTTGAGATCCTGCCTAAGGCTCAAGAGGACAATCTGCAGCCATTCTGCAAGTACCCTACAAAATTCAACAGTTAGTACCTGCCAGCCCTGAAACATCTTTAGTACACGCTATCATCCCTCAGTCCTCAATTCAGCTGTCATTTTGCAGGTAAATTCATCTCCCACTCTCTTTATAGCGGGGAAGAGGGACCGTTCAATCCTCTTACCTGACTGTCTGAGTGAGGAGAACAATTCATCAAATATATCTGGCCCATCTTGAAACAAACACAACTAGAACACAAACCCAAGCAAAACAAAAGGAAAAAGCTCTTTTTCTGGGATTCAAAATACTCAGAAAACACACAAACTCAGTGAAGATACCCGCAGTGCATTCTGAAAACAATCAGTTCGAGCTGCTGCACACTGAAGTTTCTATTTTCATCCTCTTGCATTAACACAGCCATTGTACTCCTTACTAGAGTGAGAATATTTCATCATAATTCAGAATATAAAGATATTTTAACTTAGAAGGAGGTTTTAAAACAAGCTGCCTCCATGATTCAAGTATAAATGATGATGTATAATTACCTATTCTGACATCTAGGTCATAGCAGTACACAACAAACAATGAAAGATGATGGACACAGATTAATATGTGCCTTAATGCTGATGTTTCATGAAATAATGGTAGTCCCAAATGCTAAACACGGGCTAAAGGTAAAAGGAGTAAAATGAATTGGGGGATGTTGTTCTTTTAAAGGGATAATTACATTAGGTAGGTCAAAACTTCAGGATGGGAGGCTTTTGCTTCAAAAAATCTTTCAATTAGTGTTCAGAAATGTCTCCCTGCCTTCATGCCTGGCTGTTCTCAAGTCCCGTATGTACCCCAGTCATTCACTTTATTACAGCCAATCCAACAGCTTACGTTCACGGACCTTACATGCCAAAAAATAGGTTGGATTTTACCAGCTGGCTCCTATGCTTGCCTCAACAGCTCACCATTAGCAGAAATAGAGCCAAAAGGTGCTGTAAGAGGGGCTTCAATAGAAAACCTTCAGCATCCTATGACCTACCTCAGGAGATCAGATTGATGGTTGGACTTGATCTTAAAAGGCTTTTCCAACCCGGATGGTTCTGTGTTTGTTTTAATGTCCTGAATCCCTTTGCATACCTATATGGGTGCATCCTTGCAGAGTTGGAGACAACAGTGCCAGCTCGCAGTAGCATTTCCCAGTGTTTGCCTGCTGTGCTCTTAGCCAGAAATCCAGAAACTAATTTTGATCAGCTCCAGAGTGTGAATATTTGTTCCAGTTCAGAAAACAACAACAACAACAAAAAACAGGCCTTGCTTCTTATTGCCTTCTCCTTCCAATAAAGGCCAAACACAGCAAAACCCAGGAAAACAGAGCAGCTCTGCAGTGGTTTGGGCGCTGTCTGCCTGACGAGCAGGAACCCGGATGGATGGATGTGCTGCCTGCAGATAGCAATGACTGCACTCCCAGGCTAACCTCAGCAGTGGGGCATGCATTTCTATTCGCTTTATCAGGGCTAAAGCTGCAGCAGGATGATAAAAGGGGGTGCCAAATTTCAGTGTGTTTTACAGATGGGGCAGAGCTGGCCCCAAAGCCAGCAAGGCTTGAACACTGCCAGGGAGTCGCCAACCCTGGAAGTGTTCAAGAGGCGTCTGGATAGGGAGCTAGGAGATCTGGTTTAGTGGTTTTCTGTAGGTATGGTAAAGGGAGGGCGGTTGGATCTTGTACGTCCTTTCCAACCTTGTGATTCTATGATTCTATGATTCTAAGGCAAAGGAATGTGGGCAGCACAAGAATGGCACCCACAAGAATTAATTGCTGGAATTGGTTGGCCAACCATGAGAGCACGGATCCTGTTCTACCACCTGTCCTTCCTGCTGCAGACACCTCCTTCCTGAAAAGAACAATGTGGCCAGGTCTGAATGGATAGCTCCTAGAAGGAGCAAGGCAAGCAAAGCTTTTCCCAGCAAGGGCTACGAGCCAACACACCTTCATATTTTATTCCAAGCTTGGCCAACATAACTGAGGTCACAAGAAGATTAAATATCTAATGATGCATTTTAAAGAAAGAAATGTAGAAGAGAAAAGCAAAACCAAGACATGCTGGGCTCATGATAATCTTTGCAGCTCTTGGTATGGGCAGGATTTGCACAGCCATGTTGATTTTTTATAAAAATAGTAAATCGTATTATCCCCATGCTGCAAGACCAAAGATTCGCAATGATACCTTAATACAGATTAAATAAAAATAGCACTACCTGAGTCAATCTGAGGATGATAATGCTTTGTAATCCTGCACTATTAGAGGATGAACATTTGTATAGCAGTGAATCAACATGAGATACTTGCATGAGGAGATGCTCCTTTTCCCTTGTTGTACAGTGACGTTTATACAAAGTGCAGGAGGTGAGGGGTGGCTGTAGGAGGCACAGCACACAGAGGGGAAGGCAGCGCTATTAAGGGCTAACTCTATAGTAACATGTATATAATATGCATAAAATAATAACACCACTTCTTAAGGCTGCACCCCACTATCTTCTGGTTCTGAAATCCTGGCTAATAGCTCATTAAGCCTGCTTTTAATTTTTTTTTTTCCCTGTTGCTGTAAAGAATCAACTCAAATCTTTGAATTTTCAAAGTTCTTGCAAACTGGGCAATCACGAAGCCTGTGTGAGCTCCGAATCTTCTGATTCATTCATAAAAACAAAAACAGATGAATAGCAGCGCTGCACATTCATTGTTGGTTTTTTCCTTAATATCCTTGAATGAGCAAACTGTATACGTTAGAAGCAGTACAACACAGAAATGCCTCAACAGTGAAGATGCTAATAAAATCCACTCATAATAGAACCTAGAAGAACAGAAAGCTTCAAATATCACTTTTTAAGGCTGATTGCAGGAAGAGGATAAAAACGTAAGCTTTGATTGGTGACACATTTTAATCTATAATAAATTCTTCTTAATTATGTCGTTACATAAGCGACTCACACAAAGGTACTTCACTTGCTATTGTGCTCCCCCATTTGTGCTTTTTTAAGACACATTTTCCAATTCACCGCACGTTTGTTCTTCTCTGCTGCAATATACTGGTGTGTATCGCAGACATCTGGCCCTTGCAGCCTGCTGCAGGAGGTTTTATCAGACTGTGGGGAAAGGTAAGAAAACAAGGTAATGCCAGTGAAAGGTCTCCCCTTCCCCAGCAGGATTCTTTTGAAGGCGGTACCATAGAGAATGTCCATAAATGAGGGAGAATAGCCTCAACTTCCCCTTGCCTCCTTGACTCCCTCCTCATCCTCCTCCTCCTCTTCTTCTTCTTCCCAGGTGAAGGAGGAGGTCCCTGTGCTGGAGATCTTGCACACCAACAGCAGAGGGATCATCCCAGCCCTGATGTCCTGTGTGACCGGAGTATTCCCCAAAACACCCAAGCACCAATTACAAGAGCACTCAGATTTCCATGACAAGACGCAGGCAGTCCACACAGTGCCTCATTTCAGCCATACAAATGACTGGCAGTTTAGGCTGTTCCTCGCCCCATTTCACATCCCATCTTCCCTCCCCTGCACACATCTCTGTTTCCTATTTGCTGCCACCCTGTAGAAAAGCATATGGCTTTAGCCACTGAGTTCATGCCTCAGATGGAGAAGACCCCCATGCAGAGGACACCCAATGCCACTGCTGGGGCACTGCTATTCTGCTGGCACCCAGGATGCACAGCCTCCTAGCAGAACCACCAGGGCACCAATTTGACTGTCCTGCTCAGAGTGGCCCCAGTTCAGCATGCTCCCATCACGTGCTGTCTCTGGCTGGGACAGTGCCTGTTCCCAGAGCTGCTTATCTGCTTACAGGCAGCACTGCAGCTAAGGAGCTTGCTCCATCAGAGCCTGTAGTACCCCATCAGGAGAGCACTGAAGCACATGCTCCAATACCCCATCCTGGCTGAGGCCACCACACTCAAACACCCAGCTGAAGATGAGGCTCGCAAAACCTACCTCAGTGGCTACTGTGGGCACTCTCCACACCAAGAGTACTCATTCTGGGTGAGATTCAAGCTATTGCCAGGCACTTTCATGTTTGTCACTGTGCTCGCCTTGCTCTGAAGCCATCCTCAGACCACAGACGAGGTGTTGTATTTTGAAAGCTGCCCAGAGATCTCAGCACTTCATGCCCGTCCCTCTGCTGTCTCTCAACATATGCCGTAAACTTCCATACGAAAACTGTTGCCTGCTTTACAATTACCTTAATATTGCCATGGACCACTTAAATTCCCAAATCAGAATAAATAACATATCTGAACTTTAAAGGCAAGGAGAAACATAGACTATAACAGCAGCCAAACTGTAATGCACAAACACCCCAAAACGCCAAATTCGGTTTGCAAAAATCCACGTTTCACCAAAGATCTCAGGGCTTTCATGCTTTTGAGAGCACTATCCAAAGGGATAATGCAGGAGTTAAGTCTACTGTGGAGTATTAGCAAGTTTCGTACCTATAACCAATGTAAGTGTCATCCGAAACGACAGTAAAAGAAAACCCAATGCAAGTTCAATTGAACCTGGCAGTAGGAAATTACCCAGCCTTTAATACACACTGTTACAGCCAGCAGCTCCATGCTCCCCTCTGCCCTCAGGAAGAAAGTTTGATTCATCTTTCAACATCTCAAAAAGATCAACTGATGATTCAGGTCTCAATATAGTAATTATTAGTGCAAATAGCACACAGGTTTATAATGAAGACTCATGGCAGCTGCAGGGGTGGGGGAGAGGAGAAGTTCATAAGCTATTACTCACATGAACATTTGCAAAAGGCGCATGGGATTCATAACTTGGCCCTGTAAGACTCGTCTTATGTGGATATATGTCTCAGTAGGAATGTCAGGAATTAACTGAGCTCCCCTTACAAAAAATACCAAAAAATACCCAAACCGTGGATAACAGCATTCATTAAGTATGGGATAATTTTGTTGATTAGAGAAGTAATTGGAGACGAATAAATTTAAAGGAGCAATAAATAACTGTAATTGCTTTCTGGCCAAAATGAACACACACTTAAGGTGGACATGAGCTCAGTATAGCACATCATTCCCCAGCAACTCCCCTGCCACATCTCAGCCATATGCTGTACAGACATAGCAAATACAGCCCAGCATCATCCGTGGGGAAAGGCACCTTACCTACTGAAAATACACTTATTGAAAAGATGGAGAAGTCCATTAAAGGCTTTGGACACTCAGCTGTGGTTCATTAGTCAGTCTGAACACACAAGATCTCTAATAGCTTGTATCCTGTGCACTAGGGAAATGCAACTAAAGAATAAACTTCCTGAGCAATTAATGCGTAACGATATAATTTTGTTAATCTCATTGGAAAGAATCTAGAATTGAAAGAGGAAACGGGGTGTGGATTTCTCTAGAAACAACGAAAGCAAACAGCAAAAGGGTGCTGCAGAGTGGTGTGCCAAGGGCAGTGCTGCAGGGAGAAGCAGTCAAGTGCCCAGTGCCCGAGCTGGCTCCCTGGCTGCCAGTGTTTCTGATCAACCCCCTGTGCTCCTGCGGGTCTTTTCTGCTTTCATGTTTCATTTACTTACAAATAAGAAACTAATGATGTGCAGACAAATGAAATACACGGAAGCTTTGGGTAGACGCCAGGGCAGAAGCGGTCACACGCGGCAGAGATTAGCACGAGTTATGCAGGTCATCTGAACTGCTGGAAATTGCATTCCTTCAGATTAACGCAGATGGTCAGAACAAAAGGGAGTAAAAAGGACGAGGTTGTTCCTCGACACGGAAAACGCTGCCTGCTGGGCTTTAACGGGCTTTCTGTGCAAAACCCAGTGTCATTGCTGCAGATTTTCCAGCATTTAAGTCAAGCATTTAAGAAAATATAACATTTATTTAACTAATCGAGTCTCAGGGAGTTCATTCTGGTGCAAAGGTAAAGCCTCCCATTTTGACGGCAACCTCACGTTCAAAGATCAGCCTGCCAGCTATCAACACGTGCCACAAGCCGAGATAATGCACACTCCTGCACCAGCTGCCCTTTAATTCCCATGTAATGTGCAGCTCAAAATAAGCAGGATCTGGAAAGTACTCACCACCTATCTTGGAACCTCTTCAGAAAATTCCACAGGGCTCAATTGCCTGAAGGAGAAAACAAAACAAACATGCTTTACATCACAGCTTTCTTCTAAGGGACAGCCTTCCTCCTTTTTGGCTTCCGCAAACAAATTGTCCCAGTTGAAATCATAATTTGTTTAAATATGTGAAAGCTCTGCTACAGCTCTTGCTCTAAACTGAGCAACAACTACTACTTCACCCTCTGCATTTGCTTTTGATTATTGGTCCGGAAAGAGAAATCAAAAGCCATGTTGAAAAACTCACTCGTTTCTCTTGGATTGGGACAGTGATCTCTTCTGGCATTCAAACATCAGCTGAAACCATCCCTCCTGCCTTACACCTTTTTGTGAAACTCACTTCCAAAATAAGCAAGAATCAACTCCAGATTGCAACAAAATGCCATGGTGGAAAGGCTTGCTTATGTTATGCCTGTTTATGCCTTAGAATACTGCTATGCCAACATCCAAAACCAGGAGAAACAGTGCTGGAATCCCATTTCAGGATTTCTGGAGCCATTAAGCATTGCTTTCAGTGGGCAGAAATCAGTTCCCTATTGGTTAAGCACGATACTCAAAAAAATAGGGTATAATAATATGCATCCCTCCAGCATCTGCCAGCTCCGAGTGACAAGGTTCATCAGCACTTAAGGAGTCACAGACAAGAGCACAAGGAGCGAGCTCACCTGCTCCTGTGATTCGTAATCTCTCAAAGTCTGTGGATTAGGAAATAAAAAATGATAAGGAAATTAGGAAATTGGCTCGCTCCACTTCCCATCCTCCCACAGAGCTGTCCATAATTCGCCCCGCTGTTCCTTGCTTCCAGCCCAACGCCTCCAGATGCTGCAACCCCACAGCTCTGCAATGAAATCTTCACACTGTTCCATCCCAAAGTAACGTAGTTGGCCTTCCCAACAAAAAAACCCAGCCACAGGGACTCCAAATACCACCAAGCCATCCGACAGTCGTCTTCAGCACCCTACAAAGGTGAATTCCTCCCTTCTGTGATAACATTCAAACCCTTCCACCACACCCTGAAGCATCCCTACTGCCAATGCATTCACCAGAGGTAACTGCAAGCCTGGATTAACACCTCCAGTATAAACAACAAACCCTCCAAATCCAGATTCTGTTTGTGTCCAAAGATTTGGAACCTCCATCCTACCAAGCAGTGGTCATCTTCCCCACTGTGACACTACCTGTTGAATCTCAACCAGTTTTTTATCAAAAGCATCAGTTACAACACTGATAATTGACTGATCAGCCAGTAGGCCTATCTCTGCAACCTCCTACCAACAGCCTACAGAGACTGACCACACACGACTTGTACATCTTTGCACCATCCGAAAGGAAAGTGTTTCACCAACATTCCTCTTCTCCTCAGCTTCCTTCTGAGAATACCAGTGCCAAAATCCAGCTAAGAGCAAAGCACATTGTCTGCTCTCTTGCTATCCACACAACTGGTTGCCCTGCTATCGAAGGAAATTAGCATGTCTGACACAATTTGTTCCAGACTAATCCATGCTGCCTGTTACTCATAAGCACCCGGAAGATGCTTAGGTGGGAAATAATTTATTAACTTCCAGGAAAATACTGTAATAAAAGTCAGACTGTACTGTAATTCTCCCCCCATTTAAAACATTCAGCGCTATATTTTTCCTTTTACATCGTTATGGAAACCTCCGAAATTTTCTTCATGTTTTCAGAAATAATCACCAAGGAGAAACTGAAAAGCACCAAAGCCAAGCAGGCAGCTGAAATCAGGCTCATACACAAGCCATCAGAAGAAGACAATTGTCACGAGGTGCCCTCTGCCCCGACCACTTGCAATGCTGGCCGAGCAGCTCTGACCAAAGACCCGACGCTGCTGCACATGTCTTCCCAGCAGCTGGGGACCGTGTTATACAAATCCTTTCCCAAGGCCCAGAGAATTTGGAAAGAAAAATAAAGAAGGGAAAGAAACCCACCCCCTTTATTCAAGCACTCCCTAATTGGTTCTTGTCCTATTTTATGTCAGCATCTCCCCTCTTTGGTGCAGATGTTAACTCCATCAGTCTTCTGCTCACAGGAAGGAAGATCAGGACCCTGCTAAAGTTTCTATTACTCCCAAGATCGCCAAGCAGGCACTCACAGTTGTAAACTGGCAGCAATGCAGGCATTTAAACAGATAATTTTAGCCTCAACATCTTCTTGGAAGAAAACCCATAATCCTCATTTTTTACAGGAATGGATGTTGAGCGCTTCAGGCTGCTGACCAATGGAACCCAATGGAAAGGCAACATCAGAACCAAACTGGGTCAGCAGCAAAAGAGGAAACACAAACCAGAATCATTTCTCATCTCTGTTCTGTGCCACTGGTACAAATTATCGTGCCTTCCCCATGCATGTCACATTCAGGAGACCTTACAGAACAACGCACCAAGATGATTTGACTGTAGTTATATGCTTAATAAAACAAAAAGCCATTTCCCAGCTCTCAGCTACACTCCTGCATTCCAAAACTTTTAGGAAAAGCAAAAAAGAACAAAGCAACAACAAAAAAAACTTGCCTATATTCTTATAATTATCCAAAACGTTTGCTCCAGCCTGAGGAGTAAAGGGTAACTGGCCAGCACATGTTAGTCTCCGTGTTAACAGCACAAGAAGTATTCAAATCCACTGCCAATTAAAAGTGAGGTATAATTGAATTAGCAGAAGCAACTTATGGCAGAAATTCAATTACCAAGCAGAATTAAAGGAAGAGATGTCAGTAACTTTTGGAGGCTGGGCAGGAAGAGGCGAGCGCATCAATCTACTATTTTCAGAGCCGTTAGCAGAAAGCTTAATGAAGAGATGCGTTCAAAGAACAGTTTGTAAAGATCTTCCTCAAAAAAAAAGAGCTTCGCTGATGGATGAGAGAAAATGAAGCTGACAGCTGCTTTTTTTGTCTCGTTTTCCAAGGTGATTTCAACCCCTTTCCAGTGCTCCACGTCACAGACATTAAGTGTAGGTTTCTTTGTGCACAATGGAGAAGCCCCAAGTGTCGTGAGCGCTTCTCATTCTCTAAGGGCCGCCCTTTCACCCTGCTCCATCCCAGCCTTTCTCTTGGGCTGATATTTCCCTTGATCAGACTCAATACCGATTACTGATAAGGCCCTCCCACACTTCCAAAGTCCAGCTTTCATAACTGCACTCGGTCAAATGAACGCTGTTAGTGACACTGCCGTGTTTGTGAACGGTGCAACCTGTCTGCAAGCCCTGCGTGCAGCTTTGGAAATAACTGCCAACACTAGATGCTGCCTGTGCTTTGTTAGCAACACTTCCTCACTACAAGTTCTTTTTCACCTGGAATCTGCTACTTCACAAAAAAATGTGGCCTTTTTTCCCTCTTTTTCTTACCCGTGGCACAAAGAAACTCTCAGAGGGATGTATCCTCCAGGTTGCTTTGTTTTCCTCAAGGCCTTTCAATGAGGGAAGAGTCATTCCCCAATCTGTCAGAAGATTTTCACTCCTCGGGCTCATTTCCAGCTCTCTTAAATCCAGGGGATCACTCACATCGCTTGGCATGCCTGTGGCTCCCAGCTGGCCCAGTGCAGGTTAATTCCTTCTGGTTCCTGGGCAGGTTTTGCAGCCCTCACCCTCACCATGCTTTAGGCTGCTACAGCTAGAGATCTAGGCTAATTTAAAAGCTAATTCAAGTCTTCACCATCCTGCTCTGACTGTGGTGCAGGTACACTTCAGGCTGTATGTCCCCTCAGGGGCTAGTAATGCTTAGACAGATCTCTTGTGTTTCAGCAGATTCAAGCACTGTCCTTAGTTTCTCTGCTTTGAATGCTGCCTGTGATAACTCTCTTACAACCACTTCACCTCAACAGTATGCCTACAACACCCCCAGAAGTGCACAATAATCCAAGCATTGAATGGCAAGCAGCTGCACAGGTTCCCAAGGAGTATCACAGAAGCATCTGGTTAAGTCAGGGATTGAATTTCACTCCCTCAGGCCACTGGCCCAGCTGCAACTCCATCACAGAATCACAGATAGGGTCATAGAATCATTAAGGTTAGAAAAGACCTTGAAGATCATCTAGTTCAACCCATCCCCACCGTGCCCACTGACCACGTCCCTCAGTGCCACATCTCCACATTTCTTGAGCACCTCCAGGGTCGGTGACTCCACCACCTCCCTGTGCAGCCTGTGCCACTGCCTCACCACTCTGAGAAGAAATGTTTCCTAATATCCAGCCTGAACCTCCCCTGGTGTCACTTCAGGCCTCTCGTCCCAGCTCCAGTAGCACAGTCCATACATCCAAGACCTGCTTCAGCCGTCACTATGATCAGAAAATGTCTCAGCTTTCACACATGAACCTGGACACAAGTACTGGGGCAAACGGGGCCACACAACCCAAAACTCTAGATCCAATCCCTCCATTTGCATGGTGGAATTTTAGGAAATAAGCCATGCCATCACACTGTGTTGTAGACCTGCCATGCCGGTGTGCTATTATCACAGTAGACACACTTCCAAGGTAATTAAAAGAGCTTGCACCTAAACTGATTGAAGACAAAGTCCAGAGTAAGCGTTGTGCCATCTCCAAAAAGCTGCACTCTGAGCATCCCCAAAGGCTTGTTTATTGAAGGTAGCTTTACTGGAGTGCTTAAAGCACCGAGTGAAGAACAGCCTGAAGCGTTGTACAAGAATCTTACCTTTGGCTGATGCTATCACAACACAAACAATTACTCATGCCAGGCTCAGGAAAACAACAGGAGAACCAACAGAAACAGAAAAATACTCATGCAAAGGGAAAACCTGCATGCCAACAAACACCACAGGCTGCAGCGCACCGGATCCATCTCACTGGAGGCAGCCACAGTTCTCCTGGCTTCAGAAGAGCTTTGCTCACTTCAGCCAAAAGCTGAAGACTGCATTTTTGTTTCATTATGCGTCACGTTTGGCTCACGTACATCCTGCCAGGGACTCTCACAAGCCGGCTGAGAAACACGAGCCACCGGGGATGACTGTACCCACTTCAGAGCACTGAGGATGCCATGCAAACATCTCCACCCATGTCAAGCAAGTAATCAATATTTGCAGCGCAGTTTCACACAAGCAGAGCTATTTGGCTTATTAAACACGGCCCAAACTTGAGTTCTACATAAGCAACTAAAAGGAAAGCATAATGGCATAAGGAAGCTTTCTAAAGTTGAGGGCAAGCGAACAATGGTGAGGAAGGCTTTCTCAGGGCCAGGGCTTCATAGTGGAAGCCAAGCTGGGTAAGTTGATGTTATCATGTATCTGATTCCCAAAGTAAAACGTGTAATTTCACATACTGCACTCAGTTCCCACAGAAGCTGTGTGTGTGCAAAAGGAGGGAAGGAAGGTATGGCAATTTAGCACTCCGCCGTGACTAAACACATTACGTTTTATTAATTCTAATTTAAAGTGTCAGAACAAGGTGAATTATTTGCAGTGATGTGTTTTTCCCTTACTGAACTGCAGGGTTTCTTTTCGCTTGATCCAGAAAGACTAGTGACAGATGCCACACACTGCCAGGTCAGGCTCAGACACACACCATCAGCCATTTAAAAGCATACAGGCAGCAGAGACCAGAACAGCTCTCCTTATTTACTCTATTTCCTCTTTTCAACCTTTTCCCAGTACAATTAACAAAATTATATCGCTGCACATTCACTGCCCAGGAAGTTTATCTCTCTCTTCCCCTTTCAGTCCTCCTTTTCATTTGCATTTCCTTGCTTCACAGGATGCTCTAAACTAAACATTATATTCAAGTTACACGATACAGACTGGGGAGGAATGGAGCAACAAGGGGAGGTCGTGGGAAGGGAGGTAGCTGCTTAGCAAATCTTATTTTAGCAGATACAGAGGGCATAGTGTCAACTGCTTTTTATTAAGAAGAGATTGCAAATTTGCATCTGCTAAGGTTATCAGGTGGAAGGACACGACGGAGCAGTTCCAAGGACTGAATGAAGCATGAATGTACTAAGAATAAATAAATAAAATTACAGTGATTAGTGCTGTTGTGGCACCAGTAAGCTGCTGCAAGTAACCTTAACCCTCTCTGTATATTGAGACTGTTTTATGCCACATAAAAGCGTGGATTCCCTGCACTCTCCAGCTGCGGAATATGCTGCTGAATTTCAAATGAGTTCATCACAAACTCATGTTCCTGGACAGATCATTTATTCATTAAAAAAAAATTACACATTCTTGCCTTTTTAATTACAAAGGGGAAAAACATCATGAAAGCAAAGCAAAAAAAAACAAGGCTCTGCTTTCCTACTAACCCTCCAGAGAGCTGGAAAAGCAGCATTAAGAGCAAGAGTGCCTGTACAGTTCAATCACTGCTTTACAGACTAAAATATCAGCCCAGAGTTGAGGCTGATGGTCTTCCTTGCTTGTCTGCTGCTCTTGCAATCTGTATGTGGCACAAGGCACTGCTGATGCCATTCTCAGGAGCCATGGGGACACTGAGATAACACCACTGGAAGTCCCTTCTTTCTGTAGCAGGGTGGTACTGAGGATGCTTTTGTGGAAGCCATGACCCACGTGACACTTGGCACATGAAACAGACTAATGGACATGGCACAAACACTGTCACACACCCAGGTGACAATGAGCCACATGCCTGCTCCTATCGCAGTCTCCCCAGGCACAGGTCAGAAGATGCAGAGCAAGCTCACACAGAGAGTGATGGACTCAGTGATATGTCAAGGCCAGGATGAGTTGTCTTTCCATACAATGGCTGTTACACTAGCACACACGCTTGTTGAAAGTCTTGTTGAGAAGACTTTAATATTAGTCTACTCAGCCTATATGCATACAGCTCAACCTTCAGAAGAACAATAGAACTGGTTTTACAAAGTTTTAATGAAATCCCCTTGAGCAACTAATGCAGACCTTTTTTTGTTGTGAATAAATGTGCCTCACCACCAAGGTGCCAGTGGGGTCAAGAAAGAGACCCATGAGACCCCAGTGCCAGCCATGGGACATGCATCTGAAAACAAGGCTGGACAACAAAAAGCAGCCAAATCCAAAACTCCCACTACAGGTGGGCCTACACTTGGTTGTGAAGCACCCAGTAACAGGGAGACGAGGGCCAAGCCAACTGTCAAGGCAGAAGATCATACAATCATAGAGGCTGGAAAAGACCTTGAAGATCATCAAGTTCAACCCCACTGTGCCCACTGACCGCATCCCTCAGTGCCACATCTCCACATCTCCTGAGCACCTCCAAGGACGGTGACTCCACCACCTCCCTGTGCAGCCTGTGCCACTGCCTCAATACTCTGTCTGACATGAAGTATTTCCTAATATCCAATCTGAGCCTCCCCTGCCACAGCTTGAGGCTGTTACCTCTCGCTCTATCACTATTACCCGGAAAAAGAGGCTCACCCTCTTAGCAATTTGAGTTAGTCTGGCCTCTTGACTGTGTCCTGCAGCAAGCTAGAGCTCTGGAAATGGCAAAATCAAAGCTGTCTTTCTGAATTACTCCCATAAAAATCAGCACTTGATAAATGTACTTGTTGCTGGTGCTCTCAGCTTGTAATGGCATGCTTCACCGAAGGGACAAGCCTTCTTGAAAGCAGCAGCATGCCCTGTGCACAGCTTGCTGACAGTCCCAGCTGGAGGAGATGGAAGACACAGGCAAGTGTCGAAGAGAGCCAAGAGTGGCAATGCTAAGAGGCTTGAATGTGGCAAAACCTTCCTGCACCAAACTGTTTTGGCAGGGTGTCCCCTGCTGTTGGCTTCTGAGGACCAAACAGAACCTCAGCATGACAAAAGGACAGGTTCTTCAGTGCCACCAGGACTGGGACCTGGCTGTGCATGCTGGCCTGCAGCATCAAGGAAGCCCTGCAGTGCAGGAGAGGAGGGTTGGAGGGTGTTCAAGCTGAAGAGCAGTCCTCCCTCACCCTGTGTGTCACCTGAGGGAAAGGCAGCTCTTGTAACGGCATGTAATGGTGAGGTTTAGGAACAAACACCATTTTAAGAACCATGACACCAGGAGAATAGAAAGCTGTGGCAAGAGGCTTCAAAGCTCACTCTTGTTTGCTTTCAGACCATTTCTACAGCTCCAATTACCCTCAGCTGGAATGAAACCCAATTTCCATTAAAAACAAACACCCATAATAAGCTTCTGATACATCCTCTGACAATCAGAGCAAGCCCCAGCTCAGCCTGGCAGAACGGCTTCCCACAGCCTGAGCATGGCTCCAGCCACCACAAGCACATTCCCTAAGAAAGCCAGGGGAAAGGAGCTTACAGGGCCTTTCCATCTCAGTGGGTTTGCATCGAATCAAGCCTAAGCTGAGAGGAAACTTCCTCCTGTTTGCTGCTGGCTTTGAGGAACTGGGCTCCCTGCAGTGCTAGGTTTTGGCAGGATGCAGCCACCAAGGTGCTATTGCACAAAGACAGGAGAGAGAGCTGATGCTGAAACTCCTGTTCATTTACATCAATCTGGCTTTCAGACTGGTCACAAAAGGTGACTGAAGCATCTGCATTTCCAACTACAAACCTCACACACTTTAGCTCAAGAACAATAAAACTCAGTGCAGTGGAAATCAAAGCAGTGCCTAATCACTAAGAGCTTTTATGCTGATTCCACTTTCTTCTCTCTACCCTACAGTAACTGTAGCCATCTCTTTACAAGAGCATTAGAAGGACAAACGGCAGCGAGAGGAAATTAAACCAAGCGGTGACACAAAACGGAGGAATCATTTCAGCAGACACTTGCACTGTAAGCTGGAGGCAATAGCAGGAACAAAAGAGGCAGCAGCAGGAGCTTGCTCGGGGCTGCGCCTTGGGAGCGTTTGGAGATGCAGCAGCCTCGATGCAGTGAGCCAGACAGCTCCTTCCAGGCAGCTGCTTCCAAGCCAAAGTTTTAAGTTGCTGTGTTCCCTTCAGCTCTGGTGAAGGGGATAAAGGTTTTTCCAGTGCCTTCTAATAGACTTAACAGATGTTGCTCCGAGGCCCTTTCCTAAGCACCATGAAGTACGCTTGCTTTCTGCATGTTTGCTTTCGATCACGCATTTAATAACTGAGCTCCATGCTGCTGGAGATGCACACCCAGCATCCTCCCTGCTCAGCCCTGCTGCCAGCTTGCAAACTGCTCCCCTTGCCCCTTGAGAAGCTCCGTTCTAAGAAATGCAAAACGATACCCTTTGAGAAACACCATTTACTTGTTGAAAAAAAGCCCGGATAAAGGGGAAAAGCAAACACTGCCCCACCAGTGCTAACCGCTCTGACAGCTAAGCTTGGCAGGACCAGCAGCAGCAAGCTCTCTCTCTTCACACAACAGAAGAGCTGCCAAGAAGAGAGAATCCTGCTCACAGTGCCCTTTAGAGAAACCTAGAAAAAAATCCTGCTACCTCAGCACAGCAAAAAGCATCCATTCTGTGCAGGCACATTCACAGAGGTGAATTACAAGAACAGAATGCGTGGCCCCTGGAAGGCTTTTTCTTTACCTCCCACTACAGCCACCCTCGCCTATGTAAAATAATGTTGCAGGAGTCACGTGCCAATTCCCAAGCATCAGAAAGATCTGCTTTCCAAGCCCATGCCAGAGCTGCACCATCTATCACCCGCTAAAAGGAGGCTGTGGTGAGGTGGGGGTCAGCCTCTTCATCCAGGTAACAGTGATAGGATGAGAGGGAATGGGCTCGTGTTGTGCCAGAGGTGGTTCAGGTTGGATATTAGGACATATTTCTTTTCAGAAGGAGTGGTGAGGCAGTGGCACAGGCTGCACAGGGAGGCTGTGGGATCACTGTCAGCAGAGGTGGTCAAGGAACAAGAAAATGTGGCACTGAGGGATGTGGTCAGTGGGCAGAGTGGGGATGGGCTGGTGGTTGGACAGCATGATCTCAGTGGTCTTTTCCACTTTGATGACTCTGTGATTCTCTGATCACAGCTAGGAGCAAGGTTCATTATTCCTTCAAAACACATGTTTGGTATTTGCATACCAGCACACACGTGTGCACACTCGCATCCCTTCGGCCTCACTGCTCTCTGTGAAATGCTTCCTGCACTTCCACTTGTGGGAAGCACGTTCCCAATGCTGGCACACTGCATGGTTGGAGAACTGGAAACAAACACCTCTGCCACTCTGACTAGCACGCTGGTTAATTCCTTATGATAAACACATTGTCTGAAACAGAAATTCAATCTAATTGTAAAACCAGCTGCTTCAGCTTAGCCAACCCTCCTGGCACAAGCATCAGGATCTCGGTATGCCTCATTTCTAGCAAGCATCTCTGAGGCCAATGCAGCCTCTTGGGGCTCAGCCTCCCGCCCTTCAGGTCTCCAGCTGTCCCTACCAGCCAAACTTTCCAACCCAGCTGGAGTTCTGAAGGTTTACCATCAGCCAGACACCTTTCTGATGAGGTTAAGATCACAGCCACTGAAATCCTAACGGAGATCATTTTTTCTCTCTCAGTTGTATAAAGTGCATTCATTTCCTTACGAAAGCCTGGGCAGAAAAAGAAAAGATGGCCTCCAAGAACTGTTTGTAGAAGTCATCAACAAAACTGGCAGGTCTCAAAGGAGGATGCATTAGCTGTACGTAACTATAGCTGTGCCCAGGATTTGGTCCTGCTTTTTTGCCAGACAGATATCAAGTAGATTGTGTTGCTCAATACAGGTAATTCAGTCATCAGGAAAAACATTTTGAGTGTGCAAGAGAAGAGAAAAGCTGGTCAGGTTGGAGTGGGTATCTTAGGCACCAAATGTTGCCAATGTCAGTTTCTACAGAGCTCAACAAATTCTTTAAACTCCTTGCTTCTTTCTTTGACTTTAAAGAGAAACACGCCTACAGGACAAGCAACGCTGGAACAGCACAAAGAACCATTTGCCATTATTTCTGCACAGGTTATTCACAAGCCCCTATGAACTCCCTAGTTACAAGCAGCATCTCTTACTGCCAGTGGCACATGTTGTGCGATGCAGCCCAGGAGACATGCAGTCTCTCTCACATTACGAGCTGGATGCAGATTCCAAGCTCCTGCCTTCTAATTGCAGCACAGACAGTGCAAGGGAATACATAGTTCATTGCACAACGCATCCTATGGGTCTCCCAGCCATTGGCACTGGATTTCCACAGAAGAATCAGTTCCAGAAGATTCAGCTGGAGAATTCATTCTCCCTGCTGGTAAAAGGACCTGGAGCTCCTTCATGAAGAATATGGCCCCAGGGTTTAAAGCTCACCATATTATTGCCATTGGAGCATGACAACAGGCAGATACTTATCTGGGAAAGTCAGGCAAAGCAGAAATCAATGGGTTAATTAGCAGGTTAACAAAGTACAGCCAAACTGTGATGGCTTTTACTCACCAAAAGGCTGATAACACGGAGATAATTGTTTGCCTCCTGACACTCTCTGGGATGGCAGAGGATTATCGGAAAGTGGGAAAATTCAGGCATTGATTTAAAACATTTTCTGCTCACCAAAGCTAAACCCCAAGAATTCTGCAAGAGCAAAACCTCCCCAAACCCATGGCGTGGGATTCCACACCATGCAGTGATGCAGCCAGCATGGGCTACCAAGTGCCAAGAGAAAGCAGCTTCGCTAAGCTCCGTGAAGGCACTCAACTTGGGCACTGCAACTGTTTGCTAACACAGACAGCGAACAAAGAAGCCGATCCCACGTAGAACCACTATGGGAAGCACAGGAGGAACAAGGGAAAGAGCACATTTCAGAAAAAAAATGGTCAGTTTTTGTTCCACTCGCTGGATAACACACAGCACTTGGTACTGAAGCTGACCTAGGAGTCGGGTTTGAAGGAAGGAGCAGCAGCTCTGCAAGTGAGAGATCCCCTTCCCACGAGCATCAGTGCATCTCACACACACACACACAGCACATTCCTCACAGTGTCACGTCACCGAAAGCAAGAAAAATCCCTACCCTGTAGAATTCCAACTCAGATTGCCCACTTCGCCTACCAGCATTTCCATCCTTCTCAAATCAAGGCGATCGATACATCAAAAACTATTTGCACGGCTTCAAAAATAACAACAAATGATGCTGCGCGAATCTTTTTGAATCGCAACCATTCCGAATCACAGATCGTGTCGGATTCCTTTGGGTTTTGTTTTTATGGGTTTTTTTTCTTCTGCAGAGTCACAGTCCCCAAGCTGACTGTTGCTCGGGCTACATCAGCCCAAACCAGCTTGTCCCTTACGCCCGGTGCCAGCCCTGCATCCAGCTGTAACACAGAGAGCCTCTGCAGCTGGCACAGCTCTCCCCACCCAGCTCTGCTCCCCAAGAAGACGAAGCAGCGCCAACAAAAAGCGCTTTTTTCACTGGGATAGCTGACAGCACACCAGCTCTGCTGCCAGCATTGCGACATCCATTCTAAAGAGGCGAGCGGTTCTTGTTTTCCCCTCCCCTACACAGTTTCCTACACTTGAAGCCAGACACAACCATTACACTGAAGGCAAGAAGAAGGCAGGTGTGGCAGAGAAGCAGCGCTGCCGGCCGGCATCTCCCCATCTCGCGTAGGCAGAGATGCACACAGAGTGCCTTCCCGCGAGCCTCACCGCACCAGATGACAGCCGAGGCACGCAGCTGCCGTGCGATCCGCTCCGAAGGGCCCCGGGGCTCAGCACCGGCGGCGATGCGGTCCCCGTGCGGGCACACGCAGCATCCCCGGCACCACGCGACGCCGCGGACCCACCCAGGGCGGCCGCTGCCCGAACGGCAGCCGGGCTGTGCCGAGAAGCGCCGGGAGCGTTTGAACCCACGGCCACAACAAACGGCTCCCATTGAGAAAACGTGTCGGGGACGGAATAATTGCCTCCCCCGTTTTGTTTTCCCCGCAAAGAAAACTCCGTCTCTCTGCCACATTTCCATTTGTGAACGGGACTACAGTACAGCCCTCAGCTCCAGCGCTCGCCTAGCAGTATTCCTGCGGAAATACAACCGGCGTTTTCTCATACGCACACAAACTGCCCGGCCGCCTTCTCTCAAACTAAGCCGAAACTTCCCCGCCCGGCATTCCGCCCGTGAGCCCCCTCCCGCTGCGGCCGCTGCTTCCGCCCGTTACCGGCGCGCCCGCAAAGCCGGAGCGGGGCACCGCGCGGACATCGGCCGCTGCCCCCGGTCCCGGGGGAGGGGCGACCGAAGCGGAGCCGTTCGGCGGCCGCGTTCCGCCAGGGCCGGTTCGAGAGCCGGCAATAGGAAGTAAGATCTGGGGAAGCCGACTCCCCGAACGGCACTCGTGCTGCGCGAACTTCGCCGGCTCTGAGCTCCCCCCCAACGCACGCGGAACGCGCGGACACGCACGGATCCCCGCGTCCGTTCTTCCCGGCAGCCGCACAGCGCTCGGCACCGCGCACCTCCACCCGCAGCGCTACGGCCGCCGGCGGCCGCGCATCCCCGGCGCTGCCCCTCGCCGCCCCCCCTCGCCGCCCCGCAGCCCGCCGCCCCTCACCCGGCTGCGGAGCGGTCCCGCGGCGGCCTCCCGGCAGCTACAACTCCGCGGCGGAGCCCGGGCGAGCCGCACGCCTGCGGAGCGGCGGCGAGCGGAGAGGAAAAGAGGAAATGAGCGGGAGGCGCATTGGAGGGAGGGGGAGGAAGGAGCCGCCGCCGAGGGAGCGAGCGGGAAAGCGAGGCACGGAGCGCAACTTCCCCGCGGGGCAGCGGCGGCGCCGGGGGGCGGAGCGCGGCCGTACCCCGCAGCCCTGCGCAGCGCCGCGCCCCGCCGGGGCCGCCCGCCCGCCGCCGCCACTTGGTATCGCCCGGCCGCCGCGGGGCAGGAAGTGCGGGGCGGCGGGGAAAAGTTTCTCTCTCCGCTTTTCTTTTTTAATTCCCTCTTCTGTGTTTAATTATTTTTTAATATTTTTTTATCTTTTTTTTTTCCTTTTTTTCCCCCCCCTTTTATTTTTCCTATTTTTTTTCTCCTTTTTTTTTTTTTTTTTTTTTTTTTTTTTTTTTTTCTTTCCTTTTAACCCCAATGCAAACAAGGAAGCGCTCTGCTGCAGGCCCTACAACGAGTTCTGCCACCGCAGCCGGCGCTTCCCCCCCACCCCGCTCTAGCCGTGCCCGACGAGGCCGGGCAGGTGGATCCCCTATGGGTGCGCTGCCGCTGGCCGGGGACAGCCGCCTGCAAAGCGCACCCCGCCACAAAATGGAGGGGATTGAGGGCTCGGTGCTAAGCTGCTTCTCGAGGGAGGTCATGGGAAGCCTTGCTCAGAGCTACGGCCTGCAGAGCGCACAGGGGAATGAGTCCTTCCTTTAGGATTTCTGTTTGTCCCTCAGCTCCTGCCCGGCGCACGCTTTCAAGTCAGGAACGTATAGAGAATTGAACGCCGTTCCCGTTGTAGCCTTATCGGCAGCTTTCACTCTGCCTTCCTTCATAGGAGTCCAGGCGAGCACATTCGGTGCGGGTGTGAGATAAGAACCGAGCAGAGCTGAAATCAGGGCCACACCAGGAACAAAAGATCTGGAGAGATTTCAGCAACAAACCTTGGGAGGCACAAAAAACCCACTGCCTCCGAACTGCAGGTTTTCAAAGCTTATCTCCGTACCTCCATTGTGAGGGCAGAAAACTAAAAAAGGGGGGAAAAAATAGAACAAAAGCCACCTTTCACCTCTATGGCAAAGCTGGAATACATTGTAACTATCGATGCAAAGCTGAAAGTGTTGCTCGGCAGTAACCCATTTCTCCAGCCCCTTTCAGAGCAGCTCAACCATTCTGCCAACTTAAAAAATTACCTGTATGTTTATACACATAAAGGTCGGCCCAAGGCAAAAAACAAGCTGGGAAGCTGGCGAACCTGCGCTGTTAAAACTAGAAGCGACTCGAACAGGAACACAGAATGGAAAACTATATGCAAGCACCGTCACTGCCAACTTCACACGCCTGCAGCCCGCTCCTCCTCGCGGGGGGTGGTTACACATGAGTAATCCCCTCTGTTTCCCTGCACACCCTGTGTGAGCGCTGCCAGGTGCTGGGGCTCATTTGGGGCAGGCAGTCACACAGGCAGTGACAGCCCTTCACCCCACCGTCAGCTGCTCCTCACACACATGGCCCTCCAGACCCTTCCCCATCCTCACAGTCTTCCTTGGGATGCTCTCTTGTAGCTTTATGTCCCTCTTACACTGTGGCCCCCAGCCCACACACAGTGCAGGAGGTGAGGCTGCAGAGCAGAGGAGGACAACCCCTCCCCTTGCTCAGTGGCAGTGCTGGGCCAGGTGCACCCCAGGATACAACTGGCCCTTCTGGCTGTCACGGCCCACTGCTGGGGCTCAGGGACTGTGAGCACACTTGGGCTGACCCATGGGGTGCTGAGGATGGAGATGGGTGCTGATAGATGTGGCTCTGAACTCATGTGGTGGAGCACTCATGTTGCTGTCAGGAGCCCTCTGTGCTTTGAGAAGTGCCCCATCCAGCCTGACCTTGGGTGTCTCCAGGGATGGGGCATCCACCACCCCTCTGGGCAACCTGTGCCAGTGCCTCACCACCCTTACTGTAAAATACTTCTGTGGAGAGTGTTTGTGCAGAGTGGCTCCGTGAGAAAGGACATGATGAGATTCCATTAGTTAAATTGTAAGAGAAGGTATGTGACTAGTGGCAACAATGAGGAGATATCAGGATGTGAAAGACAGGATATGTAGCTAAGGACAAAATATGTAGCGAGAAACAAGGACGGTCTAAAGGGAAAAACAAGATGTGTAGCAATGTGTAGGCATAGCTATGAAGAAAAGTAACCATAAGACTAACCATAAAGGTCAAATGAAGTAATGTATAACCCACCAATCTTGAGCTTTACTTTTGCAATATGTATGAGCTTATTACTGACTGTATAAACAAGATGCTGTTACACCTAATAAACTGAGACCTGCTGACCATGATATATGAGGCACGTCTCCCGCGGTCATATTCCAACAAATGGCGCCCGAACAGGGACCATCTTCTTCCGCTAAGTAAGAAGAAGACGAAATCCTTGCCAGGGAAAAAGGAAGTTGCCACGGTTGGGACTGCGATGGGTTCGGGTCCTTAAGCAGCGAGGACGACGAAAGAGCCGAATTAAAGCTCCGCGTCTCAGGCGACCACGACAGGTGGGCTTGACCGATACGTGCTGCCGAAGCCTGGAAGGCTGCAACGGTACCGACGTGAGTAAATATGGACAGGCAAGCAGCATATAATTTGTTCTCCGCTTTTCTAAGTAGGAGACACTTTAAAGGTATAGACATAGGAAAGGAACTCCCCAAGTTATTAGCGTACGGATATACTAAAGGGTTATTTCAGAATCCGCTTTTGGTGCATGATCTTACTGAGCAGGGAATGATAGAAGGGGAGAAAAAGGCTAAAAAATGCGGAAAGTGGTGGCGTGTGTTTATGTGTGTGTGGATGAGTGTGTGGATGAGTCTGGTTTATAATGAGTTGTTGCGATATCAGGCAGAAAAGAAAGCGACAGAGCAAGCTAGTGTTGTGCAGGGGAGGAATAAGAATTATAGTGAGTGGTCAGATTGCCCGATGCCCCCTGCTGTGTCCACCGTAAATTTGCCGCTGGCTGCCGAGCCTGCGTTGCCAGTGGCCCCGGAGCCGAGTGCCCCGTCTCCGCCTCTCGGCACGTCTGTGTCAGACGAGCCGCCTGCATCCACCATGGCGCTACAGCCGGCCCCCTCGACCCCCCTTGGCAATGAGCCGCTCCCTGGGGCAGGGACTGACCTAGCGGAGGCCGTCGCGCGGGAGCGGAGGGGGGGCTGGGCTGCGCTGGCGTGGGCTTGTTTAGAGGCAGGGGACGGTGAGGCGTTGGAAGCTGTGCAACAGATGGCATTTCCGGTGGTGTATGCACCTAATCCTGCAGGCGGGATACAGGCTGCTATCACTGCTTTAGATTGGAAATTGTTGTCACAATTGTGGTCTACGGTCAGTCAGTTTGGAGTAAAAAGAGAGCTAGCGAGACAGATGTTGGATTATATCTGGAGTACTCAAGTTTTGTTGCCATCAGATTGTCGGGCTATAGCTAGGCTGTTTAATGCTTATTGGGAAGAGATGTGCCAACAGAGCACGGCGATAGTTAGGCAGCCGGGAGATCCCTTGTATAATGTAACTGTTGAAGAACTTTTAGGGGTGGGTCCTTTCATCCGGACGGGGGCCCAGGCTTTATTAGGGCCAGTTAAATGTAGGGAGTCAATGTATCTGGCCAGACAGGCTATGGATAAGATCAAGGCACCAGGTGGGCTACCGTCTTATATGGGGATCCATCAGGGAAGAAATGAGGATTTTGGAGCGTTTATAGATAAGGTAGCTGTAGCCATAGAGAAGGCTGGAGTACCAGAATACATGAGAGAAATAATGCTGAAACAGTGTGCACTTCAAAACTGTAACGCTACAGCTCGTGGCATTCTAAATACTTTGAGGAGTAATTGGTCAATAGAGGAGGCGTTAGACAGATTATCGAGTGTGCCCACAGGGGTTCAGGCTTTCATAATTAAGGCTATTAAGGAGGTAGGGGCAGGATTAAAGGCACAGGCTGAGGCTTCTCAGAATCAAGTGTTAGCTGCCCTTGCACCCTTCCAAGCTGCAGTTTCTATAAGCCCCCGCTCGCAGAACAGCTCCCGCATGAAGTGCTACCGTTGTGGAAATACCGGACACATCCGTCGCGACTGTCAAGTCGCCAGTGTATGGTGCCAGAACTGCCGCTCGGACAACCACAACACCGTCAGCTGCCAACGCTGGTCGAGAAACCTCCAGCCCAGCGCAAGAAAGAACAGAGGCCGCGCTCGGACACAAGCGGCCGTTACCAGCCAACTGCCGCCTTCCGCCCCGCCCACGTCACTCGTCGGGACGCTGCCTCTCTCTGCCGCAGCTATGACTCCTGCGTCTGCGTCTCTGCAGCCCGCGTGTAACAAGGTTAAAGACACGGACGGATCGAAAACTGTGTTACGAATGATCCTCTCTCCTATGCAATACACTGTGTTTATGACTGAATACCAGCTACATAATTTGACTGATATCCCCCTTGCTACTAATGCTTTACGTTCACATGTTCCAATACCCAATGCTGTTACTGTATTTACAGGTGGCTCCGGCAAGACGCACCAAGCAGAGGTTCTCTGGCGTGCGACTGCTACACAATGGCAATCAGACGTACATGTTGTTGATGGATCACCTCAAGTTGCAGAACTCACTGCAGTAGTTCGAGCTTTTCAAATTTTTTCAGAACAGAAGCTTAATATAATAACTGACTCTTTGTATGTTGCAGGTATCATTCAACGGATCAAAGAATCCTTTCTTAAGGAAGTTAATAAGGTTTTGTTTGTACAGCTCAAGCAAGTTTTGCATTATGACACTCAATCGCATACTACATTGCCTTGTCCTTTAACCGAGGGCAACTGCAAGGCTGATCGAGCCACAGTCGCTCTTGCTGCTCCTCAATTATTTGAGCAAGCACGACTCCCCCATCAAATTTTCCATCATAACAGGAGAGCCTTACAAAAACAATTCCAACTGACAGTGGATCAGGACCGTAACATTACTCTAACATGCCCAGACTGCCAGGTGATTGCCCCTTTGCCTCAAATTGGGACAAATCCACGTAACACAGCACCTCTTCAACTGTGGCAGACAGATGTCACTCACATTCCTGAATTTGGCTGTCTAAAATATGCACATGTGACAATAGATACTCACTCTTCTTACATATTTGCCACAGCACATACAAGTGAAAACAGTCACAATGCCCGTAAACACTGGTTATCAGCTTATGCTGCTATAGGAATCCCACAAATTACAAAAACAGATAATGGGCCTGCATATACCTCTAAGGCCATTCAAACTTTCCTCCAAGATGGGGCTGTTGAACATACTACAGCCATTGCTCGTTCTCCCACTGGACAAGCTATCACTAATCACGTTTATCAAATATTGAAATCCATTCTTGTTATTATTAAACAAAAAAGTGGGAATATGGGAGACACACTACAAGAAATATTATGCAAGGTTTTGCTTGTTTTGCTTGTGCTGAATTTTTTGAATCATGTTCGTACAGATACAGCTTATGTGGATCGTTCTTTTGAAGCTTCCCCAGTGCTCAAGGAACAGCCTATGGTTAATGTTTGGAATATGGCCGCAGGACTTTGGGACTGTCCCTTACCACTGACAACTTGGGGTTGTGAATGTGCTCATATTTCCACAGAGACTGGCCTTACGTGGGTTCCAGCATGGTAATAGTTCAAATGTGTATTAAACAGGACTTAGTTATGATGTTACTAATCTATTAATTAGCTTTTCTTAATTTGCAAGGAAAAAATCTGGAAAGGAATCCCAGGCAAAGGGATGACCCTGTATCGTAGAATGGTTACCTCTCTTACATCCAACTAATTGGGATTTTAAAATATAACCATGCATCATTTGAGACAAAGGCACACGCTAATAGAATTAAATTTGATACTTGGTTTCCAAGCAGGTGTTCCACTTGGCCTCTATATCACGCACTGGCCACGCGGATATGGTGTACAACTGGAAGAAATCCTTCAGACCCTGAATGCAGGAGAGAATCTGTGGTGGGTGAGAGAGGAAAGGTGCACTTTGAAGCAGGGGACGCCCTGCTGGCACCACCTGTCGTATTCACCACAAACACTGTTTACTGTTTCTCAAGGGCCAATAAGTAATAATGCCCCTAGTGATATTCTAGTACATTTGTCCTCTAAAGTTGGTTCTATTTGATATGCTACTTCGTAAATTGCATGATCATTAATCAATTATTAGCCCAGCTATCTCAGTCGGTAGAGCATGGTTATGAGCATCCTAAAAGTATTTATTGCACAAATCTTAGTGGTCATTAAAATTCAACATATCAGAGTATATGAAAATTGAAGATTTTTTAACTGGTTACAGATTAACACAATGGGACCCTCACGGATTTATTTCCAGGTTGCAGAAACTTAGGTTGCAGTACAAATATGTTTGTTCTTTTTAGTAGGTTTAACAGTAATGTTGTTATGTTGCATTTACTAATGAGAATGATCGACTCAAAATACAATGCCTTCTTAGTTGCCCAAAAAGAAAACAGGGGAAGTGTGGAGAGTGTTTGTGCAGAGTGGCTCCGTGAGAAAGGACATGATGAGATTCCATTAGTTAAATTGTAAGAGAAGGTATGTGACTAGTGGCAACAATGAGGAGATATCAGGATGTGAAAGACAGGATATGTAGCTAAGGACAAAATATGTAGCGAGAAACAAGGACGGTCTAAAGGGAAAAACAAGATGTGTAGCAATGTGTAGGCATAGCTATGAAGAAAAGTAACCATAAGACTAACCATAAAGGTCAAATGAAGTAATGTATAACCCACCAATCTTGAGCTTTACTTTTGCAATATGTATGAGCTTATTACTGACTGTATAAACAAGATGCTGTTACACCTAATAAACTGAGACCTGCTGACCATGATATATGAGGCACGTCTCCCGCGGTCATATTCCAACATACTTCCTCTATTAAATCCAATCTAAATCTCTCTTTAAGTTTAAAACCATTTCCCCTTGTTTATTAAGCCAATCCAGTAACCCTGTGCTCACCTAATGTGGGTCTTTACCAACCATGGTGCCATAGCTGCTTTGGCATCCTTTCGGTTGATTTTCTTTCTGCTTTTCATTCTGTTTCTATAATCAGAAGACAGAAACAATGAGGGATTGAATTAGATTCATCTGGATCATTCCAGCTCTGCTGAATCTGAAATTACCCTGAGAAATTCCTTCTGCTGTCCGGTGCTTAATCACCAAGGGATTTGGTGGAGATGAAAGTCGAGATGTGTGGCACACTGCTATTCTTTAAATATCTGCCATAATAACATGAGCTCTGGTAGCAGCATTAAGGCTACTGCTAATCTCCAGTTATTACCCGCCTTGCTGGGTTTTGGTGTGATTGATTCTGGGGAGGTGTTAAAGCAATATTTACCCTTTTTGAGCAGTTCGTCAGCCAGACCTGAAGCTCTTTGTGTTCCTGGGGATTTCAATTCCTCTTACCCCCACCCAAAAACTATCAGAGGGAACTGCTGCCAAGGATTTAAAACTCACAGTGCTCCTTCCCTCTGGATCTCCTGATAGCTGTGATGGCTGTGGGGACCCAGAGCTCCCTCCCTGAAGGCAGCTGACTGCCCCAGCCATTTTCAGGCCAGATGGGAGCTCCAAGAGCCAGGATTTGGTTCCACTGCAGACAGGGCCCATCTATTGAGCCTCACAATTTTTGCTACCAGATGCTGGGACTCAGATTGTTGCAGGCATCAATCTCATCCATCGGTGCTCCTTTCCATTGCATTGCCAGCTTGGGCTGCTTGGGAAATGCCAGCTGTGGGCAAGAGAATTGATTTGACAGGCAGAGACAGTATTTAATGTACTACCAAAGCAAATACACGAGGGGCTTTGCCAGTCATCTGGGTCACGGAATCCAGAGGTGGAAAAGAGCAGGTCCAATTTTACAGTGTATTCCACTGCTGAAGGAAGCTTGTTCTCTGCAGTATCTTCCAGGGCACTTTCCTGACCCGTTTTCAATGACCTTGGAGGGTGAGGAGAGATGAGATGGTGGTATTTGCCATACCCTTGAGAGTTTCTTAGTCTGATTTGAATGACGTAATGTGGAACGACTGAAAGTTCAGAAAAGGTAGCTACAGCACAATGTGTGATGGAGTTTTTGCATGGTTTTTCCTCTCCAACCTACTTGCCATGCCTGCTGCTGTGCCAAGAAAACAAATAGTTGCAATACTCCATCATTGTGTCACTGCTCTTCTTCCCCTTAGCAGGAGTTTGTCTTAGTTGCTTTCCTCCCCTTTGAGGAAAAATGAATAGTGAGAGCTGTGATGACTGGCAGTGAGGCTGGGAACAGCAGATGTAAGCTGTACAGCTGTATTAAGACTAAAGTGCTCTTTCCTACCTACAGCTGTATTAAGGTCGCCCCAGGGATGCCACAGTGCCTGCATGTGACTTAGCATATGGACAGCCAAGGCATCAGGCACATTTATGCATATAAGAACACTTGGTGTCCTCTCTAAGTCAGAGAAACCAATGATTAAACAACAGTCTGGCTGTGATGGTCTTCCTCTCAGCTAATAGAATGACTGAGTGAGAGAACAGAAAGAAATAACAGGGGTGAAGAACTTATGATTTAAACCAGCACATTTTCATTTCACCGACTGCTGTCTACCAGTCTATTACACGGGACTTCATTTTGCCTCCAAGGCTGCAGTTGCTATGTTAGACACTAAAGTTAGATGCTACAGATAAGATATTAATACAAAGGCTTCTTGCATAGAATGGGTAAAACCCTGCTAAATAGGGAAAATCAAAAAGCTCAGTTTCTCTCTCTGGTGTTTTATGTTGATTTGGCACTGCAGTGCTCGGCCACACTGCGATGTGCCATCAAAGCATGGGGAGGTGTGATGGTGGTGTCTTAACTATACCCACTGAAAAGAAACAACAGAGTTTCCTCTGCTCCAGGCCTTCATGTGCTTATTTCCAGCTGGACCTACCCGAGCATGGCTCTCTCATGGGCCCATATGCAGGGGTACCTGTATCAGAGCTCATATCTGACCTACTGACATGAGATGCAACAGAATTTACTTAGTGCTGGTGGTCCAAAACATCAGACTTTCACTGAGAGAGGTGGAATAGAGTATGAAAAGCAGAGCATTTCTACACAGTGGAAAATAACTTGCTTGTTCATTTTCTGAACCGCAACAGGAAAACAAAATAGCCAGAAATTAACCATGAAAAATACCAGTGTATCGAAACAGAAATCAATGATTTAGGCTGGCATTACAACAGCCGTAAAAAAAAAGCAAAGCAAAGCAAAGCAAAACAAAACAAAAGCATTATAATTTAATCAGGGCAACAAATAATAATATAGTAAAACTGATGTTTCCCCACTGAGACTTCCAGTTTTGCTGAAACTGCTTTTTTTTCTTTTCATGTGGCTGAGCAAGAGGAGGAGGAGGAAACCTGGCAGTGATGTTGGAGCCAACAAGATGCTATTTCAGTGCTGTGCCATGCTGTGTGCTCTGGGATACTGCCCAGAGCCAGCAGGGCAGTGGCAGGATGATGGGCTGCATCTCCTGCCCAGAAAGCTGCTGCTGTTGGAAACCTTTCTCTCAGCTGCACATACCCAGCCCCAAATCAGAGGGCTGCAGCAAAGAGCCATTTCTCATGGGATTGGGGTGCATGTACAAAGGCAAATCCATGTGAATCATTCACTGCAACGTGGAGGAAGTCGGGTTAATTTTGAGACCAGCAGTGGAGTGCTCTTGTATTGCTCCTGTTGGTAATTAAGGGAAAGCAAACCACAGGGGAAGACAATAAATGTATTAATTAATAACTTTTTTCAAGAAGAAAAAAGTAATTTTTGTTTTAAAAAGATGGTTTATGCCTGGAGAAAATACTTATATAGGACAATCACATTGCCGGGTGTTTGACAAATGCATGCTAATAATTAAATGAGGGAACCAACTGCACATTCAAATAATCACCAGATCCTCCATGTCATCGCATGGACATCCCAATTCTGCCATCCTGAGCTTTGAAGTGGTGCTCAGGTAAGTTTAACAAGTCTGCTTGCCTGTCCCAAGTTGGAGGATCTGAGCTGTGTCAGTTCCAGTAGAGACCTTCAGAGTGATCTTCTCTGCTCCCTCTTGCTGGCAGATTAAGAAGTAATAAAGGGCACCAGATGAGTTCCTAACAAGTGCTGCCCAGGGTCACCTTCTGCATAAAGCGGAGGCATTGCAGCACTGGGTGATTAACTTTGCCTGGCCTCTGCCGTGCACAGAGCACGTGTCTGCCTCGCAGACGTGCCCTCCCACCAGCAGCACAAATCAACTCGGCTTTGCCTTGGGCTCCTGTTGGGAGCAGCCTTTAGTGACATCACACCAAAGGGGATGTGAATAATAGGTGTTTACCCATTTGAAACGCACTTGAAGCTACACTGCATCCATTAGGCAGTGCTTAAATACTGTATCATTTACAAAAGCAAGCAAAAACTGTCATACAGAGAACACAGGACACAAATGCAACGCTGCAAGTCACGCCCTGGTGGCACAACCAGGGGTGCGTGCAGTGCTGGGGGCAGGGATATACCCTGAGACCTTCAGCTGAGCAAACGCCTGGGGAGAGCATGGGGCTGGCCGTGACTAGAAATAATCCCCCAGGTATGGGAGCTCTTGTTTGCCTTCTTACCAGCTCTGCAGCTACTTAATTTGAGTGTTGCTTCATCTCCTGTCTCCCTCATGTATCATCGCTAATTAAAGTACACACGCTGCTCTCACCCGAGCAGGATGTGGGAGGCAGGAGAGGCTCAGCCTCCTCTGCTGCTGCTGCTGCACTGCCTCTGCAAAGCCGACTGCAGGGGAACAGGTCCTGCTTGGAGCCCCCTGCCACCCACTGGCATCACTAATCACCCCCTTCCTCCACTGCAGCCCCGCTTCACTTCATTCCCATCCCAGTGATGGGAAAGCATATGAACAGCAAGGAGGGGATGCAATCATTACTGGGCATAGAGACCACCAGTGCCATCCACAGATTCAACAAGATGCTCTCAGAGAAGAATGCACTAAACACAGCATGCTGAACACTGAGCCATCCCCTCGTCTCCGCCTGAAGTGCGTTGCAGTAGACAAATGCACTCTCCCCATAAATGCCAGGAAAAAGCACTGCTGAGAACTTCCACAGCTCTGAATAATTAAATCCCAGCACTATAAAAAGCTATGAGGGAATGGAATTTAGAAAAATCTAGTTTTAGGATAATTATAGCACAAATGGGGAGAGCGCTTGGACCCAAGACAGATGTATTAGTAGGGCGGCCAAGCACAGTAGGTCAAATTCACACTCGGCAGCACAGCAGAGCCTTCTGCAGAGCTCCTCAGGGACAGATTCAGCTCAGGGAGTGAAGGCAGACCCTGCATTTGGATGGAAGGAGCGAGTAGAAGTCAAAAATAGCACCTCTTAATATAGAAAGCATTGACATGACTGGAATTATTTCAGGTTAGCATTCATGCTCCAGCTGCAAATGGGAACTGATATTTTCCAGCATATTTTGTTATCACAGAATCACAGAATCAGTAAGGTTAGAAAAGGTCACTAAGATCGTCTAGTCCATCCGTGACTGTGACTGTTCTACACCACGTCCCTCAGTGCAACATCTACATGTTTCTTGAATACCTCCAGGTTTGGTGACTCCACCACCCACCTGCCAGTGCCTTGCCAAGACATGTTATGACACTGCTTTAGGTGTCCCCACTTCCTATCCTCTATTATCAAGTCTACTACGTTAAAACTGGCCCAATGAAATTTGTTTGTTTTATGAACTTGTTGTGTTTGGGCTTTCTTAAAGCTCTATATGCTGGAATTTGTGTGTTGTTTGAAAGCACAGACCTTCAGTTTTCAAAGCACTTGTATTTCTATCCTGTATTTGGCTTGGGAAGTTTGAAAACATTAACCCTGAGTAACCAGCAAACAAATACAGAGGTCTGAAATATTCAAGAATGGATGCTTTCCTGTGTGACCTAGTGTAAGGAACCTGCTTTAGCAAGGTGCTAGGTGACCTTCTGAGGTGCCATCTAGCCCCTGCGATCCTGTGACTCTATAAACTGGATATTTTCACTTAGGAGAAGGCTCAGGGAGGCATCATCACAGCATTTCAGTACACAAAGAGAGGCTACAAATAGGACAGAGGAACCTCGTGGTGAAGACAAGGGGCAATGAATAGAAGATGCACCAGGAGTAATAAGATGAGAATCTAATGAGGTTTAACGAGGCCAAAATGCAAGGTGTTCCACTTGTGTCAAGGCAATCCCAAATACAATTACAGGCTGGGAGAGGAACTCATAGAGAGCAGCCTCGCAGAGAAGCATTTAGGGTCCTAATGGATGAAAAGCTATGTGCTCTTGCAGCCCAGAAGGCCAACAGTACCTTGGGCTGCACTAAAAGAAGGGTGGTCAGCAGGGAGAGGATTGTCCCCTACATTCTGCCCTTGTTAGGCTCCATCTGGAGTACAGCGTCCAGGTGTGGGACCCCCTGCGCAAGAAAGATACAGAGCTGTTGGAGATGGTCCAGAGAAGGGCCATGAAGACAATCAAAGGGCTGGAGCACCACTCTTATGAAGAAAGGTTGAGCAAGTTGGGCTCATTCAACTTGTAGAGGAGAAGGCTCCAGAGAGACCTCGTTGCAGCATTTCAGTCTTTAAGGGGAGCTTACAAGCAGAGTGGTGACTGACTTTTTACACAGTCTAATAGTGATGAGGCAAAGGGGGATGGCTTTAAACTGAAAGAGATTAGGCTTACATTATATGTTAAGAAAATTTTCACTTAAAAAACAGTGAGGCCCTGGCACACACTGCCCAGAGAAGCTGTGGGTGCACCATCCCTGAAGGCATGCAAGGCCAGGGTGGATGGGATCCTGAGCAGCCTGATCTGGTGGTTGGCAACCCAGCCTGTGGCAGGAGGTTGAAATTAGATGACCCCTCCAGCTTAAGCCATTCTATGGTTCAGTGATTTGGGACAAGCAGGCAGGAGCATCTGCAGTCCCAGCACTGTCCCAGCTGTCTCTCCACACAATTGCCCTGTCACCTTTGGCAGCAGCACTGTGCTGGAAGTGACACTGTGCTTTGCCACAGAAGGTCTGTAGCTGCCTGTAGGGAGCAAATTCATAGCTTGTTCTGAATTGAGGGCCAGGCTGGATGATCTGCAGAATGCTTTTAGGTTTCAAGGATTGACAAGGCAAGAAGATGTCAAGGCAAGTGGGAATCATCTGTGCTAATTAAAGATCTCAAGCCAGTTTTATGATGGCCAGCGTTCATTAACCCTCCTGTTCTCTGTCAGCTCACATTTCCATGACCTCTCTCTTGAGCTATTATTCATCTCCTGTATGAAGTTATTGGGTGTAGTCATAGCACACTGCTAAACAAGTGCTGTTTCCATAGTGGCAAGCAATGACTTCCTTTACACTTTGTTTATTAAGAGCATAGGCATTCTTCAAGGTGAAAGACTTTCCTACAGGCCCATGTCATTCCTTGAACTTAATGCTTGAAAGAAGATATATGCTATGAGCAGCTGGGGGAGAGGCCTGGAGAAAAGGTTGAAGCTCAGTAAAGCTTCAGGTAGGGCAGACAGGGATGGTCAGCTCTGCAAATGCAAACTGGGTTCAGCTGCAACAGCTTTGCCAAAAAGACAGCTGAGAGCATGGCTATGGTCTGTACAGCAGCAAGAATCAACAATGCCACTGTTGTTGTGGAAATGCCAGATGTTGCAAGTCAGATAAAGCAGGAGAAAAGCTCATGAAGTGTGATTTTACCACTGCACATCCACCAAGGTGGCTGCAGAGTTAGGGGGAGTGGCTAGGGTGGTGGGAAGCAAGCTGGGAGCAGGGGCTGGCTGCTGGAAGGATGAGAAGCTTGAAGGGAAACATCCTCCTCCAGCTGGTAATGTGTTGTTTTAAGCAGAAGAGGATGCCTGCAGTGAACAGAAGCAATGAGCTTAAATTAAAGCAGGCAAGAATCAGAGCCTGCACGCAGAAACAAATTTCTACAGGTAATGGCATCAAACCACCAGACTGAATGGCTGGAGGGGACTGAAATTTCCATCAAGCTACCAACAGGTCAGACAAGTGGTGGTTAGAGATGATAAAGTGGCACAACCTGCCTTGAGGCTGGAGAAAAGATTAAATGAGCCCCGGTGAATCTTTCCAGTCTTGTTTTGATGTGATTTATCAGAGGACTCACAGCTACAATTTCCCGTATTCGTAGGGTTTAAGCACATCTCAGCTCTCCAGCAACTGCAGTGAAGATGCTGGAAGATAAAGGAGACACTCTTGTCCAAGTCAGGTGACACTCAGCCATGCCTGGAGCACCCCTGCAAGATGCACTCAGGAGCTGAGGAAGCAATGCTCAAAGCATTTCTCCCCAGTTTTTGCAGAACTGCAATGATCCTGGGCAAACACCTCGCTTTGAGGCCAGATGTACTGCAGGAGCAGGACTAAGAGCCTAGAGATCCCTTCTATGACTATGACTGTCTTATAACCAAGCCAAGTGAGCACAACTCTGATGCAACCATGATATAATTACAAGGTAATACTCCTGCCTTCTTACAGCTCTTTGCTGCCTATTGGATAGATGGTCACTTTTTAAGAATGCCCTATTATTTATTTTTTATCTTTGGCACAGAGGTCAGATACATAAAGCCATAATTTTTTTGGTTAAAACACTTAAAATCTGAACACACCTTTCCATCCACTGTTATACAGGGGTATCTGGGGCTGACAGGATTGTCATCACCCCACAGTGCAGCCCTCTGATAAGCAGGGTACCCTGTACCCAAGATACCCAGAGGTGGGCCTCAGAGAGCCTTTCTGCTTAGGGAAAGACAATCATCTGCTTGAATTTAAAAAGACAGCTTTACAAAGAATAATTGCCTTCTAACTTGGCAGACAATGTGTGCTGCCTTTAAGGGATTCACAGATGTGTCCTGTTCTGGTGGAGTTAACAGAGCTTAGGAAAAAAAAAAACATTCTTCCTTCATTCAACACAGCTGAGAATCTCCCAGGATATTTCTATTAGGATTGCAGCAGGTTTTCCATTTCAATGTGTTGGCAGAAAATATCTGTCACACTGATGGCATTTTCTGCACCGAAAGCATCACCAACACTTAGAGCAGACAGCAGCTTATACATCACCCAAAGAGCTAACTGCATTGTAGATGCAGCAAGATGGGATACCTTTTCCTCTGACTATGACTGCAGGTTGCCTTGAGCAATGTGAATTCTGCAGTCGGATTCCCAGATTTTACACCATTTCTGCACTAGATTGACAGGTTTGGCATTTAGATTCATTTAAAGCTAAGCAACAATTAAGTACAAAACAAATAGATCACAATGCAGAACCTCCCGCATTCGTAACAGGCTTCCAATCCTCATCCATCATTTCCCGCAGCTCCTTGCAGGGATGCCAGGCTCTCACCTTTTAAAAAGATAGATTTTTTTTAAGGTTCATATTTGCACAGCACTGGAGAACAGCTGGAAAATCCCTGTGTAGCCTTCTCTAAGAAAAAGGAAGAGGCAAAAAGGAAGAGTCCCCATAGGAACTCTTGGAGAGTGACCAAAGAATTAAATGAGTGATACAAAAAAAAATGATGAACCTGAATGAAAAGGAAAAAGCCAATTTCAGCTCCAAAATCATGCTTTTGGTTTTAACTCTGGATACACGGTGTTGCAATAGACCTACGTGGTGTTGATGGTTTCAGCACTGAAACCAGCGTTTATAGAAACGTGCGGCAGCTGCCATCAAAACCGGTTTGTAAACCCTCTCAGATGTTACCAGCTTGCACTGACTCAGACTCCGAAGCTCATAATTTATCTTCTGTTACACATACTGAGAGCTGTAGTAGAGTTACAGAACTACATTTCCAAGGTAAATCATTAACGGTAACTGAAAGGCTGTCCCATTAAAGCTGTTTCCAGGAAGGCTTTATGCACACAGCTGAAGCTGCCCCTATGTGCTAAGCACATTCTTCTGTTGAAAATGTTTCCAGACCAGCTTCTTTAATGTGGGCTTTGCAGGGCAAGAAAAAGCCACTTGTGGTGCATGCTATGCCTTCTAGACTCTGTTTGTCACAGAGGAACCCAAATATTGCTCAAGTGCTTGGATAGGGGTGGGTGCCAACTTTCCACCTTTGTCCATGGAAGGGAAAATTTCAGGGCAGCCCCAGCCTGCAGACAAGGGAACTGAGCCTGCGAGGGATGGACCACAGACCTGCACCTTGTTTTAGGTGCAAGTCATGGATGAAGTATCCCTCAAAATGCATTATCTGACAATATATTATTCACATTTAATTGTTAAATGTTGTATTTCCTCGAAATCCAAGATTTGAGAATTTTGCAGCCTACTCTGCTTTAAAAGTAAGACTCTGAAATAATTTTTCACGTTGATGCAATGATCAAAGTAGCCAAGGAGACCATCTCTCTGCCAGTAAAGCAATGCCTCACAGGAGTAACTCTTCAGTCGTGTTTTAAATATCCCCACGTTTTCCTGAGAGGCCACCCAAAGTTCTACTGTATGGTCTGCATAGAGAATTTCTCCTGGCACTTATAAGATATGCACATGCTAAAAGCATGCAGAAGTCAAACTGGGCCTTAGGAAAAATTTCCAAATGAGTAAATTCAATTACTTAAGTTTACCCTTGCAAGTCCTTCACTATTTTCTAGCTGCCTTATAGACAAGCACTTGCTGACAGTGGGGCCTTGACATGGCACCCCATCACAATGCCAAGCTCAGGTCTTAGAGTAGTTCTCAGAGGCTTGAAGGCCTGCTAATGTGACTCCCATCTACAAGAAGGGTTGTAAGGAGGATCCGGGGAACTACAGGTCTGTCAGCCTGACCTCGGCATCAGGAAAGATTTTGGAGCAGGTCACTATGAAGGGACATCACAAGGCATGTGAGGGACAACCAGGGGATTGGGCCTAGCCAGCACAGGTTCACAAAAGGCAGGTCCTGCTTGACCAACCTGATCTCCTTCTATGATCCAGTGACATGCCTGGTGGATGAGGGAAAGGCTGCTGATGTAGTCTACCTAGACTTCAGCAAAGCCTTTGACACTGTCTCCCATAGTATGCTTCTGGAGAAGCTGGCAGCCTGTGGCTTGGATAGGTACACTCCTGGCTGGGTAAGGAACTGGTTGGAGGGCTGAGCCCAAAGTGCAGTGGTAAGTGGGGTTAAATCCAGCTGGCAATTGATCGTGAGAGGTGCTCCCCAGGGGTTGGAACTGGGGGCTGTTCAGTATCTTTATTGGCAATGTGGATGAAGGCATTAAGTGCACCCTCAGTAAGTTATCAGATAACACTGAGTTGGAAGGAAGTGGTGATCTGCCTGGAAGGAGAAAAGCCCTACAGAGGGATCTGGACAGGCTGGATCACTGGGCTGAGGCCAATGGGGTGAAGTCCAACAAGACCAAGTTCCAGGTCCTGCACCTTGGCCACAGCAACCCCAGGCAATGGTGCAGGCTTGGGGCAGGGTGGCTGGAAGACTGGGTAGAAGAAATCAACACAGGGGTGTTGGTCAGTGTTGACCTGAACAAGAGCCAGTAGTGTGCCCAGGTTGCCAAGAAGGCCAATGGCATTCTGGCTTGTATCAGAAATATTATTGCCAGCAGGAGCAGGAAAATGATTGTCCCTCTGTACTCAGCACTACTGAGGCTGCATCTCGAGTACTGTGTTCAGTTTTGGGTCCCTAGAAAGACACTGAGGCCCCTGAGCATGTCCAAGGAAGGGCAACAAAGCTGTGAGGGGTCTGGAGCACAGTTCTTATGAGGAACAGCTGAGGGAACTGGGATTGTTCAGTTTGGAAAAGAGAAGGCTCAGGGAAGAACTTATCACTCCCTACAACTTGTGGTTGGTGAGGGTTGGCCTCTTCTCCCATCTAACTAGTGATAGGATGAGAGGGAATGGCCTTAGGTTGCCCCAGGGGAGATTCAGGTTGGATGTTAGGAAAAAAATTCTTCTCTGAAACAGTGATAAGGTACTGGAATGGGCTACTTGGGGAAGTGGTGGAGTCACCATCCCTGGAGATGTTCAAGAAACATTTAGATGGTGTACCGAGAGGGACATGGTTTAGTGGAAATATACTGGTTATAGATGGACAGTTGGACTGGATGATCTTAGAGGTTTCTTCCAACCTTGGTGATTCTATGATTGCTGGTACAGCTGTTACCACTGCACTCAGACAGCCTCTTGTGATGCTTCTGGGGATGTGCCCCACCTGCCATTGGTCTCCCAGTCTCGTTCCCCATGAGGGTGCACCCCTTAGTGAAAGAGCACTCATCTGATATTGGAAACAGATTCCTCTTGCCTCCAGCATATGTTTTGCAGAGATACAAAGCTGCTTCTTCCAAACAAGCCCACATCAGTCATTCATAACTGAGATGCTGTTGTTCTCTGAATCTCTGAATGGAAGCATAAAACACCCCACACACCTCCATCCTCCTCCCTTCATGACTCAACAACCTCCATCCCCCAGTTCTTCCTTGTTCTTCCATTGCTCCCAGCCCAGAAATCACTCCCAGCCTATGCTCAAGATGTAGTTCTGGTGCTTCCTGAGATCCAGTCCCCCTGGCACAGCTGAGCTCAATGCCTGCCTGGACCTAGACTTTTCATTGCATCCCTACATAGACTCTGCTCAAACTCTGACTGCTCTTCACAGCTCTGTCTGTGTGACACAAGATGTGTCTCCTCTCTGTGACAAGTCCTTATCCCAGACAGCAGTGTCAGGGTTTACCGTATCATTTGAGTGGACTGCTTCAGGTTTGGCTTTGAGACATGCAGTGCTCTCTATTTTCTGCAGTCAGTGTTGATGCAAAAGGTATTATGTTCAGTGTGCTGTCTCCAGCACTTCTCTCTACTGAAGTATCACATTTCCTGTGGTGTGGTATTCACTGCCAATTTGTCCCAGTTGCAGTGATGAAATTTGGCAAAGCAATTCAGTCCTTGGCTGGTATTATATCAGATATCAGAGTACTCTTAACATGCCTGCCAGCATTTTGGTAGTGATACTTAAACACTGTCACTATGGCTTTAGCTGTTCAGTGTCTTGGTTGTGGTCCTTGGGGGAAGCCCTGTCCAGCAGTGGTGACTGAGGAGACTTCCCACTGAAATGTCTCAAAGCTTTTCTGCTTCCCTCTGATACATCGGTTTGTTGCCACTTGTATTTATGAAGCTCCTGAGATGTCTCTAGGATTTCACCAGTCCTCACCCACACTTTACTGTTTTGGTCTGTGAATCCCTTCAGATTAACCTAGTGGAGCAGACACAGCAAGACTCTTGCCTTTGATGTTGGTAGAGATCCATGTTTTACTTGTTATTCTCAGTCCATTTGTTGCAGAACATGCTGAAGAAACCCATTCATCCTGAACTTGCTTGGGATGTCACATGCCCTGTTGGTTACAGACCCACTATCTCCTCATCCCAGGTCCTTCCATGCTTCTTAACCTGTTCCTATTCCTAATGCCCAGATTGCCCCTGTCTATCTTTACATCTGTTCTCTACACACTGCTTTGTTTTATCTTCATCTGTTCTTCACAACTCTCCTTCATGCATCCATATGCTTCCGCTGAAAGTGTAGCATTTCTTTGCTCTTGGCTCCAATGCTCAATCATGAAGGAAGAACTCCAGAGTCTTGGTTGGGCTGGAGCCTTAGATTTGGAGAGGAAATCATCCAAGAACATACCTACTTTACCAGGTATCTAAAGAGTATATGAAATAGTGGGGTTTTTTTTTCAGAGGTTTCTGACTTTGTCAGACTTTGGTGAAAAGGAAAACTGGTAACTGATCCAGTCCCAAATCAAATGCTCCTTTTGAGTTTCAATTCCTGCTCAAAAATGAAGCACTGCAGTTTGGGCAAAAGAACTCCAAGAATTCTGACTTAAGGAAATTAAACTTGTTTGTTTCAGACTTCTTCCAAATTTGCTGGATCAGATTTGATGAAACTTGCAAACTGACAAACATCTGAGACAGGGAATGTAATACATAATCCACTTGCATTCGGTCTTATTTCACAAGGCACAAGCAACTCAAAACCAAACTTGAGAATGGAAATCATTGAGTAAATCTAAGTCTATACAGCAGTGGTAATTAAAATGTCCTTCTCTTCTAAGACAATTCTAAGGCACAAGATAACCATAAACATAAACCTTGTTGAAATACAGATTATCCATAATAGTTTTCATATTTAGTAACACGCAAAATTAGAGAATATACAAGCTCAGTTCTGCTCCCCTCATCTGTGATTTTTCTCTGCCCCAAGAAAATCTCTCTTGCATCTACCCTTAGATCTGTACCTTCACACTGGTAGGTCTGAGACATTATCTTTTCCCATTGTGCTGCAATCCAGGCACAGACACCTCACAGCCAAGCAGCAGGTCCACCTACTCAGCAGACCTCTGAGATGTTCCAGAACCATGGAGATGTGGCACTTAACAACATGGTTAGGGGGCATGGTGAGGATGGGTTGTGGTTGAACTTAGTGATCTTAGATCTTTTCCAACCTTAATGATTGTATGATTCTAAGCTTTATCTACACTAAACGTCAGAAAAAATATGTGAAGTTTTTTTTGCCAGTGGACATTTTGAGTGCCCCATAAATACCCAGTTCAAACTTCTGAAAGATGAAAAATGCAAGATTGAGTTACAAGCCAAAAGAAGGTCTTTCATAATCACACATTATAACTGAGGAATCCCATTCTCAATTACCCCCCCAAATATATCTTTGCATTACCCTGCATCAAACTGCGGAACATGACCCAAGTAATTTAGTGTTAGGTTTTAACATATCCTTAATTAGAAAGGGGTTCTAATCTCAAAGCAAAGCTAATGTTTGCTCCCATTTGCTCATGGCAATTACATGTTTACCCAGCACTCAACACAGCAGAGCCCCAGGCTTTGTCCTTTGAGTGCTACAACAATACAAATCAACAATATTACTTCTCTGTTTTCAACACAGCAATAGTTGCGTGTCTTGTCTTGATCCTAAACCTGCAGGCTGCCACACTCCTCTTTGCCACATGCAGACCCACGTATTCACTTCTGAACGAGCCTCACCACTTTCTCCAGTTGTTGTCTCAGCCTCAGTGAATCACATCAGTCCCTTGACCACTCTAGCATGACAGCCTTCCCCTAACAGATCTCAGTGCTGTAAGTCAGGGTGTCACTTTCTCTCAGAGCATCCCCTGCCAATACCACCTTCAAATAGCCAACGACCTCAGAATCAGCTACCCTTTCCTTTTGCAGGCCCTCATCGAATTACAAAAGTTGCACAGAGTGACTGTAATAACTGTTCTCCAGATTAACAAGATCTTCCACTGCAACAAACATTAACCCCCATAGGCCGAATAGCACCATTAGTCATTTACCAGAAGGAATGGCACAAACTTCAAAAAGAAAATAGAGCTACTCTTCTCGGTAACTCAGAAGAAGTTATGCTCTTTCAAGACTCCATAAATGTCTTCTTCCATTATGTAAAATTAATTTCCGTATCAGACTGAGCTAAAGAATTATTAGGAATATCAGAACAAGATGAAAGGTTGCTTAAATTGGTCTGTGTTACTGATCGTATCAGTTACTACTTATGGCTTTAAAAAAGGTCAATGCCATCTAATAGCGTCCGTATTTTATCTGCTGAGAAATCTAATACTCTCAGAAAGGAAGCAATATCAGACTGCATGGTCAGTCTTATTTGGAAGGGAAAATAAAATTCAAAAAAAATTTAATCTCAAGCAATAAGAGAGAAATGGTGAAACCCTGCTGATAAGTTGCATATGCACGTGAAAGGAGAGAAGAAATAAAATTACTGTGATGAATGAAGAAAACATCTTACAATTCATGCAGATGCCACCATAAAGTATTCTCCGATTCTGGTGCTGATAATGAAAGATAAGAAGATCGCTGCAATATCACACCACTACTCTGAGCGCTCCGTATTTAACATATAAATTAAAGTTCTGTCAATAATCTTATGTGGCATGCACATGGAGGTGTTCATTGCTGACATTCAAGACTGCGGTGGTAAAAAATGTTTCATAACTGTATCAACATCTCTTTCTCTAATATTTTATGTAATGGACTACCACCCATGTGCTTGGGGCCCCATGGTATGAGAAGCTGCAGTTTTACCTGCATCAACACTGGAGCTGCTGCAGGCAGACACCAAGAAGTGAATGGAGGACATAGAAGAGCAAGCAGTCCTTAGCCAGTAAGTGGATCCTGAAAATGGAGATCCTTCTTACTTTGAGTGCATCTAAAAACACCAGGCACAAGCAAGCATCACTTTCCCGGTAGCTCCATCCCTGGAGGAGCTCAACGCCAGGTTGAGTGGGCCCTGGGCAACCACCTCATGGCAGGGGTTGGGGTGGGTGGGCTGCTGTGAGGTTCCTTCCAACCCAATCATCCTGTCATCCTATGATCAATTCCACTCCAGTGCCTTGCATGGGCAGACCTCTGTCAATGGGCATGGTGACCTACTACAAGGCATGAAGGCAGGTGGTGAACAGCAGGTGAACCTGTTCTTTTCTCTTATTTTCCCCCATGCCATTACGGTGCTAAAAGATGTCTTTTTTCTCCTCCACTTCTCATGTTTTGAAGGATCAATTTTGACAGTGGTCTGACTGCTTAAGCTCCCCCATGAGTACTGCACTAGCTTGCAGAGACACGCTACCCATACAAACCCCATCTTGATGCTGATAACCCTTTTACTTACATGCTGTTCAGACAAGTTTAATACATATTCCAGAATCTAACATTGCTCCATTTCCAACACAGTTTTCTACATATTATTCTTGCTAAAAAGCTATTTATTTATGTAGTGCATTTTTATCTGCTTTTAGGATGGCTCTGCCTCCTTGGTCTGGAACCACAAAAATACTGTAGCCAAAAGAAATCTGCCCAATTGTAGTAGATCAATGATTTGGAACATCCACTCTAAAGCTCTGCCTCAAATCAGCACTGAGATGCATCTCCCTGTTGGGATCTTTTATAGCCAGCTTAAAAAGGCTACAAATGATAAAAGCAAGCCAGCTGGCTCCCTGAAACTTTTAAATGTCATTATCTACCTGTGCATCTTATGATCGATCTAATGTGTGTGAGCTCAATTCCTACTGCAGCTCCGAGTTAACGCTAACTTAAACCTAGTTAGGAGTGCTATTCACAACCATTATTTCAAAAGAAACACTTTTAAATAACCCTCGTGATCAGGGCTCCTCTTCAGTGAGTGAATTTCATGGACATACAGAATTAGGCCCTACATTACTGCAATTATGTGCAGAAATGACATGACCTTGTTTTGTATTTCCTTGACATAAAATGGTGCATTTCCCATTAATTCCTGATTTTTTTTGTCTGATAGCACACTGATAATTTCTTCCTGAGCACCACATGTAATGTACTCAGCTATTACTGCCTTCAAAAAGAAGCAATTATTTTGCTTACAGTGCTTTGTGATTTGAGTTCACAAAGGTCTAGGCAGAGGTGTCAGCTATTCTCTATACAGTTGGAGATTTGCATGTTAATTGAATCCTCCTTTGAGAGGGCCACCCTGTTTAGCTCATCAGAGAAGAAGCAAGAAAGCTAATTCATAGCATAGAGAGGGTAGGTGAAGGGGGAGGCTATCATCAACATGAGCGATAACCACTTCCTTTACATCAGAATTAAAAGACAGGCATGTGCATAAACAAGGCTGAGTCTGTGGCTGCTCCTTTGCAGTCCTTGGGGCTATACAAACATGCCCTGGACATGACTCTGACTGATGCTACAAGTGTCAAGAAAGACTCTCCCTAAATTACAAAGCTTTCTGAGTTCAGAGCAGTGGGCCAGCTCTCACCCTAGGACAGTTGTAGAGTTCACCACCTATTGGACATGGCTGTGGAACAGAGGGCAGCGTGGGCTCACTGATGTAGGGTCCTGAACGGGCATCTCCAGTAGGATACCCATCAGCCACTTGGGTCTCCTCACTGGAGATCTCCAAAAACCCCTTGATGTGGTGCTGGCACCCTGCTCTGGGTGTCCCTGCTGGAGCAGGAGCTGGGCCAGATGGACTCAGAGGGCCCTGTGAGCTTCAGCCATGCTATGACTGTGTGTCAGAGACACTGTCAAGAAAGGAATCCTTTTTCACTTCCCAGTCTGGAAGACTCTATTATAAATGCTAAAGCATACCTGTAATAGTTGATAAATTGCATAGGACGTTACCCAGAATACATTACTTGATTCATCCAGATCTAAGCATTCAATTTCACTTAACGTGCATGACTGCATAACTCTGATACCTTGCTTGCAGACATGGAAGTAAGATTACAAGATTACTGTGATTGCCTTGGCCATGCAGAAGTGCACACAGAGCTGCTGGCTGCCTGGAGGGTGCTGAAGTACACACACAGCAACAGCTCTCCTAAAGAGCTGAATTGGATCACTTGCAATTCTTGGCATTTCAAGAAGTCCTGCCAGCTGCAGATAGAAACAAATCAATTTGAATCACACATCACATATTTTACTTGAACCAAAATAAATAAAGAAATGAATGAAAATTAAAAGGCCCAATAATTCTTATTTCCTGGCATCCATTTTAATACAACGTTTTGCATCTTGAAAGAAGGTGGAGGTACACATGGCACTGAGCACTGGAGAACAGCATTTGTACATCTGGATGAGTGCAGGTCATTGTTTCCTATTATTTGTGACTTTTCCTGAGGCAAATTGAGTCAAGCTGTATTTGCCTATAATATATACAAATAGTACATTTAAAATATGATTATTTTGGTTGCGTGCTCTTTAAATACTAAATTATTAAAATCCTCGTGGTGATTGCTATTGAAGAAATATCTGATTTATTTACAAGCACAGTGTTTTAAGACAAGGGAATTGAACTAGCCATTACTAACAACAAAGTCCGTTAAGACAATAAAACTAGAGGAGCCAGACTCCGGGCATCTCACTTCTACTTCTATGTTAGTGCAGAAAATCACACCTCACTTTTCCCATTTCCAAACAGTTTTTCAGCTTTCAATTAACCCATCATTGAGCAGAATGAGATGAACACGCTGAACCAAAAAACCCACTGCATTCCCACTGAGATGAAATAGCTGTAAAACTGTCTTATTATTTTGACAAAAAACAGGTTAAGATGTTTGTCTGGTGACTTTTACGAGCTTAGTGCTCTTTCTTTTGCAAACTTTGGGAATGAGCAATGTCAGTCTTAAATATTATGTTTTATTTATGTCAACGTAGATTTTCAGATATTATATCTCAATGCACTTGTCATAGTTTCACGTCTTCAAACAGATGATCAGTTTCTTTACTGCAGTTTAATTTTGTTTATGAAAAATGTCTGTTTTAAATAAATGTCTTCTGTTTCTTAAAGCAACATGTTTTTCTAGGATGACAAATTAAATTCACTGTGAATAAATACGCATGAGAAGAACAGTTCTTGCTTTACTTCTATTACAGTGTTTTCTGAACAAACCATTGCCACCCGGCAACAAGATCCTGAAGTTACAGTAGGTGTAATGAGATGGAAAGAGTTTGATTAATGGCATGTAAAATGTTACTGGTGATACAGAGCTATTTAGAACAGAGGAATCTGAAGATGACAGAAGAGTTTCAGGAGGACATCAGGAGCACCTGGGCAGCAAGTTGGTGGTTACTTTATGGATAAATGCAAAGTGACTCACATGGAAATAATCCTACACAACGATGAATTTTAAATGATCTGTTTCCATATGTTCAGGAGATGGGATAGTTTTTGGAAAAAAGAAATGAGCAGAGCTGATGTTAAAAGTAGAAACAAAGACCAAGGAGAGAGGAAAAGAACAGAAAAACAATTGTCCTCGTGGGACTGGCAGGGAACATCTCCTTCTGGCACATGGCAATGACTTGGGTGTCCCTCTCCACAGCCTGCAGCTGGGAGAGGTGCAGAGGATGTCAAAGTCTTCAGGTTGGATGAGCCAATGGATCAGAAGCACTGCAGGGTTTCAGTGAGACCGGGAAGGCAGATCATAGAATCATAGAATCGCCAAGGTTGGAAAAGACCTAAAGGATCATCCAGTCCAACCAGATGAGATGATAGTTTCTGAAGCTGGCATTTGCTCTATGCTCTCCGGCTCCTATAGTGGATGAAATGGTGAGCACGCATAAAATTCCCAGTTACGAAACATCTCTGGATGTTTGCCATAGGTTACGGTGCAAGGAAGGTGGGAACACGTTGACACACGCTCACTGTTCCCTCACTCTGCAAACCACAGCATTTCTGGGAAGGGCTGGATCGTCATCAGGGCAAGAGTAAGCACCTACACAACCACACAGACACTCGTAATATCTCAGAAATTAAATAGGAAATGCTTCCTATGGAGAAACAAGCAAGGTTTAAATTCATTTGTATTTAATACAGTTAATTCTGGTATTGGGAGAAACAGAACCTGTTCTTGGGCATTTGGCATTGGCAAGTGAAGTCAGAAAGCAATCTGAAAACTCCATCTATTAGCCTGATTGCTAGAATAGCAATAAAAGACTCATTTATCAAAGAAATCATTAAAAATTTAAGTATACTTGACCACTGGTTGACTCCATCTCACAAAATGCATTTCAGCATCTCTAAGGGTCAGACTCCAACCCCAACGTTTAGCATTCAGATGACATCTCTACAGCTTGACTGGAAACCTACACACAGGCTCTATTTAAATTTCCAATCTGGCAGCAGCTTTGGAGGAATGTGATCCAATAGAAACACCACGCTGCCTGCTACCCGCCTGGGCACAGCCACTCAGGGCTGCTGCACCCTCAGCAGGCACTTGTGGAAGGATGTGATCGGTGAAAGGGCATGATGCTCACAGCAAGCTCAGGAGGCCAAGTGGAAAGGAAGGTACAAAGAGAAGTGAGTGACTCAGTCTCTCCCTTTTTCTGTCTAAACACCTTATTTCTAGCACTAACATCACCAGGTTTCTATTCAGCCCTTGGCGTCATCAGTTCTCAAGCACTTTGCAGAGAGAGGCACTGATCCCTCTCCTCCAACCACACTGTGCTGGTGGGACCTCATTGCCCAAGCACACCCTGCTGCCCTGCAGACATCTCCTTTCCTTTAAGAGAAGAACTAAGGACAACTGTCAGCAACAAACCCAATGTTTTTCTTCCAGTCTCCTTAAGCCAAAAGGTTCTTGATTTAAATCTGCCTGAGAGTTCCCCTCCCCACAAAATGAGTGTTTTGCTGTCATGGAGACAGATGGCTGAGTGCTGATCTCTGCACTTTGCTCTAAAAAACAAGAGCCTCTTGCCTGAAACCAATTCAGATGAACAAGACTGTCCACCATCGGAAATAGTTCAGCTGTTAATAATTTGGCGGATGGCAGAATGGAGACATAAGAGAACATTTCCTCTCTCTGCTTTGCCACAACCTTGCTTTCATAATGGTGCGAGTTTCTTTCTAATGTGCAGCTCAAATCTTTCTTTGCTGCTCTCTTTACACTGTTATCAATTAACTTCATACCTCTCCCATGTTATGTTCAGCCCTTCCTGATGGGACACAGCATTCACACATAACATCAAAAACCCAAAGACAGTATTGCCAGTGTCTGGTTCTCCCTTTAGCATTCTGTCTTTTACCTAACTATAAAAAGAAAACATGTGGGGGTTTTTAAGAGCAGGTTGTATTTGCTGCTACCTGTTCCATGTCATCCATCCAGGAGCTTTCCAGCAGTCTGTTGTTCACTTGCACTGGTGTGGGAAAGGCACCTTCTGCTGACTCATCTGTAAGTCGTCTCCTTTACTTTCCCTTCAGTATATGTGCAGGTCCCTGGACTTCCCCATCCATCCCTCATGGCCCTCAATTCTTTATATTCCAGATATAGAGCACCTCCACCTGTGACACTGTTTCCAGACAGCAGACCCAAAAGCACAGGCCCTGGGAATCTGCTTTCTAGACCACAAGCAAGCCAAATACCTCCCTGTAATTTCACAGGTAAATGGAAGTTAATCTGGTTGGAAGAAATCAGCAAACCAAAGAGAGTTACTAAGCCCAAGGAATGAAAAACAAAAATAAAACAAACAAAATCCCAACCAAACCAACACAGGCTACAGAAATATTACATGTAGAGGCAATGTTTCTCAGAGGATCCTTTTGATTAAGATGATGATGTTGTGGTCATCGGTCCAGGAGCCGTTAGCAGCAGTTCTGTTGCCAATGAGACATTCTTAACTTGGAGAGAATTTCAGGCAGCCACGACCATCCCTGCCACCAGCTGTGGCTGAGAATGGATGTTTAGTAACTCATCTCCATGCCTGTTTGAAAAACAGCATGGGCTGTGGCAGGGCCAGCAGGTTTGACTCTTCATCTTGCGGAATCAGACTCCCACTGGCAGCGTATCTGATAGATTGCCAACAGAAGTGGAATCAGCCCACTGAATGATGCTCTCTGCATCTCATTTGAATTCCAAAAGGCCTGCTTTTTCCCATTAATGGCAGTCAGGAATAGCAGGGTGGCTCTGAAGTATAGAATGATTACAAATAATAGTCACAAAATATCTTTCAGTCAAAAAGACCATTACAAACAAAATAATTGGGAGTTACGGTCTGGTCTATACCACCGTATTCTTTAAACTGCCAGTGGAGCTGTGTAAGCAGCTGGGGATTCTCAACTCTCATTTACTACGTCTGTGCCACAGTTCTATTGAAAATTAATAGTTTCAAAATTGCTAGTAGCTTTGTCCTGTCATATAAAGTATTTAATGTGCACAGGGTTTGCTCTTTGGGGAACAGATTTACCAGTTTCAGGAAATAAAAGATAAAGGATCCACATATTAGAAATTATGAATCATAGAATCATTAAGTTTGGAAAAGACCTCTAAGATCATCCAGACCAACCACCATCCCATCCCCACCGTGACCACTGACCACGTCACTCAGTGCCACATCTCCATGGTTCTTGAACACCTCCAGGGACGGTGACTCTACAACCTCCCTTTGCAGCCTGTGCCACTGCCTCAACACTCTGTCTGAGAATACATTTTTCCTAATATCCAGCCTAAAAGAAGATCTAAATTCAAATGCTTAAATCATACTCTAGTAAACCAGAAATAAATAACATTCCTAGTGGAGTTGAGCTCCTCAAATTATCTTTACTGACATGGTCCTATCTGACTTGGAAAGAAAAATTACAGCAGAGGTAGGAACAGATTCCTCTACGATTTCAGTCCAAGGTCTTAAGTATTTAGCAACATAAGCCTACAGAGCAAGAGGTATCTGATACTTGTTTGGTCAGAAAAGCCCACTCTTTCCTTCAGAGCCCACAGTACATGTTTAAGCATTAGCCCTTTGTGTTCCCACCTGATGCTAGAGCAGGACATAGAAAGGGCTTTAACTGTGGCATGGAAGCAGTATGGATGTCCATGAGCCAGCTCAGGTGGACAGTCTGCTCCAAAGACATGGCAAGAGGTTAAGCCAGCACAGCTCAGCTTTCTAAATTGAGCACAGATCAGTTGCTTGCAGGGGTGGGGAATACTGCAGACAAAATGATTATTGCTTTCAGTAGCCAAGACAATAAAAGGATGAAATTCCGTGAGGAAAGCACACAGGAGACCCAAAATGACATAAAACAATTACCATTGACCACAGCTTTTGAAGTAATCATATCTATTCGGCATCATGTTAATGCAAGGAAGTCTCAGCAGCTGGTATTGGGCCCTTACTCGTTACAGCATATCAACCTGAAAGTTCCCATAAGTATGAACAATCCTTTGGTCATGGGCACAGAGCCACTAATGTTTTCCCCTCAAACTGTAAGAAAATTCTCATGGCTTGGTTTTACAGCAGATCAACAGTCAGTAATAAAAAATACTCATTTCCTAATGCTATCAAGGGAGTTAGAAACAATAATCAATATATCAGACAGGCTCATTTAAATTAATATACACGGCTACTAGTTGAACTGCAGCTTAATCTGTTGGAGCACTTTGCTAATCCAGAAACAGGTATTCTTGCAGTACTGAGATGGACTAGAAGGTCAACCTATCTCTCATTGCAGGAGAAGACTCCAAGTTGGGATGGGAGCAGAGCCAGCCCAGGGAGGCACAGGGTTCAGTGGGGAGCAGCACTCAGGGCCACCTCCAAGGGACACCCACAGGATAAGGAAAAGTCCATTGAGGCTGCTGTGAGGAGTGGTACATATGAATAGCCCTCTGTAAATGAATAGTACTGGCCTCATCTATTCAAATCTACAGTGCTTAATTGTATTGGGAAGATCTAAGGTAGAACCTAGGTAATTTCTATTAGTTTAAAGATCTTAGTTTGAAGATCTTCTGTCTCTCATTATACAAATGCACACGGTCTTAATCCACTCATTGTGAATGTAGCTCATCTCAATCAAAATAAATAAATAAATAAATAAAACTGAAAACTTTCCATAGTTTGCTGTATGGGGATTCACTTACTTTATGACCCAGGCTTTATTTTGGCAAGTGCTGAAATCAACAATTAGACTGATGTAGAAGCCATGACCAACTTAATATCTCTGTCAGTCTGGGAATCATTGACATAGCATGCCTACATTAAGCTTATTGTTATTATATTTTTCCTCTTGACTTAATTAAAGTCTCTTTTAAGAGATGCTGTGTTAGTAACAACTACTTTCCCCTTCCTAAACTGAGCTACCTTGTCTGGTACAGTGACTATAACAACATCACTAAATCAGTATTTGCTGCCTGTTTTTAAGTAGTTCCCATTTCTAAGTGAAATTAAAGATGTTTGTGGCTAGAAATGCTAATAAGCTGAGTCCCTGACTTTCTTCAGTCAGGAACACATAGACCACAAAGCAAACCCCTTAAATAGAACACTATTTTAACTCTCCAGTGAATGATACAACAAAACTTTGCATTGAAGGGTCATTGTCCTCAACGCTGCCAAGATGCCACCATCCCAAGAAACGCACCTAGATGCAAACAGCAACTTTGCCAGCTGGAAACTGTGGCTGAAACCAGTCACTTCGAGCTAGGGATGGGACTGAGCTGCGTTAGTGAGAGTCTTTGGACCCAAGAACTTGTCCCAGCTTGGCACAAGCTTCAGCTGATTTGCATGAGGAGTTTTTCCAGGTGACAGTGGATAACAAAGAATAGCAATGCTGTAAAATGTCAGCAGCTATGCGGCCTTTGCACAATGTCTGGACTAACTGTCTTCATTTGATAGTATCTCCTAAATTCATAACCCATGGTCCTTCACACAACCTCTTCCTTCAGTCCACTGTTGCTATAACTTTAACTATAGGGAGAGGAGGAGGATGTGACTTCCTAGCTTTGGTGACCTGTAGCCACTAATGGGAGTACCTGGCAGAAGGGATACTTGGGCTCAGGCATCCATGCCAAGCCATTAGTGAAATGCTCAGCCTCAACCTGTCAGCAAGCTGTCTGTTCTCTTGCCCCTTCACTCCCTGTCAGCTTCTTTCCACAGGCTGACAAAGCTTTGCCTACGATTTAAAAAGAGAACTTCAGGTACAAAAGGCATAAAGCCATTGAAAATTTAGTGAAAACAGAAAAGAAAGGAGAAAAGTTCAGTGCCTGTGCCTGACACCTCAGAATAACAGCAAACTCATCAGGGGAAAAGGCAGAGGAAGGCAGACCCACAATTTTCACAGCATCTTTTTTGTTGTTGTTGTTTTTAGGATCCAAAATCCTTTGAAATCTGAACCCTGCTCTCTAACGCTTACAGAGCTCTGTCCACTCACCTCTCTCATATCTTTGCTAACACTGCCATGATGCCACAGTCTAATCCAGGCCTTTTCTCTATTCCAAAGCTTGGTACCTAATGATGTAACTACATACAACACACACACACACTCATACATGGGTTTATATAAGTAAGACCATCTGGTCCATCCATTGCTGATCCCCACCATGCCCACTGACCACATCCCTCAGTGCCACATCTCCATGGTTCCTTGAACACCTCCAGGGCTGGTGACTCCACCAGCTCTCCGGGCAGTCTGTGCCACTGCCTCACCACTCTTTGTGAGAAGAAATAACATCCTAATCTTCCATCCCATGGACAGATCAAAACCACCACATGTTATTCCAGCAGACAATTGAGTCGATCTTTGCCATCTCATTTTATCACACTGTTTTTGCAAACTGTAATGATTTGTAAGTTTGCAAGTCTTTTTAATACAAGCTACTTACAGAAGAAAGACAGACCCCTCAAGTACAAAATGCTGTGGGACTGTGCCTAAAGGAAAACAAGAATGCTGGTGGGCTTCTTTTTTTTTGTTCTTTATTTGACTGTTTCATCTTTTCTGTGTTTTCATTGTGGGTTTTTTTCTGTTTGCTTGTTTGTTTTTGACATAACTGTGTCCTCACCACATCCTTCTCTTTCCCATCACAGCCAGTTGCTATCAGGGTTTATTAATTGCTCTGCTGTAATGAGCTACTGGGGTAACTGGGCTGCTAATATTGCATCCTTCACACTGCGTATCACATCTGACTCCTCTCACTACTGACATATCATGGGAAGAATTCCCATTAAAAACAAAATAAAGAGGGGAAATAAAAAAGAAAACAAACAGAAAATCTTGACTTTGTAACAGAGATGATCTAAAATTAGAACTGTAAATTTGGGGCTCTGTTGGTTCTCACTACAGAAGGGGTGTCCAAATTAAATTCCTGAAGTATATAGGAAAAGATGAGGCTGTTTTCTGGCACTATTTGAGGCAACAGCACCATAAGAACTATGAATTGTGTAAGATTTCTATATTGTTAAAAACTCAGTCTAAATCCCAAAGATCTCCGTTTTTACAGAGAGCCCGTAACAATAGTGCCTGAATTCCTGCCGGGTATTCTTAAGACATTTTATGGACTAGAAACTGAGGGATGGAAACCAATTAATTTTCCCAAGCTTAAAAAAGGACTGTGACAGAGCTAAGAACTGATTTTAGATTGGAGTCTCAACACGCTGCCTAATTGCAAGCCCATCTACCTCCCCTCTGGCCATGGCTTTCTACAGTTCCCTGCTATTATCTCTCTAACCCACCTTTTTTTTTCCTTCATTCCTACCAGATAATTTATGATGCTTTCAAATTTTTACTGCTAGAAGTCAGGGAACACCATCCCTGGACCTCACAAATTTAGTGCCTGAATTTGTTTCAGGAATAATAATAACACAATGTTGTATGCATTTGCAGAACTAAGATATTTCTGCCATCTATTTCTTTGAAGTTTTTATTGCTCTTTCCCTCAGAATTTATTCACTGTGGCAGCAGTGGAAGAAAATACTTTCTTCTCATTCCACTTCATATAAGAAAGTGAGAAATGGAACAATTACAGGATGGTAAGCAGACCCTGAGATACGCTGGTCAAGCACCTACAATCAAACAAATACAGGAGCTAATTAAATCAGCCTCCATTTTCGAAGCTTATTCCATGCCTTTAGAAATGCTTCATTTGTTAGGAAGGGAGAAAAGAAAATGGAAATAGAAAAAGAACAAGAAAACTCATTGCTACAGCAAGCTAAAATGTCTCCTAACAAATTAAAAAATGCAGATTGCTTTGACATTCTGTTCACATCCTCACAGGAGCAAAGTCATGGATCTAATAGAGTTTAAAGCTACTACAGTGGTACCCTGAAACTTTCTGGTGGTTACAATGTTAGAGTCTGTGATTTTCATTTAAAACTGGGACAGCTGTTTGTGGAGAGCTGGGACCTGTTCCTCATAAGTTCCTTATGGATACTGAGGTATCCAGCACTCCTTTCCAGTGGCCTGGCTCCTAAAATCAGTGTATCAAACATTTTTCTTCAGAAGTTGCATCAGCAGCATTATTCAGTTTCTCAGTGCTGGTTTCCCACAGTCCCAAATTTCACTGACTGGCCCTTTGGCTCAGCTCTCCAAAAAGTATCCTGTAGAAACCATCTGGTTTCTCCAAAACATTCGGATTGTGGAGCAGAGGACATTTCGTTCCTGTCCTGTTTTAGCGTGGATGGCAGATTGTCAGTATGACATAATGCAGGAATAGCTGTCCATCCAGGTTTGCACTTTAATGTCTTTAATAACTTAAAAGGTAATTCCAATGGATGCATGTAAATGAAATACAAGCAAATTTTAATTGCCCCTTTTCATTTTTTGCTCTTGGATGTTCATAAAATTGTGGATGAGTCCAAAACAGAGGAGGATAACATGGAGGGATTTGCTACTCAGGTTACATTGATGCTGACACAGTTAGGGAGAACCCTAAGGCCCTGAGATATAAATGAAAAGTCTCTTACAGTGAGGGTGGTGAGGCACTGGAACAAGTTGCTTAGAGATGTGGTTGATGACCCCATCCCCGGAAACTTTCAGTGTAAGGCTGGATTAGGTCCTGGGTAACCTGATCCAGCTCTGATGTTCCTGTCCATTGCAGGGGAGTTGGACTAGATGGCCTTCAGAGATCCCTTCCAACTCGAAGGACTCTATGATGCTATGATTCTAATTTTATGCAATACAAAAGTCAGCCTCTAGACATGCTGGTCAGTACAGGAGCATCAGAGTTGAACTCATGCCTGGTTTTGTTTAGAAGTGATTATTTCCTGTGATTCTGTGATCTTTAGAAACATAGAATCATTGAGGTTAGAAAAGATCACTAAGATTAGCTAGTCCAACCATCAACCCTTCACCACCGTGACCACTAACCATGTCCTTAGGGATGTTCAATTTCAAAGCAATTAGTTCAGGTAGCAAAAAGCATCCGTTAGGTGAAGAGCATTATAATGAACCCAATATACTAATGTGGAGAGAAAAGCAGAAAGAATTGTGAGCTCTGTAAAATGTCAATATGTGCATAGATGTAATTTCAGAAACATGGGAGAGAAGAGAAAGTACATTTGGCAAATGTGAAATAACCATCCCTTGTGTAGAAAGGTAGTTGGGTGTAGTCTGGGAAAGATCTCACATCAGCCTACGTTACCACAGAAGGTGCAATTTACTGAATTCAGCATATGTAATAATAAAGACATTTTCTGATGGAAGAGAGGGAGCTAGTTTTCCAAAGACTATGAGCTACACCCACAAACAACTGTTGACATTAAAAAAAGAATTATGCATATAAAATACAGTTCTGAAAACCTGAAGATTTCCACTCCAATCTTTTAGAAGACAGAACAAAGGGAAATAAGCTTAAAAACCCAGCTGCGCACTCTAGGCCAAAACTTTTGACCCCGTCCTGCTCTCAGTACATTTAAATTGCTTGATTTCATTGGGCCCTCAAGTTTAGACTGGCTACAAAACAAACAAACAAACAACAGAAAACTTAGAATTTCGAAGAGACAAAACATAAAATAAGCTATGAGAACTTTAACATGAAGAAGTAATTGCCCTTAGGCTTGTCTTACCCGAATAAATGTCAGCTAACATGTTCAAGTGACAGAGGGGAAAAGAAAGAGGACTGCTTTAGAAAGATGCCTTAAATATAAAACAAAAATCTGTAACAACTCCAAACAGTCGAGGAAGAGAATATATTCATTTTCTGCAATGAGTGTTCTCAGCCTGCAATTACTGAATCAGAATCTAAATACCCTGAATTATCTTTAATTGGCTCAGCATTATCAGGTCCTCACCAGCACTCTAACTCCTCACCCCTCGACCACATCTCCATATACACATACAGAAGATCTATTCATCATCTTGGATGAGAGGCTGCCACTAAGAAGGGTAGAAATAGCTGGCACTTCCACCCTGCCAGCTTGGATCATCATCAGGCCACAACACAGTCCCAGTGGGATGACAAGGAGTGTTTCCAGCAGAATCATACTGTCAAAGTTGGAACAGGAGTCTTATCAAACCATGAACCAGACCCATATGATTACCTATTATCATTTAATTATTTTTCTGCATCTCATTTCCATAATTCCAAGGTTTCAGTTTCTCTGTTCATTAGGAGCAAAGATTAATTTCAAAAGGAGACCAGATGACCACGGTAAGCACTCACATACAGGAATGTCAGCTTGGATTTACACAGAAATGCCAACTTATATTAAGTGCAGCCCACCTAAGGGCTGAAATTCTATGTAGGATGTCAAAAAGAGGAGCTCCGCTAAATAGGATGTGATCCCAGAATTGTTTAGTAAGAGACATAGTTTAGAAAGAGATATTCTGCAAAAGCAATGGAGTTAGCCCAAAACGGAGTGTTCATTTGAGGGATTTCATATGTATTTTATTTCCCTTTCTTTCCCAACCCCACAACCTATGCTATAGTATTACATGTCTGGCGAAGACACTGCACAGGTTTTGCAGAAAGTACGTTTGGTATAGACCCAGTAGGGTCTTGTCTGCAGAACTGACAGCCTGCATCTCCAGCTGCTCACCACCATGTTGTCACTCTGCGTGCTGATACGAGATGTGCAGCTGGCCAGGAGTTCCAAGGCCATCCTTAGCATGCAGAACAAGTTAAGATTCCTTAGGAGAACTAAAATGGGAGAACTTTGGCTGCAAAAGTTGCACTGCCACACTATGGCATCCTGACTGGTCCTTGTCACCAAAATGCGGTACAGCTGTTCTCTCTCCTTTCAGGGCAGCCATGCATTGTGGCTATGCAGCTTTTGCTACAGCAGACCTGCAGGCTGTCATGAATCAGTACAGTGGCAAACCACTGAGCCTCTGACAGCTGGTTTAACACAAAAAGATAGGCGTTGGATCCAGTGTGAACACTCAAAAACACCAAAGAAGTCTTACCTTTCTAAGGCTGTGCTTTTCTCAGAAAATAAACTTTTTTGTAGAGAATCTCAAGTATGCCAGGTAAGACACAATGAAATGGATGGGAACAGATCTCCTCCTTGCCACTCATGGCCTTGCGACCCACTTGCTGGGCTGACCTTTAGTCAGTTCCAGAGCGCTGCCAGTGTGCAGCCTGCCCTGTGCAGTTCCTCTGAGCCCTAAGAAAAACCGACCTTCCCTTTTTTCTGAAGTCCAGCTAGGATCATGCTGTTCTCAGATCTCCCAATGGCTTTGTCTGCTTTCTTTCTCCCTAGGAGACCACGCTGAACATAAATCTTCCCTGGGTACATGTGCCCTTTTCCTAAAAAGTGTTCCCATCTCACCCCAGATTGGTAACCAGAGCAGGCAATCAAGCAGCCTCCCTCCCCACTGCCCAGCTACGAACTGAGAAAGAACTGACAAAGAACTGAATCCAGCACAAAAAGATGCAAGTCAAACAGCTCCCACATCTCCCCCTGCCCACAGCCCTGCTCTCAGAAACAGGGAGCCATCCCCTACAGCTCCCTGTTCCTGCCATTTGAAGATTAATACACTTTTTAGATATGTTTCTATGGGAACAAGGCTTAAAGTAGTCACGCTGTCTTCTCATCTTCTCCTAATAACTTGTGAAGCCTTTGGCTCATCCCAACCACATGTTGGCAGATGAAAAGCAAGACTCGGTGATAATTTAGTTCCTCAAGCTTAACGAGCACATGGGGCTGAGCAAGTAATGCGGAAAGGAAGTGTACTGTAAGTTCCTTGGCAAATGGAAAAACAGGAGCCCAAGCCCACACATTGAGCACCAACTACGTGACCGTTTCATGAGGTCTCTCTCTCCGCAAGAAAGAAGACAACCACTGGTGTCGGTGCTCAACAGGCAGGCAAATCCACAGCAAACCAGGTTCCTTCAGTACACACAATCTGCTCGTTTTATTTTTCTTCTCTTTCTACAACTACAAACAGAACTTAAATCCTGAGGAATGAAAAGTCATCCTGGTTGCTTTTAATTGCTGCTGGCCGGGGCACCTTCTCTCCTTTTTAATAGGTTCTTTTCTTCAAGATTTTTTTGAGGTTTGGAGTTCTGTTTTCTGGTTCTGTACAATCTACGCAAAACTTGCATAGGTGCACCCTATCTTTTGCTCTGGTGATGTTACCAGACAGTTAAAACTGGAAATATCTGTGTATTGTTGCTATTTCATTGTTATAATCCTGGCTCTACCCTAGTAGATACCTGGCGTATTTGCTATAAACTGTAATAAAGTTAGAATTGCATGTCTGCTGCGTAAGGTTCATCAGCATTCACAGTTACTGCTCTGGACATTACTGAACTGAATCCCAGATGAAATAAGTAAAGTAGCTACACACCACTACAGAAATAATCCTGAATTCACACAAAGGCTTCTAATTTTACCAACAAATAGGGTTTTATTTTCAGGTGAGTGACCCATGTCATAAACAAGATAGAAGGTAATAGTGAGTATATCTTGTTCACCTGGGGATGCTATGAATGTATAAGAATGGCATAAGTAGCTTTTTCCCCTACAGCAAGTACTCAGCTGAAGAAGCAACTGGAGCGTAACTGAGCAGAGGCATAAAAGCTGCTCTAAGTCCACTGGATATTCTGCCTCTCGGTAATTCACAGTGCTTAAAATGGAGAATCCCTTCTACATTAGGAAGGAAGGCTAGCAGCTTGCTGACTGAAATGATTTGAGGCTCAGCTCTGTTGTGGACTCTTTGCAGGAGGCACAAATACGAGTATGCAAAAAGTCAGAGCCACCAAGGTGCTTCAAGCCCCAGCAGCAACAAGGCTGGCTGCAGCCCTCTCCATTAGCAATCTCAGGCATCAAGATTTGCCTATAACTAGCAAGAGCCAAAACCAGTGCCTTGTATTTTCCAGTGCATCAGCTGCCAAATTTGGACTGCTGTTGGCTCCACATGAGCTTCTGCATCAAACACTACTGCTGAAGCCGCAGGTATGGTGCTTAGGGAAAGAGCCTTTCCCAGCCTAAGAGCTGCTGTTACATTCCTCATACTGCTTGTGCCATGAATCACTCCTGTCCTTCACCCTCCCAATTAATCACGTTAACTCCTGTTGTATATATTTCTAAACACTGACATCCCAGTCAGGGTGGACTTTTATTCACGCTTGTTGACAGCAACAATAACAGTTAAGCACAGATAGATACCATGCATGACAAAAACAAAGACGTCCAAACATTGCCCTACATTTACCCATGAAAAACAAAATCCAGTCCTCCCCCATAAACTTAGATGTAACATCTTAGATAGATCACAAATGTTAGCCTCCCCCTGGCATCTCCTCCTCCTGCAGAGTTTAGATATAGATGATTCACTGAGGTGTTAAAAAAATCAGCACAATGTGAAATAGTATATATGAAGTGTGAGTTTTTTCTCCCATGGATTTACTCATTCCTACGATATTAACAGAGAGGAATGTCTTACAATAGTCCCAGATCTGTTTTTCCTTACTAGCTCATTTAAATTGTCTCTTGGGTATCCTAACCTACTTTCTGAGACTGTACAACCGCCTTTCTTTGTAGCACGCTTACTTTGTGAGTTTTCCTTTTATAAAGAGGTTGAGTAGTTTGCTTTCAGCTACTTGGGCTTCTGTTATCTTCATAGATAATACATCCATTGAAACACACAATTTGTATACTGCCTTACATTATGAAATAAGAGGAGCTGATACAGCAGTAAAGCAATGTTTTCTACTCCATAACTTTTCACAATATCTTCTTTGAAGGAAAAATATAACAGGGCATCTTGACTTGAGAGCATGAAAGAGTTTTTACTTTATTTTACTTGGATAATGGACGAGAGCATTTTAATCTGAGATCAGCCCTGAGAAGAAAGACCTGGGGGTGCTGGCTCTTGAAAAGTTCACCATGACCTTGCAATGTGCATTTGCAGCCCAGAAGGCCAGCAGCACCTTGGGCTGCATCAATAGAGGGGTGGGCAGCAGGGAGATGGAGGGATTGTTCTGCCCTCATGAGGCCCCACCTGGAGCATGGCATTCAGGTCTGGGGCCCCCAGAGAAGGGCCAAAAGATTGTCAGAGGGCTGCAGCATCTTCCCTAGAAAGACAGGCCAAGGGAGTTGGGCTTGATCATCCCGGAGGAGAGAAGGTTCAGGTGAGATCTCATTGCATCCAGGAGGGAGTTTACAGACACAATGGAAGCTGACTTTTTCCATGGCTTGAGATTGATAGGGCAAAGGGGAATGGTTTTAGTCTAAAGAGGAAAAATTTAGATTAGATGTTAAAGGGAAATCCTCTACTCAGAGGGAGGTGAGGCCCTGGCATGAGCTGCCCAAAGAAGCTATGGGTACCCCACCCCTGGAGGCATTCAAGGCCAAGTTGGACAGGGCCTCAAGCAACATATTCTGGTGAAAGATGTCCCTGCACACGGCATGGTGGTGAAACTTGATAATCTTAAGAGCCCTTCCAACACAAACCATCCTATGATTCTATGAAACAGCTGTAACATAGAACCATCCGATAAAATGTTTTGCTGATCTGGTCATCTCCCAAACTTTCATGACCTACTGCTCAAACACTTGTTTTATTTACTCTCTAGGGAACATCCTTCAGGCTTCAGTTGGATTTCATCCTTTCCCTCAGATCCCTAAGGCAAAAATCCTTCACTCCAGGCAGCTGCACATTTTGCTTCCACTATATAATTCAGTACCTAAATATTAGTGAGGATCAGGTAGAATTGTTTCCTCTTGCACAACCCTTATGAGCAAGATCATCAGCAAATCGTAGCTACTGTGGCATATGAAATAAATAGTCATTTTAGTTGAAATTTGGTTGAGTACAGCAGCTAAACAAAAAATTTACCCCTCTGCAGGATTGAGACATAGCACTGAGCAGCCAGAGACATGGGAAACAGCTACCATACTTTAAGGGCTGTACACTAACAATACAACCAGCAGTACAGTTTGCAGAGGTGCTTGCTTGCTATATACTATACAAACATTTATAAACTGTTACCAAGCCAAGATCAAGATTTGCCTTGCCTAAGCTAAACAAGGTAACAGTAAAACAAAGCTATTATTAAGCAGCTAAGATTTACTGCTGAAGGTCCACCCATTGCTTGAAAGGTTGAAAACTATTGCCAAGATTTGGAACCTCAGGAAAATACTGCATCTCTGTGAGTTGGCAAGGGTTTGGACCCAAGCCATCCATGCAGCTGCATGCTGAGAGAAAGCCAGGATCTGGAATGAGGATCCAACAAGAAAAGGCAGAGAGGAGAGCAGGGACATCTCACCCTGGACTCTGCTGGGACATGAACAGTGATGGAGTAAAAAGCAACTACAGTTCAGACAGCAGCTATGAGTCTTCTCATGTCACAGGGGAACTTGGGTGTATCTCATGGAGCAATGGAAATACTAAGCGCTTAAAGAATTGTAGAGTAGCCCATTATTTATCAAGTTCAGCCAGCTGGTCATAATCCTACTGCACCTCGTTCTGTGGCATCATCACCTACTTATAGAGCTTACAGGCACTGACACAAAATAAACACCACCAGTCTGGAGGTGTAGTATTTCTCAGTCATGAAGGATTCCAGGATTTACAAAGCAAAAATGTCAGTTAACTTAGTGGGAAAGTCTTAATGTTGAGAATTCAGTGAAAATGTACCAGGACTTGAGAAATGTTTTAAGTGATCATGAGCACTGAAGGCCACGGGGATTTCTTGCTAGTCTGGAGGATCCAAGAACAGGGAGTCCTGTGCTGTGATGGGGAAAAGTTGGTTTCTGAACTGCACCAGCTATGCCAGCCTCTCCAGTTCTTGTGGGAAGCCACTCCCTGACATCAGGATCAGATATGGCTCTTGGCTGCCTATTTCACAGTGACAGCATGTATTTTGGCACAGATACACCAGTCCTGCACCTGCTGGCAATTCCCTACTGCAATACACCCTCAATGAGTTGTTCCAAAGCCCCGTTTGTAGAGACTTCAATATCAGGACTGGGAGAAATGTCCCACTTCTCCATTTTTGCGACTACGTTGTCCACACCCCACAGAACCTACCCCAGGAGCTGGCCAAGAACCCACTTCAGTTGGCCAGTTGGAATTGAGCCTTCTGTAAGAAATCCCACCTCCTTTCTGACTCTTTTGTCTCCAGTATGATTTCTTTGCTCTGGGAGTGGGCAGTACATGGTTTTTATCAGACCCAAGGATCATGTTCTCTCATTGTAGTCTCTCAAGTCCCTTAAGATTTCATCTGACCTTTGAATTTAGCAGCTACCTAAGAAACCTTTATTTTCCTTTACTGTCATCTGTAAGGAGATCTCACTTCAAACCTGCCAGCCAGAGGATTCATGAAGCAGAACATACCTTAGAAACAAAAGCCAAAGAGATGAAAAACAGTGCTGTCTTTGAGAGCATGAGAGCAGTTGTTTGGGTTCTTTCCCATTTGCAGCCTGAGGCATTATGTTGCTTCTTATTGCAGACTTCTTTGACCACCTCAGTCAGCAGGCAGAGCTGGATGCTCCCTCTCTCATAGAAGAAAGGCCTGTCCTTGTTGGTGGCCGATTCCTTTCCCTCTAACTTCAAGTAGAGCCCTAGTTTAATCTTCAGCACTAACTGGAAGCCTACCTTATAGTTTAATAAATTTTAAAAATCACATCAAGCTCTTTAAAGCAACGCAGGCCATCATTATCGCAAAGTGGAGAGTTAATCAAAGGATGTTTTACTTTTTCCAAGGAAGGAACCTCTAAAGCATTTCCACTTAGCTTGCTGGAATCTAAGGAGCAAGCTAATTAATTTGTGGCCTGTGGAAGAACTCAAGGGCTTACTATAACATCTTAAAGACCTTTTAAAATGATTTAAATGTTACAAAAAGTACTGAGGCACCACCCCTAGAGGCTGAATATGCCTTCTTTTCTACAAAGGCAGCCAAGCTGCCGTACATCTCAGCTTCACTAAACAAGCAGGCATTGGACCAGTTAAGCTTAGGTGGGAAGTCAAGGGCTCGTCCTATCTGGTTCATGATTAAACACATCACTGAATTTTCCCTTTCTCACAGCCTACACTCACACGTTTAACTTGAGGCTTGGAAAACTTCAGAAGATGACAAACTTTGGACTTAGCTGCAGTGCTGAATCTGGGCCCTGTACTTGGCGTCCCTGTGAAGAAGAGTAAATGTCAGCAGTTACAGCTGTGATTCTGTGCTTCTTAAATTGAAATGAGACTGGAATTAAACTAGAATGTCATCCATGTAAGGTAGTAGAGAGGTAATAAAAACTTTGGCCTGCACCTTCAGAAGGGATGCAGCTACCTTTGTTTTCTGTGATTAAATTCTAAGCAAATACTATTGGTCTGAGATTTGGGAATTCATGACCACATAACTGCCTTAATGTCTTTGAGTCCAAGGCACCATATCTCATTTTCCTCCTTGGTTAAGCTGCTGTCTCCTTCAACCCTCATCAAGCTCTATACACTTCATGCCCCTGATCTTGAAGGGTTTCATCCCAGGGCTCCTCAAAATGAATGCCTCTTCTGAACTAATCAGAGGATGAATCACTTCACTTTTTAGCAAGAGTAAGCAAACAGTCTATTATACAGTTTCTGGACTTTGTCTTCCCTTTCTCCTGGATCTTTACTTTGAGTTTGAAATCCTACTCTTTCCCTCAGCTGGGGATATTTCTAAACCAACTTCCTTGGAATCCGCACAGGAGAGAGAATCTTAGTATGTACTGTATTCCAACTGTTATTTAGGGATTTATTTAACTGTCCTGCATTTGCTTCAAACCTGGACTCCAGGAAGGTGATCTCTACTTCCTGCAACGTCTCAATTCCTATTGAGATCCAGAAACCTAATTTTTCCCATCCCCAACTTCATAAAAAATGTAAGACAACACTAATAAGACTGAAAATCAGTCTTTTCAAGGGTCTTTTCCTTTCTAAGTGGAGAAGCTGTGGGGTTTGAACATGCAGCTCCTTCAGACTATCTCCAAGAGGAGGGAATCTAAGTGCTCCCTTAAAGATAAGTGCACAGTAAGAGTCTAATGAACATGGTGTTCTACTTCCAGCCTTGCATGCAGTGTTTTATTGCCAGCCAATCCACATTATATGCAACACTAAATAGAGGGAGGAACAACAAGGTGATTTGAGAAGGTTGGCAGCAGAACCCTCTAACTGCTACTGCACTTCTGAGCCTTGGATCAAAAGCCTTGAGCTTTCTTACTTGCATGAGTAAATCTGAAGTGCACTGAATAATTCATCTCCATCACTTGACTCTCATGCTGACTTGAAGGAACAACTTCTGCTGCCAGCTTGGTATTGTTTTGTCATACCACACAGGAACGTTGTTTGTCCTGATAATAAGAGGTATCTAAGAAAATTCCAGTTGAACTTCAGAAGGAAAGGAAATATCCTGAGATATCACTTCATTAAAAAATTGTGTTCGCTTAAGAATCAATGTTATAGTAGATAGAAAAAGAGGCACTGCATGGACACAAGAGGAGAATCTGGCACTACCAGTAAAAGTAGTGCTGAAAAGATCATTCGCTATTAGCACCTCTACATCGCTTGGGTAGGATCATAGAATCCTGAGATTTGGAAGGGACTTGTAAAGGTCATCTAGTCCAACTTCCCTGCATGAACAGGGACACAGCAGCTGGATCAGGTTGCCCAGGGTATGATTCAGTCTCACCTTGGAAGTCTCCAGGGATGGGGCATCAACCACACCTCTGGGCAAGAGAGAGGGTAGAAACAAGGAGCTGCTGTTAAAAACTGTTTAAAGAACTACCCTTAGAAGAGCACGCATTTTACTGCCATACTCATCTACCATTGTCAAATATGCAGTTACATTAAGATGTACAATTGTCCAAAGCATCAATTTATTACTTAAAATGGCACTTGGTACATTTAATCAGTACCTAAGCTCTTTAAAAGGACAATTCAAACAAAATTGACACTCAGAATTTGCAGAATCAATATTTCACAGTTTTTAATAATCTGTCCAAGACTGTTATCATACCAAAAAGTCTCCCCATTGCTGAATTTCAGACAGAAATGAAAGCAGTAACTTCTATTAGCTCCAGGAAGTGGAGACTGCTAGAAGCTGAAGATAAAAATGTCAAATCAGTCCTAATCCAAAGATTCCTGAAACATACGAACACTGTTGAAATGAAAACATGAAGTCAGTATATGAATAAGTGGCTCATTAAATGAATATTTTTCCAATCGTTTTTGATTCGACTCAATTTTCATGTCAAACTTCAACACAGGAACTCGGTTTTTCCCCTATATTTCAATAACAGGAACACACTCAGGATACTGTGAAAAAGGTAATAGCACTTAGCAATAACGTATCTGTCCATCATCCGTATTGTTTTGGATGTGGTTAAGAAAGGGAAAAAATCCCTGAAGAACTTAATATTGCAATGAACAAGTTTCACCTAAGACTATTTTTTGGTAGAAAACACTTTACAACCTTTCAACTGGATGTGCCTTGCCTTAACTTTTCTACATGCTCAAGTAGTAATAAAATGAATTCTCTTTCATCATTCTGAGTTTTCTGTCCTACTAAGATGTGTGACTTGAGCTGTGGTGAATGCAGGGAAATCCATTTTAAATTTATTGTCACCATCGAGTGACCGACATAAAAATAGTGGAAAAATCCATGGCATCCTTTCGTTGTATCTGTAGGTCATCAGCTTTTGCACTTATACATTTCTTGATAAAAAAGATTTAAGAGTTCAGTTCTTAAAAGACAGCAGAATCATCATGTGTCCCCATCGCACACTTTAACATCTGACAGGCCACAATGAGGATATGAATATGTATAATCTACATGGACTGTATTATTTCCATTTTTACTGGTCTGTATAAGATCTCTCAACATACAGGAAAGAGTGCATTTCTTCTCCTGTCAGGAGATGTCAGATGCTGAAACAAGACAGCGTCATGGCCATCACTTAGGTGTGACTGCCATTTTATTGACTGCACAAATATCACTTAGATTCCAGTCTATATTCTAGTTGCTTTTTGTTCCACACCCTCTTCATTCCAGGACAGAAGATCCTGAAGACTGTTCCACATACATCCAGAAATGAGAGTATGGTACAAGGTGATGAGTTAATGACACCTTCAGGTATGGAATAGTTGTAGATATAGGCTTTTGAAAAGATGACTCATCCTGGAAAAAAAACATTACAGGTGTATCTTTGCCTCTTGGTGGATGTTAAGATCAACCCTGCATATAACACAAACTGTAGTTGGAGGTAACAAAACAGCCCCGGGCAACAGTAATACAGACTGAGTCATTCAGAAATGAGTATTTCTTCTCTCAGGGGCACATCAGTCATTCCCTGATCTATACCTGACTCTAATCACACTCCTCAGCCTTCTAGCAGCAGCCACAGTGGAGTATTGCCAGAATCCCTTCCCTGCTGTGCCTTGGCTCTCATTCAGCGTGTGAGCCTTTCATCTCCCTTCCCCTTCAGTGCTGTTCCCTGGATCACGGAGGAATCCATCCTGAAGCCTCTGCTGCCATCCCCTCAGTCACGACAGGGGAACTGGTGGCTCAGCCACCCCCGTGTCCATGGACTGCTCATCCAGAACTGCTCAGACACTTCTGCAGCTCTGCTTAAGCCTTTACCTGAAGTCCTGACTCTACCCATCCTCACTGTAATCCTTGTCCTATCCTATACACTGTAACCACTAAATCTTTACAATTGAAGTGCCAGCAGCTACTCGTGGAAAGTCTTTGCAGAAGATACTTTGGTTGATGCACTATCCTAAGAATGACGTAAAGTAAGAACCAGACACTACCTTACTGGGAAATATTAGCAAGCATAAATACCCTCCCAAGAAGGAACAGATCTTTTAAGGACAGGAAAGGTGAAGTATTACAGTCAGAAACCAGAGCAACACAACTTACTACCTGCCACTGGGACTGTATGACACCCACCAAAACTTATCTTAGCAGTGTGTTGGTAGAACAAGACCACCAACAGGTCTAGGTTCTTTAGTCTTCCATGCATATTTATATAGCTCATAAAGTGCAGTCCTGCCTTTTGTATGGTCCTGTCTCATCCACCTGCCTTACTCATTCTTTAGGTCTGTTCCTCTACAATCTTTCATTCTTACTTATTAGTGGTGCCAAAAACCCCAGTTCATTAGCACACATATTTTTGTGCCAAGGTTGTTATGAAAGTATTAACATGTGAGTTCCCAGAGGGAAACACCTGGGAAACACCTCTAGCAAATGCCTGCTGCCAAACCTTCCATCCTCACTGCAGCTGTCTCCCCATGAGCCTGCTCCTCATGCAGCCTCCAAGCAGCACCAGACTCCTCTGCTTCCCTAACAATTTTCCCTGCTATTCAGTTTCACATATTCACAGCACTTGGTTTCATTTACTAAAAATAGGCTGGATTAATCTAGCATGACCCAGCCTTACTTCTTATCTTATTCTTTTCATTTTATTCTTCTCTTCTTCAAAACTCGTCTTTGTTTTGTTATGCCATTGATGTCAGCCTTATGAGACCTGTTCTGCATTCCCCCACTAATCTCAACAAAGAGTCCAAGGGACATTTAGGAAGCCGTCAGACATTTCCTGCAAGGATGAGAAAGCTGCATTAACAGAAAATGAGACCTAATCTGCAATTATATGCTTAATTCTGCCCACTGCACACAAGGGAGAGGGATTAAAAGCAGGGTTGTTGTAAAGGGGGGTTAACTAGGGTGAGCAGGAAACCACGATTTGTTACACAGAAAAGCAAAAAATGGCAGCTTGTTTTACCAGCCATGACTGAGAAAAAATTATGATTGCACTTTCTAAATACATCACAGAACAAGACATAAACAGAAGGACAAACATCTCATAGTTTAAAGATGGCACACCAATAAATGATTACCAGACCTGCAGATCAGGTAGTGAAGCTAAGGAGCACCCATCTCCATTTAAAGAAACCAACATATTTAAGGATGAGACGTGGTTATCGGTGACAGGAGGAAACTAAACTCAGGGCTACTGAAACTGCAAACAAGCTTTTAGAAAGTGTGAGCTTAAGCCACTGAAAAGGTCAAAGGAGAAGAACTGTTTGTCCACCCTCAGGGAGCACTGACATCTCAAAGTCCCTCCTTTGCTACATGTCAAATTCCCTTCACTTTCTCTATCTAAGACATCAGAGCTCTTTGTTGAGGTGGACAGGTTTGGATGACAGCGTGGGTGACTACACTGATCTCCAGCTTCTACTTACAACAAACAATGTGGCAGCATGGGTGGCATAGGTTTACTTTGGCGTCATCCTCCCCATACAGTCTCTCTGTCCCCGAAACCTCACTCACTTCCCCTTTCCTGACTTCATCTCTCCTAGTTAAAGTTCCCTAGGCACTTCCAAGTCACACCCTGCATCCCCATCATCCCAGTACTTGCAAAAGCATGGTCTGGTTTGGAACTGTCCCTTGAGGCTGTTGAACACAGGAGCGTCCTCAAAGAGACTGCAGGCATGAGCCCATGAAGGAGGGATCAGTAAGTGCTATTTCTGTAGCCTTCATTTTTTCCTTCAGACTGATCAGGCTTCAATTTACCCCATCATGTGTAAAACTGCCTGTGATAAAGGCATAGCAAGAGCACTTATAAAATAAAATCATACACATAGAAACAGTAACCTATTCTCCCTAAAAGACAGAACTAATATCAAGAGAGCACTTAAGTGAGCAGAGATCTTTCACACAACATTTTAAAGAGTATGTTTGCACTACCTCTCAACAACTGGATCACAGCCATTCAAAGGAATGTAATCCTGATGCAATAAATTAGATGCCCCTGTAAACTGAAAGACACCAAGCTGTCACATGAGGGATTTCAATTTATAACTCTAATATAACCTCTGCAGGTTCTCTTTACAACTTTACTCTTTACAGATGAAGGGTTCAACCTGATAATTCATGACAGGAAGAGGCTTGCCTGTATTTTCATTAACCACTGCAGGAGACTATTGCACACAATAAAGCTTGCAGCCCAGCAAGAACTCCTCTTCTCTTTCCTTTATATTCGTCTATTCAAGTATGAGCCATGTGAGTGTTAATGTAGATACACGGCATCTTTCATAGGAAAAATGTTCCACAAGCAATTGAGTCTCCCGGGCAGATGTGAATTTTTCTTCCAAGGCAGCAATAATGCAACTTCAGGGATGCTGAAATGTGCCATACATGTCAACATACTGAAGTACTGCAATACATACACATTTCCTAAAGTCCAGTGCGAAATCACTGACTCACAAAATGGATAACACTGGAAGGGTCCTCAGCCCATTACAGCTGAGACTCTGCTGGAGACAATTTCATCCAACCCCACTTTTTCAGAGCAGGTTATCCAAGGAAGTGCTCAGTCAGGTTTTGAGTATCTCCACTGGTGGTGACTCCATAACCTGACTGGACAGTGTGCTCCGATGTTTCACCACCCTCACCTTACAGAACAAACAAGCATGTTCAGATAGTATTTTATGTGGTTTAATTCACACCCATTGCCTCTCATCCTGTTACCGAGCACTACTGAAAAGAATTTGGCTTCCTCTTCTTTACTCCTCTCTTTTTCCCCAGCAGGTATTTATATAGATGGAAATCCAACGGAGACACTAGAAATTTCACCCCCAACATCTACAATCAGGCAACTGTTCCTCTGCTGGGAGAATATGGGTTCATGAAAGATTTACAGATGTGTTCACAGTGAGTGACAATGCCATGATCCCTTTGGGCTGGAAGCCTGGACAAGACTCATCTTCTCTGAGATTCTAAAGATATATAACTTGGCATAGCAGCGATGCATATCAGTCTCAAATATTTCTTTGCGTTCACATGGAAAGGACATTTCAGAAAATGAATTTGACTCTAGTTTCTAACCTGTGCTTATTTTTAGCAAAGCGTAGGTGTGACAATAATAAAGATAGCGATGCCTTGAAAGAAATTATGAAGTATGACATTTATTTTCACCCTTCTCCAAAATCCCCTTTTATTGATCTGACTTGTACAATTTATTACTACCGCTGTATAAAGATGAAAAAAAAAAAGGGGACTGGGTGTGCTTAGAAGTGAACTGTGAAAATCCTTTAAATGCTGCAGAACAGAAAGTCAACTTTAACTACTCAGGTGATCTGAGAAGATCAGATATAACATTTGGGCTCATTCCACCTATTCTACCTAACGTTTGTTGATCAGCTCCTAGCCAGAGATGGAGTTCCGGGGAGACACCTTAGAGCAAGAAACTTCAAAATTCCCATACTATGTTATTTAATGCATTAGACTCAGAGAAATGCAAAGTCAATATCATAACATATGGGTGCTCTACTGAAGTCGAAGTTGGGTTAAATAGTTCAGATATTTGGAAAAAAAAAACATCAACACCATCTCATTCAGATTGTTTCAGTGACATGCTCAGCATGGAAAGTGAAAAAAAGGGGGATAAGTGTGGCACTTGGTCCTAAAGAGAAGAAGGGTTCTTAAGGCATGCAGATTATATCTTTCCAAACTGAAATTTAGTTTATTTCACATTTCTTTTTAGAGAATGAAATCCACGCCTTCATAAAAAATTAAGCAAAATTTTTAGCTTGGATTCCACTCTAAATCTGTCATGTTTGACAAACTTTGAGAGGTAAGAAAAAAATGCCTTGCACAGAAGAGTGATATGCCAAGCACAGGCCTATAGGATGACAATGCATGTTGGTAAGACAAACTATCTTCATAACGCACCTTTCGGACCCACCTCCCAACCTCCCCAGAAAAGCAAAAACAGATCCAAACTAGGCTTGCTGGCTACACTACCAGCATCTCGTTGTGTCCAGCCATACCACGTTCTATGTCATTTTTTAATAAGTGTAGGGCAAGCTCACCATAAAAACCTCCCCTTGTGTATTTTCATGAAAACTCTGTTAATTACTCATGGCGTTGTTCAGGCACTCCATAGTGTAGCATTTATACCCATAAATACAACAGCAGAGGAAAAGCTGTAAGACTGTAAAGAATAGAGACAACCCAAATAAAGTGATGCTGAAAGATCATAACAAATCTCTTCCTGAAGCTGCAGAGTATCTCAGTAGATAATCTGGATAGATTTATGCAGGTGCTTTATTGTAGTCAACTAGGGATGTCTTTCAACTGTGTCTACAGCACAGTTATTTTTTGCTATAACACAGACTGCAACGGAACTTCATTTAGTCCGCAGTATTTGCTGGAAAGAAGAAAAAAAGAAACTGTAATCATTCAGTTCAGCCTGTAAAAGGCTTTCCAACAGCCTCTTCTGTATGCAACATGTATGTGCAAAACCTCCTACATCTATTTATCTTGCCATGAAAAGGAATAGAAGAAAAAATAGCATGTGATGAACATCAGTCCTACCACTTAACACAGCCCCAAACGTTATGAAGAGCTGCAGAGTATGAACTCATCCAGAACAGAATCAGAACATGTGTGATTGCCCCAGTGATGGCTGCAATACAGTCTTGTTTAAACATACCCAGCTGGGTGACGTGCATTACCACACTGACATCCCCACCACTATCACTTTCCAAAACACTGTGTGCTACGTAGTACTTCAGTGGGATGGGGAGAAGCATTCTTGGTTTTCTACCACCCACCAACTGTACAGGTCAGGTCAGCAGGATTTTCAGAAAAATAAATTCTAACAAAAATAGCTTTAATGAAAGTATTGCTGCTTTTTTCAGCCAGTTTTGCTGCCTTGCACTTACAACTGCCTTCAGTAAAGAGAAGGTAGGAAGCTTGCTCCTTCCTACCTTTAACCATTTACAGCCAAATTTTCACAAGGTGGATACCCCGATCCCATCTTTTCTTCTTGTCTTTTAAGACAGGATATTTTCCTTATTTCCTTATAAATTCCTTTCATTTCAGTCTCCCATTTTCCCCCTTCTCTCTCTGGTGCAGTTTCAAAGTCTATCAAGGGGGAGGGAGCCCCCCTCTCTCCTCTCCTTCTCTTTCAGGGAGAAGGAAAGAAAAATGGCCCAATTAAGATAAAGAGAGATAACAAACTCACTATAAATGATAAAATAATGTAAGATAATAAGAAAGAGAGTTACAATTAATAACTCAAATGAGAGATAGAGGAAGGCTACGACCGTGCTGCTGCTTGCTGTGCTGCTGGAACTCTGAAGAAGCTTCACCTCTGTCACCTGGAATTGCACATCATGTGGAAGTCCTTGGAAATGAAGTATGTCTCAGTGTATCTTCCTCTTGGAGAATCAGAACTCATGTGAGGGTGCTAGAGAGCACAAAACTAGGAAGTACAGCTCAGCAGTGTACTGTGTCTCTACACCCAACAGCCTGTTGTGTGATGTCATAATATGGAATACTGATATAACCAGGACACCCTGTTTTGCATTGTAGATAATAATATTATATAATAATATAATATGTTCTGTTACAAAACTATCTTTTTTTCTTTATTTTTCCAGTTTCTTGAAAGAAAATTAAATATTTTAACATGAAAAGATTTAGTAGAGGGAGGAATTTGCCCGGAGAGCTGCAGGCACTCCATCCCTGCAGGCGCTCAAGGCTGGGTTGGGTGGGCTCTGGGCAGCCTGAGCTGGTGGGGGGCAGCCAGCCCATGGCAGTGTGGGCTGTGGGGTCCCTTCCAACCCAACCACTCTGTGATTCTATGATTTTCTCCATTCCCAACATCACCTGGGGTTCTGTGGGTCTCCCTGCCAAACCAGTTTTCTCACCCTATTCAACATGAAGAAGATATATTTCTCCAGAGTTCATGACCTCTCCTTGATGATTGTTCAGATTTCTGAGAACATAACAAGCACATTTGTAGCTAATGGTGTAATGCTAACAATAGTGTCTTAAAACAAACAACGTGGTTGGTTGATGTTTGGACAGCAATCAAGTTCACTGAAGCACAAATACTCCTCCTATAGGCTTTCAGGCACTTGTTGAAACCACCTGGAGTGAAATGCAACAGTTGCTGAAGAGTGCAGCAAACTATGGATAGAAGTGGTGAAAAAAAATGAAGATGAACTGAGCAATAAAAATAATGTCTAGGCAGAATTTGCATTATTCTTCCAGGGAGAAAGGAAGGGAAGGGGAGGGAGCAATCCATTTTATAGGGCGATGAGTTGAAGTTGGACTACACGATCTTCGAAGAAGAAAGCAGAGGTACAGCAGGAAAGGATTTAGGTGGACTTGTTCATTTGTCTATGGAGACTCAAGAGTTTTGTCTGGAGAGCTCTTCATCAAGCACCAGCCTTGCACAAACAGTAGCGTACCAAGGCTTTTCAAGCAACAGGCCAAAGAACTCAAGCAAACAACAGGGAAGATTTTCAACAAGAAATACTGGTCCAAATTTCAGTCAAAATGAGTTACGAGCAGAGGGAGGGATTTGGAAATATGCCAGCCACATTTTTGTCACTCTTGGTTTATCTGCTGTTAGCTTTAGTGCTTGGCTGAAGAGATGGATTGTAGCAGAACCGAACAGCGTGCAACAGCTGCAACCACACAGTCCTACTACACACCTGTCTGTACTATAACTTTCATCTGTCAGAGGCTCGGCTGCATTGCACCAGGCAGAACCCCAGGCAGCAATCCACAACAGCAGATATTCCTGCACTAAGTACCCATGCTTAGCCAGCACAATTACTCAGTATATTTGTGCATCCTCTTTCAGTACTTCGACTACAGCTTTCTGTTTTGGGGCACCCAGATGCTGAGTGGAGGCAGACAGTGACATAAGGTGAAGACCACTGCACTTTGTGGGCACAAGACCTTCTCCCCACCAGGTCATGTTTTTGGATGACCATCATCTTTGGAGTGATGGCTGTGGCAGAGCAGAGCAGAAGGACTATCTCCCCACAGACATGCCCTGCAGGTACAGCTGTGACTTCAGCTGGAGACTTTAGCTAGCTAATGAATATGTGGGGTCATGAGAATAACACGGTGAGAAGAAGCTCAGTTGGTGCAGATTTCATACTCTTTCAAACTAAGGAGTGGCCAGTTTCCCAGCCCAGACAGAGCATGCCAGGGCTCCAGACAAGAGATGGCTGTGAGCAGTCAGGTGCAGACTGTTCCAGTGTACAAGCAAAAGTAGGCCTTACAAAACTGGTATTTCCATAGGTTGTAATTTAGGATAGAGATACTAGGAACCACATATCAGTTGCCACATACCTGCAGGAGCTCTGAGTTCACTCCTTTATTGGCAGTGTCATATCACAGACTGTTTGCAAAAGCTCAGGGCTTTGCTCTCAGCGTTCAGTTCCACTTCTGAGGCCGACATTTGTAATATCTAACTGTATCCACATCCACAGTTATTAGTCTTCAAGTGATTAGATTCACTGTCAGCAGCTTCATTTCCTCCTAAATGGTAATTACAGCCTATATGATAAGAACTTGGTGCGTTTATGCGAACCAATTAGCAGTTAGGCTTACTTGAGTTTTATCCACACTAAGCTCACCTTGTTTACAGTGAATAACAGGCTGAGACTACTTAATTGCAACAGCAGAAGCTGCAGCAACACTGTTAGAGCTCATTATGTTGTCTGCATCTTATGCAGCATCATCACAGACTACACTGAAAGTTTGCTGAAGCAGTCTTCCTATTCAGTCATCCATGGTCAGAAAAACAATGATAACCAGTATCTAGAAGAGCACAGGTAGCTCTTTCTCCTCACATACAAACCAGCAACCTGAAGGAATGCAGTACAAATCACAACTTGGAGAAAAGTCAGCTAAACAACATCTACGTTACACCGGTGTGAAAGTAGAGACTGTCACAAAAAAGTTTTGTGCAGCACAAAACCAGATACACCAGAAGGGCTTCCTGCCCATCCTCACTGAAGAGGACAAAAATAAAGACTAGAGGAACTATAAGAAATTGAAGAAGCGTGGCTTAAGTACAAAGTATCTACAGACTGATCCAAAGGAATGAATGGATACAAGAATGTCTGTGGCTCAAGGCCAGGCTGGCCCTAGGCAGCCAGGTCTAATATTTAACATGGAGGTTGGAGATCCTGCCTGTGGTGGGTTGGTTGGAGCTTGATGATCCTTGAGGTCCCTTCCAACCCAAACCATTCTATGATTCTATGGTTCATGAGATTAAAAGACAGCATTAGCTGCTTGTCTTCATGGCTTCTTACAGAGAAAGGCACAATACACAAGGGATGGGGAAAAGCAAAGGCGATAACTGCAGCTAAGCCAGGTAAAGAACCCTCTTTCATGAGTGGGGGGATGGGGGAAGGAAAAAAAAGAAAGAGAGAAGGAACTAAATAAGACTATGGCTGTCTCCCTGGTCTGTGTAGCCTACACCAACTGATACGCTGAGCTCTGAAGCTAAACAGCAGAGCCCTTCCCGCCTGCATCAATATGGCATCAGTATGGACTGTGAGGATATTTTCAGAGAGTTCTGTCCCACAAAATGAGCATCTGGGAATTCCAGAATAGCAGGCTTCTACCAGCCTTAGTGCTGGCACTTGCTTGATTTCACACTTTGTTTCACAACGACCTACAGACCATCCTCTCTGTGCAGCTTGTCTATGCTGAGCACACCTGCCCAAATCCAGGACCCCAAGCCTCCAAACTCCACGCAGAGAATCTTAGCAGCAACTTGACTGTAACACATGGTCACCATGAGAGGCAAGACTGAAGCCAAGTGCAAGGAACTTGTCAATATGTCCACATCCTTATCACAACAAATCTAAGCTCCTCATCATTTTGGCAAGGCATTAAACAGTCATACCTAAAATCAATTATAGGCAGGAGTTGCACTCTTCCAGTATCAGCTCACCAGACTAAGTCAGAAGGTACAGAGACGGTCTCTTAGACAAAATAGTAAAATACAAAGAGGAGGAGGATCTAGTGGTTAAATGTGAACCTTTTGTGGGCTTGCTTTATGATTAATGGAACACACACTATTTAACATGACCACACACTGAAGTCAACAGAATCTGGCTGGTGACCTGCACTACCCAACAAAGATCTGTCCTAGCCAACATCTTCCAAGCCAGCAGCAGCACACAGGAAGCATGCTGGAGTGCCATCAATACCATGCAGTCTCTGCTTAGAGCTACAGGGAATCTATTTCACTGTGCAGAGCTAGAAACATCCTACCCAGCCAACGCTGCACAAGGATAAGAAACAACAGTTGCTTTAGCTCATTGTCACCAGGCTGCACCCCCATGACCATCATCTTGATACCATAGGAAAGCTGACAGGGACATACCTCAGAGAAGCTCATCATCTGCTGATGGTGCACACCCAATAGGTTGGCTTATTCTCCTGTTCTAGGCTCTCTAAAGCTAAACATCACTTAATGGGGAGCAGCTGGCAAGATCAGGGCCACTTAGTTATGAAGTTGTGCTTCTAAATTTGTCTTGCTTTCTTTTAGGGATGGTATTTAGTTTTCCTCTTTCCTAAACCATCTCATCAATGGTTGCAAAATTCTGCCCCTTTTTCCTTATTTCTCCAGAGGAAAGTGGGTATAAAGTCCCTCTCCCTTCCCTGCCGTTATTTCCCTTATTCATGGGATGTGCAGATGCCCACAGTCTCTGTGAAACAAGTAAGAGAGGAGATAATTGCATGGAGCAGAACTCCTGCAACTTAATAAAAATTGGTAGGAAAAGCCACTTTCTGTTCAGGAAGCAGAAAGGCTATAGCTTAGTTTTGATTGTTTCCACTTATCTTCAGCCAACCACTGTTACCTGATGAGAAAATAGCCTCTCTTCCCCCTGCCCAGCTTGATTTGGTTTGACGGCAGATTGGGGAAGCAATCACTCCTTCACTCAAAGTAATTGCTGCTAAGCCCCAGCTGGACCTGCTCAGGCTAATTCAAAGGGTCCTAGGAAAAGCATAAACTAAGCAACTGTGATAGAGGCAGGATGCTTCATATCGATGTTTAAAAAGAAACATAGCAGCAGTTTAACATTAATTCAAGGGAAAAGTAACAACACAATTGGGCTGGAGGTGGTAAGAGCTGAGGAACTGGGATAAACACACCCATCCATAAGCCATCGTTTTCTCTTAAAGATGGGGTTTCTTTTGTTTGTCTCTTCCCTCCTCCTCCTGTGAACCATTTCTATAGGCCTAACTGGATTAGGAGGCAATGGCACAAGATGGAGCAGGACACATGCCTGGCAGAGTTGTTTATTGGTGCTGCAGTCTCCTTGGTGCACCTGCAGAGCTTCTGGCAGGAGTGGATTTCTGCAGCAGGATTTCCAGGCTTACAGCTGTTTGCATATGTTTGTCCTGAGGATTGAAAGCAAGCAGTGGGAGTTGTCATCCTTATCTGATCAACATCACTTTATTTTCTTTTTTGTTTTCAGCTGTGATGTACAATGTCTCCCGGGAAAGACTTCTTTATATTTAAAAAGAGTATAAATAAAATTAGCTTATCCAAACTCAGTTTTCTTTCCTCACTCTCCTTATTCATTCTTCATTTGCATTGATTTCCTTCTGCATTTGATCTGTGCTATCCATCTCCACACTGTTCTTTCCTTTTCTCACCACGGTCTTACGCAGGGCTATTTGTCAGCGCTGTCCTGTTTCTAAAAGGCAAGCTCGCCCCTTTCATCATTCTAGCATTCACACCCACACTTTCTCTCCCACCCTTTGACTGTTGCCAGTGTCTCTTCATCATTTTGTTAGCTCTCTTCCTTTCCTTACTTGGATTGATTTCTATAGCCCTCCCGGGGGAAAAATCAAATAATAAAGAAAATATAAAGTGTGTGTGGGGGGGGAGGGGAACTGTGCCCTGGTCCAGGACGGGTAGGGAGCACAGGAGCATGCTGACAGCCCTGGGTGCAGAGGGGAAGTTGTTTTTCTGCTGTTAGCAACAGTGTTTTCTGTTTTCCTTTTCTGATCTCTGTTCTCTTCTTTCATCTCCTCTGAAAAGAAGCACTGCAGAATTAGCACTGTAGTGCAGCAAAACCTTTTGTTCCATAGAGGTGAAACTAGCACAAGTCAGGTCTGAGATCATGCAGCATGGTGTTCAGATACATAAATGAGGATTGCAGATCAGCTGTTGGCTCACATACAGATAACAGAAAGACGAGCAGTTTTAGGGAAGGTCTTTTCTTACTCCAGTAACCATGCAGATCAGGAAATCTGCTTCTTACTGGACAGATATGCAGAAAAATATTGAGACTCTCGGGCACTGAGTTAAGTCAGAGGAGATCCAGTAGGAATCAAAATTGAAATGGCTCCTAACCTCACCTTTCTGCATTTAGATGATGCTGCCTCACTCATTCAAAGACCACAAAGAGCTTGACCTCAGGTGTCCCTGCTGGGGCTGAGCACAGTGCTTGGTTCTCAGACTGCAATGCAGATGGACGCAGACAAAGCCAATGAGATGAAGCCTGTGGTGATGCCGTAGGAAATCCCACCATAGCTGCTTTCCTCGCCAAGGCATGGTGGTGAGCCTAGATGCATGCTGTATGAAAAATAACGTGCTTGAAATCCCCTTCATTAGTGTATTAAAGTTGTGTATTTAAGAAATGACAGCATCAGTATCTAAAGGTGGGGTAATAAGAAGGAAAGGTACAAATTCTTTCACAGAGTCTATTTTGATAGGAAAATGGGAAATGGTTTTACAGTAAAAGAGGGGAGATTTCGATTGGATACAAGTTTTTTTTCTGATAACGGTGGTGAGGCACTGACACAGTTTCTCAGAGAGGTGGTGGATGCCCCATCCCTAGGGACACCCAAGGCCAAGCTGGATGGGGCTCTGAGCTGTGAGATGGAGCTGTGGGTGTCCCTGCTCATTGCAGGAGAGCTGGACTAGATGGTCCCTTCCAATACAAATGATTCAGTGATTCTGTGATCTCCACGGTGGTAACAAAAAAAGATATATAGCAATAAAGGGAGTTGGAAACCAAATTGCTACTCTGCACTTTGCTTCTGTCCTTTCCACAGCTTAGGGCTACATTTCCCTTAACAAAGACTTCCTGTTAGAAGCCTTGAGTTGTTACAGGTTAGAAAGCCAAGGAAGGATATCATGCATAGGATACATGCATACCAGATGTCCCCAACTTTGCTATGTCCCTCAGGTAACACAGCCACCAAATTACAAGGTATTCAGGAGTCTGCCATCTGGAAGATGTGACCACCTCTACATCCCAGTTAGCTGTGGGAAGGTTATAATCAGCAACAGGAATCATTCATTTGGGGTGGCCTCCCTCAGTAGGGAAGATCCTCAAATGCATCACATTACTCTCACACTAATAAATGGGCTTTCCTCTCCAGTTTTCTGGAGAGAACTCGGAATGACTGAGGAAAGGTTTAGATGTGAACATTTACTCTGTACTCTTCTCATATTATAGAGATTGCAGACTTAGAACTGAATCCTTATCAGAAATCAGTGGGACTCATATTTCTGCTTCATGTAAGTATGAACAATTTGCCCTCTGATCACCCGAGTCTTATCGAATCACTGTGTTGGTCAGTAAGTGTCAGGTAACAAATTATGGGCAACAGCTTTGCATAGTACGAATCAATATCCCCTCAGATACACCTTTCACAGCTTTGTGTAGAAAACCCCAGGTGATTTTATCGCTTTAGAAAGAATCCCACTGTGCTCTGACCCCGCCTGACTCCTCCACTGCTGCTGTTGGAAGTAAGGAACATTTTCTCTCCGTATTTATTCAGTTTATGGCTGAGCTGTTAAACAAATGGAATCAGTGCAATGGAATTAGTTCAGGTTTTTTGGCATTGTTTTGGGGTTTCGTTTTGTTTTGTGGTTGTTGGTTGGGTTTTTTTTGAGGGAAGGGTCTCCAGTGTCAAGTTAGTCTGGCAGCACACATAAGAATAAGCATGGAAAATTCTCCCCACTTCTCTAATTCAAAACTTAATTCCTTTTAGAATTTCCTCTGATTTATGTTGTGCCTGCCAGTCTAAAAACAATCAGTGCTATCAGGGATTGGCTCATAGTGAAGCAAATGACCATGTGGAGAAGGTCCTAATATCAACGGGATTTGGGATGAATTCACTGAGATGAAATATTATCTCCTCCTTCTAAACCAGATTAATAAGAAACCATTCAACAACAGATCTGTTATATATAGCCATATAGCGCTGACTGGAAATCAGTGGATTTTCAAAAGAAGGTATAAAAGTCCTCAAGTTTCCAAATAGTACAGGTTTTTCACCACTGTGAAGTTCCCCCAAGAACAGCCCTAAAAGGTATGATTTAATCTGTAGTTCTGGCCCCAGCTGGTGAAAGCAGGGCCCCTCATCCATCTATAATTCCAATGTTAGATGCCCAGTCTGAGCAGGCTCTCTGCATCCAGCAGGAGGATGTACAGTTCTCTGAGGCATTCAGTCCACACTGCAGGGAGAAGTAAAACATTGATCTCGGGGGACCGCAACACCAGGCTTTCACACCACTGCTGTTAGAGAAGATACCATCCTGCCATGAAGATAATACCACTGGGAGGACTCCTGTTTCCTTCAGTGAGTCTAGAGCTTCCCTTAGAAGCTTCCCTTCTCCAAGAGCTTACTGCAGGCAATCAAGGTCGGGTTGGATGGGCACTGGGTAGCTTGATATGGTGGGTGGCAACCAGCCCAAGGCCAGCGTTGGGACTGCGTAGGCTTTAAGATTCTTTCCAACCTAAACTGTTCTGAGATTCTGTGATTTTTACTGCCATTTTTCCAGGCAAATGAGAACACAAACCTTGTAAATACAGTCCCATTGGTCAATAATGATAACCTCTTTTACTTCTCTTTGAGATTTTAAGCTGCATGGGGTAATATTCAGAGTGCATACAGAACTTTACAACTCAGACACTAGTTTTACCAGCAGTCCTTTCAAAGCTCTATCTCACCTCCAGCATCACCAGGTGAAAATACATCCGAATCATCTGCTGCCTCACAAGGCTGCCCTCTGAATGCCAAAGCTGGATACCATTAATAAATAAAGTCTTGCACTCTAAGAAACTCCACAGAACTGGCCTCACGCTACTCCTTTTTATTTAAACAAATGTTTTCCTTGTGCTTGGATAGTTGAAAGCTTCCACCGTTAGCCAGGCATGGGATGAGGCCAAGTACCTTCAGGGTCCCAGGAAACGCCATTATCCCTGCAGCACGCACAAGTGCATTTGAATCTCTCATGGAGATAATGAAATGTTTCCACTGCTCGCTTCTTTTAAAAAAGCATAGGAAAATTGCATTAATCCATTTTCTCTGAATGATTTCTGATTCTCTGTAGCTGATGGAACTTTTCTCACAACACTTTTTCATATGAGAAGCATCTCCAGGAAATAACTGCTCTGTCCCACATCATTGTGGGCTCTGTTTTTCCTAACAGCTTTCAGCTGTCTCTTCCTCTCACTACTTAGTCTCATAGAAGTAGATACTCCTTCTTACTTTCAGTTGTCAAATATCATGAAGAGTCCACCAAAAAAAAAGACCAAAGCAAAAATGTTTATTAAGGTGGTATTTCTGCACAAGCACTTGCAGTGACTGGCCAGCAGGTAGTCAGCTGTATTGAAGGGCACTGAGCAGGTGAACTCTGAGACGAGGGGAGAATTTTGGGGCCAGTGTTCCTGTGACAAAGTGTAGGGCAGCTCTTCCTAGGAGAAGATCATTTGGTTATTGTCATGACAAATAAAGATCCCCAGGAGAAATACAGATTCATTAAGGTTGGAAAAGACCACTAAGATCATCCAGTCCAACCATCAGCCAATCCCCACCGTGCCCACTGACCACATCCCTCAGTGCCACATCTCCATGGCTCTTGAACACCCCCAGGGATGGTGATACCACCACCTCCCTGGGCAGCCTGTGCCACTGCCTCATCCTCCTTTATAAGAACAGATATTTCCCAGTATTCAACCTGAACTTCCCCTGGGGTACCTTAAAGCCATTGCCCCATTTTTACCCAGAGACTTCAAAAAAAAGGCTCACCAAAATCCTATTGAGCTCTGCCAATCAAACTCACTTGCATTACAGGTTGGAACTGTTCATGAAGCAGGTCAGGAGAACAAAATCATGAAACACCTAAGCCCCATGGTGTAAGCTGGTCATGTGGTGCTTATGGGCACAAAGCTCACAAACACAAAATAATATCAAGAGAAAGACTTTGACGCAGAAGTTATCTCACTTGCCTGTGAACCATAACAAGGGTCATTTTGCCTTCACAAAAATCCTGTTGTCATTTCTTCCTGCAGGGTGTCAAAAAGATAAAAACAGAGTGAACAATAAGAAAGTCTATCACTGCCTGTGGAGTATTATTTGTCCACTGTAGTGACCCACGGGAAAGCACAGATTGCAAGCCATCTTTTCATGTGATGGATAATGTCCTGATTAGTCACAGTAAGAAGGCTCAGTGCTACGAGAGAAGGGTGGATGCAGTCCAGAGTCATTTCTAGAGAATCAAACAGCTGAAGGAGCTGAGTAGCTCAGGACAGAGAGATCTCTGATGAAGGGACAAATGAGAAGTGATAGTGAAAAACCTACAGAGGCATGGAAAGATGAGAGAACAAGCCCAGGAACAGAAGCTGTAAGTTCAAAAAATATAAGACTTAGAGCTAAGCTTTTTGGTCTCATGGGCAGTTTGTCTGCTAGATGGACACTCTTCAAGGGGATCTGGGAGCAGACAGAAAACTGGTGGAGAACTGGAACGTGAGGCACAGAGCAAATATAGTTATTTTAATAAAATCCAAATCAGATCTTATTTTTGTTGACAGAACACAGTGATTTCAGGCAAGTTTTTCCTATTTACACCATTATCAGCAAGATCAAAATCCAGACGGAGAAGAAGCCAGGACACAATAAAACCAACTCTTTGAAGTTCAGGGAACAAAACACAGGCTGATTGCAAACAAAAGAAAGAGCACTGTAATCAGTGCACCTCTTTAGACTAAGATGTATTTCAAGACTTCAGAATTGGAGTCATGACTATAAAAGAATATGTTCAGACCTAGAAAACATTTTTCTTATTCCTTGGTGGAAAAGCCATTATTTAGCATAAGCAAGAAAGATCAAGTGAAGTCAGAAAATTGGAGTATGAAGCAATGATTTTCTTTATTGTTTGGGATATTTCTGTTTGTAGTTTCTTTCAGAAAGAAGCAGCAAGCTTTGAAGCTTTTGCTAGGCATGCAAGCATAGTAATCAATTGATCATAAGAAAACGTAAGTAGAATTGAAAGCAGCTCAGAGTAAAGAATTTGCTGCAATCTGACCTTGCTAGCATAACTCACTCTTAAAAATTAGCTGATAAGCAAGTAAGGATTTGAAAAGAGCAATTATAACTTAATAGGAAAAGCAGAGATTAATAGGTAATAACTAGAACAAGCTAAAAAGAGGAGTATTGATACTATCTTTACATTGTAAAAATGGAAATTATGTTTTTTAATCTATTGTCTTCCAATGAAATAACATGACTTACCAACTATGTAAGCACTCAGAATAACAATGAGCATGCAAATTTACTGCAGATTCTGATCCATACTCAGTAAAAGAAAGGACCTACCATCTTCCCAGCAAACAAACTTTGAACCCACACCCATGCTTGCTATAGAAGTTTCCTGCAATAACATTTAGTTTGTATTTGTGTGAATTGATTGAAAATCTCAGAATGACACACTGCCTTGTCTCCAAGCAGCTGAATAGAGATGAGCATTCAGACATCAATTAATATCATCTCAGGGCATCAAGCAGAAGAGATGTTATCTAAAGCTGATATTGGTATGGAAATTAAACATGTCTGGCAAGAAGTTTCTAAGCAGACTGCAAAGGCTATGAGGCTGTACCGTACATTTGTTTAAATATCTGGTTGCTTTTTTTCCTTTGCCTTACTGTAGTCATTTCAGAGCGTGAGGAAGGTTCATTCTGAATTTCATGGGCATGGTGTAGTTATCATCACACATCCTTTCTCCACCCAAACAGATGACAAAGACTTGCTGTTTTCCTGTTTGGTGAGATGCCTGGAAACCAGGGGAGGCATGAGAAAATAATTTGGGATGTGTTTCTCTGAAAATCCTAAGGGACTAAGAAGCACACACATAATGCCAAGCATTGGTCATTACTGTAACTCATGTATAGACAGTGTTCCTAAAGTTCATTGTCTAAATACTGAGTTTGCATTTGACACAAAATCCAGGGGATCAGGTCTTCCCCTTTTGATGGGGTTTTGCTGAGCACAAAAGAATAGGTAGGCTAACTTTCCAAAGAGTCTGCTTCCTAGCTCACCAGTTATTATTTCTCTTCAATATTTGCTTCATAAGCCAAACTGGCAACTAAAAGCAGAACTACTCTGGGAGCTCTTCTACTCGGTTTTGCTGTTGTTATCCATCTACCTCTCCAAAATGTCAGTGTCTTCTCATTTACTCCTTCTTGCATCCCTGGCCCTGAGTTATTCCTTTCTTCCCTCTGAAGAGCAACCTCAAAAAAATCCTTGAGCTTCTGAAGCCACCATCATTTTTTGCCATTAGTTTCCCTTGGACAAGAATTTTCCCTCTTGAAATTTCTGTCCATGTCAATGCATTGTGCTGTAATGCTTTAGCTTGGATCACAAGTGTGCTTTTGAAGGGAGTTACCCAGTCACCTCCACTTACTGCACTGCAATTCATATCACAGCTTTATCTTGAGTGCCCAAGATGGACCAGTTTTGGACAGAACTGAACAGGAAGCAGCATTGCAGGTGTTTAGTGTGCAGGACCAGGACAGAGTAACCCTCAGAAAAACACACTGAAATGTATGCACTTTTAGTGCATACCTGGGATCATCAATATAATTTGCAGCGCATTCAGCTCCTACATCAGTTCAAACCAATTTCCAGCATAGATATGCATGAAGTCAAGGCATATTGGTATTTCATGAGTCAGTCTGATCTCAGCATGAAATATACAGTGTCAGTATGCAGTCCTGGGGTGTCAAAAATGAGTGAATATCTCAGTCTGATTGGAAGGGCTAGGAGCTTACAGGGAAGGGGAACAGCAGTGATCAGTGGCATTTTCCTATCTGAGACCTCCTTACCACATCCCTACCAACCTGATCAGCCAGCCTGCAGTTTGGAAGACTCCATCTGGCACACTGCCATTGGAGACTGCTCAGAAACTGCACTGAACGTTGATGTAATAAGCTCAGTGGAAACAGCATTGCAAAAATCAAGACGGGGTTTTTTTTCCTTATTTAACTGAATGCAAACATTTGTTTCATGATTAAAACTTGGCATTGTAAGATAGGAATATAGAACAAATCTACTAATGACAACATTTGGAGAAGCCATTTTCAGTGGTACCAAGGAGGAGGGAAAGAAAAAAGTCCTCCCATGTAGATCCAACAGCATTTTGTATTTGCTTTTACACAGGTTTACAGGGTTAAATGGCAAAGCATAGGAGGACGAGCTCCTGTTATCCACCCTGGAGAAAAAAGAAATATTTAGATATAGCTCTTTGATATCCAAAAAGTGTGTTCATAACAGGTTTTTAAATGCTCTTAGAGGCTAATCTCTCTAAAGACACACATTAAAGGGAAATGCCTGTTTTCCTTTCATAAGCCAGACTCTGACCATTAGTTTCATTCACAGCATATTTTGAAGAATCAACAGCATTTCACGAAAGTTTCTTTGACTAAAGCTGCCAGCTGATCCAGCCAGTCTTGTAGTGCCAGTAAAGCCTATGAAGGTATGACAGAAGGATCACATCCTTAGGACATGCTCTACTCAGCTGCAGCGATATGAGGATGAATTCTTAATCAAGTCTAAACAAATAAAATTAAATTAAAAATGGACTAGTAGTAATGGAAAGAAAAAATCTTTTCCCTCTCCCACGTAATGCAATTAAAATCCCAGAATGTCTTATTTCTTAATAATGTAATGGTTAAATAATGCTATATTACTAACCAAAGTGGTTCTTATATAATTTCTTACAAATTTCTTTCGTATTGCAAAGCAATTATTCAGACGTGGCAAACAATTTGCAAGAAGAATTGTGCCATAAAATTCATCTCTCTGCACAGTGTCCTACTGATCAATTTAGTGAATTCCAGTGGCCAAAGATCTTCTTCAAAACACCGGGCAATGCTCTCCTTCACTCACTGCTTTGAATGACCTTCATGCAAAAATAAATTTGCCTCTCTTCAAGTATGTCTCTCACATTGATACTGTGAAGCCAATCATGCAGGTTCAAGATGAAGAGTACCAATGAACCAATATTAATTGGCTGTCATGCTGAATGAAAGTAAGCAAGAGATATCCTGCTTTTAAGTAGAGCAAATCTAGCCAGGAAAGTATATAAAAAGTTATTAAATGTCAGGCTAGCAGCTTTCAGAAGAGTCTGCTCTAGATTTTTATACTCAAAAGACATAAGAAGTATGGGTCTGATGAAGGATGGAAACAATAAGGTTACATTTATGTAAGTATTACAGTGCCTGAAAGTGAAGATAGGCAAACGTGAGCCAGCAAGAACATGCTTCTGGGACAAACCAGTAATACTCACAGTAGCAAAAAGTCAGAAAAGGGGCCAATATAATTGTTCACTAGAAGGGTACAAATATTTGTTGCATTAGATATTATGACACCTAATGTAACTATCACTCAAGCCCTTACGCGCCCCATTCTGCATCACGAGAACCTATACAGGACATGGAGCTCCTGGCTTCTGATCTTGTACCTTCACCAAAAGCTCACTCATTCCTGCAGTGATGTACTGAAAACCTTAGAGCATCTCACATGGCATCTGTTTCATCCTTGTAACACTGGGTTATTTACACTTGATTTCTTCAGGATGTTGAAACCAGAACGGCTGTGACTTCCCTGTGCAAAAGGGAATCTGATGTGCACATCTGATGTAGGTGTACACAACAGATAATCCATGGAATCATTATATTTGGAAGAGATTGGAAGAAAGCACAAAGATCATCTAATACAATCATCAGCCCATCCTCACTGAACCCACTGACCACATCACTCAGTGCCACATCTCCATGGTTCTTGAACACCTCCAGGGATGGTGACTCCACCACCTCCCTGTGCAGCCTGTGCCACTGCCTCAACACTCGTTAGGAGAATAATTTTTTCCTAATTGTCCCCAATAGCAGCATGTGTCTGTAATTCATTACAGAATTAACAGGAGTTGACAGACGACATTAGGGATGCTGCACTGAGAAGTCACACTGATCCACACTTAATTCCTGTCAGCTCAAAACTCAGTAGAACAGTCCATTTGGAAGAGACCTTCAAAGAAGTTAAATACACACAGCATAAACCAAACACCCAAATGTTGTTCACAACTGTGTGCTTGACCCCTTGTGTACTTCATTAATTAAAAATATACGCAATGTGATAATCACTCCCTTTTGTGTGGCATTCTGCTTTCTCTTATTGGTAAGGTGAATGGGTTAGATTTGCAAGGCCTGGCTAGTTAATTCCCAGTACATACCAAGCTGTCAGCACTGTTGTTCTTTTCTGACAGTAGCACTTCATGCTGCTGTGACCTCCTGCCATGGAGTCTTGCTGAACAAAACCTTCCTTGAATTTTGAGTGCTACTAAGAGATCCTCCGTCTAACTTGGGCTCCCTGTAACTGAGCTGCACTGCAAGGACTTAAGGTACAGACCAGGTGGCTATGGATCAGGCCCACAGTGCATCACAGTGCACAGAAGTGGTATCACAGGCATACTGCAGGGTGCAAGTGCCGCAACACACAAAGTGACATCTCAGGGAGGTGAAGACCCCCTTTTCCTCACAGTCCCAGCACTTCATGGGACTTACCCATCCCCAAGAACTGCTGAGACATGGAGATATCTATCTGAATGGTTGTATTTTGCCTGATGCTAACAGATGCTGTAGCTCCAAGGTGTAGGTCAACCATCCTCCAAAAGTGGCTCCCTGCCCATGAACTCTGAAGCACAAGGTCAGCCAGCAGTTTCTTTATCTTCAGGGTAAGATGAGCCATTGTAGGGGGTGAATAAACCTGACTAGGTGATATGTAGCTCATTATGATGTCCAAACCCATTTTTGTTCAGGAAAGTAAACCTGATCTGTTGGAAACAATATCTGGGGCTTTTATGCAGTAATTATAGCGAACTAAGATCTTTTTTAAATGAAAGTGATGACAATGCTTTATAGAATGAGTAGCAACAGAGCTGATTTAGATCCTTTGTACTCCTAATGAAATGTGAATAAGTAGGAGTCTCATTATCTGCACTTTGCTGTGTGCCTTAGATTGCTCATTATCCTACCACATTGAGAATTGGTACTTGTGCATGTGTGTGATCCAAATGGTTTTTATATAAAAAGCTTCAAGTTTTGTTTAGGAAATGGTGTTTTAATCATTATATTTTGGCTATAAGTACAATATCTATATGCACTATCCAAATACAGTGCCTAATGGTTTGCAACTTCAAAGAAAATAAAGAAGATTTGAACAAAAGCTAGATTTTTCTAGGGGAAAAAAAAAAATCATATAATTTATGCAAACCCTTTTTATCATTCAGTAATTAGCATTTTCCAAGCATTCACAGTGTGTCACTTGGAAAATGAGACTTTTAAACAATTTGATTCTCCTGCATTCGTAATGCAGAGAAAGAACAGATAGTGACTTGTTGACCACATATGGCTTTAGTGAAAGTGGAAGGGAAAAGAAAGGGGAAGAATGGGAAATGGAAAGAAAGATAAAAGAGAAAAAAAGGAGAACAGAGAGGAGAGAGAGAAGAGAGAAGAAAGAAGAGAGAAGAGAGAAGAGAGAAGAGAGAAGAGAGAAGAGAGAAGAGAGAAGAGACGAGAGACAAGAGACGAGAGACGACAGAGGAGAGAGGAGAGAGAAGAGAGGAGAGAGAAGAGAGGAGAGAGAAGAGAGGAGAGAGGAGAGGATGAAGTCTATACCATGGATCAGTGCACAGAGCATCCTCCTATCCAGCATGACATGGTTTAGCAACTTGTTTCTCCTGCCTCCTGCACCCTTCTGTAGTCCTACTAGCTGTTACTGGGAGCGAAACCTTCCCATTCTGAACCAAGGAGAAGGCACAGATGAATGGGCATTAGAGTTGCTAACATCTCATTGACACGCATTAGACCTCATGTGGTACAGCATCTATACACTGCTAAGCCAACAGTGCCAAGTACAATCAGACCACGTGTGGGATGTTAATCAGATTGACTGCCATCAAGCTGCCATACATGTACATGTGTAAACAAGACATATTTTCTTTGTGCTTGTGTTTATGGTTTCTATGTCTCACTTATATCTCTCTAAGATTCTAGGCACTGGGAAACTTCATTGCTTGAAGGAGTTTACCAAGGGGTGGTGTTTTTCTAATACCAAAAAGTCACTTGGACCCAGGAGGTAATAAAAGCTCATTTTAAGAGGACAGATGGCTTCCAGATTGCATTTATTTACTGGAAACAAACCATTCATCTAAAATGGATGGGGGCCAGAACTTCTTGGGTGAAATCTTGGCCAGGGTATGTTGCTGCTGCATATGCATCCATCACATCATTTCTTCCACAGAGGAACTGGAAACTACTTATGTTTTCACAGACAACAAATCCAGCAATCAAAACTCTCAAACAGAGGAGAAAGTGAATGCAAGTCCTACCACAAAGCGTTGCTTCTGTGGATGAAACTATGAAAGACTCGGTTAATATTTAGACATCATGATGATAGCTGCCATATAAATTAAATATCACCTTGGAGATTCTCCCTCACAGCCATAGAGAGCCAACAGCTACTGATTCCTCAGACAGTTTTTCAGGTACCTGGTACTGAGGTGAAGCTCTGAATAAAATTTGAAAGATGAACAATATAATGTAGGAATCTGGCCCATAATTACATGAGAATTTACCTCACGCATCTTTGTGCCATCCTCCATACTTGATCCAATAGGTCCATGTCCTCCTTACATTGGGGATCCCAGAGCTAAATGCAGTACTACTCACAAGAGTGGAACAGAGGGGAAAAATCACCTCCCTCTCCCTGCTGACTGACCGTATTTCTTTTGATGCAGCCCAGGATATGTTTGGCTTTCTAGGATGCAAGTGCACATTACCAGCTCATGCTGAGCTTCTCAACACAAAGTCCTTCCCCTCAAAGCTACTCTCAATTCATTCTCCACCCAGACCATATCTGTGCTTGGGATTGACACAGCTCAGGTGCAGGACCTCATATTTGGCTATGGTAAACTTCATTAGGTTCACACAGCCTCAACTGTTAGGCCTGTCAAGGTTCTTCTGGACGGTATCTCTTCCTTCCAGCATATTGACAGTGCTACACAGCTTGGTGTCAGCAAACTTTCTGTTGGGTTCACTCAGTCCCACTGTTCATGTCACCAACAAAGAAGCTGAATAGTGCCAGTCCCCATATCACTCATCAATGGCCCCCACTTGGATATCAAGCCATTGTCTGTAACTCTTTGAGTGAGATCATCCAGATAATTCCTTATTCACCATCTGGTTCATCCATCAATTCCATGTCCCTCAAATTTAGAGACAGGGATAAGATATCCCTGTATTTCTTGAGCTTTAATGTTGTTGGGTTTTTGTTTGTTTGTTTGTTTGTTTTCACTCTTTTGCACACTTCACTCTTTTTACTAAATATTTTCCTCATGCTTTTGAATTTTTATAACAGGGACAAAGTGATCAACTATTTCATCTCTGTTCATCTTGCAGATCACTGCCATGCATAGGGGCTGCACGTTGGAAAGTTAAGCAGCTTTATCTTGATGGCTGTTTTGTCATCTTCAAGTAACAGAGTTGAATTCAGGTGTTTCTGTCTCTCCGCATCATAGGGTATTTATCCATCCTTAGAGCTGTCCTGGAATCAGGTCAAAATTCAGACCTTTCCAGAGTACTTACAGCAATGGCCTAGTTTTATGAAAGGTAACAGGAAATGTGCCTTTGTCTTCAGCAAGAGCTGAGACATGCAGATAGTAAAGGACAACATTTGAAAATACATATGTCTGAAGGCAATGAGGTGCCTAGCAGATTTTTAAATGATGTAGGGTCTGGATATCCCTGAAGTCAGTGCTGGAGTGGAAGCTGGGCAGAATCATAGTGGACACCAGAAGGCAGCTAGGTGACAGGATATTTAGATAGGAGCTATTGGTAATAGGTGAACGGTTGGACGGGATGATCTTTTAGGTCTTTTCCAAACTTGGTGATTCTATGATTCTATGATTCTAAAATTAAAGTTCTGTGGGTTTGGAAACTCTTCCACAGGACCGTGGGCTTCAGCTCCCGCTGAAGTTTACAGAGAGAAGGGATTCAGGTTTCCTGCTTGTATCTGTATCATGTTGAATCCATTTCTTGTTGTATCTATATCTAGATCTGTGCAGCACAGACCTTGCATTTATGGAAGCTACCATCATTTAAAAGACCAAATTAATGACATATCATTTCAATCAGTTCTCTGACTGATATACTTTGTTGTTGTTATTGCTTTTTTACTTACCAAACACAGTTCAATCACATACCCAGACATATTTTTGTTTCATGTTACAGCTTAGGGAATTATCCTTACTAATGTCCTATAGATAGCAGAGTACTAGAAATGGCAGGTATCATGTAGAGAGAAAATAATTACATCTAATTATGTAAAACCTATGCTTTGAATTCACACATGTAAGGACTAAAGATTCAGAAATGTCACAACGTATCCAGTCTGAGCACGTTCATCTATAGGCACAGTTCACACTGCAGTTTGCTTTTAATTAATTTAGGTGAGCTACTGGTAAACCATGTGCTGTGGGAGATAAGTATTTTAGCTTGAAATGAGAGATCAGATTCACTCTCTGGCAAAAGTCTAAGCACAATGCATTAAAAGTTGTTAAATATCGAAAATCTCAAAAAATATGTACTATCAAGACTCCTGGTTTACTGACATGATAAAATGTTCTGCGTCTTCCAGACTTTTCCTCCACCAAATTCCCCTGTTACATTAATTTCAGTGGCACTGTTAATTTATTTTCTTATCCTACTTTTGTAGGATGAAATGACTTCTGATAATTAGCTCATCCTTGTTGATGGGCTAATTAGGACTGGTTGATATATATATATATATATACATATAAAAAACAACCACTTATCAAAAGTATGATTTTTTCATTGTAACACTGCAATAACTGTACTACTTGTACGTGTTCATTTAAAACTCACTAATACCTGTTTTCACAAATACTTTAAAGGAAAAAAATAAAATAAAATCAAGTTTTTCTAGACAGCCAGACCATTGCCAAACATCTCCAGCAATGTTTGGCAGCAAAATGAGCTACATTATGAATAAACAGACCAACATTTAGAACTTAATTCCAACAAATGCTGCCCATGTTAATCAGCTAGCTAACTGGGAAGGCAAGAAAGTAACTCTTCAGTTACTGGATCAGAGAAAGTTATTTTGTGTTCTATCTGAAGCTGAAATGTCAGTGCTTGAGACTTTTCCATTAAGTCAGGAACTGGGGCCTAAACTGTTCAGGCATTTCTCCATGATCCACACTCAGAGCAGAATCACTGCCTTTGGAATGGCACAGATAAGCACCTCAGTCTTGCTGGGCTTCTCCACTTTAGCATTTTTTTTACCATTTACACTCAGCCCATGGGGATAGTTTATAGTGGGCCTGTGGGAAATGGCTGTATGCCTCACTAAGCAAATACCAGCCCACAAATGCTGTTCATTTCCCCGATGGATCAAAACTTCAGCTGTAGCTCCCTCAGGCTAGTTTCTGAAGGTTGCTGTCAGTACCCAGATACCAAAAAGAAATGTTGCAGGAATTAACATAGAGTTAAGTTTTCTTCCTAATTTCCATTTCTGAGCAGTTGTTTTATGGTATAAAATCCCCCTGCTCAGATGCATGGGAGAATGATAGAATCATTAAGGTTGGAAAAGTTCTATGATCATCTAGTCCAGCCACCCACCTACAACTAATTTTCTGCACTAAACCACACACCTAAAAGGAGTTACTTGTTCCTCTGTAAGGCTTGGACTTGTAACAGTGTGTTATTATTCACATACATGTTTTGACTCCATTCAAGCCCAGTCATAGACGGAGGCAGCAATTTCCACAGGCTCACCCACACTTGTGAGAAAGAGCACTGTTAAGCCCGTTTTACAATTTCTTCTTAAAGTTTATTTGACAACTTCATCTGCAGTAATTTTACCTGCCTCCCACCCAGTTGGACCTCATTAAGCTTCCATGCTGTATTTGCTACTCCTTAGTAAAGCCCAAGGGTTCAAACCTTGCTCACAACTCCATCTCCTTGCAGGTCTATCAGCAGTAGATGTGTCAGGTGATACAGCATCCCCACTGACCTCCCCTCCATTTCAGCTGTCACTGGGGGGAGTGGGAGGGTTCACCTGCATTTAAAGATCAGGTTTCTTTCTGCCCCATCAGACACCTCCTCCTAAACTGGGATGGAAGAAGAAGAAACTCCCATAACTCTGTGCCTGAACAGAAGTTTCTCCCTTTTCACATCTTTCCCAGCCCCTATAGCCTAGGTGAGCACAGCTCCTGCCAGGGGATCAGAAAGGGACCAGAAGCTCTTGTTAGGTGGCCTTTTACCAGCCATCCACATTCTTGATAAACCTTGGAGCAAGACTCAACCTATTGTTTTCGTAATTGCATTTCACCTAAGACAAGTGGGAAATTCAAGCAATTAATCTCAGTTAAAGCTTTGTAATTCCAGCCAAAATACTCTTCAGCTGACGTTATTCCGATTGCCTGTAATTTTAATGCTAAAACCATGAAGGATTTTGTCAAATGGTTTTTGGACCCCCAAACAAATGACATCACCCAGTCCTGCTTCAGCCCCCGCTTCATTAATATGCTGATGGAATTTCAGATAGACTACTAAGCTGTGATTTTCTTTGCAAAAGCCTTTCTGCCCAGTCCTTACAGCACTTGTACTTGAACATTTTATTATTCTATTTTTAGTTGGCATTTCAGTCAGTTTCCTGGTATTAACAATGACGGTCTGGCACAAACTCTCAGGGAGATCCTTATAGACCTGCTGCTGGTAGGTATGATTAAGGCTGGTTGAAAATTTTCCATCAGAACTCTCAGTTAATGAAAACTGGTATGTGACTCAGAGACACAATGATAAGCACCTGTTTTTCACAGAAATTTTCACTGAAATAAAAGTAAATGCCTCTAAAGCCATTTCCAACAGTGAATGGCAACCCTAAACCCATGGTAGAGGTTTTACTAGAGGGGGAGATGGTTTGATCTTTTATTTTTATACTTTCTTCCTAAAAAAAAAAAAAAAAAAAAAAAAAAAAAGAAATGGCTTGGGGGAGAATCTATAGACTCCTGGAACAATAAATGTAGTGTTTTTACACTGTGCTGAGTTGGATTCCTAGGCCATAATGCTTCAGATACAGGTGCAGCCTGATGACCCTATAGTCACTGCACCTTGCATCATTCTTCTGCTCCATCTGTACCGTGCCCCTCCTGCCACATCACTACTGTTAAATAAGAAAGGGGGAAAAAAATAAAAATAAAATAAAAATAAAATAAAAAAAAATAAACATAAAAGTAGAAGTAAAAATAAAAATAAAAATAAAAGTAAATAAGGTAGTGAAAAGCATATTTATTCTTTAAAGGAGATTATTAATATGGAAAACAGAAAATTTACCTTTCTCTGAAACCTTGCAGGAGAGAACCAGGTTTTAAAGATTAGGAACTGGTGTTTCTCCAACATGGTTCCCATAAGATATCAGGCTCTGTAGAGTCAAAGTTACCATGGCTCTCATTACTGATTAGTAAATAGTGTTGTTAAGTTGCAGGTAAATGGTTAATGACTGGCAGTTCTGAAAGAATCATAGAACCAAAGAATCACAAGGTTGGAAAGGACCTACAAGATCATCTAGTCCAACCATTCTCCCATTGCCACTGCTATCACAAGCCACTAAACCAGATCTCATAGCTCCTCATCCAGACACCTAGAGATTTAGGGCATTTAGGTAAGTGGACTCTTAATTTGCTTTTTTTTCCCCTCATTTATTTTTAATAAATAGGGTCTAGTTGAACAGTTGACATTGAGCTTAACTTTTCTCCAGCTTCATTTCTTTGTGTTTTATTGAGCAAGCAATGGCTGATGTGCACAAGGAAAAGAGGAATGGCAGATCTCCCTGCCCAGCAGCCCAGCCCCTCAGCACCAATGGGCATCAGTGCACCATCAACCCCATTTGGGTTGAAACCAGAGCACAGGGTGCAGTGCAGTGTCAGATCAAGCGACGGCACATAACTTTATGGGTTTTGATACACTGGATATAAACAGTTCTGTGAACAGCAAAGAATGTGAAGCCGTGCTTTGTTTTGTTAATGGAATTTGAGAATAGGTACTCAATTTTTAAGTTTATTTGAGACTCCATTTTCAGTCAATATAAAAAAATTACTTGTGAATTTTCAAACTGAATGTATAGAGTTGCAATTAAAAAGCTGACCACGTCTCTTTACCAGACTTTTGTAAGACTTCTCTTAGCAGAGAGACATATCCTTCACTTCACAACCATGCCTTATTGGTGTCATCGCTTTTTGGCTGTACATACATTGTGAACAACTATTCTAAAGGACGAAGTATAGGAGAAGTAAAAATTCATCAAAAGCCTCTACTGAACACCCTGAGATCTCACTGAGAATTGCAGCCACAGCCATCGAACCAGCCTGAGGCACTGGTTTCACAGGAACAGGGTCACATAACCCACCAGTTCTGTGTTGTTATAGCTCTCTTTTCTAAACATTTTAATAAAAAGCTCTAAAAATTAAACTAAGTTTTGTTACTTTATATACATTAACTATATTATATCATTTATGAGGGCTGCTCCAAAAGCAGTGCCTCCTACTTTATGATGCTGGTCCATGCCTTTAGAGGTGGGTGCTGGTGGGATGGCAGTAGAGGTTGAACCTTCCCACAGATATCCCATTACATGTTGTTGCTGTGTGACAGATGGCAGCAGAGGGGCACTCTGACACAACACCGTCTGACATGGATGCGTGGAACTAAACTACTCAATGTGGAAAAACTGGAATTCATTGACATTCATCAACACTTAACTGAATGTTTGTAGAGACCAAAGAGTGGATGTGAGCACAGTGAGGTGGTGGGTGGTGTGTTTCAGCAGTGGTAACAGTGACAGTGGGTCACCTCCGCTGGTACAGATTGTTGAGTGCAGCACAGAGGCTCTTATTCATCACCAGCAAAATTGCAGAGCTAACGTTTGTGACTATGTTAAAAAATAGTGTTTTGTAGCTGAGAACTTTCTCAATCAAACAGTGTTGATGTGCTCATTGTATCTGTTGCTGTTTCTGTGAGCATGAATTGAAGGCATGACTTTTGGAGCAACCTTATGTATATGCAGCCCAAGATAGTTCCTCTTCACTCAGTGCAGCCCAGAGAAGCCAAAAGGTTGGAGACCTCTGCACTACCTCATCAGGGGGAACTGAGCATCACATTTTCCCGATGCCATAGCGTCTCTGCAGGAAGGATGTGACCAGAGACCAAGTACATGTTCCTGCACAGAAGGAATATACAAAAAATGTGCATGTACTACAACTCACACTAGAAGAATCAGCTCTCTTGCTTACATAGCTGCAGACATTCAGCCAAGAGCAGAAACAGTGCTGCATGATTTAGCTGACCATTCAAGCAACATGAGAAAATAAGGGAGAGTCACAGCTCAAAATGGAAGGAAGAGAACCTAATCAGCTCAGATATGTAAGTTTGCTTTTGTGGACACTGAACTTTTTTGGGTAATTAATGTATTAGTAAAAGTCAGAAAGTATAGTCTAGTTGAGTTTAATCTGTATAGTTTCATCAGCAATTTCGACCAGCCAAGAATCTAATCCAAGACTGTATAAAAAGGAACCTGAAAATAGAAAGAAAAAGAAAATGAAAGGGATAAATTAAATGAATGGACTGTCTACTACTAATTGTTTGCCTAGCTCTGTTCAGGAACAAATTGCCAACGAATAAAACCAAATTACCAGCAGTCAGCTTTGTGTTGCCCAAGGTAACAAGCATTTTGCTCAGCCTGTTACTTAAGCATATAAGGCAAAGTTAAACACCAACCAAATTAATCCAGATGGAAAGATTTCAGTAATACCAAACAAGGAACCTGGCACTGAAAGCTGCCAAAAATGTTATGTTAGAAATTAGGCCATGGCACTGGGGAAAAGGAAGAGAAGGGGATGATATTTTTCCCTTCATGTGCTGGTTGGGATCTTTAAGACTTGAAGAGAACCAAACCACAAATACTGCATGACGATGGCATTTTGCACAGGGGATTCATTTGTGTCACTTCACTGACTGATGGTAAGAAGTCCAGCTGTGACAAAGAGGGGTATCAGAGAGGGGTATTTTGGTGGGTTCCCCCTGCACTGATATCAAGGTGCTGAAGTACCACATTTGTGGTATATTTCTTTTTTCAAAGTGAAGCTTGTGGGAGATCTGGATAAGTGGAGAGAGTTCCAAAGCTTGCTATGAATCTGACATTGAACTCCCTCCACAAAACATTTAATCTCCTGTCTAAATGTTGTCATCTCTCATTACCTAAGCATCCACCAACAGGTTCAACGTTGCATGACAGTGGTTCTTCTCCTAAGGAATCACATTGCTTCTACATTTGTGCTTGAGAAAGGATGTGTTTTTACATCAGTAGCTATCATCAGGAACCATCCTATCTCTGCATATAATCCCAGGAGAAAGATCCTGTTAGCTTTACCTTACTGTAACAGGACAAGATACACTTTCAACTGGCGATCTAATACTACTTTTCACTAATTGAATGGTGATATCCATCTCAGTACCTCACATTTTCTCACTGTGAATGAAATCTGGCAGAAATGGGTTGCAAAAGTAAAGAATCAAGCTCTAACGCAAACCCTTTTTGAAGGCTCTGCTTGTACAGCATGCACTGTAAAAATCCCCAGCCCCTGCCAGGACAACTGGTGCTATGGTGACATAAATACTGAGAGCTGCCTGGGATTTTTTAAATTCTTGGCAAATCAGACATACAATTATTTTGGTTATAAAAAGAAATCAGCCAGATTATGGTATCCGAAAACTGCAAATAGCAACATCTACCTCATGTGAAAGAAATGAGGGATTTAGGACAATAAGAGTCAAAAACATTTTCAAAAGGTGTTTGGATATTTTTCCATTAAAATCTTTCTTTACTTCGAACCAGATTGTCATTGAGATGATGTCAAGGGAACATTTTATAATGTGCCCTGTACGCAGAATAATCATAAACTGAACAACCAACTCTGAGAAAGGCTATATCTACTGATGCATGGTCCTGTCATGTGGCCTGTGGGTTTGGGTTCTTTGTTGTTGTTGTTATTTTTATCCCCATACTTCTTTAGAAGAATTCCACAAATGGTAAAGCGTTGAAAAATGTGGATACAGCTCTACAATATGGTTCCTCATAACCAGGTACTGGTTACTGGTACTGCTCTGTTGTTGTGGGCAGGTCATAGCAGCATGAAAGCCAAGCAAACAAAACAGGGCTGCAGTGTAAATGCAAGCCAGGCTTTTGGTCAGGGCCAACTCACAAGTCTTTTCAAGAGTAGCAAAACTGAGTTCTGCTGCCCTATGGAGAAGAATGGAACCATTCCATGGTACCAATGGGACCTTCCATTCTTGGAAGGGACCATAGAATCATAGAATCATTAAGGTTGGAAAAGACTGTTAAAATCATCTAGTCCAACCACCTGCACTATGCTCACTAAACCACATCCCACAGTGCCACAATGTTAGTCAGAAATGCACTGACTACAGAGGGAACTCTGTAGGAAGAGAAACACAGAGGAGCTAGCAAAGGTGGGTGTGGAGAAAGGGACATATCATGGAGAGCTTGGCTCTGGCTCTTGCTACAAACAGTGATGACTGAGCCAGTGACCGAAGATCCATATAGTGACCCATATCTGCTCGTCCACGTGTGCAGTTTCCAGCCTTCAGATTCCTCTTCCAGAGCTCTGTTACTGTAGGTGGAATGTCCATGGCTTTTCGTGCCAGCCACTACTCTGCCAAAAGCTGGCAATACTTCTAGGTTTTAGAGATTTGGGGCACTGGACTGGCAAAACACTTTAATTTTCCCCTCACTGTCTGCTGCAGCAGCATGCAGTATTACCACAGGAATCTGACTAAGAAAAATAAACGTCACATGGTTTTCTTTAATGTTCAGTAAGATTACCTTGAAGAAGGATGAAGAGCTAAAACAACTTTTGGATGCATCAGATACCTTTATCATGAAAAGCTCAATAAACACACTGAAAGCTTCCCATTTAACATACTTGCTACAGAATGCCATCAGTGTACAATTGTTGTAGTTGAACTCCATCACTCAGTAGGGCATTTCAAGCTTTACCTGCAGGGAAATCAAAGTTAAAGAGGAGGCTGTTGGTGGAGTAATAAAATAAGGCTGGAAGTAAAATTTTACCCAGATCTTCTGCCTTGCTATCTCATTTGTGCAGTACTGATCTCCTGCAGCCACACCACAATGCTCAGAGCCATCATGGCTGGGACTTGTGGAATGAAAGGGTTCAGCTCTTTAAGAATTCTCATTTCTCGTCTGAGTTCCTTCAAGAGTATGTCATTTCACTGTAATGAATTCATTGCACACTATACCATGATGTATTTATGAAAATGGATTTAGCTCCTGATTATTGTAACAGCTAAAGAAAGGAAGAAAGGGAAGGCAGAGTCTTATAGGTGTCACCATGCAGTTCCTCTCTCTCTGCAAGGTGTGTTCTTACCTTTCAAGTCAGTTATTTCACAACAGTTTGTTGATTTACTGCTGATGCTCTTTGCACTGTAAACCTTCCCCTGCTCCAAATACTTTTTTCAAGATAACACATATTTGTGATTGCATTCTGAAAGAGATATTAGCAACAGCAGGGATTTGTTGACTTTTACATGAAACTCCAAAAGAAACAAGGAGAAAAGGTGAGAACAGTTCTACAACAGGGGCCACATTCAGGACCTCAGTTATGGAATATAAGAACTGTGATGCTTTCTCTCTATTGACTGTAAGAGTCTGGGGTTCTGGCATCTAAAATGGTCTGAAAGGTTCACTGCACTCAAGGCATCACATCACTAGCTGCTGTGCTGGCACAGACAGGCTCTCGGAGGACAGCAAAACAGCTCTAGATTTTTCTGAGTAGTAAGGAAAGCAGTACAAATGTTGCCACTCAGAGAGAGGTACAACACCCTCTGCCTTTTTATTTGGACATGCATGCTATTAGGAAGCTGTCAGTGTGGTCAGAAGTCCTCCCATCCCGGATCTCAGTGGAAGGCCAGTCATCAGTTATTTTTTGTGCAATTATGGACAAGACAGAATGCTTCTCCACAAATAAACAACCAAACAAAGCTTGGACTACTGAATAAATTGATGGTTTCTTTACTAAGTCGTAAGCCTCCTTTCTCTCAGGGCATCAACACTATGGATCTTTCTTATATTTGCACTAGACAAAAACCTGAAATATCTCTGCAATTATTTTATGTTGGCACAATACCAGCTTAAAAAGAATGGATCTTCTTATACACAAAAGCAAGTGATTGGCTTACTAAGAAAAGCCTAGCTCTTAAGAGGGCTCGTGTTCCTCTCCTAATGACTCACTTTAGGAGAGGTAGATAGGCAGGAAGGATGATTCATCATGGGACACCTACTGTACACTATTCTGGAATACACTCTTTTTCATCTCTCTCCCACTCTACCTATCAGAAAGGAACAAATAAGACCAGAAGGCCCCAGGAACACAAAAGCAAAAGGAAATTGGCTAAAAGTCAATGCTGGCAGGGGGGTGTCTTTACATTTGAGACAATTACACAACAAAAAGTTGTGACGATAGCACATGAATGTGTTGGCCTTGCAGGTCACATCGGCCTTCGCAGATATAACTGATAAATCCGCAAGCCTCGGAATGCAATACTCAGTCAAAAGGTCAGCCATGTTTTCGGTTCTTGCCTCTAAGCTTTTGTCTTTGCAAACTGCAACTTCTATTCCTAGCTCTGTTTCCCCAAAGACCCCAGGAGTGAAATATCAGGGAAAATGAGCGGTAGATAAAAGCAACACAATTCAGCCACAGGTTTGATTTGGCAAGAGGAAAATTACACTGTTACAGTGTCATGCTTTTCTGAAGCCTACCTTCAAAAAGAGGTCAAGAAAATCAACTCAATAATATGCTTTGGTGTCACAGAAAATATGTTGGAGGTTCAGCCATGCATTAATTTTTCATTTCAGCAAGATGTTTTCCAGTCCAAAAGGTCACATGGGAAAATGAGTTTTAGGGTGTCATCCACATGCCCAGACCTCATATGCTGAAAGAATTTTCAGTGGTGGCTAGAAAAGTAAAAAATCATATTGTTGAAGCCAACGGCATTAGTGAGGATGAGTGGTGAAACCTGTGTATGGATTATGTGGATGCAGTTGGCTTGAATCTGCACTTAGAAATATTAAGCAGTGATTTAACAGGACTGATAGCCCCACACAGCAAGTGAGAGCAGTAACTGAACAATCTTTACACCTGCAATTGCAAGTGATGGGGATGGAGAATAGCATTCATGGGCTGGAGCTTGAGCAGAAAGCTGCATTAGCAGGGAGTAATTGTAGAAATGCCACGGGATCATTTATGACCACGTTTAGTCAGAATTTAGTTCTCCAGCTTATCAGAAACGCACAGACTGTAGCAGAGCATTCCACCCTACTGAAACACAGCAACTGAGAGGGAAGAATTGCCTGCTTAAAAAAAAATAGGCAGCAAAAAATACCCACTGCTACATCCTACAACACTCTGGTTTTGCTTGGAGTTCTGCCTCTGAACTCAGGCCCCTCATCAATAAGTGTCTTACAGCAGTGAACCTGCAGCAATGGAGGTTAAAATAAATAGGAATCAAGGAGGAGTATTATACATGAATAAATGAGCCCATCTAGAACTTAAATCCTGTTTAGGTGAGTAACTAATCAATTCAGGGTTCTTTAAGAACCAAATCCTTGAGGACTGGAGCTGGAGACTACAACTCTAGCTGAAGATATTATACTCAGGCAAGTTTTGGACACTTCATGTCAGACTGCTGCACTGACAGTGTTCCTCCAGCTCTTCTGGGACCACTGGGGATAAGGACTGACATAATTCTGGTTTTTAATCTGGATTCAGGCTCAGAATTCACACACACTTATCTACCAAGAAATCAAACAATGCAGGCAGATGCTGGAAATCAATAATCTGTACTCTCATTCTGTTAGAAGAGTCCTCATATGGTTGCAGCATGCGTAGATCTATAATGCTTATCAGAATCGCTCCCAGCACAGAGCAGTTGCTAGCACAGAACAGAGGCTGCTGTCAGTAGGCACTCTGGATACGGTCTTCCTATTCTGGAGGCTGAATTATGACAGTGTGAGTGTGCCAGTGGATTTCAGTGCCTGAATATATGTTTAATTTCCTACTGAAAATCTATAATGGATGCTCCTGAAAATTTCATCCTACATCTAAATTGTCAAGAGCAGAAACCCAGAGCATCACTGAGATTCTCAGTGCCTGTGAGAGAACAACAGCAAGAATTAGGCTCTGATTCAGAGACAGATACGATCTTGCAAGGTGTTTATCATAGCTTTTCAGGTTAAGCCAGGACTTTTCTAGCCTCACTATTGTAACAATCTCAGTCTGATCTCAGTCTGTCAAGGGCTTGGAGCCTTGTTCTAGTTCTAGGCCTGTAGATAGCACAGATTAAATGACTGGTTTTGTCTGTGCCTGACTGCCCAGCAATGGTACCCTCCTGGTTTATGCTGGCAGCTCATAACCCCATGCAAGATGTGAGCTCCTGTGAGTTTGGCTGCTCCAGTGAGAGCCATGGCAGCAAGGAGCAGAGCACTGGAGCAGGCACAGAACATTATCAAGCACTTGTCTGTCACTACCCAAGGAAACCCAAATACATCAACTTCTGTGACAGCTCCAGCTTTCACCAGCACAGCAATGAGACTCTCACTTCCAAGCCAAGCTGGTGGGTGCCTTGCCAGCAGAGATATGGCAGAGCATAAAGCATGACTACGTCAAAAGCCGCCCTGGGTCTCATTTAGGTTCTCTACTCTGGGAACAGACTTGTTAACAGAACAGTGGGGAAGGCTGAACAATCCTGCCATGCACTGGATGAGATGCTTGTGTCCTCCCTTGCTTTCCATGCAGCCTGTGCCATGCCGTGCTTCACTTCCAGCTGCTGAGCAGCCGGCTTCCTGCAGTTGGGTGAGGATGCCACCAGGAAGCATTCACCATTCATGCTGCCCATAGGAGAAATCAAAGAATGTGGAACAGAGTTTGTGGGCTCCATCACCATGGAAGACTATAAATAAAAGAATGAAGTCATCACAAATGGAGAACACTGTGAAAGCTGTTTGTTGATCTGCTGCCCCCTGAAAGAAGAAAGATGCCAAGAATTTGTTGTCAGTTATGGGAGTAGGTTTTGTTCACAGACCCTAGTATTCATGGCATTTCTGTGCCATTCTCTAGAGGTACATACTCTACAATTGAGCCAGGCTCTTCACTTCTTGTACCTGAAACTATAGCTGCTAAAAATGCAATTACTGGAACTCTGCTGGCTGTGATGAAAGAGGTTTGGCTTACAATGGCACCCTCCATTGCACCAACAATGCAAATCCTTACACTAATTCTTTTCTTTACCAGTCACATCTGATGAAAGACACAAGCATGGCCGCACGTGTTTGTCTACATGTTCTGTGACTTGATTAAGTGCAGGTCCACAAATTATGTATAAATCTCTCAATGTGTCAGAATAAACATTTTCCAGGGCTGGCTACCTGCTATCTGTGTTTGCTCTGTATTTGCCATAGGACAACAAGCTTTTAATACTGATCAGGGCTTCTGGTCTCCTTGGTGAAAAATAGCTCATGCACTGAAAGGTATTTAGTATTACCGTGAACTCCCAACCTAGCTTGCTTGTGCTTCATATAGTCTCTTGTGAATAGCTCTTCTTATTTTATTTAAAGAAAGAGCCTCCTAATTCTGTTCCACAAATGCATATTCTATTCAATAACATTAGTTCCCTTAACAACTGCTTCCTTGTTACAGACTTCACTTCTTCACAAGTCTAAACATGCTTGCAATGATGCTGGATGTGACTCTGAGACAAGGCAGCTGTCAGGTGGGATACGGTATTTTTACAACCTCATGTTTGAGAAAGCAAAGGATGCACACAAACTCATTCCAGTGGTATCCAAATGTCTCCAATGTTTCTGGCAGCTTTCCAGCCATCTAAGAAGTGCAGAACCAGTTCAAATTGTTCTCCCTAGGCTGCCCATCATTAAAAGCCCATCTCTGACCACAGGTCTTCCATCATCTCCTCAAGCTCCATTCAGCTGTTGACAGCTCCTGATATTTCATCCTTGGCTGCTGGGAATAACATCTAGCTCTTGTCCCTGTGTCCCAGAGATTAGATTAATCTTCCTGTCCTAAAAGATCACAACACTGAAATCAGTAAGGAAATGTTCATTCTTTTAAGTACATATATATTTTCCCATAACATCCACAGTCATATATTAAGTTTGGGCCAAACTTGTCTTCTTGGAAGTCCCACCCCCAGCCACTCCATGGAAGGAAGCCCATGTCATGCTGTTGGCTCAGCTCTACTACAATTGTAGGGGTGTTGTCCCCAGGTGAATTGTCACCCCACCCCTACCCCCCCATGCAAGCTGTATTTTCATACACCTCCTTTTCTTCAAAGAATATCAAACCCCTGCACAGCAAGAAACTCAGGTGGTGACATGACTCATTTTAGAGGGGAATGTAAAGAGGTAGGTGAAGTCCCAGCCAAGGTCAAAGGAACGGGGTGCTGAGGACAATGTCTAGGTGACTTCTGAACATCTTCAAAGAGGAAACTCAAAAGCCTCTCCGGACGTATCAATGGCACAGATCTCAGCCAGCAACCATCACCAAACACTGCCTATCTGACTTCTGAACAAGCTATACTGAAAGCAATTCAGGATCATTTCTGTGGACATCCTTCCGCTGTTATTTTAGCACAGCTGTGTAATTCCTGAGTAATTAAAACAGCTCCTCAGAGCTGCCACTCTGTTCCGCCTTCTGATCCATGCTGGTGCAGATCTTTTTGGTTCTGAAGGGACATTAAGTGTGCCGGGCACAGCTTAGCTTTTGTCCAAACATTTCGTCTTCAGTGTCAGCCAAGGAGAAGGGCAAACTTTGCTCCTAATGTAATTGCAGATTAACTGTTGGTTTAATTTCAGTTTTACTCTGGTTTATGCCAGTTTATCATCATTACACAGCATCAAAGAATTTCAAGAAGACATGAAGAAGTCTCTAATACCTGAAGGAAGCAGAGTTAGTAGATTATTTAGGTAATTTTTAATAATGGGGATATAAATGAAGTCACCATTACTCAAAGCAGCTGAGACATGGATAACATAACAGTGTTTCATGGAGCAGCACAGCAGCAATAAAGTCACCCTCTCTTTGTGGGCTAAGCTTATAGGAGACACCAGAGCCATCCTCATGAAGAGGCAGCGGAAGAAATATTTAGAGTAATGTGAATGTGATTACATTAATATATTTTTTTAATATCCCTGCTTGAGGACACTGAGACTGTTCTTGCTGAGCCCTTCATGGCCATCCTGCAGTGCAAAGCAGGGCAGTGGTGCTGGCCCACAGCTGTGCAGCAGTCTGATGGTGGCTCTGCTCACACAGCCGTGAGCTTGTCTCAGTAGCTTTCCTTCAGATGTCTCAGATCCATCTCTCTCCTGCATTATTAATAGCAGCATCCACAACCACATTAAGTCTCCTCTGCAGCTCTATTCAGGAGCTCATTCTCAGCTCTTATCCCTTAGAAACAAGTCTGTGTCCTGTTAAACCTGTTGTGAAATACAGCAACAACTCTAGAAGCAGCAGCACCTCCTTTGGGCACTCCATTTCCTTGCTATGCCCCAGAAAAGTACAGCATGTGCATCCATACACCCTTGATACTCAAGAGATGCCCAAAAGAGCAAGCAAGCAATGACTGCTCCCCTGGGACACAGATGCATGAGCTTTCCTGCTGGATTTCCTCAGAAGACATCTCCCAGTGGGTACATGACTACCTGACAGAGCAAATAAGGGATGCAGGATCAAGCTGTCCATGTGCTGAACTCAGCCCTGGCTTGGGAGAGTACACAGATTCTGCACGTCCAGGAAGAGGCATGCCATCAGTCCCAGGCTGTGGCTCAGGCTCCTGGGTGACCTGTCCTAGGGTGACTAAGGGACTGACACTATTCCCAGGACTGCACCACAGCTCTGTCTCCTCGTCCTTTGGATCCACTGTTTGGATAGCGGACAGTTAGATATGGCAAAGGTATTATATGGAAATACAATTACATTAAAGGAAAAGAAACACACACACAACAACAACAAAAAACACATGGGCAATGCAGGCAGACTCACAGTGACCTTCAGCCCAGGAGACATGTCCAGTGGGGGCTGCACAGGCACACAGAACAGCTCAAGTGCACACAGCATCCTTGCAGTCACACTGGCTCTGCAATGGGGATGTGTAGCCAGCACCACCAGCACAGCACTTGGGTTGGGCTGTGTGCGTCTGGCCTCATCTGTACCACAGGGAATGAGACAGAAAAACACAATTAGCACAGCCTCTAAACACTGATGCTTTCAGCTCCATTGGTCCCTGATTCAGTTCCTGGCATCCACCCAGGCAGCAGCTGCCACCTGCCTTTCCCTCCAGTAAGGAGAGGTTTGCATGAAGAATCAGGAGCAGCAGCAGCTTTCCTTATCAGAAAAGGTCTGGAAAACAAGTTTTGCATTGAATAGGAAAAGGGTGCTCTGCTCCCAGGAATTGCTCCTTCAGACACACATCTGCATTCAGTTTGCTATCCAGACCTCAAACAGGTCCGCTCCCTTCCAAGCCTTCAGCATCCTCCTAATGATCCCCTCTTCTCTTACCCTGAATCTTCCAGTGATGCTGCACAAACCATTATGCCTCCTGAGCTAAATGATTAATAGCTTTCCTATCAGGAAGAGCACTTTTCTCCCTCTTCTCCCTTCCTCTATTTTTTCAGCATTTGCATTATCCCTTGCTAAATATATTATGACTCACAGTTAACACTGAGTTACAACCTTTGGCTGTACCATTACTCCCCCCTGCCCAGGAACTCCTCACATAAATCACTGGGATATCTGAACAGAAGAAAAAAAAACAAACTAGACAAAAAACGCGGATGTGCAGATTTATTGCTGCTTTGTTTCTTCAGTGTGCAGAAAAATTAATGTTGGAGATTAGATCCATTTGCTCAGCTCTCTTAAGCACAGTGTAATATGACAAGAAAATCCCTGTTCTGTGCTGAAACAAAAAAAAAAGAGGGACTGGATAAACTCTGCTATTGTACAATCACAAGATCCTAAAGAAAGAGGATTATTAAAGTAAAACATAATGGGAAATAAAATCAATACCAACCACAATCTAAAACGACACTGAGTTGCAGAGGGATGTAGCATCTCCTCTGAATATGTGGGGTAGGTAAGCCAGCAAATGTCTGCTGTAAATCTCTTGAGCATGAAACAATTATGAGGGGGTTTCCTAGACTCTGAGCTTCTCGCAATGCCTATTTCATAATGAGGGGGGGAAGGAAGCTGAAGAAGAACTTAAGGGCGATTATCAATAAATACAATTTCTTCAGCCTACTCAAGACTGATCCTGTCATGCTAACAAGGCCTTATTGTTGACTTGAATTAGAAAGAGTGACAAAAAACAACCTCTATAACCAGCCACCTCCATAAAAATCACAGAGATAACAAGTGCAGACCAACAGGAGGGAAGCCAAAAAACTTGGGTGTTTCTCTGACTCGTGTGCCAGAGTGAAGTAGGAGAGGAGATTTTAAACTTGTTTATCCGGATACTGGCAGTGTCACAGTGTGAGGGGTCAGTAACCCGGATAGCTGTACACCTCCTCCACACTCCTTCGGAGATGAGTGACCTAAAAAAGACCTTCAGTAGCTTTTTTAAAATTAGAAGTCCATGAGAAATGTGTATAAATGACATCTGCCATACAACACTTTTCTTCCCCCAAATTCTTCCTCTTTCGTGAACAAGTACTTCAGATATTTTACAAATAGAAAGTCCAGCTATACAAATAAGGTTCCCCTGTACAAGCTTGTAGAAGGCCTTAAAATCATCTTCTGCTTTCTGTGTTGCCCTGAGGCCAAGAATTGACGCTGTGATCAATGTAAACCCAAGCAAAATATTTCTCAGTGGGCCAGTAACGCACTCAAGGACATTCTGAGAGCGCTAGCGAAGATCTTACTTAAACTTGTTGAAGATTCTTCAGCTACCTCTTACCTACATGAGCCTCTTATCAACATGAACAGTTTCAGAGCCAGAATTTTAGATGCTTTATCTCAGATAGTTCTGTACTGAAAAGCTGCTTCTTCAGCCTAAAATGTTCATCTAGGCTTCTTCCACAATAGTAGAGAAAAAAATCAGGTAATATGATCAGCTGCTTGGGATACTTCTCCTAGTATATGACAAATTACTCTCAGGAGGTTCTGGTCTATCTCTAACCTAAAAATGGCAAGTAAAAGGCATACCTTTAACTTCCAGGAGGGCCCTTCCATGATGACTTCATACTCCACTGCCGAGGTTACCAAACAGAGGCTGTTCTCAGTTAAGCCCATCTTTTTAATTTAGCTTAGAGGGATTCACATCCAAGACTCATTGCAGTCACCAGCAAACCCCAGGTACGTTGTGCTCAGCTGTCAAGAGCTTGGTTTTAGGGGTGGGGCACCCCTGCTGTGAACTACATCTGTGATTGATCCCAGCTCTGAAACTTAGACACTAAATGCACATCCACTGGCTGTGAAATAGGAACCAAAGGAGAGCTGCTCTACCAGGACACACTGTTACCTGAGAACGCATTACCCATCCATATGATCATGTCTGTGGGGACATCATCCCTTAGGTTTCTTCTTTCATTGCCACAGAAGATCTGAGAGATTTCACCAAAAAAATACTTCCCAAATATTACGTTCTTCTCAAATTTCCAGGCTGACTCATTGCTTTGTTTTGCTTCTTAGAGCACTGCGGCAAAATCCCATGTTATTCTCACACTTGATCCTCAAAGATTTTGTCAGAGAAGTAACAGAGCCTGGTGATTTCCACCTTGAAAACACTCTAATCCCTTTAAACACCTTCAAAACCATTTAATCACAATGAGCCTGGCAGGTAGATGAATAAAAACCGTCACTTAAGCTCAAAGAATCTGAGCCCAGTAAGTTTAAGGGCAAAATTCTCCATAGCAGCCTCTCATTTCCATCAGTGCTGAGACCACTGCTTGGCAGTGCCAAGTCCCTGGTATCCTCTCACCTCCAACTCAGGCTGTGCACATACAGTACCTGCAATGGAAACAAGGCCCAGCTGCCTAAAACGGGGCACCCACAATCTGTGACCCTGTAACATCTGAGGCCTCACCTGACAAAGCACCTGTAAGTATTGTATCCATCATCAAATTCAGGTGCTGTGTCCAACCTACACACTCCATACGCCATGAGCACGGAGACACAGCTGAGTAGTCTCTCCCTCACCTTTAGCCACTCAGATGGGAATTGCCTCCTGTGCTTACTTTAAAACCCCACTGATATGGATAAGTAGCATAATTTCTGAAGCATATTTTCTGGTTTTGCTGGTATTAAACCTACTCCCATTAAGCGTTATCACCAGGACCAGCTAGCAAGATAGCACCCAGGAACCGAGAGAAATGAATACAACCCTGTTGCATTCAACTAAATGGCAGGTCCACCCACACACGCCAGTGTGGAATTTTGCTGGAGGTAAAAGTCAAGCTGTGCCTCCCTCCTCCGCCCCCCCGTCTCATACAGTTAAACATGACAGTTCAGCGTATGGAAGTTATTATGGGATGCATATGCATCACGGTCTCTGGTCTGGACCATCACTATTCTTCTCCTACACATGCATACACACCCATGCACACTCAGGATAGCTGCCGGCTGCTTATATAATCCAATGTGTCAACAAAGTAAGAGCCCTGCCAACCCACCCACGCCTGGGGACTTCAAGCAGTGTCAGCTTGTCCCAAACAGAGTGTTTAAAACATGTGAAAACTTTTACTGTGAGACTACCCAAACCCAGCCTACCCACAACCACGCCAGCTCTTATCTCGTGAGAAAACAACTTGAGTTGTTGTTAAACAAGTGCTCGTGAGAGGAAATGCTGGCAGTGCTGGCTCCTGCCAGACCCCCATCTTCCCGTGTCTGTGCCTAATTAATCGTGCAACAGCCATCTGTTGAGGCACTAAGCAGTTCTTTTGAGAGACTGAGGCCCACAGGAGCCAGCTGGAGAAGACAGGCCATCACTGCTGGTGTCCCTGCACGATACACCATAGTACTACGCCTTCATGAAAGTCAACGCACATCTATTTCTTTTACAAAAAGTTGTTGCCAGGTGATTGCAAACTACACACACACACATATATATGTAACTTATCTGGGTTTTGTCTTCCAACCTTTGTGAGATGCAGAAGTTTCAGGGGAGGTATGGAGGCCCCCGGAACTTTCAAGGTGTTTTTCTAAGCGTGTCTGTAAGACTAATGCTGGTGGTTGCTGTATGCCACTGCAGGCTGATTCAGCTGCAACTGCCAATGAGGTTATTGGATTGCAGAGCTAACAGGCCAGTTTGCCCAGGGGCTCAGCAGAAATAGTAGGATTAAGTAGAAAAACTCCCTCCTAGAAGACAAGTGTCTCAGTATGTTCTGTTGTGAAGTATCCCGACACTGAATTGTTTAGTGACATAAAGTGATGAAAAGCTAACTTTGTATTGAAGTTTTTTGCTGAATGACTCAGGTAGTGAAGAGGCCTCCAATGGGTTGACAGAAGAACCATGACTCCTAACCTGCTTTAACATTGAAAAAAAGTCTACGCGCTGGCAAGATAACAAAGCTATTAATGAAGTGAAACACTGTGCTGAGGCAGAAACCCCATATGTGGATATGATTCATGCATTTGAAAGGTCTAAAGAGTACAATTTCAGTAGGATAAGCACAGTTTCCGCATTCAGACTAAAAGGGAGTAACGTCGCTTCCCAAAATGTAAGAAAGAAAATGTTTTTGTTGAGTGATTTTGCAGCCCACTGAACACATGCTCCAGAGCTCCTGCACAGAGGCAAAAATACACCCTGTGTACATGCTGTCTTCATGAACCCACCCCTCCTTCACTCCACATCCTGCACTTCTGAGTTTGCTACGGAGACCGAGATTTTAAACACTGTTCTGCAAAGATGAATCTCAGTGTGTGTGGTCTTACCATGGGCTGGCGCAGCCAATTAGCTTGCAAGGATGCGCTCAATTATTTCATGGGAAAGAATAAATGCTCCTCTTTTATGTTTGCATTTCAATATGCAGATATTTATTTTCTCGTGTCAATAATTACTCTAATGTTGCAGAACACTCCATTTAAAACTGGCTTTCATTCACAGGGAGAGACATTTTTGAATGAAAATGAGGCAATCAATGTTTTTAAAGGATCCTATTTTTCAAGTGAAAATAAGTACAATTTCACAATTTCTTCTCAAAATGCGGGCTAATTTTCAAGAAGCTTAAAGAAAATATGAATACCATTGTACATAAATAATATAATTTTCTAAGCTTTTAATTTACACAATATTTGTAAGACTAATTAGTGATCTGAATGTCTCAAAATACTTCATTTGAAACTAGCAGGAGGGAGATACAAAATTAGGCTGTTGCCAATGCTTTTTCCAATGAATCATCTTAATCATTCTACCTAAACTTTGTCTGGCCTTGCGCTGGTATTGTAAGAACTAGCAGGGAGGATAAAATCCTTGGCATTTTACGCTTCAAATCTTCAAAAACAATCTTCCTGACTTCAGAAAAGCAGGATTTACTTCTATTAGAAATGTCCCGCAGCACACCTGGGTTAACCATCACAGCCCAACTTGAGGATGAAATGCATGCAGACTTGTCCCTGTGTATGACACGGTGACAGATGGGAACAATCAACATATATGACCATGACTATGGTGAGCAGTGGTCTTCCCCTTCAGTCATTGTGAATGCAGGGAGGAGGAGCACATCAGTATCGCAGCTTCTGGTTTGTTATGCCACAGGACACCCTGTAACATATTGAACTTTACAGTTCACCCTCCTCACTCCAGAAATGACAACAGAGAAACTCTCTCTGAATTGAATAGCAATAACTATCAAAATATAATTTAGTCAGATACACACGCACTCACCAGAGAAGACCAGAGGGAAAACTTATTCACTGTGAAGTAACAGTGCACTGGGGGCATTGTGGGGCCTCTTTCTCTGGAAGGATTCGAAGCCTGTGGAACCTACTGTGCTTTAGCAGGGGGTTGGACTTGAGGATTTCCAGAGGTCCCTTTCAACCCCTATGATTCTCTCATTCTGAAATGGCAAGACAGTTCTTTGAGAATAACTTACAGTGCAATTCCATACCACTCTGGATTCTGCTCTCCTCATGCTGAATGCTGCAGAGAAGCCATTTGCTATGTACTTAACGAAAACACTACACAAACTCCACAGTGAGAGTGCATTCCCTCCATCATCTGTCACTTCCTTGAGTGTATTCTCACCAGGCAATCCCAAGTGCTTTAACACTCCGTGGTACTTGGACAGGAGCACTGACAAAACATTTTGTGCTTTTGTGTGGCTGTATTACAACACTTGCAACTAAGGAGGACTTCAAGAAGTTCTAGACAATATTTTTGAACTTACTTCCTACCCATTTGTCAAAATGTAAAGGAATGCTCCCTCACTTGAAAAGGTTCGGTGGAATATGCCGCTCATTCCATATAAAAGACAGCTTGTAATTCAAGATGATTCCAGAGGTAGTGATGGAAATGCTGGAGCCTGTAATAATGTACAAGCCCAACAGTCATGCACACCTTTGCACTCAGCAAGCTTCTGCAAACTAGATTAGTTTTGACTGGCAGCAAAACATAAAGCAAAAAATAAATGGGCACATCTGTGCTCTCCTCTAGTCACAGTTTGTACACTTGTTCAGGGGGAAAGCAACTATTTGTTTGTGCATTGGAGCTGACTGCAAACTCACCTCTGTGCACAAGAAAGCTAGAGGGGACAGAAAAATCTGATGTCTTAATGTTAAATTCTCATAGAAATTCAATAGGACTACTACTTGAGGACAATTAGTTGAGAACATACTGTGGGAACTAAGTCTGAAAGTGATGTTACTGGTTGCAAAGAAAAGGAAAAGGAGAAAGAAAAGAGAAGCTCTCAGTGCTGTCCTGTACATCAGCTATGGCTATGGGTACCATGAGGAGCCCTTTGGGCAGATGTACTTATTATGTCCTTGCTCCCAGCAGTGCTATTAACGCTGCTGCATAGGCAGGCTTAAATCACAATAAAATTGAAGGTGTGGACATAAATTACACAGCTGCTGACAGACAAATAAAGAACATAATCTCATGATCGAAAAGTCCACTCAGCACAGTCACGGGCAGTATTAAATGCTCTTTGCCCAAGAAGTTCCCATTTGTACTGAAAGATTTGGGTAGAATTCAGTTTTCTTGAAGTCATCAGGAAACTTGCCAAGGATATCACGAGGCCTTAATTTCACAGTCTGACTTAGGAAATCTCGATCCCTTTGTTACACTGGCATTTTAGCCAGAGAAAACTGTCACTTTGGCTCTAGGCAGCCTATTACATTTCTTTGTAGTTGCTGCCTAGCAAAAGCACATCAGCCATATCCCCGATCACAAAGTCCCATTCTAAAAGGAGAAAACTTGGTGAGCTGGACAAGTAGAGCCTCTGCTCCTGCAAGATTTCAAATCCAGCCCAATGGAAGCTGATTATGCCCCCTTTTTTGCCCCACAACTTGCTCACGGGATTTGTAAATTAGAGCTGCATCATGCTAAAGATGGTATCTAACAGCACTGCAACATCACGGTCTGACTCTGTAATCAGGGTTTGTTATTTACCATTCAAAAGGACTGGAGAATTATACAATGTATGTAGTGTCAAGGAGATGGGGGAAATACTGCCCTTTACCTTCCTCAGAGATCTATCATTCTATATGAAGGCATTTATATGTAGCATATCATATCGGGGTACGACATGCAAAAATACTCAAAAATGCACCCATTGAATTTGGTTTGGTTTCTTTTGACCACATATTCACTGTCAAAAACATGGCTAAAGCCCAGACTGCCTGACTTCAGCTCCAAGCTACACAAAGCAAATCAGCTTTATGAATGCTATTAAATTGGCAGAGCTTTGGTTTCCATATTGATTAAACGACATTTATCCAGGAAACATACTCTAATTTCATTTGTGTGCTTTGTGGTTTAGGCTCTGCTCAAGCAAATTCACCAGATCACTGGTTCTGCAGAACTGCTAACACGAAACCCACGCTCTGCCAGGAGCAGCCTTGGCACTCACTGAACATGGACTCACTTGCTGGTGATCCCTCAACAAGATCAAAGGCATGGAACGCACTGTGCTCCCAACAACCAGCTGTTAGTTGAGGCAGAACTGGTGTATTTCACAGTGATTTCATTATGTCTGGATTGCTTTTCATCCTCAAAGACAATTTGCATTTACAGAGTTGGCACTGTGGGCCACTGAGGCTGTCTTCATTAGTAAACAGTGAAAGCACAGGAAGAGCACATTCACATTTGGGGTCTTATTTTGTTTCTGAGGTCTGGACACCCACTCCTGATTAGGTCAGTGCAAAAGAAGGACAGTTCCAGCGTTAGCCATTGACTGCAGCCAAGTCCCCAGAGGTGTGGACAAACAGGAGATTCACTCTGAAACGTACTTTTCAGCTGAACTAACATGATAACACAAATCATTAGCGGTTCTTAGTCAATCCAAGCTTCAGCACCAGGATTTAAATCAGCTGTCTCCATGACCTTTGTTAAATCACTGAGTCTCCTCCTCTCAGCTCCCCATCTGCAGCGGATGATTAGAGCACTGCTTTGCAGATATATTCACTAATACTTGCTTCAGGGACACTTGGATGTTGTGATGATGGGGGTTCAGAAGAAGAATGATGTATCAGCATCACATTGAAGCCAAGGTTAACACACAAATTAGCTCTTATGCCTACTTCTTCAGCCTGGCCAGTCTATGAATAGCATTAAAGATGGGGTATCTTTTGTATTTCTCCAGTGTTGATCACAGCCTCTGAATCAAAAACCAAAAACAAAAATCACAGCGTGTTTGTTGAAACTGTCAGTCTTCTGAAGCACTTCTGAAAAGCTTGGAAGCATTCTGAAGAGCTCTGCACAGCTCCTGAGTTCCCATCCTTTTCTCAGGGACTTTGATATCCTTTCATTCTACTTACCACTTGCAATCACTGTCACCTACGGTGCGATGTTGGTTTTGTACCCAGAGCTATTTCTCCAGCTTCCTCTGAGACAAATAATTGAAGTGCATACTTCATCACTATTGAGTGCTGCTTTGGAGCTGGAAGCACAGCCATTTCAGGTCAACATTTACCAATCCTAGAATAAAGAATGAGTATTCGCATTTAAGCTGCAGATATCCAAGGTGTTCGAGAAGCTTTTCAAAATAACATGTTCCATACCTCCTCTCCCTTTCTATTTTTCCTGCCCGTATACTCATTGCCAGAAAAATCAGACACCTTCATATAGCTGCTTCTAAGTGTACTCCTGGTGGTGCTTAGAGGCAGAAAACAGGTGTGCAACATGTGCTGCCTTCAGCTGAGCTGTGCATTAGCAGAGAGGGTGGGCTGGCACCTCAGCCTCAGCTCTGTCTTCATCAGCTGTGAATCACACCAACTTCACTGGAGCTTTTGGAAGTATTTTGACTGATATTACCTGATTTCACCAGAACTGTCTCATCCATTATCTAAATTCCTGCCTGACTGCGTGTCTGTCTTCTGTTCCCCTCAGCCCTCTCTCCCTCCCACAGGTGGTGTTACTTAATTCCCAGGGGTAGCTATGTGTTGAAATTGCTACGTATAATTCATGGACTTACTCAGCTATTAATTCCCTTTTCATTTAAAACCTCTTTCAGCGTGTTCATATTGCAGTTTTTTAGGGTAAAGAAAGCATATAGACTACCCCAAACTGCTGAAAATCAACGTGAGCTGATGCCAATATGCATACAGAATCAAAATGAGCCATTCTCTCGCTCAATGGGCTCCTGCAAACCATTGTGGAAGTACTCCACAGGGGCCTCCCATGCACACACAGGCCCCCAGTCAATCCCATCTAAAACCCAGCTCAGGTGCCTTTCCTAGGCCTGCAGACAGCTTTCCTGGGCTGGTGTCATCCCATTGTATCTGCTGCTGTTCCTGGATGAGATAGACAAAGTCTCCCGGCTCAGATTCAGCAGCTAATGCTTCATCTCTCAGTAAAAGGAATCTGAGGACAAAGACTTGGCACAGACAGCTGAAGCATAATATCCCCTTATGCAAATCTGATTTCTGGAGGAAAAGAACCTTTTAACCTCCCATGTTTTGTGGCAGCAATATATTTTTCTCTACGTAATTCAGACGAGCGGTAGGCTCTTCAAAACTATTATCAGCAAAGTGCCTTTCTCTTAGAACATTAAAAGCCCTTCCACTCATAAACTCTGATGATTCTGTAATTTAAGGGTGTCCACCTCAGTGCTACAAATAGAGCAGCAACAGAAGCTGGCGCAGCACAAAAACATTTGATGTTTTACCTTCAAAAAAAGGAAATGGGAGAAATCACCACCGTGATGATCCAGGCAAAGCACAGCAAGCACACAAACAACACTGTTAGCTGGGATTCCAGCTGCAGATGTCAGCATTGCTGGATCAACTCACCATTCCCATGCACGCTTCCAAGGAAAGGCAAGGCTCCCACCCACCAGCTGTAGTTACAGCAAAAGGAGAGTAAAGCTCCTTAAATCACAGCTGGCTGATAAGGGTTTATTGCAGCAACAGTGTTATCTAATGGACTTAGTGGTCTCAAATGGGAACATCAGTGTGCATTTGCACACATTTTGCCCTCCAATACACAAGCCCTCTGTGTCACTCTATAAATACAGCTATGACTATTCAAAAGACCCAGAAATGAGAATTGCCTACAGAACTCTCTAAGTTTTCGCTCCACAAAGGAAAGTAATACAAATAATCACATTTCCTGCTCGCTCATATCTATTGTGGGTTTTTTCCCCTCAAGATTTGAGCTTCTGGTGAAAAATCCTGCACCTGCAACAGCAGCCCTGGCACCTACCTCCACACCTATAGCCTCTCTGAATACATCAGATACCTTTACTTCCCCTCATTCCCTCTGGCTCTTCACCTCTCATACAACTGCTAATCATCAAGGGGAAACCATGGTACGAGACAAGCTGAACTCCCTGGCTCCCTGTCCACTACTGTGGTGGGACATGGACATCGCTGCTCTGGACCTGAATGAAAATCCTGTGATGACATTAAGAAATAATAATAATGACAATCGTTTAAAAAACAAAACAAGCAAAAAAGAAAAAAGGAAAGGAAAACAAGAAAGACGAACAACAAACCAAAACATGCTGATTCATTGGAAACAGATTCCTGACCACTCCTCTCTGTTGCTCATATCCAGTGGACACCTGAGCCATCACAAAGTGAAGTTTATGCAAGTCACCAAGGCTAGGCCTACAAATAAAAGGAAGGAAAACAGAAGAGGCTCGTGCTCCTTTCCTTCCCATCAGCACTGCCTGGCCAAGCACTAGTAGCATTAACTACATGATTGCACACCACCCTGCCCCTTCTCCAGGCACAACATTGCGCTATTCACCTGCTGCCCTAATGGTAACTTTCCATGACCACTTAAAATGGTTGGATCCCCAAGCTTAGATGTAAGAGATTTCTGGCCATGGGTTTTCACCAAGTAGAGATACTCAAAGGCTTCCCAACACATGCATAGTTTTAGAATGCTCCCAAGCTGTTTACCCTTGAACAAACCCAGGAAAACTGGAAACACCCACATTATATTTCTTACGTGAGGGCCAGTGCACTCGTGGCACTGTAACCTCATTTACTGACTCGGTACATGAATAATTCAACCCCTGCATGCAAAATTTGTCAGCTTGTTTCCTTCTTGAGCTTTCTACACCCAGTAATGTTCACTGAGACTCAAACCTAAACTACACTCATCTGCATTTTTTGTTTACCTCTTCAAGAATTGCACTGCTTTGCAAAGTTCTCGTAGCTAGTAATCTTAAAATAAATCTTTTGAACAGTAAGAGAAGTTACTACCATTGGACCCGGAGTACTCGTACAAGGGGAAATTTGCTTTCATGTTCGAACAGGCTGGTAAAGGCAATCACAATTCCCTCCCTCACTAGTGATCTAAGTAGCACCAGCAGCAACACTCTTCTCCAACTCTCATCAGAGAGCCCATTGCCTTCAGTAAGGGTAAGATTTCATCCTGTGTTTTTGAAGCTGCTCTCACTACTGTCTCCACTCTGTTTGAATCTACACAGGCACAAATGAACGCACTTGTTTATGCTCTCCCCACAGCACTCTTCTAACTTCTGTTTTACACTGTAAGAAGGTAAAGCCTTAGGAAATGTTATTATCTCAGCTTTTGCATGTCGGTACTTCCTACCAAAAGATCCCACTTTGGGGAATTCACTATTATATTATGTGCACTGCAAGATGATACCTTGTGATGCTAAAAGTTGGTAATCTAAATGATCAATGCGGAGGTGCCAGCTTTATTATTTCCCCTGCATCTCCTTTTGCATCAATATACAGTTCTTTCACATAAAGCTGGAAAAAGCAGAAATTACAATTTAGTACCTTCCCTTCCATCTCTCCTCTAAATGTCACCTGCAACATATGTTTGCAACCTAATAACACCACCATTCCCAGAGGAAACCTCCAGATGTTGAGGTAAACCCTTTTCAAGCTCCCTTAAAACTGAATGGGGCTTGCAAACCTTCAGGTTCTTTCAATTTTCCCAACCTCACCCCCCTCTCAGACCCTCCCTGATTAAATGAAGCAGCCCAGAAGGCCGATTAAGAAATTGAATCGTGTCTACTTTACAAAGAAAGACCCATTCTCCCTGAATGGAGGTTGTCCCACCCATCAAAAGGTGGAGGGGAGCATCACCCTGTGAAGCGTGGAGTCCAAACCCCACATGAGTGCCACCTCTTGTTGGCTCTGGAAGAAGCCTGGCATTGTGAAGCTGTGGCCAGACCTTTGTACAGCCTGAGATGTGCTTCAGAGCCCACATAGCATTACTCCCTTGGTTCTCACACAGTTGTGTGAAGAGAAAGGAGAAGGTGCTAAGGGTAATCTCAAGAAGCACAGATCCTGATTTCTCCAGACCGCACACAATCAGGTCAGGTTTTTATACCATTTCTAAATGGTATAAACTAAATGGTATAAACTAAATGGTATAAACTAAATGGTATAAACTAAACTAAGTCTCAAGTGCTGAGCTCCCTTCATCTTCTACACCTCCCAAGGTAAGAGAAGGCACACAAAGCAGTCCAGATGGACACAGGAGGCTGTCCAGTCTTTTTTGCTGTTCATAGGAACTGAGACTCAGCCATAACAAAAGTAAATCTCATTGACAAAATTCACACAGAGATATGGACGAAGGCTGTCTCAAGATCAAGAAGATAACTGGTCCTTTGGACTTGCATTTTGCTTGCACACAGAGCAGACACTATATCTTACAGGATGACTCAAGTAAAATGCTGTTGCTGTATCAATCACGTGCACACCATGCTGTCAGGCACCTGCTGGAGTGGTTGGAAAAGACCTTTAAGATCATCTAGGCCAACTATCAACCTGTCACCACCATGACCACTAACCATGCTCCTTGGAGCTACATCTCCATGTTTATTGAAGACCTTCAGGAATGGCGATGTCACCATTTCCCTGGGCAACCTGTTCCAGTACCTCACCACTCTTTTTGAGAAGAAATATTTACTAACACCCAACCTGAACCTCCCCTGGTGCAACTTACAGCCATTTCCTCTCATCCTATCACAATTATTTGGGAGAAGAAACTGACCTGTACACTGGAACTCAAGTGTACATGAGAACGGGCAGAGTGAGATCACCCCATCTGTATTCTGTTTGCAATAGCACTGAAGCAGAGCCCTCCTTGGGGAAGGAGGACAAGCTTTCATCTCAGCAGCCTGGCATGCTGTCCCTTACCAATGGGCAGCTCAGGTTTGATCACCAGCTACCCTTGCATTATTTACCTTTTCTTTTTAGCTGAAATATCGAGGTTCTGTTACTGATCACTGGGTGCTTACACTTAGACTATATATTAGAAAAGAAAAACCTTTAAGTCTCCTACTAGCAATTAAACACTCTAATAAGGAATACATAAGGGAAAAAAAAAAAAAAAGATGTAGGTTAAAATATAATTAGTAGTTATATTTATCACTGGGGCTAATTCTGAAGGAATGGAAAGGAAAAGAGGTGCCAGACTGCCAGCAGACATAGCAACTTTCCAGGAGGCCCCAAATGGGTCCCAATCTGCTGCTGCAGGCTGTTCTGCCAGTGCTGAGCACCACTGCGAGACAGGGAAGGAGGCACACAGTTGAGCAGTTTTGAATATGTAAAAAATGGTTCCAAGGATACACAGTTACTTGATACACAATTTCTCCTGAAAAAAAAAATGAAAGGTTTTTTTTAAAAAAAAAGTAATAAAAAACATCAATTGGATATTTTAGTCCCACTCCTTTGGTCACTGCTGGAAATACTCAGCCTACATATGTTATAACTAATTTCTTTTAGGAAAGTTGACCGTATTGTGTGTCAGATATTCGTTAAAACATTTACAAATCGGATATAAAACCGACTCTTTTAGAAGACAAAGCATTTTTAGTTCTGGTTTTCTGCTGAACTGCATTTGCTGAGAGCCTAAATGTTGCAGAGGGAAACTAGTTTTGCTGTAAATACATTGGTCAGCAAATATACCAATCATACAATAGTAGATCTACTGCCTTATGAGAACGCAGCCCATGGGGAGCCACATTTGACATAAGCTGTATGTTGCCACCACATGCAGCCCTGGGTATGAAAAGGTAGTATATCTATAGAGCTAAAAACAGCACGAAAAGGTAGTTTATCTATAGAGCTATAAACAGAGTCCCAGGGACTACATTGACTGTCACTGGCTTTTTCATCGGGCTTTCTTGAATTTTTCCATGTTACATGTTTTGGGAAGGAATAATAAGAAAGGTAGGGTTAGCCCTCAGAAACCAGACACTGTCAGCAAACAGAAGGGAAAAGCTGGAGTTTGGGGCACATGTCGGAGTTTCCAGGGTTGAGATGGGGAGAAGGAAATATATTCTCTCCTCATAAAGCTGAGACATTTGATCTGAAAGCAAAGACGGAAACTTTGCAGCTCTTCTCTGTCCTGGCTTACTTTCAGGTAAAACTGTACTTTCTCTGAGAGTCATGAATGCAGCACTGAAAAAAAGCTGTTAATAAATAATAGCTTGAGTATTTATACAAGATCATTATTTAATCTTTCAGTGATCTTTTGCGATGCATAATTTATGAAATGTTTTATTTATTGCTCATATTTATTAAAAATTGATTCTATTTCTTCTACCTAATGTTGATTTCCAGATGCAATAAGATATTAATATTTAATAAATTAAAAGATGGAAGGGAAGAAATATGGAAAAAGAAGTGCTCACTCCATTTCCTCCCTGTTCTCATAGACATGCCTCTTGCTACACATTAAGTGATCCCATCCTTGCTATAGTGGCTGGAACTGCATTTAAAGACACAGTTTGGGGAGCATCAACAAGGAGATCCCCATCGTTCTCTTGTTTTCTGGGAGGCTGGGAGCGTTTCTGAGGCCAAGCACTCATCTTGGAGCATTCATCACTCTACTTTCAAGATGTTTAACACATCCCCAAGAACTAGAAACAATAAATAAGACCTGAACCCCAAAGATATAGCATGGCTCTGTGGCCGAAGGCTTCAAAAGTCCATGAGATATGATGCAACATGGGATAAGATGGCTCAAAACTTTCACTGAAGCTCTTCCCAGCATCAGCACATGGAGCAATGGCAGCTTTAGAAGTGATCCCAGTGTCATCAGGAGCTGAGAACACTCATTAGATCTCAAAAAATACCCTGTGTGGGGATAATCTAGTTCAAGCTTCTCATTAGCTTTGATCCATTCACACTCGCAATTGGGCTCGTGGGGGAATCACCAGGTGTCATCTGGGCTGATCAAGATGTCTACCTGCAAGACAAGAAAAATCTTCACCAGCTCTGAGGTCTTAAAATGTGATTTCAGCACAAAACGAAATTAGAATATTTACAAACTGTAAGCATTTAAAGATCAAACTCAGACAACAAGGACCTGAGGGGCTGGAAGGAGTTGAAGAATTAAATCTGTACTACTTGGCTAAGAGGTAACTGCGGAGAACAAAAGTACATCCATGAACTCAAAAGGCTTAATTCTCAATTTACCTGTGTGACCTGGCGTAGGGAACCTGCTTTGGCAGGGAGGTTGGACTCAATGATCTCTGGAGGTCCCTTTCAACCCCAATTATTCTGTGATTCAAGGGAATAAGCATATGGGGGCATGGGCACGCAAATGGAGCTGGGAGACATGGCAAGGCTGAGAGCAGGGTGATGGTAAACCTCAGGTGAAGAAAGGAACCCATGCTTCTCCAAGCACAGACAATGCACCTGAGGGAGCAACAAACAAGACCTTCACTTGTGAAAGCAAACAGAACAAGGAGAGCTGGTCGTGCCAAACAAAGTGTGGTGCTGGTCATCCTGGTAGCACCCAGCTGGTCTATTGCACAGCCCTGCCCTGTTTTTTCAGCCCCAGAAACTTGAGTGATGTTTCAACTGACAGCGGGTCTTCCTGAGCCTGATGCTCCTCCCACTCCTTCCTGCTCTCAGCACACCCTGTACAGATGTATAAATTAGGTTACAATCATTGAGAGCTTGGAAATTAAATGTGACTTCTGAACAAAGCTCTGCATAGTGACAAATCCAATATGTTCATTTTAATCCTCTTGAGCTGTTAAAGATATTGACTTCACAGCTCTGCCTTTCTGGACAGAGCCAGAAATGACCCATTCTATGGGATGTCTACTCAGAGACCAAGTGTGCTGCTCCTTTTAAAAAGCCATACAGATGAATCTGCCTTTTCCCTGAGGTTTTTCCATACACCCAATTCAGTGCTGCCACTCTGCTGATCATGCCATGCATGGGGAAGAGGAGATCCTTTGCCCCGGTGATATCCAAAGTCAGCACTTTTTCTAAGACTTCAGACTGAAAGAAAGTTCTCCATCAGCTCTTCCTATGTGTTAGAAGAACTTCTGAGCGTGTGCCCACCAGCACTGTAAAAAAACAACAGAATAAACAAGGATGTGCCACATTTAACATTGCACTGAATGAATCTGCTCAACATCCTGCCCCAGGGATCCAGGATATGAGGTAACACATTTCCTACCTCAGAGGCTGTTTTGGATCCTGTAATGTCTTTAGGAAAGGGGGCATCGTAACTAATTAAGAGACAGAAAGAAATAAGCTCACTTCATTTATCCTGGTTATTCCTGCTTATAGCTGATGGTAAAGACTTGTGATCTAATGCAGGGGAGTTGAGCTAATTTAGGACAACACCATATCCTATTTCTTTGCCCATCATTTCTACTTCTCAAAGCCTCATTGCAAATATACATATACAGTAAGTGTTATTTTTGAATAGATTCTGCCTATTGGGTTCTGACTACCACTTCAGCATTGTGTTGCTTTCTGTTTTCTGCCCTGTTAAACCAAAGTTCCTTTCTTGCCTAAAAAAACCCTTCTAACTGCAGAATATCACCAAAGTTGAATACATATGGTGAGAAACAAAACAGGTAAACCACCCCTTTCACTTCATCATGTTTTTCAAATAAAATCTTGATCTTTTTGCAACCAGTCTCAGTCAAGTTCTTTCCCAGCTGACTGAGTTGTACAGAAGATCAGTTTTATTTTCCTTTCTAGCAATCATGGGGAACATCTCAATTAACCAGGTGTGTGAGAACTTACTCCCACTGATCCTTGACTTTTAAGGTTTTCTGTGTGCCCCAGGCAAGTAATTTTCCATCTAAAATAGTAACAGCAACTCAATCCGCAGAAAGCAGTAAATCCAAATTACACCCTTGCTACATCCTTTGGAGCCTATCAGCTCATTCTTCTTACTGTTCCAGTTCAAAACTACATAAAAAGTTGAGCCTGCTACCATCTGGTCTTACTACTGCCTGGTGCTTATCACCCCCAAAGATACTCCAGCTGTCAGGGCTGTAGTCTACAGTATTTTCAAAGATTCTCAAAGTGGGACCTTTGCTTAAGAAAGTATATTAAAACTGACTCCCCCACATAATATCCTTAATGCAACATGCAGCTTCTCCCAGGGGAGAACGCAACAGCTGTTCCACTGCAGTTAAAGTCCATCCAGATTAGGGCAATAACGTCAAAAGCTACCAAGTGAGAGCTATCCTACCTATCGTAATTTTGAAAGTCTCTCACCTCACTTCTCCATATACGTGAAGTATTTGATTTTTACAATTGATTTATGAAATTATATCAGTACGTTAGGATGCTAAGCACTTTTCCCCTTGTTTCTTAGGGCTTAGCACTATAGTCTTTGGGTTGGATGAGCCATAGGGCAGCTGGTGGCCTTGGCAAAAGGACTGCAGAAGCTGGGCCAGGGTTACTTCTCTTGTCTGGGAAGCCTGAGACACTTTGCAGTTTTGCTACATCCAAGCCCGGGCCTAATCCTGACATCCAACCCAGCCTTGGTCTCCCCACATCCCCACAGAGCTGCCCAGTGTCCTGGGCTGGGACTGCTGGAAGAGGTATGGCTTGAAGTCTTTCAGTATAAACTTAAAACTTTTGACAGAAAAGAGGAATCATTCCTGCAGAAAAAGAGACATTTCTACTAAATAATTTAATTTGGTCTGAATTCCTACATTCCATGAAGAAATGCTTCTGACAGAAAATTTTCTTCGAGATGTCATCACAAGAAATACTAAAAGGCATTACAGGAACATCTTAGTTCAGATCAAGAGTCTGCTTTTGGAGCAAAATCTCCTGATGGGCTCCAGTTAGCCACGCTTTGATTCACTGGGTGATATTGAACCATGCACACCAGTCTTCTTATCGATGAAGCGAAACTAGAAGGTGGGCTTCAACCACTAATGGCATTTGTGTCCAAGAGAAGAGAGTAGTACCAGATGAAAGCAAACCTACTTGAAATACCCACAGTGTGAACACCAGGTCCTCAGCATCAGGTCCTTCCAAAATCAATTAATGTTCCTGAAACGTTAACCTTGAAATCAATTCTTCAACCTATCTTTAAACTGGCCCGACGTATCAGCCTTGTTTCTCATCTGAGAAAAACAAACAGTACTTCCAGACAACCTGCACTATCTGAATTGTTCATTGCCCAAGAATACAGAGCAGAAATACACTCTCTGGACTCCAGACATTTCTGCAAGGCATGGAGTAATTTATTTATTTTTTAGAACTTGTTACCTCAGCATATTGAGGTTGTCCTTATCTGGGTACTTTTGGCCCAGTGATGACTCCTTGCATCATGTATTTCACATTTGTGTCGTGTGCGTGAATGGAATCAAAGAATGAGAGTTTTTGAGATAACAGAAACGCAGATGGCACCAAACACAAACGTCTGTGAAAACTGAGTCATTTACTTCGCATCGGAAGAAATAATACATGTAAGAAAACTTGATATAAATAGAATTGCAAATAATGAGACAAATTAAGCAATTCAGACTTTCTTACAGAATGGAGCACAAGGGAGTCAATCTGATGATTAATGCAGGCATTGGCATCTTGAAGCTAACAGCTATACATGTGGGTTCCATGACCACCTACAGACTGCCTCCCAGATGGTGCATGTGTGTCTGGTGTAGAGGTGCACAGGATGCCTGGGGGAAGGTATGGTGGGGAAGGGAATCAGATGTAGTAAAACTGGTCACCAAATCAAATACTTGAAGAAAATGATGGCTTGACACAGTTAGAATAGAGCGTAAGTCCTGTTGCAACGGGAAGGGGAGTGTAACAAAGAGTCAGCAGCAGCTGGGTGTCTGTTGGTCACAAAACTTGTTCTTACTGCATCCAATGGGACGTTTGACATGCAGTCTCTCCTCTCAGGACCGATGTTGTCAACTGCTTGGGGCTGACCTCACAAGATCTGCAAGCAGCACATGTGCTGTTCAGCACACCATCATCAAGCATAGTAATTAGAAGGAAAAGCACACGGACGTTTTCCTGCTGAATTCCAAGCAGCCATACAAGTGAGATTATGACAGAAAAAGGAGGCAAAGTCAGGAAGAAGGCATGAAGAGCAGACAGGTATTACAGACAAAAATACAGCATCAGTTCCCTCATCCTTTCAAAGAAGCATTTCATCTCAGAAGACGTTTGATTCCACATTACTTTGGTTTGCAGTTTGATACCCCTTTTTTACTAGTTCAATTTCAACCCCAGCAAAATGTAATTGGCCAAAGACCTGCTTCTGTGCTTGAAACTTCAATTCAATCACCTCTCTCCTATTGTATTCCACAGAGATCCAGAGCTAATGTGAGCTTGGGGTATGAGAAAAATGATTCTCTGGGAGAGCTGAAGTTCAATTCTTTTCTTTAATTTCAATAAACTGAGGCTGACTTTTAAATTGGCAGGCTTGTCAAAGGACATCCTTTATCACAATTAGAAGCTCAGGCATGCAGTAGCCCTATCAAAGGAATGAAAAGTAATTTTTCTATAGTTCTGCGAAAGGCTCCGTCAGAAAAGGCAGAGCAGAGGGAGCACAACCAAAAATATTTTCACAAATATTCATTCTGATCTTAAAAGTGAACTTGCTCCAGCTGTGTCTGCTCCTCTTAGGCAAATAACCCAGCTCTGATCACACAGATTCTCACAGAAAACAAACTTTGGAAACTCATGAGGATTCATGGAAAGCAAAGTTTACACAAAGGAGGAAACAAGCCAGACAGGAATCAGACTGCACTCATCACGACCAGCACTGCTCACACATAGGGCTCTTTGTGGGAACATTGGAGGGCACGACCACAGCACTCTGTGCAACACTTCCAATGTGTCAGCCCACTGGTCTTCAAAAGAACACTGCATGGACAAGCTCCTTGTCAAACCCAAACAGGGTCAAGATGTACTGCTTTTTGTAGCCTGTATCTCTCCTACTTGAGGAACCCTAGGCCAAGAGCATTTGAATTGTTTTATTCATATCTGGATTTAATTCAAATGAGAAACAACAACCTTCTGACCTGACAAAACCATCTCCCCAGACATCATAGTCAGGAATAATGAGTATTTAATGCAGATGATGCTTGGGAAAAATAGGAAGAGCCAGGAAAGATAGTAATAGCAGCCTCAGCATGACCTGCAGCCCAGCCTGCCCTAACACAAGCAAGTTTGATGTTAGTGCTGCAGCTGTGGCAGGGCAGAACTAAGATAACAAAGTCTAGTGATAAATACATCAAGTATTGTGTCACAGGCAGAATAAGCCAGGGTAGGATGGCGGCATATCTGTTAGTGGCTGTTGTGACCTTGTTGGGTAGGCCCCCTACTTCTGTTGCACATGCCGCCAGTCACAGCCTATGGGGACAACCAATTCCATTTGCAAAGAAACTGGGTTTTAAGGTAGTTTTGAGCCAGCTCACCAGCCTGTCCCACTTGGCAGCTGCACCACTGACAACAGTGGCCAAGAAAGTCCTTCGAGCAGCAGCACTGAGATGGTTTTTCAGGAGCCAGCTGCAGAGCTGCATGGTTAGAAGCTTGCTGGCTACACCTTGCATGAGTTTCATGACAACAGTATCCAACCATCTGGATAAAAATAAACACACGTAGGTCTATGCAAGCACTTTGATTATTAGGACAACACAACCTTATGCCAGGGGCATGATGCCATGACAAGCTAGACTTCTCATATACAAACTCTTGGGTACCAAGAAAGTAGTCTAGGGAAAGAGCAAGAGTAGTTTCGGAGTCAATATAAAAAGGTTCACTTTCACACAGACAATTTTCTCTCAATGACGTTGTTTTCCACCAATAGCAGTTCACAACCATGCAGCTGGAGGATTCCTGTGCCATCTGGAGCATTACTGAATAGGAGTTTCATAAACCATTAAGCAACAATTCACCTCCTTGCATATAGTCCCAGGAGTGGATTGCAGTGTCCCAGGCACTGTGCTTGAAACCTTTGCCATTCAAACATGATAACCTCTACCTTTCATTTCACCCTTTTTCTGACAGCTCCACTTAACAGACCTTGGCAGTCTCACAAGAGCATTTCAAAGGGCCATTTGGGAGCTTCTCTTTACCTGTGCACAAAGAGGCAGAGTGGATTTCTTTTTCACTGCATGGGTTACTCATTTTATGAGTCGCAACCCAGAGCACGCAGCAGCCCTGTCAGGTTCACCATGCTTCAGAGAGGGTGGATAGGATGGGGCTGACACTTGAGAGCACAGTCATGCCCCACCAGGATGGCACCCACCCAGTGCTGCTCAGCCAACTGGGAAGCATCCAAAAGCCACCCCAAATGGAGAACCAGAGTAGGTCCCCCTTTTCTGTGTATCATCCTGCTAGGAAAAATGCAGGCTTCAGAGCTCTCTAACCCCACTGGAAAGTCAGCATAACTTCTCCCTGTCTTCAGCCCAGAAAAACAAAGCATCTAGATGGAAATGGAGCTGTCCCTTGATGGAAACACGAAGCTTTTCACATGCTCTTTTTGGCCACTGGAGTAAAGCAAAGAAGGGAGTGCACTCTCCTCCCTTACAAAGCCCTTTTTGATAAATTTAAAGGGAAAACAGTAGGTTAATAATTAATGCACCATATAATAGTTTGTGGCCTCCAAGAAGGAAACAGTTTTGCTCATTACTTGTTAATAGCTTAGCCACAAATGTACAATATTCTTGTTATTGTATATAAACATTACTTTTTTTTCTAAATATATATATATATATACATATATATATATTTCTTTTTTTTACAGTAAAATTCACCCAGCTGTTCAGCGCGCAGCTTCTACACAGAAGTTCCCCACCTCTCAGTACTCTCCAACCAGCTCACCACCACCATGCTCGCAGCAGCACCCAAATATCCTGGTCACACCAGCAGAAGAAAGGACAGTAAGGCCAAGCAGGTTCCAAGCCACAAACACATCTGTGCTCACAATGCAACCTGTCACTGTGCAGAGACATTAATTGATGTCTTTCCTCATCAATTCCTCATCATCTTCCTCATCAGAAGACATTGACCTGCCCATGGCAGGATAATCCATAGAATTGTTTGAGATGGAAGGGACCTTTAAGGGTCATGTGGTCCAACTCCCTGCAGTGAACAGGGATATCTACAGCCCTCAGCCTGACACTGAATGCCTCCATGGACAGGGCATCCACCAATCCCTATGGCTACCAGAAACTGAACTCCCCACTTCACATCAGCTGCATCTCAAAGAGATACCATAAAGTGCATGGCAAACCGCAGCACATAGCAAAGCAGACCAGCCTGGCTGCATAGAGCATCCAGGCTTTGTCTCCATAAGGACAAGCATATGCTGGTCTGCACGGAGCAGGAAGTCTCAGCTTATAGCAGTAAGTTGGGTGAAAAGGATCACCTCAGGCCAGGAGCCTCAGCAAGGCTCAGCACATCTGTCTCACTTTTCTTTTAAAAGTACATTTCTAAATGTGCTGCCCTGAGGCCAAAGAAATCCCCAGAGTGAACATAAATTTTTCAGGAGGGTAAGATTTATCCATCACTGTTCTTAAGATACAGAGGAGACAAAAAGGCAATTTTCTGACTTCAAAGAAGACCATCACAGACATTTTCAGTGTAACCTTCCAGCAACATGTGCACACACAAAGACATATATAAATATAGCACGTTAAAACAGACAGATATGTCTGTATGATTCCTTCTGATAATCTTCTGCCAAAAACCTCCCCATTGCTAATCACCCCAGAAGCCCAATCTGGTAAACCACAGTCACATTCCATCATCAACATTAACTACTTAAGGTGGAAGTAAAGCACTTTTCTTCCAAAGAACACACTAACTGATAAAGAAGAGAAAAAACACCATGCAGAACTTGCTTTACTGCTTAGCAAAACCCAAGTAATGTCAGGGCTTACTCCCTCTTCATGCTCACTGCTGGAACAGGTACAGAGGCACTGACAGGTTGCTGGGTGAGGATGGGGAATGGAAGATAATGTACAGCACCCTCAGAGCTAATTGTGCGTGCCATCAGGTAAATAGAAAACCCATGCACTTGTCCTTCATCTAAAATAAGAGCCTTACCCCACGCATCACATTCATACGATGAAGAAAACAAATATACTGTTCCCTCAGAGACTGAGTGCTAAATCTCAATAAAGCCTTGCTGGACTGCTAGAAATATTCCTCAGCTCAACAAGCTTCAGGTCAGACACCAAATGATGGCACAGGCTGCAGATTTTGGGCATCTTCTGCATGGGATGCCCAGCCAGCAAGGCTGCAAGTGTCCACCCAGCAGCCAGGAGGATGGATAAAACCGAACCCTGAAGCTTGTAGGAGGTGTAGCTGAAGGCTTATCGGTCTGTGTACTTCTAATGGACATCAAAACACTAGCTATTTCTGGTGGTAATATGGAAAAAAATTGTAATCCTCTGTTACATCTATATTTGACCTCTGCCTCTTCCACGTACATCCATTTTGACTTTCTGCACAAAGGGGCATCTGGTCCTCTGAAGATGGATACGAACAAATAAAGTAAGTCAGGAACCAAGCATATAGCTGACATACATTACTAATATTTTCCTTCTACACGTGGTTCAGCCTGAACAAGCCAATTCTGAGCTTTTCAGCTTGGAGAGGACTCTAGTCCATCCCAATGGCCCAATATCCTCCCCTGGCCAACACTGGCAAACTTTGATGCCTGGAGTCAAACCAGACTACATGTATAAGCAAAATGATCTAAACAACTGGGACTGACAAACATTTTATCTGACAATATTTTTTTCTGATTGGATGTTTTTTGGCTGCAAGCACGAATGTAAATTCTCCTAATTTCAAGCAGGAAAATATTTCTTTGTAACAGGGCTGTGAAAAACAGGTCCATTGTGAGTCATTTCATCTCAGGCAATCTTTCATAATTGGGCCACATAGAACAGGCTCCACTTGTTATTGGTGTGATATCAGATAATAAAATAAATAATTTTCCACTTTTGCAAACAGAAGGGAAACAAAACAGATTTATAGCACTGGGATTTGGAAACGCTTGTTACTTGCTTGTTTTCCATTTTGCGTCTTCTCCAGAGGTTAAACAAAAACATCACTAAATATCTGTCTGCAGAGAGGTACAGTGGAAACAACAGTATGTATGAAATTGAGACTCCAGAGGGGAATTTCAATCAATGTATTATCAGGATATTCTGACAATGTTTTAGATCTCTGGAGATAAAAACAGTTACTAGAACTCATACATCTGTGTGATGTTCATCTGTGATTGCTCTCATCCAACAAAAAGCAAGACAAGGAAACAAAAGAAAAAGGAGAATGGAGGATTAAAAAGAAGAAATTAAGAAACATGAAAAAGAAGGGAAGAAGAAGGTTTAGCAAGCAAGGTTTAGATTAACATAAATTCTCAGTTTTGTTATGTCCTGTCTAAAACGGTGCATTTTAGTAAAACACAGGTTTGACTTGTTTTCCGAATGGGAGTAATGAGTAATGGATTCAGTGATGGGAGCAATGCTCAAGATTTCAGAGCATGCTCAAAAAGGATACAGAAGTAGAAGTAAGTAGATAAGCATAAGCCTGAACAGCATCCTCTCCACCGGCAGAGCCTGAACAACGGAGAGTCCCTCAAGAAGAAAAGACAGAGTAAGAAGGCAGAAGACAGCAAAGGTGGCTATAGGGTATTTTCCTTCAGCATTGTCCCCCTTGCAAGCACAGGACAGGGGAGGTTCAGGTTGGATATGAGGAAAAACTTCTTTTCTGAAACAGTGGTCAGGCACTGGAAGAGGCTGCCCAGGGAAATGGTAGAGTCACTGTCCCTGGAAGTGTTTGAGAAACGTGTAGATGTAGTACTTAGGGACACGGTTTAGTGGACAATATTGATGGTAGGCAGATGGTTGGACTGGATAATCTTAGAGGTCTTTTCCAACCTGAATGATTATATGACACAGCTGGGCAGAAACTCAGTCTGTATTTTGTATCACTGCCTAGAGAAGGCTGGTTCTTTCTTCATGAGACAAAGATCTCATGACTGGCCCAAACACCGGCAGGTGGGTGTTCAAGGTAAATGGCACCATACCCCTCAGACTGCTGCCTGCCTGCCCGCCTACTTTCTTGACAAGCCACTCAAGATGCATTAAAGGCACTGACTCAGTGGAATTGCTTTGCACAAATTCAATTTAGAAGTTTCTCATTAGTTCAGGGATGTGAAATGATGGGCTGAAGGTTTCAAAACTGTCAAGTACAACTGTGAGAAAGATATTCTGCCTATGCCTCAGTCTAACTTCAATTCATCTCCCATGCTACTTGACACCTATTTTTGAGCAGTATATACTGGTACAGAATTAAATGATAAAATCTTACAAAGCATGGACAGCTTCTTCTTCCGTGAACTTCTAAAGCATCATGTAAACCACAGAAAGAATAAAAATACCATATTGAATAGCTCCCATACAGAGGAAAAATAGAGACAGAAGACTTCTTACACAAGGAATGTAGTTTAAGAATATATTGGGTTTTACATAATATCCTAAAACACATATGTGACATTTTAAATATGAAGGTGTGTTATTACTAAATAAATCATCGCTCAAACATATCTGAAATATCATAAGCACCAGGGAGAAAGCAGAAAAAAATATAAGCAACTGAAGTTGAATTTTTAAAGCTCATCACAACTCCAGCCTTTTCATTCAGTCTAGGTTTAAGAAATTTGAGCATGAATTAAGACAAAAATATTCCGATTAGAGTCTGCTTGGAACCTGCACACATAACAGAAACCTGTTTGAGAAAATGTGGCATTCAGAAGCATTACAATTATTCAGCTTTCATCACTCGCTGGGAAACATGACGTTCTATCACATGAGTCATCTCTGCACGGAAATGAGCACAAAATGTACCACGAAGCGCACAGAGAAGCTGCAAACACACGACTCAAAGGGAGAAGAAGGAAAGTTCCTGATGCGTGACAACTGCGGAACACTGTCTAACATGAACTGTCATAGAGCTTTGGTGTGAGAGACGGGGCACAGTGAGAAGGTGATAGGAGCAATGACACCTCCCTGGAGGAGACCTCCACGTGGGTAGGAAGGAAGAAACACAGAGACATTTTTCTGTCTGCTCTGACTTGGTTTTTTTGAGTGGAATAAATCCAGCAGGTAAACGAAACTATTGCAGTAACCAAACCCTTAATCTTTGAGTATAGCTCAGATAATGCAAAAGAAGGGAATTTTACACTCTTGCTCTGCTCTTGCTGGTGCCCATCAGGGCAGACAGGAGTACTGGTCTGGAGACCTCAACCAGGTATATGATCCAGCCTCACACAGTGCAAGAAGAAAATATGGAGTGCCTCCATTTGAAGATCTTTCTGGAAGAAGAGTTGACTGCAAATTTTACATACAGCCCTCAAAAGGTCCAGCCATACCCCGGGGTGCACCAAGCCCAGCACTGCCCATAAGCAAGAGGAGGGGTTGTCCCACTCTGCTGGGGGCCAGAGTACACAAAGGACACACAAGTGCATCCAAAGCCACAAAGATGGAGAAGTCTCTGGAGGGCAATAAATACGTGTTGTTGCTGAGGTCCCCTGGGCTTGTGTAGCCCAGAGCAGAGCAGGCTGAGGGGAGGCCTCGTGGCAGCTGCAGCTCCTCACAGGGAGCGGAGAGGCAGCACTGACATTCCTTCTCCCTTTGATGAAGAATTTTGGGTGCTGGAAGAGGTGCAGGAGAAGAGAAGGCAGCCTGGGGAGCTGGTTCTGAGAATAACAGAGCAAACCATGAAGTAGTCAAAGCACATAAAATCACACCCCACTCAATTTTCCATTGCTAGCATAGCTACGTCCACTGAGGTATGGTTACATGACACAATTCAGTGCCATTCATGACCTATTCTTGTCATTGTGCATCACACACCATTTGTTACAGACAGCTGTTATTTATTCTAAGACTGTTAAAAGCCACATCTATCTACACAGGTAGAAGCTCACCTCTATTACCCTGCAATTCTGACAACAAAAACCCCAAGCTGTACAAGTGGTACAGTAGCTATAATCATATGTTGGTAATAAGACAATGGCACGGGCTTCCCAGAGCAGCTCCATCCCTAATGTGATCATGGTCAGGTTAGATGGGGTGCTGAGCAACCTGGTCTAGCAGGAGATTTCCCTCCCCACTTGCCATGGGTAGGGAATCAATCAAATTATCTTTAAAGGTTCCTTTCAACCCAAACCATTCTGTGATTCTATGAAAAGAAGGTCCAGAAGTAGACAATAAGGAGCTTTGTCTCAAAGATACCCAGAGGAATGCTCAGAAACCTAAATATGCTGATGTAAAAGATCATTTGCCTTTTCAGTGGGGAGGAGCAGCCAGCGCACCCTCAGAAGCCAGTTGAAGAAGCACAGGGAAGTGAACCGTGTCCAACTCCTTCACAGTTCCCTTTTGTCACCAGGGGAAGTATCAAGCCACCCCATACCCAAGCAGATAGCAAGCACTGAGCTTTGGGGGTAAGGCAATCTCAGACCACAGTAGCACACAGGCAGACATCGCTCAGGTAAAAAGATTCCCTGCAGTAAAGAAACCAACAGACAGACTGTGGCCTCTGAGCTGTAGAAAGCAAAGCTGTGGGAGCCTTTCCCAGCCATGACAACTCAACTCAGTCAAAGCAATACTCAGCATCTCCTTCTGTCATTCCTGGCTCCTGGGAAAAGCTGCCATTCAGACCCCGAGACAGAAGTAGAGCAGGCAGGCAGCACTAAAAGTAATTTGCCCAGTGCCCGCCCCATCAGCCCTTTCCTGCAGACACATTCCCTCAAAAGCCAGAGGTGTCTTTCTGGTGAGATGTGCTTACATCTCCCTGCGGTCTGCCAACAGCTCAGAACTGGAGTACACTATAGATTGCTTAATCACAAAGAACACGTCTGAAATCAGATTCCTCGTGGATGACAGCGGCAAGATCGAAAGCTAAGCTCTTATTTGAGTCATTCATCAGCTCATATGTGAGTTGTCAGCCTTATGAAGGCATTCCACAGAAGTTACCACACAGAGTCTGTGCTTTTTATCAGCTCTCCAGCTGTAGCAGTAGAGAGGTGTCAGACCCATTTTTTTCCCCACTTATTAAGACTACCTGCTTATTTTGACAAACTAAAGGGAATTTCTAGATATAACTGAACTTTAATTGTCTTGCATTGCTCTGGACACCTCTACCACCAGATCAGAACAGTACACAATGTAAAACACAAAACAAGAATTATTCTCCCTTCTTTGAGGTAATCCTGAGACCCTGCTTTTGTCTCCCCCAAACACCCACTCAGGCTGCTTCCCTGGTCTGGAATATCCCAGATACCACTGAAGCTTCTGTCCACAGCATCAGTTATACATCCTACAATTTGAAATCTAAATAAATCAAAGAACAAAGTCAGTTTTTATGACAGGCTCAGGTCCCTACCTTTTCTAGGTATCCTACTCTGGAAACAAGCACATGTGGGTTTTTAGTCTTCTTGGCAGAAAAGGGTGATTCTCATGAGGAGAAGGGTAGTATTAAGTTGGTGTTGCCAGGGATGAAGCCACAGACATGCATCTCCTGGTGGTGTTCACCACCACAGCCGTGTCCCTGCCTGAGGCTGTCCCCAGCAGCATTCACAGCCTGCTCAGATAGCACCTGGGAGGGCTCCCCAGAGTCATTTTAGTCAAGGCAATCTGGGTTAGCGCACACAGTTTAAATAGAAAGACACAGATTCATCAGCCTAAATTTCATATACAGTCAGTAGCAAAGAAAACCATTTCTTTAGGGCAGCTGAGTCTCCTAAGGTTCAAGTCTGCACATGCCTGCCTCTCTCTTTGCCCCACGCACTTGGAGGTGACTGCACTCCTGAGTCAGGCCTCTTAATGGGAGAGCAAGGTGATGGCAGACCTATGGTTTTTTTCAAGCTATCAGATTCAGATACACAGACAGCCGAGCCCAGTTTATGGGGACTGAAGACAGGACAGTGGTTGCAAGCAGTTGGTAAGAATAAGTACTAGTGGGAAGGGCATAGGTGTATTATGCTCAGCAAGCAGCTAATGAAGGAACTCTGAACTAAATCACTTGCAAGGCTGAGGAGAAGGCATATGAACAGCAAGGGGACAAGCAGCACAAAGCAGAGCAAGTGATCCCGTGAGGGAGGCTGGAGGAAGAGAAAGGGAGTGGGCTCCCTCTGGGCCACCTGGCCATAACAGGTGGGAGGTGAGCAGTTCTGAGCTGCTGCACAACTGCACAGGTGATGCCTCAGGGAAAACAAAAGATGCATTTCATGAGTGTTCCACCAGTGCTCTGTATCAAGCTGGATAACTTGTTCTTAACACAGCTGGTGGAGAAGGGTTCGAGGGGTCCTAGTCACCCATCATGGTCAGTGGAAATTCAGCACATGCAGTCAGTAGAGCCTTGAGAAGAACTCAGCCCATCCTGGGGTGGAGTACAATCCCATATGTATGTTTGATTAACTAAACCACTTCCTTAAGTCTGCAGTAGGCACTGCTGCACATAAAATGCCCCATGGTAGAGGGGACCTCTGGAGGCCACCTACTTCAGGGCTTCTGCTCATATCCAGGGCAGAGAAAGCAAGCTGTACAGGGCCTCATCAATTGACTGAGGAGTACTTCCAGAGGCACAGCTTTCCCAGTCAGCTATTGTCCATCATAATAACTTAGACACTTAAGGAAAAGCATATCATGGTAATGAGATGGCATGTCTGACTCAGGATGTGCAGAAGATCCTTGATCACCTGGAGAGGCAGCTGGAGGCCAAACAGGATGTCCTAGGGCTTTTCAGCTACCAATGTGTTCCAGTGACTGAATACAACCACAGGTGTCCAAACATGGAACCAGTCTCCCATGTGGTGCGTAAGGATATTAGAAGCCAGCACTATGGTGTGGTTAAGTGATCCCATCATCATTGGTCTTCATTATGTCCTCCCACACTTTGCCAGATGTTCCCTGACAGCTTCACCGAGCTCAAGATTCATTTTCTCCCAAGCAAAGATCTGAGAACCAAGCATGACAGTGACTCCTTCAAGATAAGACCTTAGCAATAAAAATAAATAAAGTAATTGTGGACTTATAAAAATCAGGGTGCATTTTCTACCTCATTTTCAAGCTATTTGCTCATTATCCCAGACCAGGCAAGGATTAAAGACTGTAAAAACACACATCATGTTTAAATTACTTTGCCACAGACAACTGCTGATCTGTGATGCTTCCCTTATCTCAAGGCCACTTTGCTGTCATGTTATACAGTGCTACCAAACATTGCCTTGCTTGGAAAGAGCCTCCAAACCTCAGTGGAAGTAGAACTAACTGCATTTCTAAATGGTTCACAAGACCACATTAAAAGCATTTGGTAGTGATGTAAAACTAGGTTTGTGTTCCCGCATAGAAATATAAGTGAAGCATAATTCACATACAGTTATTTAGGCCAGTATGAAAGAAAGCTTACACTTGGCTATCAAAAAAATGGAACAATCAGTTGAAATCAGTGGGAACTGTACTCAGGTACCACAGTGCAGTGATGAAACATCACAGACATAGCAGAAACCTGTACCGTATTTACCATGAGGAAACTGAAGACACAATTCTAATCCGACTCACAATCCTTTTTAAAGAAGTACTCACAACTTTGGAAAGCTGGGACCTGACTGCTTCATCTGCCTCACAGCTATAAAAAATAGTGTGGTTATTTCTGCAAGCAGGGCGATGAACCGAGCTTTAGAGTTAGCACTGAAGTTTTATTGAAATTAGCAGAGTTACACTCATTAACAGCACGTACTCCTTTGGCTTTTTGCAAACGTGATACTGTTAAAAATCATGTAAAATATCTATTTTGCTAAATGCCTTCAATGAGCTAGACCATCCTCACCTATCTCAATGATCTCTTTAGCACTCAGCACAGTAGCTTTGTGAAAAGCAAATAGTGATGAACAAGGGCTACTCCAAAAGTTTATTGCATCCGGGTGGTGTGTTTCAGCAGTGGTGACAGTGTGTCACCTCCGCTGGTGCTGATTTTACCAGCACGGCATGCAGGCTCTTGTTCATTACTGGCAAAAAATACATAACTCATAAAGGTCACTATATTGAAAAGTAGTGTTTTGTAGCTGGGAATTTGCTCTGTATAATTGTGTTATTGCGCTCTTTGTATCTGCTGTAGTTTCCATGGAAATAAATAGGGAACATTACTTTCAGAGTGATCCGCATATTAACTCCCAGACAAGAGAATAAAAACTTCTAAACTTCAGCCTACCAAGGTAGACACAGACTGAAGAGGGAGTTCAGAATGGAAACACTTGGATAACCTCCTTTGACCAATAACTCATGCTCTAGGTATAATATTCTGGCCCTAAAGCTAAAACTGAAGGGGATTTTAGTACAAAAGCAGCTGCATTTATAATTAGACAGTGAAAAGTAGTAGGAAAAAATAGCATAGGAACAATTTTGCACAGGGACTGCATGACCTAATAGCTGCTTTTCAACTCTAATATCAACGATTTTGTGCTCTAGTTTCCTTCATCAACTGACTGGGGGCTGTTTTTAAAGTCATTAGGAAACTGGGAACATACTGATTTTATTTGACAATTACCGAGAAATGGTACAGATAAGATGGAGATTCTCCTCTCACCTACACTCACTGTGCAGCACTTACAGTTGACCGATGCAGCAGCCATCCCTGCTTTGCTGCTGTGAGATGGGAGGGAGGAATCAGACCCCATACATTTCCAGACAGCAAGTTACAGATGAAACTTGTAGAAGTGGCAGTTCTCTGTGTTTCTATAGCAACCCAAGCTGCAGATGTCAGTAATTAAAATTAACTCCATATTTTTATTAGAATGCCAGGAGTTGCCTTCTCAGATAATGGAGACAAAGCAGAAGCCACAATATCTGCAAAAATAATAGATTTACATACACAGCTCAGTTATTCCTTACAGCTGCACTGCATCCGAGCCCTTGCCACTTGCAACACTGTTTCAGCATTGGTTTACACCGGGAAAAATGTAACTAGAAGGCTGTAACGCTACTCCCATGGCAAGAGCAGAGCTCTGCAAATAGCTCTGGGCTGCCCCAGCCACGTCCTTTTTCCTTCTCACCACAGCCTGCTGCCCATTGGTGGGAGGGGAACTCATCCCACCACAGGTGCTGTAGAAAGGTGAGACAGCAGCTCTTCTCCAGACTGGGCTCACCCAGAGCCCATCAGCCACAGAAGCAAGGATCTCATTGACTAGAGGGATGTATCCTGGGGGTCCTGGAAGCTGGAGAGAACATCCTGTTGAGATGGCTCTCATGTGGCCATAAGATGGTTCCCAGGGTGCTAGCAGCCCTGAAGGGCAGTCGCCAAAGCAGTCATTTCCACCACAAACCACAGAGCATGGACACGAGGTGCAGGCTGCAGCAAGGCAAACCCCCCCGGCAAAGTGTTTTGCATATAGGATACGCTGGCATCTTAAGTAAAGAGGATGAGGAGAAAGTCCAGCTCTAAATCTCAACTACTTATCACAGCTCTGCTACCAAAGGCCAGCTCACTTCTCTCACTTCTGGTTCTACCCTGGACCTTCCCCAGCAGCTGCCTGCACAGGGCTTGGCCATGCATACTGAGGCTGGGCCGTAGCAGAACTGTTCCCTTAACATGACTATTAGTCTCACTAGATCAGATTATGCTGTGGTTGCTTTTCTCTGTCCCACTCCAGCACTCTCCCAGGTGGTTTTGCAACCTCATATGCCCTTGTGCAAAACATCAGCTAAACTCATCACCAGGATCGTGTGTAGAAACCGCCGCTGCAGCCCACTGAGGCTCTTCACTCATTTCCCTTCAGACAAGTACAACTGGAAAAACACAATAAAAAGCAATAATCATATTTTTATGGCCAAAATCCCCCCTCGTGAGTCCCAGTGCAGACTCAGGGCCAAGTGCTGTTAGGTGGAGATGCAGGCAGCCTGCTTCAGAAAGAGCAGAATGACACGAGCCAGCCCACGCTCCTTGGCCTCACACCCTGCAATCAGCCCTTGGCACTGTCCTTAACCAGTACAAATGTAGCCATAGAGAGTACCCAAAACTACTCCTGGCTCCAAAACGAAAACAAAACAACAACAACAAAATCCAAAACCAATGCATCTCCTTAATTTAGTAGAAAAGTATATGACTTTGTTTTTTAGATGTATCTTAGAGACACATTATATTTTCCAAGTAGCTAAGCATCAGTTGAAATATGTTTCTCAAGAACAAAGCCTACATCTCACGTCCAGCAAAGCATATTCTCATCAGTCGCTTTTCAGCTGTTCAGAAAGCCAAAATAAAGTGCTGTGTTAATAAAAAAAACTCTATCACTGACCCTGGAAAGATACCTTGCAACAGCAAAGAGAGATTTGCATTTCATTGTAGAAAATAAATAGGAAACCATAGTACTGGTGGTTTATACTATTAGAAAGAGCGAAAATGCAAGACAGCGTGCACACTGCTGCATCAGACACCCAGTAGCAGCACTTCGTATTGCAGAGAGGCACGCACTGCTGTTGGGCAGTGGAGGTACCAAGCATGGTTAGCCTGGTGTCCTGCCCAAAATCTCTCTGACAAGCTGTACCTTCTGAGATGAAGTCATGAGGGAGCTCCTGGGGAAACTGGACAATCAAACAAGAAAGTTCATTGGAATTTCCTTTCCACAGAGATTGGATTTGGGTTTGAAAATCAACATTGATTTTCTGTTTGCCTATCTCCTCTTATTTGATGAGAAAATCCCGTGAAGCCTTGCCCTTCCTCGATCTACCACACCAGAACTGCATGCACAACAGCCCGAAGTGCCCCAGAGCTGTGATTCAGCAAAGCATCCTTCAGGCTTAACAGCTCAGCCACAATGTTTTCCTTGTTCACCATTTCACCTCAGTGCTCCGTGCTCTAATTTCATGCAGAAATACAACTCTGGTACAGGCACAAACCACATTTTCCAGGAACATCTATGATGGATGTTCAGGAAAAGCAAGTAAGAAAGCTCCTTATGCTTTGGAAGCCAACTGTGCTTAAAAGTCTCCACAACCACCTCTGGCAGCTCATTACACAGTGCTGCAAATAGCCAAAACCCTACCAGGAGCCAGGATATTTTCCCAAATGAGGCTGTATTGCCGGGTGGTGCTGCTCTGCCGCCTGTGGCTGCTTCCTTTCCCTCCAGCCTGAGGTTTGATAAGATCACAGTGGGAAATGGAGCACGGGGTATATAAACAATGGTGGTACTTTGTGAGAAATGCGCTCAGGAATAGAGGAAATCCTACATTTCCTTACAAAGATAACTTTTCAAATAAGACTTGAAGCAAATGCACATTTCCCAGTCACAGGGGCAGCCTGACATGAGGCCCTAAATTAACAGGTGTTGCAAAGGGGCATTTAAGCATCTGATTAAGAAGCATCTTACAAGTGCCAAAGCAGAAGCTTGTATTCAGATCTGGGGTACAAAGGATTTCATGCTGATGAGCATTAAGCTCTGACTGCAATATGTTGGTTGCAGTCCCAGTCACAGCAGTAGCCACTTCCCAAACATACCACAGGGGTTATGCAGCACCTCAGATCAGGGTGGTGATGCTGCATGCATCATACAAGCAAGGCACAGCACCCATACTGCTGCACAGTGTTTGTTACAAGGACAGGACAGGCCTCAGGGCCAGAGGACTGTGCCAGTGCAGCACCACAGCGAGACCTACCCAGGAAGGGTTTCCATACAGAGAGAGAACGTGCAGGAAATAGCTGGCAGCACCCCCAACCCAGCCCACCTGGACAAGGCATCATTAGGTCAGCCAGTGGCTTTAAAACACGTGCTCTAGTGGTGTACTAGAAACCCTGTGCCACTTGCCATGTGAGCAGCAGCACAGCTTTTCCAAAGCAAGCTGTCTGGAAAGATGCCTGACTTTCTCTGCGTAGGATATGAAATGTTTTTAAGGGACACACTCCAGGGACTTTTCACACATATCACAGAAATCCTGCCATTTCACTGCTTTGTTGTCTGTTTTTGTTACTATCGTTCACTCATATAAGAAGTTCAGCCTCCTGAGCTGCTGAAAGGCAAAGCTACAGCAGGGAACAACAGCTTCCCCTGGTCCAGCAAGGTCCCGGGTGGGGCAGGGGAGCAGGAATCCCACAGTTCTGGATCCAGCTGCCCAGGCACTGCCTCCTACAGCAGTCACCATGAGCTCCCTTCATAGGAACACAGTAAAACAGGCACTCGGACTGCCCAGCACAAAATGAAGATCTACTGGAAGAGCCAGTTCTTACAGGCAAAATCAGCTCAGAAAGAGCAGTCCCATGCTTAATTCCAGTGCCCACGTGCAGCAATGAGCACGTTGCAATGAGAGCAGGATTCAGGTGCGAGCACTTTTGCACAAGTGCCCACACACCCAACACATTTTTGCCTCACCCATGAGCTTCAGAGCAAGGTGATATCCTGCCCATTTGCTCTGTCCAGACAGAATTCAAGCCAGTAGAATCTCACCCCATTGTCAGCAAGCAGCTATCTGCAGAGTGTGCTGGAGCAATGAAGGAGATAGGAGCACCAAACCCTGACAGCATCACTGGAGAGCCCAACACATCTCAACCTCTAACCCCCTCCCCTCCACACGCACACACAGCAGGATGCTCCAAGAGCAGCACTCAAACACTGCTGGCAGAGGCAGCGGAGCATACCCAGACTCCAGCAACGGAGCCCCACTGCCTCTAGAATTGGAGAGATTTAGCAGCAGTGAAGTTTTTCAAGAACAGGTATGGCTTCAGAACATCAGCACCCACACTGAAAGGCTTATGTCTGTTCTCTGACCTGCCAACACAGAGAAATGTTCATCTTTTTCTCCAGCAGTGTCTGTACACCACTACACAGCAGGACTCCAGCCTACAGACACCAGTCTCCAGCTTCTAAGGGGCTTTTTATGCTTTGTCATGGATGGCTGCATTTTTCAGAGCTCTTCTTCTTGCCTTCGTTAAATTTGAATAGAAAAAGAATCTATTAATGAAATGCAAAGGACTCGCTTTTCAAAATCAGCAATAGTCTCCAGTTTTGCAAGGTTAAAGCACAGTTTCTTTCATCTGATCTAATCCCAACAGCAAAGGTGAGGAAGAACCCATTGCAGAGTAATTAAGGACATCGGTACCTTTGAAACAGCTCAGCAAGTCTTCCCAATCAGCCACACTAGGTTTCACATGGTGAACAGTAGGAGGAGAACATCTCAGCACGATCATTCATAACCAGAACCCAGACCAATGCCCTCTAGCACTGCAGAGCTCTTCCTTTCCCTGATGGGAACTAAATGTCTGAGGCTGTCCTTGTCCAGCTGGGCACTAAGCTCTTCCAGCTGGGATCAGTAATTACGGGAGCACATAGCTGGCAATTTGGGGACTTGTGAATAGAGGTGGCAGAAATTTTAGTTCAGGTGTTTTGCATCAAAATATCTGTTTTCAAATGGACATTGTCTCTCAGCCTTCTAAGACTCCCTGGGCTCTTTTTGAAAGGTTAGTAAAAAATAAGAGCCCTATTCTCAAAAGAGCTCAGTGCATGGGGCTGGATGCTGCCAGCTGCCAGTTGTTCCTCACTTAACATTGCTGGGAAGTACAGTTACCCACAGCCTGTGCTGCTAGCCAGGAGGGGCACTAAAGCTTGGGGCATCCTGAGGCTTTGAGACACAGAGAGGTGCCTGAAATAACAGCCCAGGTTTCTGAAGAAGATGTCCATGAAGCACTTACAGACAGACAGAGTAGGGGACTGCCTGGAACCTGCAAAACCTCAAGTGATACATTTGAATGTACAGCTTTACAAATAAAATAAAAAATCATTTCCGTCAGGCCTGTTAATTCTTGTCTCTGCAAACAAAAGTACGATGGGAGAGTAAGATGTCAAACTAGCCAGCACAATGTTTTTGAACTTGGGGTAACGGGCACTAGAACAGCTGCTCTGTCCAGTATTTTACTTCAAGCAGAGAAGAGCATAGCAGTGTTGCATCCTGGCATACCATGTAACGCAGCTCAAGTCTTCAGCAGCTTTTTAGCTGTTTTTTTGTTGGGTTGGTTTTTTTTTTGCTGTGAAGTATTTAAAGTAAAGGGATCAAAGAGCAGGAAGTACACGACACCTGCTCATTGCCCATAGCTGATGGAAACTGGAGGTTGGTTTGTGTTGTTATTGGCTTCTGCTCATTTCCTGCTCCAGCCCAGCAAAACAAGTTTCTTTTATGAGAGCATAGAAGGAGGAATCGATTCAGATGCTTCAGTCTTGAAGTCAGGTTTCAGCTGACCCTTCCTGAATCAAAGTGAATATCCCTCATTACTTGAAAAATCAGGCAGTGCTCTAAAGCCTGTCTGTATTTTAAGCCATGTTCTTTGCCTAAGCACTCTGCATATACTCTAATTCTCACCACAGAGTTGTGCAGCCATTTTGTTATTGCTGTTGTTTAGCTACCTTCCTAAGCAGCAAAACAAAGACAGGAAAACCAAACAGCTTCCCCCGAGCCCATGGAGATGATTGTCCCAGACCCATCCCACCGTTCCTTGTTGCCTTCTCTAAGGAGTTGAGAGAAACAGAGATAGACAGCACAGTGCACCTCTCCTGAGTGATGGACCACCTAGGAGGTGCCCACCTCATCCCATCATGATGCAGGCAGCCAGAGGTGGGCAAGGTGCTTAACCAAGGGCCCTGCTCACTGCCGGAGCCTGTGGTCACTGGAGAATTGCAGCGGCTCTGTACACAGCCTGGAGTGGCTTTTAAAATGCCACAGTATTTAGCCAGACTGCTAATTTTTGCTTTCTGTGACCATTAAATTGGAAGCCAGTGTTAAAATATTCCATTCCAAATGTCAGGGTTTTGTTATTCAGAGGTTTTCATTCATCTCACAGAAATTCTGTCTATCTTGCAGACCTTGATGAGCCCAAGTGGGTACGCTTAAGGCAGATCATGCCTCCTGGTCCCCTCATCACTGTATTCTATGTGCATACCAAATTGCCCTAGCTAATACTAATGAGCTCAGGTGTTTCTATTCTTGTGGCACCCAGGAATGCTCCCCTTTAGGTTCCTTATGAAAGCTGGATTATGTTGGATTAATATTTGTAAAGCATTCTGTTAGATTCCCTCTGACAAAGGGAAATATCAAACCATCTTTTTAAATGAGAAAGATGAGCCCCAGTTGTGAGTTGCACATTTAGAGAAACACTTCCAAAACTGTGGGAAGAAGAGGAAATATATATATATATATATACATATATATTCTCATATATGAGCAATGAAAGTTATAACATTTCTTCCTATTCGAAGGAAAATTAGAGTTTAGATCTTCCAGCTGCCACTAATTCACTGCTAACAAAGACATGATCAATTATCGCTATAAACAAAGCACATTCCAAAACAATTGTAGCTGAGGCAATAAAACCACCCATTAGAGCAGACACATTGGACCGACTCCAGTCAGACTCATTTAGGCAAAGCTCCACTGCAATTTTAGGCATCTGGGAGAGGAGTGGAGCATTCTGGCAGCCATCAATACCCTGTGGAGTCTTCTTTACAGTTAATGGAGATATGTGGATGCTGCTGAAGGCAGGGAGACATAGTCCTGATACTTCACAGGCCAGCAGGTCAAGGAGAAAGATGCCACCAGCAATAAGATGGTCAACACAGTCCTTGCAGGATCCAGCTCTACCTCACCTACTCAGTGGTAGGGGTGGGCAAGTGGGGAGCCAAGGCCATCTTCCTTCACAGAGCCTGTCTACTGGCCAACATAGATACCAAGTGGCTCCATTTTGGGAGGAGCAGTGGCAAGTGCAAACCTGCTGGGATAGATACTCCATGGCCTAGTCATTACGACAGCAACCAAGTGCAGAAGACACAAGTACAATATCACAGTATCACGTCCAGTCATGACCAAAGTCCCTGGAGAAATGCTTAATGCACTAATAGACCATAACATTGAGGCAGGTAGCTATCACCATCCTAAATCACAGTCTACCTATGCAACCACATCTAACTATTCAGGCTTCCTTAGGTGAGTTCAGGTGACTCTGCCCAGCCTTGGACCACAGGAACTTTTGAGGCGCCCCACTCTCAGGGACAGGCACATCTATGTACAGCTGAGGAAATATGTTATTAACCAGGAAGACCCAAGGCTGAGCATGGAGATGTGTCTAGGGATTCCTGGAAAGCAGATGGATAGGATTGTCTGAGATTCGGATGGGGTTCAGAGCAGTGGGATCCTTGCTAAGATGACCAGAGAACCCCTTCCATGGATGCTACTTAAAATACAATTAAAGCCAAGTCTTACTATCAAGTGCCAAGCTGCCATATAAGTCTCTAATGCTGACCAACAATAGGCAGTGCTGTATTACTGAGAGGCAGTGAATAACTGTCCTTTGTTTCCTTCTTCCCTGACCATCTGACATCACCCCTCGGTCATCTCCTTTTGGTGCTCAAAGTCTGATCTGTTCAGTGTATCCTGATAAGGATGTGGTTTCACATTTCAGATTAGCACTCTTCTCTGAAACTTTTCATGTCGGACCAGAGCTGTATTCCAAAATGGAGTGACAATGTACACGATAGCCAGGTTGTCAGCACCTCATGGACTTATAACGCAGAGTGACAGTTTGGGTTGTTGTCTTTTCCTCTCTGATTAAATAAACTATAAGACACAACGTATTTAGGAGTACAGCTGAGTTTTCAAGTTCAAAACAGGGTTCGTACTTCAGGTGTTAACTGCAGCCCAATGTGTGCATGTACATTTTTCCACAGGCACAATTCAGAGACCAGATTATAGAGACAAGATTTGAAAGTCTGACTCCAAACTTTCCATCTCTGACATGCTTTTCTTTTTGAGATGGATTCTTTCTAAGCAAACTTGACGCACAGATTCCTGTGGAGAGGGCAGGCTGCAGAGCTGAGTCCATCACTGAGGATCTGGGACCACAGAAAACAGACCCACCTATAGCTCTGCTGTTTTCTTCCTTTTTTTGCTCTGTGGTGGCTCTGTGCACCCTGACTGTGTGCATCCCCCACATGTTTGCAACATAAACAGAAACCGTGCATGCTGAGAGACTCGCTTCATCTACCACTATAACCACAGTGAGTGGAAATTTCACACAAAGCTTGTTCAGCTTCACAGAGAGTCCCCTGCATTTGAACAGCTCATGCTTGTGACCGGCTGCAGAACTTGTGACTGAAGCCCAAACCATTGCATTTGTGGAGACCTGCTGCAGGAAGTGGGCCGCATTCGCACCTGCTGGGGTCTGATAGACCTGGAGCAAAGCAAACCCTCATGGCTCCCCAGACAAGTCAGCTTGCAGGGATGGAGGAAAGGAAAGGAGGAATCTCTGTCCTTATCAATGAGCATATATGATCAAAGGCCTCCTGAAACCCCTTAAGCTGGGTATCACAGCCTTTTCTGGTTGTAGGCTTTCATCTTGAAACACATTTTATTTCTCTCATAGCTAGGTGTTGGATAATGCTTGCTGTATTGACCTAAATTTGCTTGCTTCTTGCTTTTATATCCTACCCACCAGCTAGCAGCAAACACAGGTTTAGATTCACCTTTTAGCTTGAACACTTCAGCTCTGCCAGTTCCCAAATAGCAGCAGTACTGCAGGTCCTGCTGGGGCAGCTCACAGTTTCAGAGCGTTGTTTTCTTGCCATCCAGGCTATTTTTAAAAATATAATATTTGAAAAACAGGAAGTACCTCATTAGTGATAATCTATGACCCAACCCCTGGCTGCCAGTGTTCTTTTAGGATAGAAAGAAAAAAAATGGGATGAATCGACAGAACCTTTCAATTCAGATGCCATTTACTAAAATGCAATACTCGCATTGTCTGCAAATAGCAGCCGGCTAAAACTTGTTAGAAGATTAAGTTTCAATTACAGCTGACATTTCCAAACCACCGTGTGATAGAAAAGTCATTCACATCCCGGACCAAGACAGCCATCTCATACGTCTCCTTCCTGGGCACCAGCTGCTTGAAGGGTCATCGCTGTCAGAAGAAACCAAAGACATGCAATCACTGACATTTCTGTGCTCCAGCAATCATGGGATTCATCAGCACCAGAGGCAGACATGAAGAGCAATCACAGCACTCCCAGCAGCTTGCAGGATGCTCTAGTGTTAAGCACTCGCTGTAGTGTGATTCCAAGGGAGGTATGTGTATTGTATGGGCAAGGGAGCTATACTTACATTCTTCCCTATTATTCTATAGGAAATGAAGATAAGAAGAGCTCAGCAACAGGTGCCAGTGGTTTGGCGAAGGAAGGTCTACTGGAGTGTTGAAGTTGTTTTGTCACTTCTCACAGTGAGAAGTGGGTCTTAAGTAATCTGTATAGCAAATTCAACCAAGGAGTACACTGGAGAGTTGGGCAATGTGAGTGGAGAGAGAATGCATCCTTCATGTGAATACAGTACAGAGAGGGGACAGGAGGGGAGAGGAAATGAAGAGGGAGAGGAGAGGAGAGGAGAGGAGAGGAGAGGAGAGGAGAGGAGAGGAGAGGAGAGGAGAGGAGAGGAGAGGAGAGGAGAGGAGAGGAGAGGAGAGGAGAGGAGAGGAGAGGAGAGGAGAGGAGAGGAGAGGAGAGGAGAGGAGAGGAGAGGAGAGGAGAGGAGAGGAGAGGAGAGGAGAGGAGAGGAGAGGAGAGGAGAGGAGAGGAGAGGAGAGGAGAGGAGAGGGCTCTGGAAGAAAGAGTAGATGTCAGAAAATGTATTGCAATGCTCTCGCATGGACAAAGCAGCTTCTAATTCTTCTGATTTAAATGCTTCTGAAGAACAAGCTCTAGGGTTAGTTGAAGGCTGTTCTTAATCTGACTTACTTAAAGATTCACAGCACACATCTGTCTCAGAATTGCAATAAAATGTTTATCTTGATCTTTGTGACCCAAGAATTATACAGTCAACTGAAAAATAAATAATTAAATAAATAAAACCACTTAAGTTGTAACTTCTCTTTTGCCTTGAAAAATATTTTGAATGTCCAAAGCAATATTCATGGTTTTAGATGAACTGTCTCTTTGTAAGAAGATGTTTTACTGAACTATCCTGATATGAGATCAGGAACTGAACTCCTTCATTTTAAGAGATCACCTTTGGGAAGAGGTCTTCTTAGAGATCTTTGTCCTTCAATGCCATTAAGGCTATTCAGGCCATTACTAAAACACTCTGACCCTTGTGTCCAGCTCAGCTAATTAGGCAGTTCATCTTTCAAACACCTAACAACACTTGGCTATACTGAGATGCATTTCCCAGCCACACAGACCACCTTTAAACTCCTGCACTGCATTAATCATTACACTTATGAGCATTTCCTACCGTTTTCTTTCTCCCCCTGATATCTTCCCTGATAGCATTTAGCACTATTCAGATTACGTTGTACAAATAACCTAAGTGCAGGTGATGTACACAGCAGAGCTATTACTACCAGTTCCTCTCTGCAAGAGAGAGAACCGACAGCCACAGCTGACAGCTTTCCCTCTGACACCATCCTTTAATACCAGTGTGCTGTTAAAATGAGGGGCCTGACCCAAGAGCCATCAGTCATTGTGAAGCTCCACAGGCTGTGAGTAGCAAAACCCATGGGCCTCTCTGCATCCTAACCCAGCATCAGGATGAAATAGAAAGGGCTATGAATCACCCTCCCACGAGCAGGCTTCAATGGGAGGAAAATCAGTTCATATGGACATGGTTCAGACAACATACTGATACAAACGATTGAGAGATCAGGACCTCAGGGCTCACTGTGGCCACGGCTGGTTTATATTCTGCACATAGCTACTGTTTTCCATGAATGTGGAATGCAGCACTGCATGGCAGGAGCAGTGCTGATGTGCATTTGTGGAACTCTGTTGTGCCCACTCCAGAGGGGTGATGGAATAGGTGGTGGACAGAGCTGAAAGCCCAAAGGGGATGTTTAATGCCCATACACAACAGATAAAGCCACAAGCTCAATCAAATCCCATTTGCATTTAATTCTCATAGAGGGTCTTAACAAGCTGAAGTGATCCTGCTGGGGCTCTGGTCTGAGTTTTGGCAGCTTCAGCTATACCAGATGTCAGGCTTAGGGCTGCAGAGCTGTTCTGTTTACTTGGGATATTTCTTCTTCTGTAAAACCACTGCAGTACTTCCTTTAAGAAATTGTTTAAGAACAAAATTCTTCAGCGAATATAAACAAAAATATCTCATTATTGGTAAAGAAGCAGATTTACTGGAATATGTGCAATTAGTTGGTAGCTTAGGCCTTTTCCTCTGCTGATTTGAGTGTGAATACGCAGAACACTGACTTGTTTGTCCATAATAAGTCATTAAAAAGTATTTGGAAACAAAATGGTACAGCATCTCCTACTTTAGGCTGACCCTTTTTCTGATACCAAGCACATAGCCTTGCGCCTTCTGCAAACACAATATCTCCTTTTATTGCAGACTCCTATGTAGCTTGTTGCAATACCATTAAGAAAGGAGCTTGCTGAAGAGCAGGATGCAGTCGTTGCCAAGGGACAAGGTGCTCAGAGTTTTTCCAATTAGAAGCCCAATGGGTGTATTTACATAGCAAAAGAAATGAGTTGCACATACAAACCACAGCTATCTGCTCAATATCAAAATAGCTACCTCTAGACAGTGTGCTCCTATGATAGAAAAAACAACAGGAATCCATTTCAGAAGCTGAATCTTAAGCAGTACATGGTGCATGCCTATTCTTGCTGTCATATTTTTAACTAGGAAAACAGTAACAAAAATTACCCCTTCTCTGCTAAACAGTGATGCTAAAAGGATCGTTTCTAGTGTGACGTGGATATCATGAAGCTACTTACATGTCTCCTTGACACACGAAACCAACATTTTCCAAACTTTTAAAACTACATCATCATTAATTTGTACACATTATTTACATTTCTGCACTCTTCTGGCTCGTATCTCACACCTCTCCTTCTCCACTTTGCTTTAAATCAAGAAAAATAGATGATTTCTTTCCAGCTGGAAGAATTCAGTACATTACCAGGGGTGTAAATGTCCGTGACTCCATTGGAGCCTTCCATTAAAACCTGCAGCTCTTTCTCCAAGGATGCCAGCGTACATACCAAATAAATGATATCAGCCAGAAGTCCCTTATCAGCATGCTCAGATTTATTAGTTTAGCCTCTGAACTGCTGCAAACACAGCCATAGATTAAATGTCAGGATGAAGTTCATCCTTATTGTTTCCCCCTCAGATGAGAAAACTGAGTCTGCAAGCTTATAAATTTGTCATTAGCCGTTGTTATAGGTGAGCTGTGTGAGCTCCTCACCCAGCACTGCCAGTCTGAGAGGTAAATGAAGAAGACGCAGTTCATGGCACACAGCATGCACACAAATGGCCTTTTTTGAATGAATCTCTGTTAGACACATAGTATTATACAAAAACAAGCATTCCAGATACTCCATGCTCCTGCTTTGTGCAGAGGCTGAGCAGATCTGTAATTTGTTGTCTGTCCACCTGCAGCACCAAGGAGCCCTGTTTACACCCTGAAGTGTGCTGCACTTGCATTTTCCCACCCAACAGTCCTCCGTCTTGCTAATATTTCTGGAACAAATTTGTTCTTGTTTCACTATGGTACATAAGGCTTCTGGCACCCTGCTCTTCTACACAGATGCGGTGCCCCAGGGCTGAACTGTGACAAGGGAGTGAGACACACAGTGCTCCAACACAGCGACATTTCCAGCTTAGGAGCCCCAGTCATGGCTCTTTTCTTCGCCATATTTTCTCCCTAGCCAGGAGGTGCCCAGCTCAGTGGCTGAAAAAGAGTGCAGAAGCCCAGATAGACCCAGAGATGCTTTATTCCTTGTGTCCCTGTCTTCAGACAGTGCACAGGAGCAGAGGGGCCCAGCTGGGTCAGAATAATGGCCCCAGTAGGATATGGTGTTTAGGAACAACGTGCTGGTCTCACAGCTTTCTCTGATCCATTTTCCTCACACAACTCTCAGCATCCACAAATGTTGTATTAGGGATTTCATACTACCCACCCTACTGAGTGTCAACTATTTGCTGATAGATCTGGTGAATGGCAGCTCTACCTTCACTTTATCCACTGCCCTTATTGTTGGCCAGTGCTAAACTTTTTCCCACTTGAATAATGGCCACAAACTCCTGACATCTGCTTCCCATTGACTAACCAGTTTTCAGCCCATAACAGGATTTACCTCCTCAGAATATCACGTAGTGGACATCCAAGTATCTATCCAACCTAAGTGTGTGATACTCACTGGAGCCCTGAAGCAGGCCATCGAAAAACACTTTATCTGTTGTATACCTGGAATTGCCTCTAACTGTTGCAAGATAAGACCATCATCATGATAACTGGCTGAACGCTGAAGATGTGGTTGGAGCAGGGAGACTTGTGGTGACAGACGGCCTTGTTCTGTCCAAAACTCCCATCTGCTGTAAGTTGTGGCTGCAAACATGTTTACAGCCAACTTGTTGACAACATCATAAATTTAGCAGGTGTAAAAAGATGCCCAAGAGAAACTCGGGAAAGCTTTGAGACTTCAATACTTTGGAACTTCTGGACGAGCAGTCTCACAGACTAAGGACCAAGGCTGGAACCCAGACCAGTGACCTCTTTGCCTGTCCATCTCTCTCTCTTCTGTCTTTTTCCCTCATAAAGTTATTAAGTAATGCAAGGCTTAATATGAATTCTTGAAAAATCACATACTTTAGCTGCGCAGCTTCAATAGATGTAACTGTAAGAATGCCAATACATTTAAGATAATTATAGTACAGAGATTCTCATTAAAACTAATTATCAGCTTCACCTTAATCTAACAAGGGAGATCTGTGAATCTGGTCACCCCTCCCTTCCTTCAGGGGTGGGACATGACATCTTAATTCAGTGTAGTCAGCAGGATCCCCTCAGTGTTGGAAGATCCAGAGGCTACCTCTCAGCTATACACCAGGAAGGCTATAAGCCGAGAGAGGAATCAGCAGTGGCAAGTCATGGCTGCCTGGAAAATGATAGTGCTTCTCTGTTTTACTGTTATTGAGAAGTTGAAGATATATAAGGCAAGCCCTTCCCCACTGGGGACCACTTGGGCTCAGAACAATTGGCATGATCCCATTGTAGAAAGGATTACAACCCTTGATATGAGTGGAGAATGTAGCTGGGAAAAGGAAAAGCCACAGAGTGTGCTGAGACAGAATATGTAAGTAGGGTATTTCTGGCTGGCAGAGATTGAGTTTGGTAATCAGAAGGCGAAGTACGGGGATACTGGGGGCTTGAAGTACTCTTAACTACTAATGGTTCAGCAGACCAGAAGTTAAGAACCAGGAGCCTCAAGGGGCTGCTTATTGGGCTGGAGACCTGGCCCCTTTGGAAAGGGGAAATCTAGTATGTCTTGAGATCCCAACTGTAAATCATTTCACAGAAAATGTGCAGAAGGATTATTGTCTCCAGCTGATATATGATAGATGTTTAAGCTGGCAACAGCCTTCTCCTGTGTTATTAATAGCCACCCCTAATAGAATGACCCACCCTGACCTCATTGACCCTGATCTCATTGAAGCTATATGCAGTTCAGTTACAAGACCATTTGGGGGATGCACTGGTTCTAAGAGCCAGCTGAGGGAGACAGAAAAAACAACGAGCCCATGAACTTGGGGGAAATTACCCAGCGATTGATAAACTAAGGCAGAAGGATGGGAATCATGGGGAATAAGGGTAAATCTAAGCCTATCCTTAAGAGAATGGAATAGTGAAGAAATTGTCCTCCTCCCCAAAGCTTGGGGGCAAGGAAATTTTTGTTATGGGCTGAAGGAATCCAGAAAGGGCTTTCCCAAGATGTGATGCATGGCCTGCCTTCATCAGCATTAGAAAAGCTCATCTGAGGGTGACCTTGAGTGTGAGTTTCACCTTAATCTAAGCAGGGTGGGATTTGCAAATCAATCACCTCTCCCTCCCTTCCTGGGCAGGACATGACGATCCCCATTATCCACGTACTTTCTGCTACTTCCCAAAACTATAGCAAGATGGTGGGCAGAAGTTCCCTTTCCAGAAAACAGCAGAACTGTTTCCCTGTTCTGAAGGATCACTCAGAAAACTTATTCTTTGTTATGGAGTCCGCCATCTGACAAGGAATGGAAGTCAGTCTCACTTGTTTGTCATATCCAAGGCATCTCTACAGCCTCCTGGGTGGCTGGGAATTAAACAGGCACTTCAGAAGTTATCTGGAATGATGGTGGTTTGTAAACAGACCTTGGCCAGCAGTTTATAAGTCATCTATTTGATCTAATATTTGCAATGTATTAACTTGACATTGATTTCACTCCTCTGACGCAAGGGTCCTAAAGAGTGCATCTGATGTGGGAATGTCTCCAGCATCTTCAGCAGTCAGTTCATCAGGAATTCATTTAGCCCTTCAGCTATGCCTTCCTATCCTGGAGGCCCCAGTATACTTTCCCACTAATTCTTCTCTTGGCATCTTTCAACGTACTTAATGAAATTTCTGTTCTTGAGCATCCTTCCTGAGGCGTTCTCCAAATTCTTTTTCCAAGCCTCTTATTTTCCTGCTTGCATTCAATCTCACAGACTCTATGGGTTTTGTTGCTATACTTTTTTTGTGAAATGGTTCTGTTCTTCTTGGACGCTCATCTTTTCCTTCAGAAAGTCACCCTGAATTTTTATAGACCGTGCTGTGCATTAATGGACTCCTTTATTTTCTTTTTGATTTGTAGCACATATCCCACCTGGGCCTTTAGCTTCTCTGACTATTTATTTCAGATTGTTCTGTGTGTTTTCTTTAACTCATTACCTCCTTTTAGCATTGCTCCCAGTTTCTGGATTTCATATCTACATGCTGCATTAATTTGATCTGCTCTCTGCCACCACAGTGTTAAAACTATTTGTGTTGCGGTTGCTGTATGGATCCCTTCTCCCACTAATGACTCCCAGGTTAGACCCTGTGCACCACTGAAGACTAAATCCAGATGGATGGCTTCTTTTCCAACACTAATTTCATGGTGTTTCACTTTATGTAATCCTCCAAACAGCATGCCACTCCTTTTCACTTACAGACTTAATTCTAACATTTCTATAAACCTTATGACCTGAGAATCTCAGTTTCAACATCTTTTTTTCTCTTCCTTCCATCACATCCCTGAGATCCCTGCTGCGCCAGGGTTGTCTGAGTTCTTTCATCTTATGTTTTCAGACTTCTAGCACTAGTATAAAAACGCTTGGAAACTGTGCCTTCGGTCATTTATTATTGCATACATGCAATAATTGGTCTCCCTTATCTGTATGTGTTGCACTGTTTATGTCCCTCATGGTCTCCTCAGAGGTTCACTCGAAAGAACATTGGCTATCTTCACCTCAGAGTTCACATTAGCCCAGGTTCTTCTGTGCCTGTCAGCTTTCCTACAGCTTCTAGAATGGCTTTCCTACAGCAGTCATTTCTCAGTACCAGCAGCTAAGATCTGTTGTAAGGTATGGCCAAGCCTTCTTGTGCAACCTTCTCCCTCCACAGATTCCTTTACATCCTGTTTCCCTCCTGTCTGCATCACTGTCTCATTAACTCAGTAGGATGTTGGAAGTCTGCCTGTCTCTCAGCCGGCGCTGCATGGAGGTCGTGGATTTCAGTCTCCTTCCCAGCACTTGCATTTAGCCTCTAGAGCGTAGCTGCCATGCTTCCACATGTGACAGGACCCAGTATAGACCATAACTACTGACTGTCCCCAGGTTATCCATCTAGCTATCCTAAAAGGTCCTTTGTACTCAAGAGGCAAGTTATTGTCCAGTCCTCAGGATGTCATAAGCCCTGTGTTATTATTACTTATTATTTATCATAATGAGTTGTTGTTATTATTATTAATAAAGATATGAAATCCATTACCAGCACTGGTCTCTCTCTCTTAATATGCTCGCTGTTGCAGCAGTGAAAGAGGACACTGTGACACCACTTGCAGGGCAGTCAAGGACAACAGGTGAGATTCTTCTCCTTCTGAGGACAGCCTCCTTCCCTGAGAATGGGCTTCACAGCTGCTTCTCAGACACAATGACCTTTCCATCAGCTTGCTAGTGAGAACTGCAGAGTTGAGGGAAAAGGAAGAAAAACATTTTCATCCCAGTGAGCCTGTGCAGCCTGATTTCACAAGCTCAGCTGGTTAGATGTTTCTCCTAAATAATTCCTTCTGGTCACTGGGGAGAGATGGGCCCTCTGTAATGTGATTTAGCTTGGAAACCACTCCACAAGGAAGCCATCTCCGTGTTGTGCTCTTAGGTGCCATGCTGGCATAACGTGAATATGTCAGTCACCACCACTTGCCTCATGTGATGGGTATCCCAGGTTAGCAGAACCAAGAAGGTTCATTAACATGAAAAGAAGTAGAAATACACAAGTTACTCCTTAGTTCTACTGATGCACCTTATCCCTTCCTTGCTGACTGCTAGACTGCAGAACTACACGTGGTAATAATAACAAATTTCCATCCTATGTGTGCAGAAATCCCAACACCCCTGTGCATGCAACAGTTGCATGTGCATCATAATCCTATCATTCGGCTCAAGGCATTGTTTAGATCTAGAGCTGCCTTGTTCACGATCGGTGTCATCATTCACAATAGAGATTCTTCTGATGACATTCTTCAGTGAAAATATATATATATATCTGACTGTGTACACATTGCAGCTAAAGAAAAGTTTGAGACAGAAATTTCATGGCAGGGGAAAGATTCTTTTCCCAACCAGCTTTAATACTTGCTATGTCACAGACAGAACTATGATTTCAGATTTCTCCCAGGGGTATTATAAAGAATATCACCACACACTGCTCCATTTTTCAGCTCCAAACATTTGAGTCACTCAAATGGCAGACAGTGGTCTCTGTGAATGCAAAGATGTGCTTATCTATAAAACTTACTTATTACTCAGCATTTTCAGAATGATGCTGTATCACTAGATCATGCAATTATACGACTTTATGGTGATGGCAGGCTAGTTTATAAGGAAAGCATGTGGTAAATGCAGCAGCATATCAATTAAATTGAAGATGAATTTCATTAAAGCACTGAGGATGGCAAGACAGTTCTCGAGGCTTTAAGATTATCCACGTTTCATAAATGCCACAGCACAAACATTTTCTGACATGTTCTGTTTCAGCTTGGTAATACTCTCAATAAATCTGTGATGGAGCTCCAGTGTTCACCAAAGTCCTGAAATCTGACAGCAAGTACTGGAAAAACCACAGGAGTTTAAGCAGAAGAGCTGTCAAATTACCGGAAAGCCTCCAAACACTGGATATCTCATGCTCCGATATCACCACGTGTTTCTACCATATCTTTCACCCTCACGTGCCCCATTAACGTTGTGGCAGTGGTTTTAGCTCTCACATAGTCTAAAGTAACAAAAAACACGTGCGGGTGGGAGAAAATACCACTAAGAAGATGACAAAATAAATGAAAACACCTTCTTTAATTTTAAATAATGTCACCTAATGTCTTGAATTGCTGTTCAGCAGAGTGGAAGCTCCACCGCACTCAGATTAAATGCATTTTTGCCTCTTGATGTACCTTTAATATGTGGAGCACAAATTAAAATTCTGAAAATAAATGACATTTAAGCAAAAGGAAGGTTATGTCTATGGAGACTGTAATTAACTACTGTAGGAAGTTCTGAAATACCTGTTAGCAACAAGGAAAAGAAATGAAATCTTTCCTCTGTTAATTCAGAGAAGAAAAAGAAAACACATAGAAGTTTCTCTCAGGATTTCAGATTTTTCCATACCAAGAAATAACAAAGACCAAAATGTTCATTCTGCTATTGAAGTTTCCATTTTTCTCGCTACCAGAGAGAAAATTAAGCCTGGTGCTACCTGGAGTAAAGGCAGAGGATGCGGAGAGACAAAGGACTTCACAGTTTCTGGAAAAATATACCTTTCTTTCCCCCCAGCATTTGCAATAGCTGTCAGAGCTATTGGTCTTATGCTTGCTCTAAAACCCTTGCCCACATCAGGAATCTCCTTCCACCTCTGTGAGAGATAGCTGGGGAGGATGGGGTCCCATGTGCCTGCTGCTCAGAGGTAGGAGCCTGGGCAGAGCAAGGAGCTGGCTCAGGTTCCAGGGTGCTCCAGTTTCAGCTCTCCCACACCGTACATGGCACTTCTAATTAATTAAATCTGAGCATTTCAAGGTTAGCATTCACCCTAAACCAGGGAAAATAAACAAAGAAATTTGATTGTGTGCTTTAACCTTCAGTTCACGGTTGCTCATGCAAGATAAAGAAAAAGCTGCAAGAGGAAACTTAAGCAACAAATTTAACAAGCTTCTGTCTAGCTATCTAGCTGTCACCTGGCATTTATTAATAGAGGAGAAATTTGTCATCTTATGTGATTTTTCCCAAGGGCCTGGCCGGTCGCTTGGTAGCAGTTTTACTTACAGAAATGCCCTACACTTGGCAGCTAGGTTATTTTCTTCCTAGCACTTATGGGCAACTGCACAGGTCTGTCTGACTGTGACCTTCAGTGCGCCAACACGGCTATCAGCATTGGCTGATGACGTGGCCACCAAGCACGCAGGGCAGCTGGTAGGATCACCCACCAGCAGCAGGTCAAGGGGTGGTCTGTAACCTGCAGGCATCCTGTGAACCCCCTTCATAAGCCCCCAGTCTTCTCCAGAAGATGCTGCCCAAATCATAAGTACAGAGTCCACAGATCTGGTGGAGTCAGGAAACCCCATGACATCTCACCAAATTTTGGGGTGCTACACCAGAGTGCCATGAGCACAGAGGTAGGTGGTTCCTGCCTATGGAGTGCAGAGAGTGGTACCAAGGTGCCAGTATGCCAAACTAACAAACTGCAGACCCTTCTGGGGAAAGACATAGAAACTGCTTCATCATGAGCATCAGTGTCCTGGAAATTGCCCTGTCAGGCCATGAGAAGTTCACAGCTGAGATTGTCCCCCTGTAATACAGACATCTCAATAGCAGCATTCAGTTTTACCAAGTGATGAAAGGTCTGCAATGCACAATGCAATCCAGCAATTTCTGATTTTTCAAGCATCACCGAGATGTGAAATTGAGGATCTCTATGGAAACAGCAGTATTAATCATAGGACATTCATGGGATGGGTCAGTACTTCCAGGTGACTTGGCTTTAGAGAGAGATCAGTTATTTGCTTGCACTCTTTCTTTCGGTCTGGAGAGCAAGGTGCTCCAGGAAGGGCAACCACCAGACTGTGCAACTCTCTGCTCCTGGTGCCCCGCAAATGCCTCAGAAATAGGTAAAGACAACAGTTGCCAACAGCCATTCCAGGCCACAGCCCCCTCCTTGGCCTTGTTTTCATGTACTGTTATGCACCACAAGGATGAAACAGAAGGGTCTGCCCCATGCAGACCAAAAGCTTCTCCTCTCACAGCCACCTACCAACCATTTCTGGAGTGAGACATTACAGCATGGCCAAGGGGCAGACACAAGAAGTGGCTTTACCCATCAGAGGTTTCTCGATGCAGCCACTTTGCTGTCAGGAAGAGAGACAGAAACAGGGGAATCTATTTGCCAAGCAGAACTTCTGTAGAAGTCAGATACACAAATCTCACCAAATAGCTTTCCGAGGATATTCATGTGGGTTTGGTCCAGTGGAGTTAGGGCAGCCTTTGACAGAGAGCCATGACCAAAGGGCTTGCAAAGAAAGTCAGTCCTCCACTCACACTGACTTCCAAATTGATTCAGATATGTGAATGCCCTTCACACTGTCTGAAAGTCTCCCCTTGCAGTGCCAATAATAGTGAGTTTTACTGAACTATTCAGAGCTTATTGCGCCTTCCGATCAATAACAGAAAAAATATGCAGTACAAAATCTCGTCAAACAGTTGTAGGTGTATAGATGGTATTTGCAAGATGCACCAGCTGGCTCTTCTGCCCTCAAGTGCGAGGCAAGGTGCAGCCTTCATAAAGGTTGTGTATGTAACAGTTTGAAAGCAGACATGTGGTGTTTAAAGGTAGAAAGCAGGCATCAAATGGTGGGATGGATTTTGAAATAGCATCTGTGTAGGTTTTTTGAGAAATGAGAAGGAAGATTAATTGGCTTGAAATATAATTCAGCCTTTTAAAAGGAGAATGGGAGACCCCTCATATTACAATGAGTTGGGGCAAATTTTCAAAACTAGAAATGCCCGAGTTTCATCTTCAGAACGTATCCATGAAAATAATTAAGAAAACTAATTTGCACTGGAGCAATGAGCACAACACTGAATGTGCTCTTCCGTAAAGGCATTTCTGTATTAGCTTGGTTGACCTGTGATTCTGTGACCTGTACGCTTTGCAGCTGAGAATAGGGGGAATCTCCTTTAAATACCAACAGCCATATTTTCAACAACATATCTGCTCTTTCAACACCTGCATTCCATTTCCAAAGGTGATCTAATCATCTCCAAGGCTAACCGAGGTCGAGAGCTGAGTGCTGAACAGCCCCTTTCACCTTCGAAGGCTGGACTTGGGCACTTCTAATATCCTGTTTCTATTCTCCACTGACCCGTATGGTTGCTGCTGCTCCGCTCCGGGCAGCGTGAGGCATTTTGTACATATGCGAGTCAGTCTCACTGAACTGAAAATGTGAGACTTGTCCTCTGCAACCTAATAAACACAAGGATTGTCTTCTGCCAACACAGCACACCTATATTTCAAAGGAGGCAATAGGAGGGTGCCAATATTCCTCTGATAATTACTTTGGCAAGACTGAGGCTTAAGAAATAATGCCTCCACAGTTAATGTAGTTGGTGCATAATCCTTATAACTTGTATGGTTTTGTAAACAAATGCAGGGGGGAAAAAATGGAATGGAATAAATTAAAATAAAATAGTAAAGAGCAAGTGCTTCAATGCTTCCCAAGCTGGGTGATGTAACAACTGACACTAAGAAATAGAAGATATGACTACCAATGATCCAAGGCATATTGGAAACTATTACAGATTACAATAACGTGGGAGTAAAAAGACACTTCATACAGGTGGAAACTGCAAAGTCAATCTATAAAGTAACTATTGTGTTTATACAGCTACCCATCTCTCAGGTGCAAGCTGGAGGGAGAAAAGATGGCATTCAGCTCCGAGCTCTCCATAGCAGCACACGGAGAAGCCGTCAAGGCAGGCATTCAGCACGGCATGCCGCAGATGTACAAGAAAGCTTTAACAAGGGAGGGTCAGATTGGTGAAGCAAGAGCTGCCAGTAATAAGTTCCCAGAAACTTCAAGCAGTTCCTCTCAGCCCAGTGACAGGTTTGTTCATTTATAATGCTGTAGAAGCAAGGTGGTGCCTGACAAACAATCAGAAAATTCCTTTGTCTCTTAAGCTTTGCATATAGATGTCTGCCATGTGCTGCTTTCCGAAAATAACCAAGACAGGCATTTCATCTGGGAAACAGCACATTCTATTGCATGTGGAGGTATGTCAGACTTCCATTTACCACAGTGTAATCAACACAGAAAACCCTCCTGACAAATAACTGCTATCTGCCAGGTGGCGGTTTAAAAAAATGCTAGCAACTGGCACGTGAGTATGGGAGCAATATGTTGGGGCCACTTGAAGTGTTTCTGTCTTATCTCCATCCTATCTTTTTTTGCCTAAAGCCATAATTTCCCTGAAAACATTTTTTTTTACTTATCAGACATAAGCAAATGTTCATGACTGAAATATCAGATTCTTGGAGCAGTCGAGATTGGCAGGGACCTCGATTTGGAAGCAATTTTAAGTGCTTTCCAGGAGCAATGTCTCCTTTACCTTCACTAAGACTGAGGTGAGGCTCAATGGCCCACAGCTCTCTGGACCTTTATTCTTTCCCTTCTTGAAGGCAATAGTGACGTTTGCTCTTCAGAAACCTCTCCCAGTCACCGTGACAGCACTGCTATGCCATGTGAAAGGTACAGTCTGGACCTGTTACAGTCTTGATACCCCTCAATACACCACATATCTCCCCACATTCTCCTCAGAGGTAGTGCTATATCTGGGGGAAAAAAAACCAACGTGGCCTAGCCCATTCATTAGAGAAGGACTGGATTTTCTCATCCTTGTTTGCTAGGTCTGGAAATGGACCACTTTTATTGGAAATATTTCTTGTTTTGATATATTTCCCCAAAGTTGCAACTTCCCGTGGCAACAAAAGCCCAACCATAAGCCAACCATATTGCAAAAGAAAATGTGATAACATAGAGATTCTGCGCTGTAGGGATGCCCTGAAATTGGGACAAAAAAGAAAATGCATCAGCACTTGTGGGGTCATCAGCAATGACTAAAGTGTACTCACTGCTTTACTGTTCACTCCTTTAACACCAACATCCTATTGGTAGCAGTAGATCTCAGTGAAAGGCTAGCCTGCTGCCTCCATCAGCTGCTTTTTCCTCCCGTGTGCAACTAAATTATTGAAATCCTATCCATTCCTTCCATAACTCTCACAAAGATGTTGAGAGATGCTTTGAGACCAGTGGCAGATGAACAAGCACCCATCATCCCCACAACCATCAGGTGCTGGGGGCAGGAGGCTGCGTGGGGAGCCCTGGCAATTCCCAGACACTGGATAGAATGAAGGTCTACAGGGACAGATATAAATCATATTTGTCAACACCATTCTTCTATATAGAAAAAGCATGCAGAGCTTAGGAAAAGCACTTTTCATATATATGCATTATTAATAGAAAGCTAGTGTGCAGTAATAGTACTTTCTGCTGCAACTGTTGTCTGCAGATGGATGAAAGAAGGCCACCAGAGAAGCACTGATGAGAGGCATGAATGATTATTACAAACTCATGAATAAATCTCTTTCTCTGTCCTGTCGGAAGATACATGTTAATTTGAAAACCGCACTTGCACACACTCCTCCCCAAACACCAACATGTTCAAAATGCAAAAGCTCACTGAGAGTCAATGTTCAGGTGCTTTTTCCATTGATAACTGAAGAGGGAACGGTGTCTTTTCTATACGCCAGCCTGCATGGTTTAACATCTGTCCGTACAAACCTGCGACAGCATCACAAGGACAGATTCCCTCCTGAATGTTAGTGTTTCCAGACCGGTTCAAGTAGATCAGGGCATAAATGAAAAAAAAAAAGGAATGAGGGGATTTCTGATAATATTATTTTATACTCTTTCTTTAAATGACAACTTAATCCACAGGGACTTAAAGAACAATCTTTATCCTACCACAGCAAATTCTTACGTCCCAACATGAGCTTTCTAGTGCAACAGTACTTTTACTTAAGCAGTGCATTTCACAGAGAAGAAGCTGATCAAAAGCAGGCACAAAAGCTGCATAAGGTAGTCAGCCACCTCAGCAAACGGTGTGCAACACTGTCAGAAATATGGTTTGAGCTCTGGTTGGTCCCACGTGGAGCCAGGAACTGGACCCAGCAATCCTGGTGGGTCCCTTTTGACTGGATGTTCTGTGATTCTGTGCTTTTTGTTCTGCATTACCTGTCATTTCTGCCCACAGATAAGGAGCCACAGGGGTTGCTGTAACGTGTATCCATGTGGTTGTTTTTGGATGCTATTCACCAGAAACCAGTAAGCTCCCTCTGCTTCCTTCAGTGCTTACTTTGTGTTTCAACTACCCAACCACAGGGGCAGAGTGCTTCAGGATGAAAGTAACTTAAATTGTGAATGGCATTTCTGGGGAGTTTTCCCAGAAAAACTCCAGCTGACGCCAGCCATGAAAGAACAAGGATTTCTCATCACCAACATTAAACCTGTCCAAAGGTGCTCATGGCTTGTGTCATTTGACTCAAGTAGTCATTTGACTATTTGGGGGTTCAGTTATGAGCTAAATTAGCTGAGAATTTACCCAGTTCCTAACCCAATAGCTGTGCGTCAGCCTTTCAGTCAAAGTGAATAGGCAAAAAGCTATTTTGATATGACTTTTTAGGTCAGACTGTACCAGGACTTGATCAACTGCTCGCAGGTGCTGAATTTTTTATAGTGATATTTTCAAGAGAATGGTCATTAGGTTGCACAGTGTTTGCTCTGGCAGATACAGCTGTTTCCATGGCATGCAAGAGAGGAGAAGCTTGTTGGAAACTTCTTTTTTTTAAAAAAAAAGAATAAAGGAGATAAGGGCACTGTAATAACAATCCTCCATCTGTTCATCACATGACCCCACCCTCCTCTTCTCGCATGTATTCAGAGCATCTCCACTCATATCAGCAATTCTTGATGTCTGGAAGCTTTGTCTTTTATTTTTAATGCAAAGGAATATTTATGTATTTATGGATCCATTCAGAGCTTTAGGCATGTACACAGCTTAATCTGTAGCACCTTGTCAAATGCAAGCGGAGGAGAAATGCCAGGAGCTAGCTTTAATGATGCCAACCTCCGCCCTTGCAGGATGTACTTTGCCACCTGTGGGCAGAAGCCTCACCCGGGCTCCTCTGCTCCATCAACAAGAAAAGCATCTAGCAACCTGTGCCTTCCCTGGGAAAGCAGAAGCAAATGTCCCTTCTCCAGACTAGCTTGGGTTTCATGGAAAGGCACAGGGTGCAACAGCGTGCTGCATTTTGTTTGCATTTCATTTTTACTTGAGCATTCGCTCCCAATTTGTGTAATGAGGGCTAGGGCTCCAAGCTGCTTTACAGATCACAGCAAAGTGAGCAGCAGCAGCAGATTTCCCTCAGCTGTTTTCCTTGCACATAGCTGAATATGGAGGAGAGGAGAGGAGAGGAGAGGAGAGGAGAGGAGAGGAGAGGAGAGGAGAGGAGAGGAGAGGAGAGGAGAGGAGAGGAGAGGAGAGGAGAGGAGAGGAGAGGAGAGGAGAGGAGAGGAGAGGAGAGGAGAGGAGAGGAGAGGAGAGGAGAGGAGAGGAGAGGAGAGGAGAGGAGAGGAGAGGAGAGGAGAGGAGAGGAGAGGAGAGGATCACATTGAGCAGTAGAGGACCACACTGAGCAGTGAGTCCCTTGGTAGTGCTCTTAAGCTCTGTGCAAAAAGGAACTGTTATGAAAGTGCCCGGTTTATTGCTATGTCTATCTAAAAAGACTGGGAAACCATCTGCTATGGAAATGTAAAACATTAACAGCTGTAAGATACTGGACCTGAGGACACAGTCCCTCTGAAGCAACAGTCTTAGGACAATGATCACAGATCTCTCCAAAGCCTTCAGGCAGGAGCTAGAATTTATTTGGGTTTGGCTCCCTCATCCATGAGAATCTCTCTCCCAAAATACAGCCATTAAGCTGAGAAAGGTCACTTAAAGCTTTCTCACAAAACCACTTGGAAGGTTCCGTGATGGGAGTGCTCTCTGCTCACTCAAATGTCCAGATGCTAATCTGGGTGCAGAACCGTGGCACTCTAAAGATTCTTTACTCCTCCAAGGTTAGCAGGCAGGTGAGTGCCTCCATAGAAAAGCAAGGGACAAGGAGTCTTTCCAAGAACAACAGTCATCCAAAGCCATGACAGCCCTGGCAGTAGCAGAGCTCTTGCACGCTTCCTTTCCTATGCATTTCATTTGCTACTTGCAAGCACCACTAAATCATAGAATCACGGACTCGTTAATGTTGAAAAAGACCACTAAGACCATCCAGCCTAACCATCAGCCCATCAGCACCATGCCCGCTGATTACTTTCCTCAGTGCCACATCTACCCTTTTCTTGAAAACCTCCAGGGACTCTAAATGGTAAATGAGCAATTTGCCATGAAAACAAAATGAGGAGACCAGGCTTGTATCCTCACATCCCTTGGGGAGCACATCTCTTTGGAAGCCACAGCTCCTACAGTCACAATGCTTGATTTGCATGGTTGGATACCATCGCAAACCTCTGCCAGACAACGTGTGACCCCACTACAGCATCACTCCACTCCTTCTGTGCAGAGCATACTGCATATTTACATAATAGATGAGACATACCAAGGCATAATATATTTATGCTAGGTCTCAAGCCACCTGTGCATTATCGTTCCAGTAGCCTCTCCAGCAGGAAATGAATTCTCACATCTCCACAAAAAGGAGATGCAGATATTAATTGATATCTTAAATTCATTAGGAACCAAAATTTGTGGAAGATTGTTCAGCCAAAATTAAATGTCCCATCTCTGGGAAAAAAAAAAAAAATAAAAAAATAAAAAAAAAAAAGAAAAGAGGGGGAGATTTATCATTTTAGGATCTTTCAGTCAGGTAGGTGTATGGTTCTGTTAGTGACTGTTACTTGGTCTCTTGGTCAAGTAAGTAGAAGAAAAATATATTCCTCTGTGCAGGAGTGTAGAACTGCAAATCAAACAAGATATTGTCTAGAGTCATACTGCTATGTACACATGTGTGTGTGTGTGTGTGTAGATACATATGGCAACACCTAGGAATCACCATGGGTGATTAAAAGTATACATCAGAAATACCTATATGGAAATATTGAGCTCACAGAAGAGAGCTATTCTTTCTTATCACCTTCAAGGTAAATACTGCTGTTCACTCTGAAATGGCAGGGCTGGCCAACTTTGACCTCTATATATTCCACTCTCACTTTTTGTATGTCAAGTGCACAAGAGAAATAAATGCTGTATTAATATTAATATTCTCCTTCAGAAGCAAATGAGCGTAATGTTTGTGCAGCGGGATACTAACCTGCTGCCCTGTTAATGCAGGAGCTCAATTTCAAAGCCAAAGCCTGTCCTGCACCATGCAACATGCTTCAGCTGAGCCCCTCCAGAGACAATGCTGCTGCAGCAGTGCCCTATCTCTGTCCCCAGTAGCATAGCAGCAGTTGTAATGTACTCTAAAGCAAGGTGAGCGAGAGGTTTGCCACACTTTTGATCCAAGCTTTTAAATTGTTTATTGATGGGGTTAGTTCCCTGCCAAGCAAATAGCTTTTAAAAGAATAAAAATAGATCTTCACCTTCGTTGTACAAAAATTATCCCCATTATTAATTCTGAATTTGAGATTAAAACATCAGAGTTCTCAAACAGTGGCTACAAATAGGACAGAAGTTCTCCCTTCACAAGGAGTCTCGTGGAGAAGGTAAGGGGCAACAGGTACAAGGTATACTGGGAGAGCTTTTATCTTGATATAAGAAATAATTATTTTACAGTGAACACAATCAATCTTAGGAACAACCTTTGTAGGGACATGATGAAAACCCCTCTGCTAGAGGCTGTCAAGGTGTCATGAATAATCTCACCCAGGCTCCCTTTTTCCATGGAAGGTGGGACCCGATGACTCTCCAGGTCCCCCTCCAGCCAAGCCTTTCCTATACTGTTATAAGACTCAAGCAATCCACCCACACCGCAGTCTCTCCTTCTGAACAAGTCTGATCTTCTGCTTTGAAATGATGGCATTTGCTCAGCTGATGGCTTGTGACCAGAAAGCTTGCTCCTTACTATCATCACCTTCTAGGAAAACTGATAAGCAGTGGTTATTTACAAACATATCAGTGAAATCCAATTATTTCACCTGATTTCAGTCATTAACAAGTGCCTATGTGGAAGGAGGAGCAGTTTTGAAGAACCCCGTATCTCTGGAGGCAGTCCTGGGTGGATAACAGCTGGAAATGGGAACTTCTCCTGCAGTGCTACACTGGGGTGTTAAGAAGTTCCCCTTTATTACTGCGTGTGATGGACTTCTTCACATACATTCACCAGGACTTCTCCAGCCAGTTCAGAATGCCCCCCAAGATTACACAGCTGTGTCTTAATATCCCACAAAGAGGGCTCCTGCCTTTCAACAACATTTACAGGCTCAGCCAATTGGAATTCACCAGGTCCACAAACACCTCTTTGTCCCTCTCTAAGCAGAGAGCTTCAGTTCCCCTCCCCACCCTGGATCCACAGCCTGCTTTGGAGGGCCACCACTCTGTGTGGCCTTTTTCTTGGGAGACATCCAAGACCAGCCTGGAAGCTCTGCGCCACACAGCACCAAATTCTCTCTTGGTGCTTAATGAATGCTAATTAGTGGAATGTGTAAAACAGCAGAGCAATTAAAATGAGGTATTTTCTCCCATGGAAGAATGATTAATATCTTGGACAGATGTGAGCGTTGTTCTTTGTTAGCGGTATATCGCGTGGCAGATAGGCGCGCACACAAACAGCACTCCATCAGAATACCAATTAGTCTTCCTGAATGCAATTCATTAAAAAGACAATATTCCAAATTCCACACGACTAATGTCACAATTAAAACACTTGAATAGCTCTCTCATTTTAAACTCCATAGAGAAATGCTGGCACATGCCTACACACTCAGAGAAAAGAGAGCCAGAGATAAATGCACTTAAGATCTTTTAGACTGGAAGAACTGAATGGAAGGTCCACCTTCAAAGTTAGTAAGACTCTGTACCCACCAGCACTCTGTTGATTGCACTGACTTCATGTTTTCACATTTTGCATATATATCTCCCGAAGGTGCAAGGCAGCAGCTAGCAGGATTTTCCAGTATCAAGTTGAGATCAACTCTCATTAACACCCAAGTCAGGTACTTCAGCACATACAGCAGCCCCACAAAATCCCTCCTGCTTTCTGTGTAGCTTTAAAAACTAGTTCTTAAAAAATTATTTCCTTCCCCTTGTAGTTGGCAGAAGCAGCCTAGAAACACACAGTATTTCATCCACTGTTGTTAAACCAGGTGGAGGACATCACCATGTAAAGAAGTGCTGCTTCCCAGGAAGGTCCCATTGGACATTTTCCTTGGAAAATGTTGTTCCATTGGATATTTTCCTTGGAAAATATTTCCGAATAATTCAAAATCAAAATCTGTAGCCTTGTTACATTTCCAGCCCCTCTTTGTTCTTTTCATTGCAATGGAATAGCATATTGCAATAGAACAGAATGGAACGGGATGAAATACGCTTTTCAACTTATTAGATGAAATTGCCTGGCATTCACGGCACACTTTGACACCACTGAAATGTTGCATTTCAAGAAATCTGTCTTCTGTTTGCAACTAGAAACATTTCAGCTTTTCTGTTTTTTAAAATTCCGACTATTTTTCCAACATAATTAACGACAGATGCAAATTATATGACGTCGGAATTCCTTACAACACTTACTCTTTCACTGGGCTGCTCCTGAGCTGCTGGGTTTCATAGCGCTGTGACCGATCTCTAAATGAATCATTTTGAGAATTGAATGGAGAAATTGAACTGCAGGATTAAACACAAAAATCAAGATTGACTGCTGGCAAATATAAGCAGGAATTCCTCTGGGGTTGCAGACCCCCCCTTGATAATAAACAAAACAGAGATTTAAAACCAAACGTATAAAATAAACAAAAAAGCACTCACAAAACAAGGGCTATGCGTTTAGTATTCAACTTGCTCTTCTCATCATAAAATATTTCCAGACACATCAGCCTTTGCCTATCTGCATCCTTTTTAAAGGTATACTCCCTCGTCAACGATAGTTTCCCACTAATATATATACTAATAGCCTTTTCACAAATTGACCCAAGAACTTCAATATCTTGACAAGTCACTTGAAATAACTGTTCAAGTCAACTCGCATTTATGGCATGTTTGAGTCACAGGTATTAGATTTGTCAGCTGAATTTTTCAATTTGGCACCAAATAAAACCAAATTGCTATTGAAGCACGAGATGAACTGCCCTGATCCCTGGATGCAAGGTGTCAAAGGGGAGCCTAGGGGTCCAGGGGAATAAAACATTGGAACTGGGCTGTCATGAAATTAGCAGGTGTTCCTAAGAAGCAAGAAAACAATCTGCTGTTGCTTTTTGAATGCTTACACCAAGTATTTCCTCGGCTGAATTTTTGTTAGTCATGCATGACAGGATTGCAAGTTTCCTTTGTTCCCAGCTCATTTTCTAGGACACTTTACAGACTTACTTCTGAGCCTCAGGTCTGTGCATGGCAGGCACACCTGGTGTCACATCTGTTTGGTCTGTATGCTGCAGAGGGAAGGCGGCTGACAGCAGCCGTGTAATTATAGTCAAAGTCTTAAGAACCTGAATGAATATTTAACCATTAATTGAATCAGTAAGGTGCACATTATTTTCATTACTATACACTTAAAAAAAATAAAAATAAAAACCCTCAAGCAGCAACGAATGGTAAGGCAGCCGAGCTTGATACACAGCTTTTAAAATAAAATTACTAGGTGTAGGACTTGTATATGCCTTAGTGTTTGTGTTCAACTGCACATCCATTTATTGAGCTGCCACTGTGAGGGATGGATGGCCGCACGGAAGATGTGCACAGCAATGTCAGTCTGTGCAATAATCTTTAAATCACAGCATGTCACAGGGACTCATCTCTAATAACAAAAGCTCTGTGCAGGATGATGACAGCCTAAAGAGGATACTGTAATAGTGATGCTGCCATGAGCAACACAGGCTTCCTCCCATCCTTTTCTCCTTGCCAGGCACTTTTAGCCGAGAGCACAAAGCTATAAAGACTGGCAGCAGTGTCATAGGGAGAAAAGGATGATGGCAGAAGTTCAATAGTGAGAGATCATCTCCCAGAGATCAAATGAAAGTCTGAAAGAGTTTCACACACACCTCTGTTGAGGTCAGGATTAGTCATTAGGCCTTCTTATTGTCTCGGACTTTGAAGATCACATCCTTGCTGCTCTCCCAGCACAGCCAGTTAAAGAAAATTGCTGTCACATTGTGATAAACCTTCAGGTGGCTCCACGGAGGGTCCCCACCAATCTGACCTTCACCAAGACCCATACTGAGCTTTGTTCCTGCCTCATCAGAAGAGCAGTATCTCCCTGGTTAACAAAGTAACAAGTGCTAGGGTCTGCTGGCAGCAATGGCCTGAGCAGCTTCCATAACTGCTCTCCAAAAGGCCATCCCCATATTGAGAGAGTTCTGAGCTTCCCCTCCTCAGCCCAAATACTTCAGAACAGATTTGATGCTTCACCAACATGTGCATGGCCCTCCCGATCTGTCCTGCTACCAGGCAGCAGGGCCAGGGGTAAACCAGCCTGAGGGTAATCCTCACTGCCCCCATGTAGAAGAGATGATTTGGGCTTTAGAGCTAACAGTCATCCTAAAAGGCACAAAATGAGGGCTTGGTTTGTCACACACTCCTCCATTTCTGAGCTAGTCTCAGCAGCTTATTACTGGAAGTTAGTCTTGTGGTACGCTGATGCTTAACAGTATGGCTGGATCCCCCTCAGGGGGTCAGTGAGGGTGTGACTTGATTGAGTTCCCTAAAGAACAGACAAGGGTTGGTAACCGATGAGAAGATTTATTCATAAATGGGTGCAGCCCAGCTCCTCAGCTTCCATCTATTTTCCTGTAATTACAGGGACATATGGTTGTGTTTTATAATTAATTTCCACAAATTAGGGGCGTTTGGAGTTGGCTGCTTAGAACGAAACAATCAAGGCCTTGTGGGAGTTTGCATTTTCATTCGTTTATTTACAAATATTTGCTAAATCGTTATCCTCGTGGCAGAAAGAATTGCTTTATACCTTCAGAACACTTTGTGATGGGGACTCTGGGGCCTTTGTTGAATTTAAACAAAATTAATTTCTCAATACTATCCATTGGCCAGAATAAAATTTCTCTATAGATGAGTAAGACTGAAAAACAAAAAGGGGGTGTTTTGACTAAGTGCTGTTAGAAGAATCTATAAGAATGATAAAAAGCAAGAGAAATACTTCAATTTATACTTCTATGATTCCTTATTTTTAATGACAAAGATACTTATTCTGCTGGCATATTGCCTAGATGTAACTGCATCAGACATACTACAAAGAAGTATTGTGTGCATACTTGGATTTGTGGAGGATCGGTGAGTAGACCTTTCCAGATAACATCTATATAAGAGGTCCTGGAAAAACCTACAGATGTTTTTAGGTCATGGAGCTTTGCTATGGTTTTGGTTTTTCTTCAAATAAGTGCCATGTAGGGATATTAATGATGTAACATGCAATGCATAGAAATAAATGTGGAAATAACGGGAATTAAGAGATCCTGAAATTTCCCCGAATACCCAGAAGAATTCCTGGAGAATGAAGCCGTGGAATCATTCCCCAGGTAAGCAGTCTGCCATTACTTTCCAAATTAAATCGCTGCCTTGGATGGAGTACTGGAAAAACAAACAGTAGTAAAAAAAAAATCCCGCCCTGTTAATAAATTCTTTCTGTTTGTAGCTCCCAGGATTAATAGACAGGAGTTTTTCTTTTTGAAATAGAGACTGAGTGAAAGAGCTACACGAACTGCTGCTTTTCAGCGAGCCCACAAATACTGCTTCAATTTCAAACAGAATATTCATCATCTGCTCGACATTCAAATATACTCTCCACTGATATTAAATTAAACAGCACTTCAGAGAAAGAAAAAGAGCGTTTCTCCAGGAAACCAGCAAAATTCACAGAAAATTCCAGATTTTAATAGATTGGTTTTTTTTCCTCTTCTTTCCTTACAGCCAATGGTTCAGCAGTTAGCAGCCAAAGGAATCATTCAGAAAACAAAACCAAAACAGAACAGTACTCTAAGGCCTTTAAATAAATATGGAAAACAGATTGTCTTACTCTGTTCACTTCTTCAGAGGAAAAATCCAGTGGAGTTTCTTTGGCATTTCCCAGTGATTGTCCTTGATGCAAATATTAAAGGGATCTTTGAATTTAATATTTTCTGTCTGCAAGTCACAGAAAATTCGGCCTGGAAGAGACTTCACAGCAGTCCCTATTCCAACATCCTATTCAAAGCAGGACCAGTTCCAAAGTCCTTCATATGCAAGGTTTTACTGCCTTATATATCACACCTGGAGCACTAACAGATAATGAATGACATGACACTTCATCTGTAACACCTGAAGCAGAGCCAGCATAGCTGAAGTCACTATTTTAAGGCAGTCTCCATGGCTGCATGGTCATCTGCTCAGGCCACATTTGCAGAAGGGCTCAGCCATGGCCTAACAAGTCTGGTAGAAGAAGAAAGCCCCCCACCCCCAGCAAGGAATCCATCCCACTTGGGCATCCTTTTTAAAGCAGGTCAATTTAGGTCCAGCATCCAAAGGCGGTGATTTCTCTTCCCTGACAGACCCCAGAGACCAGGTCTGAACATTTCCATTACAGCCTGAACATAGGTTAAATGAATCCATACAAGACATGAGCCATAGAGTCACGGAATCATAGAAAATCTCAAGTTGGAAAAGATGCACAAGGATTGCCGAGCCCAATCCCTGGCTCCACACAGGACCACCACAAACCCAAACCCTGTTTCTTAGAGCAGTGCCCAAACACTCCCTGAACTCTGGCACTTGGGGCCATGCCCACCACCCTCTGGGGCAGAGCCTCTTCCTTACACTGCTAACAAAAACAGTAGCATGAATCTTCCCCAGACTGATCTAATCTGCTGCAGCCACAACAGTGCCCTCATAAAGGTGACTTCATCTTTTGTGTGCTGACTGCAATACCCCTTAACGGAGGAAATGTCAGCCACAACCTCCATGTCACTCATTTTGCAGCAGAGATGTTCCAGAAATAATCAATGAAACACCATTATATCCCACAGCTTTGAGGAATTCCGGACTGTTCCCAAGTTATGTGTTTTCACTGATAAGTTTTGAGACCTTTTACATCCAACGTTCTTAAAACTGCAGCAGAGTAAAACAAAGCAGACAGCACTGCAAAAGGAGAGGCTAACAGTATTAGATCTCCCAGTCTCCAGTGGGATTTGTCATGACCAATTATGCTGTCTCGTTGAGAATATATCTGATTTTTTTTTCCTTTCTGCAGCTAAACAAACCGCACACCCCCAGCACATGCAGCAATATACTTCCACGTGCTGCAAGTCCCACATAAGCCAAGCAATTCCAGCACTAGAGACAGGAAGGGATTATCCCTAGCAGTGTAGAAATCAGCATAAGAGAAAATTAATTTTGCTGTTTAAAGGATTTTCAGAGATTGTTCCTCTGTGGAGAAAAATAACATCAGGGAGTGAAAGTGTGAGTACGGTGGTCTACATCCCTACCAGACGTGACTTGGGCATCTCTCACACCTCTCCCACATCACTGCAGGGAGAACAGCGGGGCTTTGTTTTGAGTGCCCATGACAGCATGCAGGTAAGCAAACACATGGGGAAGAGCAACAAGATGGAAAAGTAAATGAGGGAGAGAGGATCCCACATTATGTAACGCTGCACTTAAGAGAATTAATTGGGGCAGGCTGATAAGAATGAATTGAATGTGTGAAAGCTACAGTTGTTTTAATTGAGCTGCTTTTCTCCAGGGAAGAGAGCTAAGTTGAAACCATCTGTCCAATTTCAGTGTAATTCGCCAAGGAAATGATTAAAATATTTTAAGATTAAATCAAAACTCTGGGAATCAAGGCGGAAGCCCAGTAATAAATGATTTGAGGATTTGCTTTACTGTAAAGTGAAGCTGAAGGCTGGAGAATGTTAAACACCGCTTCTCTCTCCACGCACACACACACATATGGACTAACCCCTGCAAGTTTCCAGTGGGACAAGTGAACTCTAGGAAAACATGGAGGCTGGTTAAGCACAAGACCAGCTGTGCTCTTTATGCACAGATATTCCAAAAAGTACGTTGTTCAGTGGAGTTGTTCCAAACCAGACTTCTTGGTAGCGGAATAAATTCCTATAGCTCTTCACTTCTCAAAACAGCTTTTCTGCAGCCTGCTTGGGGACCTGGAGCACACAGGGTGCAGGGCAGCCCGCCGCAAGCTGGTTTCACACAGAGGAAATAACGACTCAACTCTAAAACAGCAGACACCTTTGTTTCTATGGTTGCTTTTTTCCATGAGGAATAGAGAAATTTTCTTCTTGAAATGTAGTGAGAAACTCATTCCCAGCTACAAACACATCCTGTGCAATTCGTGCTGACTGTGCTAATGACCAACCTTAACAAATTATCACTCAGTGTTTTAATTAATGGCAAACGGTATCAGCAAAAGTAATATTTCTCACTTCATGGATACAGATCTTGACTAACTCCGGGGCAAGAACAAATCATATCTTTGCTGTTCACTGCTGTAGACTGATAACAGATATTTTTGGATCTGCTGTTTAATCTGGTTTCAACCCACAAGTGTTCCCCACGTAGGGCAGCCAGCTCCTTAAGCCCATTATTCATTAACTCTTAATTTCTGTTTTCACTGTCCCCCAATAACTGCCTGCGTTTCCTTGTATCCAGGTAATCCATCAACTCCCCTTTCACCTTCATTAAATATTGATTTGTTTACAGAAATTTTCGTAACCAGAACCACTTCTTTTTTTGTTTTGCCAATCTTCCTTACGTTAGTGAGCAAAAGATCATCTCTTTTCCTTGTTAGTCTTGCTTCTTTGAAAAAGGATCACTTCCCACGTACCTAGAAGATGCAGGTGCTTGTTGGACATTTCTCTTGCTTACACAAAATGTGCAAAACTGAGACATCTGCACCCCTAAAAATATTAGTGATAAGCTTCTCTTCCTTTAGAGCAACTGCACTACTGACCTACTCTGTAGGACAAATCAAAGGCTGATCTTCCATCCACAGAAAATGGATTTTTAAAGTATGAAAGTAGATTGTAAAATTTAATGTCATGATTCTTGGGACCTCCAAGGCTACTTTTCTCTGACTAGAATGGTGAGGCACAAGAGAATGCAGCTGGGACAGAGAACCGAATTCCTAGCACTGTAGATCCAGTGAAGAGAATACATTTTCAAACATAGGGATGTTTTTTCATATCGGAGCACCCAATATTCTTCCTTTCTTATAAAAAGAATGTAGGTACTATTTTGTATTCTATAAAACATTCTTTCTACTAGAGAAGTCCTTTAACTATTGAATTTTTCTTCATTTCTGGCAATATTATTTCTAGCCCAGCCTTTCTATTTAATGAAGGCTGTATTTCTTCTGGGAAATCTGAAATAAAGGAGAACTGTTCTGATGAAAAAAAATCACCATAGAATTACAGACCGTATTTTGTTCTGTCACTGCAAAATGTGCGAAAAATATTATCTAAAATAATCCAGGCACAACCATTCTGTGTGTCTATTTTAAAACAGGATTATTGGATATTTTTTGTCGTTGCTGGGTTATACTTTCTACTCAAAACAGTAGTTTGCACATTTCAAAATTAAACCTCTGCTAGAGCTATTTCAGGGAAGGCTACAGAAAGGGGAAGAAAGATGCAATACTTTGAGATTTTTTGCTTTTTTTTTTGCCCCCTTAAATTTCTGTTTCATCTTTAAAGAGCTTTTTCTTTGAAGACAGCAAATGGAACCCCTGTGCCCATGGACAGACCCCTCTGAATTCCAGGTCATGGGGAGTTCATCAGTGAAAACACAAACCATGGTGCGATCAGTGAGGACCAGGAAAATGTTTGCAGGGTTTCTATCAGAGCACGGGACTGGGGCATGTCCTTGGTGGTGACATCCAAGAGGAACAGGCACCTCTTCCAGCTCTGCCTCATCAGCCTCAGCCTTCAGTTTTTGCTGCTTAAACCATGACAACTACCCCAACCTGGAACATTGCTTATGCCGGACTGAAGCAAGACGGTGCAGGAAAGGCACAGCAAAGTAAAATAAAATGGAACACAAAGCTGGAGACTGACATTATAAAAAAACACCTTGCCAAATGAAACTTGTTATTTCTCCATGATAGAATCATAGAACATAGACTGGTTTGGATTGGAAGGGAAGATCATCTAGTTCCAACCCCCTGCTGTAGGCAGAGACACCTCTCACCAGACCAGGTTACTCACAGCCCCATCCAGCCTGGCCTCGAACGCTTCCAGGGAGGAGACATTCACAACCTCTCTGGGCAACCTGAAAGTACAAGCAGGCATCCACAATTGTGCCCCAGGGACGCTGTGTGTCAAGGTAATAATAATTAATTGTTCATTCCAAAGCAAAAATGAGAACATAGCAGAGGATGGTTTCGATCCATCGACCTCTGGGTTATGGGCCCAGCACGCTTCCGCTGCGCCACTCTGCTGTGAGTATAAAGCTCTCTCTGGATTCTGCTTGAGCCAGGGGAGCCTACATGGCAGGAGGAGCTGTGAAACCTGTGGTGTTGCTGGTGTTCTTGTCTCCTGTCGTATGCATGCCTGTTAAACAGACAGAACTCTTCTGAACTTATTTTGCTGTAGTGCAAATCTGTGGTTGTGTGGTTTGTGCACATCACTTTAGAACTGCAGGTTAAACTTGAAGCAAACTCAAATCCAAAACCATGCTAAAAAAGCATCTGCATTAGATGAGACACTTCACTGCACTCTGCAAGCCAGCACCGCTGCTAATACAAGCAGCCAGGAGTCACACAGCTCCCTGGTGACACTGATATGTGCTTCTACACAGGTGAACCAGAGTGACTTTTGACCTGAGAGTGCTGCACTGAGAGATTCATTCCTACAAAACCCTTTGTTTTCCTCAGCATCTTTCAGCCAAGACATGTATTCCTCCAGTCTTTGAAGTGCTGCCTAAAAATCATGGAAAGCTTTGCCAACCAGAGAAGCAGCAGAGAAATTGATACGGAGATGAGAAAATGATTTTAGTAAGGAGAAGCTCCGCACGCCTTCAAGACAAGAACAGCCAGAGAAATACAAAAGACCGAAAAGAGACACAGCTAATGGAACCATCTTGAAAGCAGTGAAGCAGCGGAAGAAAAACTTAGCATGAGTAGGGGAAACAGTATAATTAGTAATTACGGCTGAATCTCAACACCGAGAAATATTTCTACTGGAAAAACTGATACAGAAATAAGTACTGTATCTTAATTTCAGTGCCCAGTAGTGGGATCAGGACTAAATCTTCCTAGTCCCAACCCACCACCATGCAGAGTGAACCTGATGAATTTGGAAGATGAAGCCTAACGTCCTCCAACTACTGCCCAAACCAGGAAGAACAAAAAATAAAATAAAATAAAATAAAAATAAAGTTTTATAGGATTGCTTTGAAACTAAGCCTGGAGTCTTTCTCTCGTTTAGCAGACAAGCTAACTAGAAGATACTGAGACACTTGAAAGTCAGAAATGTAGGTAATGTTGATAACATCGTCATACAGTGCAATAATGGTGTTAAGTCACTCAAGGTCTTTCATTTTTGGAACTGCCCCACATGAGCGTGACATTCATTAGTTCAAACCTGTATCGTGCTACAGCAGTTAACAAAAAAAAGTCACTAGGAAAAGTATTAAAAATTGCATGAGGAGTCTTTCCCTCAGGCATTTCTTTTCAAGGTCAGAAAGCCTTGTTCTTGTTTTTTTCTGCTGACATGAAAACATTCAGAGAAATAACATGACATGAAGACCCATACCTAATCCGGCTCTTTAATTTCAAACACCTTCATCTTCATACAGTGTTTCAAATATGACTTGGTTTGATCTCCATCAAATAAAATATGTGCCACGTTCCCCCGACATTCCTGCTGCAGGATATGCAAGTAAAAAAATCACACCAGGCTGGGCAAAGCCTCATGAATAAACACCGCTTCAAACTTCCCTTCACCCAAACCAGAAGAAAACATTTCTGACAGCTGAAAGGTATGATGAGTGTTGCGCCTCTTCGTTTCTCTCATATTTTCCTCTTTGCTTAATGCAACAGCTTTCATTTATTCATAAATTCAGCCAATGCCTTGTCACAAAGACATTATTATGCTAATTGGAACAAACATTTACCAAAAACACTTATCTTTGAACGATTCGTGGGCAACATTTCTCTTAGTACCTCTGTGCTTTTAAAGCTGAATTTGCACTCAGGACAGTTTGCCCACAGACAACCAAAGGGAAATTCTACATTTGCCACACAGTTGCAGACACATTAGACCAGCAACCCCAGCATGAAGGACTATGCTGGAAGACCCTGCTGGTCTTCCTGGCTATGCTCTCTGTGGTCATTAGTCCATGTCCCCTGATAAAGCTCCAATCTCTGTTTATTTGGTCTGCAATTAGGAGGCCCCAAATCTGTATTTTGTGGCATCCATTTCTGAAGATCACTGGCAATGTCAAGAGGAAAAGCAGGCCCATTTGGTTTCTCCTCTCACAAAGCACATGACAATTCCCAGTGCACCACAAGGCTTTCAAACTGCAGTGTACAGAGCTGTGCAGGGGCAATTGTATCAGCATTAAAAGCAGAGTTTGTTAATATTTTATGACTTTCATCCCCGCCTCCAGCCTTTCTTGAAGCAAAAAAAAGGGTCTTTTTTCAAGTTCAGATATGCCTTTTTCATAAACAATTCAGTTTTCCAATGATTGACCAGGTTTATCAAAATTACAGAGTAACAGGACATAATATTTTGGAAGTATCAACGCATTTAAAGTACTTAAATCTTCTTTCATAATTACAGTGAAGCCCTTGCTCTCCCAATTTAGTAAAATTGGCTTTTAAGGCTCCTAATATGAAGTCTCATGACCAAGCACTGTTAGCTGAGGACAGCACAAAAGCACAAAGCCGGTGTTAAAAGATGGTACCTGGCTAACTTGAGCTCACTGAATATCCCTCTTGGATATCCTATAAGGCTGAGCTCCCATTGTGCTCTCACCTTCTCGGGTCTCACAAGAGCAGAGCAGAAGGGCAGAATCACCTTCCTCAACCTGCTGGTAATGCTTCTCTTGATGCAACCCAAGATATGGTTGGCCTTCTGGGCTGCAATCATAGCTACTTTCCCTATCCACCTACTAGAACATCGTACCTTTGAGACAATTCTACCTCAGTAAGCATCTGCTGGATCTGACTTTACTGTTCATGGAGTAACGAGCGTGAAGACAGATGATTCCACACACTGCAAATCTAAGTTTTGTTTTTGTAGAAAGCCAAACTAAGTTATTGTATGGAACAGCTCATGTTGTGGCCATACACAGAAAGATGATGCTGCCTCAGCCAGGGCAGTGGGCAACCAGGATCAGCCCAAGGAGCTCATCCCCATTTTCCCTTAAGTTGACCCAGGAGACCCTGGTCACTCTGAGCTCTCCACAGCTCATGGATGTGTTCACATTCAGCAGCCCCTAATGACCCAGAGCAGGACCAAAAGGAGCCCCCTCTAACATAAGAACAACTGCCGCAGTCAAATCAGCCCACAGCAACCAATGCATGCCCAAACTGCTGCACACAAACAACATGGACTCCAGGCAGACCAGAACCCAAGAGGTCTCAAGGCAAGTCATCACGTGTCCTGCACATGAGAAGGAAGGACACACAGAGCTGGCAGACAAAGAGCAGTCCAACAGCACACAAAGGCTGGGCTCAGACAAGTCTCAGCTTTGTTTTGCTGAATACAGTCCAGGAAATCCATTTGCTCCTGTGCCAATGGTCATGCTTTTTCACCATCTAATTTTACAAGGCCTTTCTAACACAGATAGCCTCTGTACAGTGTATACAGAAGGCTTCAGTGTTGACCTTTAAAGATAATGGCTTTGTCTACATTGAAGATGTTTGCATTTGTACTTTTAAAGCCAGATCTTGGGTTGATAAACATTGCTAGCAAAATTGCTGGCATTCCTGGTCAGCCAACCATAACTCCAGAATCAGCTGTGGAAACAGATCCAAGAGACACCTCCTGCCATGCAATCGAGATGCTTCTCACAGTGGTAAAGCTCAACACTGCTGCCAGCTTTTGGGGACCAGGAGCATGTTTCCAGATACACTGGCAAAAAGACCAAAGGATTTGCACTGCCTCAGTGCTCCCAACCATTTTCCTGTCCTTCATAACACCTAGGGAGGGTACTGAACTAAATAGCTTTCCTGTCAATAATATATTTAAATGATAGGAAGCCTTGTTGGGATGAAGGCTCATACAACGAAGGTCGCTATCATTGATACCATCAGCCTAACCTCTGGCAGCAGTTCACTTACACACAGCTGTTGTGAGTTTGTGTCCTGGTAGGGTCTAAAAGCACTGTAAGCATACACTGCTGGACACAAGAAACTGGTGTTCCAGGGAACCTGCAGCCTAGAAAGGACACGCAAGAGAGGAGAGTAACACTAATTGACTGTCCTGACCACAGCCAGCCTGGCTTCTGAGCAAAGAACTTAGCATCAAATTACTATCTTTTGGCTGTTTCTGTACTTTGCAGAATAGCACAGTCATGAAAAGCGAGTGTATTAGATTTCTTCATCTTTAAATAGTCTCTCTGGTAACATATGAGTGTCAGTACCCTCTGTCCATATCCACCTTGACTGGTGGTTTACTACATAGCTGACAGCAAATAGAAGCTGTCATTAGATGAAAGCAAGGAGACAAATGCTCCTGAAACAGAAAAGTTTACATCAAGGTCCTGAAATGACAAAAGCAGAATTGTGCTCTTACCATTATTTTTCACCACATCTTTGTGTAGTCGTAAGCCTTTGTATTACACAAACCTGGCTTAAAGACAGACTCGGGACAAGAGGTGCTGAAAGCCTGCACAGGAAAGCTTAGAAGAAACAAACACATGGTCAGAGGGGTGGGGAGGGATGGAAATACCTCCTTCAACTCTATAGACAGCAACTAGGATCCCAAAAGCCATTTGCAAATAATTTCCAGGAAGTTTTTGTTGCCTCCAGTAAAGTATTTGCAGACAGCGCAACCTGGAATAGTTAGTATGCACCTGCCCATCATCGCTTCTAAGGTGCTGCTCATAATGAGCTAATGAGTAGATGGCAATTAGAAGTTCCTGTTTTAGTGCCGACACATAGAAATAAATGGAAACAAAAGCAGTGAAGAGAAACAGGCCAGAGCTGAATAACAAGAAGTTCTGCTGCATTCCCAGCAGTTGTGCCTGTGAGAGCTTCTTCCTCTGCTGAACGTCATCCTCCAAGAGCCATAGGCAGGCTGGAGAGACTCAGCACACTCTTCTGCTGTGGTTTTGATGCTCAGAAGCAATTGCAGGTGTGCTGTTGCAAGGACTTCATGCACCCAGTGGGAAAAAGTAACCAGCAGTGCCAGTCATGGTCAAGTCCCTACAAAAAATGTAATGGAAGTTTTGAACACCAAACCAAAATAGTAGAGCTTTGACTCCTCATAGGGTTTGGCAAACAACCACCCACCTTCAGTTTCACAGCCCCTCATCAAACATGGGCAGGCCCTGAAATGGACACACAGAGCAACTGCCCCTTATGCAATTAAGAGCTGAGAACAGCACCATAATAGTGCAGCTTTTCACTTAGCAGGCAGCCAATTATTCTCATTTAATTGTACCTGATGAGTGACACATGCAGGCCCCATGCTGTTTAAAATTTGACACATCGTTTTATTTATCATAGCAGCTTCTACAGTTCCACAAATGGATGACACACAATCCATTATCGTTTTGGAAGCATTATTATTCATACAAACATGTCGCAAAACTCCGGACTTTTTTATTATTCCTCTTTTTTTTCATATTCCTTTTACATTCAGATTGCAAATTCCCTATCTTGCCAATGAGATTTCCTCCTCCTCACCAACCCAAAATAAATTAGAGAACAAACTGCTATCTCTAAAAGCTTTATAAATAAAACATACAGCACATACACACACAAAGGCTACAATTTTGGAGTACTTTTGTATCCTGGATGGGTTTAGAGTTGTCATTGCAAATGCACAGATGCTGCCAGCCATGGGAGCTTAACAAGTGTTCTGCAGTTTGACATCCCATCAGACTGTGGCCTTTCATGGCAGTTGAGGCTTCCTAGGGTAGAAAGCAACATGCCAATTGCTTCTATCAAGGAGAGAAAATGCTGGGAACCACAGGAACCACACTGGCAGATTCATCAAGAGACTGAACTAAAATTCCTCTTCCCTGGTTCAACTAAATAAAAACTGTGACAGACTGAGACAACGCTGAAAGTGTTCGGGAAGTGACCGAATCACATCAATCCATGTAGTCAGTGCAAACACCTCTTTACTTCAGAAAGGAAATATTTTTCCGTAAGAAAAAAAAAAAAAAAAAATGAAGTTTATTTTATCATCTTCTCCAACAGAAACATGTGAAACACAAAGAGAGGACAAGAAAACCATTCCAGAACTGAGAAAGCCTGATTTTCTACAAAATGGTACTGCTTTTTAGCTGAATTCCAACAATCCTGCTGCCTATCCACTGTCCATCTGTTACATACGCCTTCATTGGGTGTCTGCTGTGAGATGGGCTGGTGGAGGGACAGGCTGCAGCAAGTCTTCCTTCCCACAGTTGAGTCTGCCACAGCCCAGCTCCAACTCAGGGCTATTGGTAGCTTCCATTCCTTCACACACAGAGGCTGAATTGGCAAAGGAGGACGTTCTGCTCAGAAATGCTCTCAGCCAGTTTCAGACGTGGTTTCCCATGCTCTCCAATGCATCCTGAGCATCCCAGGGAAGGGACATCCCTCTGCACATTCTCTCCCTAAGCCAGAAGAGAGGGATCTGGCACCACAGAAATCTTTCATTCATCCGACTCACAAAATAAGCCCCCAAACAATTGCCCTGCTTCCTGTGGGTTTAAAAGCGTCTTGAGGGATCACACACAGATTTAAGAGCCAACTCAGAGCAGTGCCTGTCAGACAGTGTGTGCAGAGGGAAGCATCTGTCCTTGCTGACATTTTCTATGCAATAAGATATACCACTCCGTATCACCTTTGTCTGCCCTGAAACCAGGGCTTTCAACACCTGTGTGGTTATTTGTTATTTTAGACTGTACTGATCCCAGCCTCAGTGAAGTCTCGCAGACAGACAGTAAACAGAGCTAACAAATACCTTTCTCCACTCCTGTTTTATTTATTATCTCCCATTTTTCACTGATTTCCCCCTGCTTTTGGATTAGGAGAATGAGCAAGGAACACCGAAATGACCTTCTGTGCCTCCAATTGGTATTTCTACACCTCGCTCCCAACTAGTTTCTCCACAAACCAGAGAGCCCCAGCCACTCTTCACACAAATCCCACTGTGGCATCAGTCACAGGAGCATGCCTCATCCTATTTCTGTTGTGCTTTTAGGTAACAGAAAGTCTGAATTCATCCCAACCAGCCCTGGGCACCTTAGTGATGGCAGCAGGACTGTCACTCACACACAGACACAGCACTAAGGCTTAGCCGCAGAGTCCATGGAAAGCTGACAACAGGCAAAGTACAAAGAAGAAAATCAAGCTGCCATTTTAGATACGATTCCAGTGATTCAGAGAAGTCATTTCAGACAATCCACTAGTTCATGAGTGAGCTCCACTGGCACGAGGTCAAACTGCAATTACGTGAAAGCATTTCTTCATTTCAGTTGTTCTTTTCTCTGCTTCCAGTCCTTCATTTCAACTTGATGAACAGCACTAAAAAAAGAGTGAAAAAGCAGCTTTCCATCTTCACTGCAGAAAAGGACTTACATGCTTGGCATCTGTGTTTTCTTCCATCATTTTCTCCATCGTTCTCTCTTCTCATACCAGCCCAGTTCCCCAGCCTGCCAATCCTTTAGCTGTGAGAGATATTTTTAATAGGCATAAATGAATGATACATAAACACTGAATAGCAACTAGAGATCAATTAAACAGCCCTAAGCAGCAACACATTGAAATGCAGGAAAGGCGAATGCTAACCAGCAACAGGTCAATGTAATATGCTGACTTCTATCAGAACTGATCTATCCAAATAAATAAATCCAGCTAGTGTTTCATCTTATTTACATCTGATCTCCAGCATCAGCTGGCAGTAACAAGATGATTAGCTGAAGGCAACAGAAGAACTTGCATTAATTATTCAGACTCCTTCATTACAGGTACCAAAGTACCTCAAACTCTTCACACTTTCAGAGCTCGTGAGAACCCAAAGCAAAGCTTTTTGGCTCACATCCCTCTAGAAGGACATGAGACAACAACAGAAGCAGTACTCTGTTGTGTTCCCCTGCAATCCGTGGCCATATCTATCCTTTTGCTCCTTTGACCATGCTGTGCTTGAGGGGCCATTCTGTACTTTCAGAAACCATCTTCAAACATCTCTCTCTCTCCAGCCAAACTGTAGCTTATTAAAATACATAGTAAAGGTACTGAAATTGCCAGAAGAGAGACAAGAAACAACCTTCGACAGGCCTGTGGGGATACTTCTAGGTAGGACTCTGAAGTATACAAAGCAGCAGGTGGTAATGGCAGCAGAGGAGATGCTTCCCTCCCCTCATGCCCTCATCCCAGACGTCCTGGTTGTTTTTTCTACACATCTTCCCAGCTGTTTCCATCAAAGCCAAAGGCTGAATATCCCTCAAGCATTTCGTGTACTTACAGGGATCAGGGCAGCTTCTTTCAGAAGCACACAGTGCTGAGACTGTCTTTTGCCAAAACCATCTCACCGTTGCTGTTATAACTACCCTACTTTACTAATCTTCCCTCCGATGGAAGTACTGTAGTAAGAGTTGAGACCAAAGATAAGACAGTCTATAATAAGTTTAGACAATGCTCTGAACTTGTTTTGGCCATAAGAGGAAATTTCAATCCAAGACAGAATTTCACAGGTTTACTTTCCAAAACAACCTTTCCCTCTGCTTTCCAAGCAAGGGACAGCTCTTTCATGCTGATTTCTCCCCCCTTGATTTTTTAATAAGACGAAACTGAGCAGACTTGAGTTACTGGGACATGGGACATAAAACATAGAAAGAAAATAAAGACTGTTTCAGTCAAGCGCCTTTCTTTTACAGTGCTCTATCTTATTAAACTCAAATTGTTGACCTTCAGAATATCAGTTTAACAGCCCACTTTAGGAAAAATATACATATGCATGTGAGTGTTAAAATGAACCCTTGAAAGAAGCACTAAATCAAATAATGACTGACAGCTCACTGTTTCTATGCCAGCAATGAAGCACTGCTTATTTCAGCATCTGCATGAAACACAAAAGACTACCAAGCCTATGTCTCACATTCTCCTTATCTCTGCAGAGTAAGCTCATCTTCATGTTGATACCTTCATTGCAAGGCCGTCTTTCTATTCTTTGCTTATACAGCATCTCACACAACGATGCTTATGACAGATCCCCAAGGTGCTGACACAAGGGAGATCACAGGAATTGCCATACAAATGACCTGTAATACTTTATACTTTTCAGACTTTTACTAGCACCTACCAGTTGATTCTTAGAAATCTTGGAATTTCAAACAGAAGTGATCCTGCCCCTCCACTCTGCACTGGTGAGGCCTCACGTGGAGCACTGCATCCAGATGTGAAGTCCCCAGTACAGAAAGACATGGACCTGTTGGAGAACATCCAGAGAAGGGCCACAAAGTGATTCAATGGATGGAACAGCTCTCCTATGAGAACAGGCTGGGAGAGCTGGGGTTGTTGAGCCTGGAGAAGAGAAGGCTCTGAGGTGACTTGGTAGCAGCCTTTCAGTATCTAAAGGGGAGAGGAAATGCCTCCAAGTTTAAAGACAGGGTTGGTTAAAGTAGATTAGATATAAGGGAAAAGTCTTTTACAGTGAAGTACTGGAACAGGTTGCCCAGAGATGTGGTTCATGCTCCGTCCCTGGAGGCTTTCAATACAAGGCTGGATTAGGCCCTCAGCAACCTGATCTAGATGTGGTGTCCCTGTTCACTGCAGGGGAGTTGGACTAGATGGCCCTCAGGGGTGCCTTCCAACTCTAAGGATTCTATGATGTTTCAGGCATGCATAGATTACCCTGTGAAGCTTCAAACTCCCATCACATCGGTTCTGTCTTGCACCACTTTTTTGTTAGGTTGACCTGTCATATCTCACCTTAACCATACATTATGGCCATGGACTTGCCACTGATCCCTCTAAACTGAGAGACGGGCAGTGTGTGCACTCCAAGCCTCTGGGGAAAGGGGGCAATTGTAGACTTCTCATCTCTGAACAAATCCGAATTAGCCTACATTTGCCATGGCTAAAAGCAAACATTGAAGCAGATACCAGGACTAGATGATCTTGTAGGTTCTTTACAACCGTGTAATCCTATGGTTCTATACCAGTGGATAAAGAGTGGCCAATTGTCATATAGTAGCAGCTTGAGTCTGAGCTCCTGACTGCAGCTCAAAGATGCCACAAACATTCTTCCATTTCTGTGAAGCACCTCACAAATGGGGCCTGAGTCCCTCAAGGCAATCACAATTAAGCATTACCCTCCAAAGGAGCAGAATGCGTCTGACAAAGTACTGCTGGGTTCCTCTGTATTACCTTCTTATCCATGAATAAATGCAGCAGGCTTATCTTTGCTACTCTATTTGCTTTAATAACTAGCACAAAGCCTGTATTTATTACCCAAATCCTGTTTTTAAATCTCACTCCTAGATAAAGCAGTAATGGCATGGCTGTTCTGCTCAGATAACCCCACAGCAGCTTCCCAAAGCAAATGTGCATAGGGCACGTTTATATTTATTCAAACAGTGGAAAAGACTGATTTGTCCAAAAACAAAGGCAGAGCAGCATCTGGATTCTCCTTGAGACACACATGAGTAACAGAAAGCACACTTACAATAGGCACAAATGGGAGGGCCTCATTAAGAGAGATGTTCAGGTCTATACATCTCTGAATGTCTGAAGCAGAATGAAGCCTGGCAGTCACAGCAGAAAGAGCTGGAGAGTTTCTTTGGCTGGGAAACTGCTCATCTCTGGGAGGAGCATCCACACAATAATGCTCTCGTGCCTTCTTCCAAACCCAGGTAGGACAATGGCATTTTCTGTAAACAAGAATCATTTGGCTTGAGTAAAGACACAGGAGTGCTGGTGAGGTGAGGAAAGAAGGCTTAGATATTGACAAATACATAGAAAGGGATAAACACTCAGGTTTTCTACAACCAGCTTTTAAAGAGATTTAGAATTGTCCTCTTCTGGCTCTAATAGCTCTGACAGCAGATTATCAGTCCCAGCTGCTCATCAGATTACTTCTGCCGCTCCCTCAGTGAGCGGAGCAGGCGGTAGGAAGGTCAAATCCTGCCTCAGAGCACAGCCTCATTACATCAGAGCTGGCAGACACCAGCAGCAATCTGCACCCACGGCAGCAGGCATCAAGAAGCAAAGCTGCTTCTGTCCATGCTGCTCACAGATCCCAGTGACGCGGCCAGACTGGGGAGAAATCCCCAGTCGCTTTGTCTCTTGGTCCAGCCATAGCCACTTCCATGAACATCACACTCAATCCTTCCTTTACACCTCTGAAGGTGACCATTGCTTCCAATCCATTGGCATGAGAGCATGTCAGCAGTCCCTGAAGTGGTTTAGTCAAGTGATGAAGTAGCATTACTTAAAAAACATAATTAGCGTACTAGTGTTTTGGCATGTGTTTTTCCCCCCTCTAAATCAGCTCACTGTGACCACATCAGACTGCTGGATGATCACACATGCAAGTAGATGGGCACAGCTGGTAGGACAACAAAGGCATGCACAAGGACAGCTGGGAGCACATCAGCAGTCCCTGCTGAGGTCTGAGGCCACAAGAGTCTCCGATGAAGCACACCAACATAGTTGTGTTAGATGCTGTTAATTAGTCGCTGTTTGTTTTGGCTTTCATTGATTTCCACTAAAACAGGTTTAAGGCCAGACTAGATTAAAGGACTGGGATTGCATTTTGCAAGAGCTGTGCATGTCACTGTATTTAATTACAAGCAATACTGGAAAATCCCTTTTCCCCTCATCAGTGCTACCTTAGGAAAGAATATTTAACGAAAAACAACTGTGCTATGAGGCAGAACATTAATGTGGATTTTCAAATACTTGGATGCTTCTGGAAGGCCACCTTGGTACAAATGGGGCTCTGTGACCCAGAGGCTGTAAGGAAGTGACAGTTCCTACTGTGGGCTCCACTTGCTGAAATTAGAGCAGGAATCTTTGTTTTAAAAAAGCTGAAGTATTAGCTTTTAAGTAAGTGTTCAGACGTTTCAATCTAGTTCACACTATATTAGGAAAACCAAGCAATTTCCGTGTAGGTGGTTCTGATAGAACCTGGCACATGCTGGATTTTCCAGATATTTAGGTGGATAAGTGATGAAAACAAGTTTTAAGGAGTCAAATCCTGGTACATGTGAGTAGAAAAGTTGACTAAAGTCATACTATGGACAGAAACTTGCCATCTGCACTTTAGTGCCAGCCTCCATCCAATGTGTGCCAAGAACATGACAGGCACAGTGAGACAACAGAATCCCTCCCTCCCCTAAGAAAACCTAAACCCCAACAATTTTCACACTCTGGAGCCCTTTCAGGTGTTCAGCTTTGTTCATTAGGAGAGTCACTACAGTTCACAACAAATAAACTGAAGCATTTGAAGGGATTAGGAAGCCAAAACCTCTCGGATAAATTTTCATCAACTCAGATCAAACCTGCTCCTCACACCCAGAGCTGCTGCACAGCTCATCTTTGCAGACTGGGGAGGTGTCCAGCTCTGCTTCATGCCCTCAGGATCCTGCAGAAGAGCTGCCAGCAGCCTCCATCCCAAGGATGTTATGTACTACATCTAATCCTTGCAGTCTTCAGATTTTAGCTGAGAACCATTTCTTCTTTACAGTAGCAAACGCATACAAAACATAAAATCATTGCAGAATGTTATCTTAGTTTCACCATTACTTTCATCCCTATTGAACCCAGCCAGGCTTTTTCATGAAGGACGAGCTTTAGAGTTCATTTACCTAGCTAGCATCCTCTCACCTGAGAGCCATTCTTTCCCACTGCAGATACAAGGGCACCACATCACAGCACATACTTTCGTATCCACGTGACATTCTACAGTGTCACACAAAAAGACACAGGGACAGTTTATAGCTAATGCACCCAGGTGGTTGACTGTTGTGTTGTAAGCACAATTCAATGAGACTTTGCAAGATCAGTCCCTGTGCTTGTTAGCAGCCAGTGCAGGAAAGCCAGGCTTTTGCTGCATGTTGACTGAGCAATCGAAAGATGACTGCCACATGCAGCCAAAGCAGCAGCCAAAGAGCTTTACAGTTCAGGAATGGTGGAGGCTTTCAAATAAAACCAGTCTGGAGGTGTTGGCTGTCTGACAGTTACAAGGCTCTGAGGTTGTGGAAAAAAAATAAGGGCAATGACAAAGTTTTATAAGAAATCTTTTATAAGAGGCATTTTGCTTGCTTCTATCAGTAAACAACCACCCACTTCTGCAGCTCTCTGCTGTACACTCTGTGTGCCAGGATTGGGCTTCTATGATAGTGACAGAGCTCCCCATATACCATCTCTACACCGCAATGTTCAGGTGCAGACAAACCTCCCTGCAAGTCACCAAAACCCCTCACAAACTTGTGCATCTCCTTAGTCCTCTGTTCCACAAAGCATCATCATTTCCCACAAAAACTCTTCACTTCATCCCGCTGTTCGCAACAAGCCTTTAATCTCAAGCTGATGTTTAGATTGGCAGGAGCTGAAGTCATTTCCTTCCAAGCCACTGGGTCCCGGTCATGACTCCTGAATGACTTCCCGTCATGAAAGCCCCGGGGGAGTCTGGGCACAGACCTAACTTAGGTCAGTGAAAAGCAAACTCCAGAACAGGACTCATTCAGCAAAATCCAATCTAACAGCCAGCACTAAATGATGGCAGTGATTTCCAATGGGACTAGAGTCTGCATACAGAGGCATCATCCACAAAGACAGCCTCAACCTCTTTGGAGGAACTCAAGTGCATTTTGGCTAAGACACTGATGTTAGCCATGGAGTTCTCATCATCTATGAGGGGGAGCTGAGGAAGGATTCCCTGTCACAGTCTAGCTGGACAAGTAACAGCATACACAAGTCTCAGTCCCACATCCACAGGAGAAAGCTCATCCTCCCTTGGGCTTCCAGCTTATCTATCAAAACCAATTAAATATCATCAGCTTGTGAATTTTTACAGGCAATGAAGTTATTTACTGACACAAGTGGATACAAGCACTTCTCTCTCCATCTACTTCACCCTTTTATCTGCTATGATGAATAGGTGTGCTTGCTTCCTCCCTTTTTTGTTCATTTCCTTCTTATAATTAACAGTATCAGCTTTTTCCAGCAGCATGGAACACGCTTCATTCCTGATTGAAACTAAGCAGATTCAACAAGAAAAATCACCATATCCTGCTGGAGTTATACCAGCTCTAGAGGGATGATCTGGATAAAACGCCTTTCCCTGAAATCCTACCCTGTGTAACAGCTTAGCTTTTTTGCAAGAGGAGGCGTTGAAGAGATGGGTTCGGAATGTAAAGCATCTTTTCCACCGTTTCATCCATCTAAATAAATAAAATAAAATTCAATCAGCAAATACCGAGTGCTTCTCGGTGGGTCGATAGGCAGTAAAACAATTTGAAAGAGTCCCTGACCTCAATTGAGCGACCTCTGAGATGATGCATGATCCCAAGCTCTGCCATTTGTCAGGTCATGCAGCCGAGAGCACTCCCAGCCCAAAAACAGCCATCAGGAGCAGCTGCAGACAGGATTGAATCTGAACCCAGAGGTAGGGAACCAGACCTCATCGATGTGATCCAGAACTTGGTGGCTCAGTGGGGAGCCGAGAAACCTGGCTATAAAATCTCCCTTTATTTGCAGTGTCCCTTACAGAAAAGGGACTCTACTACTTATAATTTGGTGCCTGGTGATGTGGCTTTCATTAGGAAGCTTCACATGAACGATTAGCTTGTAAATACACAATTAAATTTGAATCATTACTGTTCCAGTTATCCAAGTCAGCGGTGTTTGTTAGAATTTGGTTCTTTCATCATGGTCATTAACGATACCTAAATGTCAAGCAAAAAGCACCTTTGTGTATATGATCATTTTACAGTCCGAATTTATTCACTGAGCAAAGGTCAGGAGTTCGCTGAATTACAAATGCAATTGTTTAGAGCAACTTAACGTGACTTTGCAGAAGCTGCACTCAGTTTGTTCAATGTAGCATCCTAGAAGTATCCATAGGAAAATATTGCACCAGACGCGTTAAGCGTGAATTACATTATAAATTCATTTATAATTAAAACTGCCATTTCTGTGCCTCCTGCCAGGTCCCACACTCTGCTGAACAGACGTCCCTTGAATCCCAACTCTTTTTGTAGCACTGTTAATGTTCATAGCATTTAAGTCCACAACACCAGGAAATGCACGTGCTTGAGAAACTGAGGCAGGAGTGAGGCAGCATTTGCACAACCTCAGAACAATCAGTGAGGTACAAGAAACACAAAGAAGAACTTCTTAGATGTGAGGGTGACAGAGCACTGGAACAGGCTGCCCAGAGATGTTGTGGAGTCTCCTCTGGAGATATTCAAGACAAACCTGGAGAATTTCTTTTGCAACCTACTGTAGGGAACCTTCTTTAGCAGGTGGGTTGGATTTGATCTCCAAATGTCCCTTCCTACAGTTCTGTTTCTGTGATAGCTGCTTTGGTGCCTTCCCTGGGACAAAGCCCCAGTTAACACAGCTCCTCTCCAAGAACGCCCCAGCAGCTCCTTAGTCAGCCATACACAGCAGCACCCCATGACAGCAGGGATGTCACCCCCTCTACCCACAGAGCAGTCCACACGTTGCACCAGGAAGACACCAATGTGTGATGTGCTTTTCTCTCTGGCATGATACACAGCCCAAGTTTGTTTGTCTGCACTGAGTTTCCTATCACTGATTTCCAACCACCCCCTCCCCCCCCCCAACAAGAACACTATTTCTGGCCTGTGCCCTGTGGGACAGCACCTGTCTGGACCCCTGCTGAGCCAGGACATAGATATAAGCTTTCCATGTGAACACACGATTTAAAGCAAGGTTATGATACCCTTGGTTAAAAGGGCAGTAGAAGTGCAACTTAATTACCCAGTATTGTAAGGCAGCTATTCTGAGAGGCTGCAGAAGGAAACTGGCACTGTTTTGATGGAATATTCCACATGGGTAACAGCAATATCATGCAACCTCTGAGAAGACAGGCAGTTATCTGTTTCTGTTGAAAGGTAAATGTGACGTGTAAGATGTTATTCTTTCCTTACGTGAAGCGTAACTATGTATTTTCAGGCTATGTAACTTATATTTTTAGATGAGGAAAAAAAAAAGCAAAGCAAGAAAAATAAATTCTAAAGTTAAGCTGGAAACAAATTGGACACAATTCAAAAGGACAGTGGAAAAATACAGGATGAGAAGGCAATGGTAAGCAGCAAGAGAACAGAAAAGAGACAGAACATTACCATGCACCACAAGTCAGCAGTGCCACACAAGTGGTCTGCAGGCTCACAGTGCAAAACAAACAAACAGCCAAGCACAGGCTGACACCTAGGAGTGCAGGAGATGAAAAGTACCAAGAAATTGCCAGGGTTTCTCAGCTCTAAGCTCTCAACAGGATATCCACGAGTAGCTGTAAATGCTGGTTTTCAGATGTGGGTACACAGAAGAGACTCCAGTCGTGCAAAGTGCATGACTGGTGACCCAGGGAGTCAGCCCTTTGAGGAAGGATGGGATTAGATGGGGGGTGTGGGCAGGTTAGGGAAGAGGGAGCTGAGAAGAGTCTTGGTAATCCTCTTTAAAGATGTAAAAAAAAGAAAAAATAAAATCAATTTTAAAAAGAGCCACAAAGCAGAAAAGACTTAGCTGGTCTGGCCTGGGGGAGAGCAAAACTGTGCCTGCTCTGAGTCACCTCCCCATTAGCATTTCCAAAGACTGAACGGTCCTCACCATACTCCAACAAGAACTCAAGACTACATGAGTTTGGCACAGTCTGAAAAGAATTTCACCACACTAAATCATAAATCTCCAATGTTGGAAAAGACCTTTAAGGTCACCCAGACCAACCGCCCACCTGTCACCAGTATTGCCCACTAAACCGTGTTCCTCAGTACAACATCTAAATGCTTCTTGAACATCTGGCCAAAATAACACACCAAATGCTCAGAAAGAAGCATCCAGGTGAATGGAAGAGTTGCCCCTTTTGCTTACTGTGCTGCAGGTTGGTAAGAAAAGCCACTGGCCCATTTCTCAGCATCAGCAGTGGCCAAACCCAACCTCATCCATACAATGACAGAACTGCAGGGGTTGGAAGGGACATCTGGAGGTCATAGAGTCCAATCTCCCTGCTAAAGCAGGTCCCCTCAGCAGGTGATGCAGCTGGGCATGCAGACAGGAGCGCATCCACTCACTGACTTATTTATTGGAAAGAAATTCAGCAGTAGGAGTGTCTTGACCAAGCACTGCCAGGCAGCACATGTTGCTCTGGGATGCAAAGGTCCCTGAGAGAGGCAGACCCCATAAAAGGCTCCAGCTGCTTTTACTGTGCTTGGTCCACTTACACCTTTCTCTTTTGTCGTGCACTGAAAAATGTCTCCGTTAGACATCTACTAGCTCACGTCAGTGCTAATTCTCCCCCAAGTGGCTTGCTGGCCACAGCAAGATAGCTCAAGCAACACTCTTTACTTTGTGAACCAGACATAAAGAAAAAATGCAGCTAATTGTACAAAGCAGTCCCTATTTGAAATGCTTTCCAAGTGCCTACGACAGAAACACCTAACCTCTACTTGGAAAGGTTGTGAGCACTGTTCCACAGAACTGCATATTAGGTGTTAGCACAGAAGTCTTTTGTCTGGTTCTAATCCTAACTTGCAGAACAGTTTATGTGTTTCTTTCATTCTTTTTGCCCTGATACTTTTTAAATAACAATATAGTTTCTTTCCTGCAGCCAGCAGTGCTAAATGCACCTGTCTGAACTCCAGCATACTTTATCAGGATCTAAGTTTTGCTTGAAAGGCATAATAGGAAGCTTGCAAAGGCTAGAAAAGGAAGCCACACATCGAGCAGTCAAAGACAGTTTCTGCACGAAGGGCTATGGATGACACAGACCCAACACCTCCCACCAGCAGCATAAACCTACAGCCCTCTCCCCAGCCCCATCCACTACTTAGGCTGCTCCAACCTATGTCCAAAATGAGAAGTCCCAAATCTGTGAGAAGGATGACGCTGATGCAAAGTGTATAAACAAATTCCCAGAGGAAAGAGAAGGCAGAGGCTCACTGAAAACAACAAAGCCTAGTGGGTCTAGAGAGAAGACAAACATATATCACTTGGTGTGACCCCAGCCGGAGCTGCCACATGGAGAGGAAGGTGACAACACTTCAGATATCACAGAATGATAGAATCTTTAAGATTGGAAAAGACCTCCAAGGTCATCTAGTCCAAACACTGCCCCGTTCCCACCGTGCCCACTGACCACATCCCTCAGTGCCACATCTCCACATTTCTTGAGCACCTCCAGGGTCAGTAACTCCATCACCTCCCTGGGCAGCCTGTGCCACTGCCTCAGCACTCTGTCTGAGAATATTTCCTTTCCTAATATCCAACCTGAACCTCCCCTGATGCAACTTCAGGCCAGCGTGCAGTTCAACTGTCAACCACAGAAAGTTCAGCAAGGTAACAACCTCTTTAGAAATGCCCGCTGCAGATCCTCACTCAGACTATGTGGGATCAGCCCCACAGTATATTGTTGCTCAGAGGAAAGTAGGGTGCACACTCAGCACCATTAGTTGGTACCTTGAAAGCGGACTACAACATGCTAAAGCTATTGGAAGGTTAACTGGTTGTTTGGGGTGTAGCTGTGGCCTGTCACTTCAGATAAAGCTCTTACTAAAGCAGTTCCCTCCATGCAAATAAGCCGTAAACTAAATGCAGGCTCCACTCACTGTACACGTACAAGGGTTTAAAGATGACAGTCAGAATAAAAATCAATGAGGCTCCACTTGGGAACTACTTTACCAAGAACAGCAGTTTCAGAAGCAAGAGGACTGAAAGATTCATGCTACCCTTGCCTTCTGGGATAAATACAAAAGGGCTGGTATAGCATTTCAGAGTCAGAGGCATAAGTGAAGGTATGGCTTTAGAGAGATGTTAGAAATGTCTCTTCATCAGAGATACTAAATGGATACCAGTAGGCTTGGAATTAAAACAGCAATTCAAGGTGTAAAATCGTATGATCCTATATATCCAAATACATAAGTTATCAGCAGCTTGAGCATCAGTTTCATATGGAGTTCAATTGCTTCCTACAGCACAACACCTCCACGTAAAGAGGCAAGCATACCATTCAGTGACAGGCAGACACAAACTTTGCTCCTGTGAGCCCTGGTCAGGTGCAATCTGAGGAACCCCCTGGATCACCCGAGTTTCCATGAATCTCAAATTCTGGAGCACAACAGGGGAATTAGCGAGCATCTTAATGGAAAGTGCTCAACAAACTGTCTACGGAAATGAAAATCAAACATGAATAGGTAGAAGCTAAAACAGAAACTGCATTGCAAGAAACCATAATAATATATTCTACTTCCATAAAGCCAAATAATAGCTGTGTTTACACCTTTTAAAAAATCTTTATCTGATCACTTTAAATAACTTCTTTTAAAAACAGGTGTGTATATATATGTTTATATATATATTTATATATTTAATATCTACAGCCTACCCCAAATGATCAAAACATTAAGGTTCCCCCACTATGGGATTTGACTATTTCCTGATGAAGATGACTCATATAATCTGAATTAAATTAGTTTTGAAATGCAATTAAAAACGCTGCCTGTGGTCTGAAAGCACTGAAATATCAGTAAATGTCAATACGCTATTAAATCACACCATCCTTAGAACCTGCAGCTTCCAGGTTAAGATTCAGGATTTGAGCTCGTGTCATTCAAATTTTGCCTTTCCTTAAGCTGAATAAAACATGACCTGTGTCTGTTTGCTCTGCATCTCTCATTCACTGTAGCTCGCTTCCGTGCGAATCTCAAAGGAAAATTCAGTAAAATATAAATGAAGATGGTGGGATGTTTGTCCTCCAGGGTGACTTGACTTCCGCCTTTTAAAGCATCTCACTATTGATCACGCTACTAAAGTGCTCCAGCACAACTGGCTTTTTTATTAGTATTAATTTTGTTGATGTTACTTTATTATTTACTGCACCTAAACCCAATTGCTTCTGTTCATTGGGGTGGACAGTTGGACTAAATGACCTTATAGATCCTTTCCAGTCTTAATGATTCTGATATGCTTGTCCAAGGAAAATGGTATGACAAAGCACTGATTGAACACGGAAAAGGCTCTGAATAAAACAAGCCCCATGTAATGGATGAGGATACCTTAAATGTTCTTACCTGCCATGCATGAGGGAGGAGGTGCCCTACAGAGCAGAAACTGGAAGCTTTATTAAGAACAGCAAACTCTGGCCCGATTCCTTCAGTTGCCTCAGGCATTCAAGCTAGCTTCTTAATTCAGTCAAATGAACTCCAAGGCCTCTCCAGGCTTCTTTCTACTTCCAAGTAGCCAAGCTACAAAATCCACTTTGCAAACCTTAGAAAGCTGAAGAGTCCACGTTCCCATTCAGAGGCTCTTGTCCTATTCCCTGGAAAGCAGGCTATTTACTCTAAGAGCAAACAGCACTGAAGACAAAATCCCTTGGAACACATGGTCTGCACCCTATAATAAGAACTGGTAAACTGAGAAAGGGAGGAGTGCCATAGCCTACCAGAACCAGGAACAGGCTGCACACTGCTGCTTCCAGCCCTGCATGCCTGGAGGGAACCTCAGAGCTTTGTTCTTTAAGGCTATGAGGGAAGAACGTTTCTACTCTCTTGCAGAATTAAAGATGTGTTCTGTTGGTTTTCTCACTCGCATCAAGGGAAGGCATTGCAGTTCTGTTTCTTCAAAAGCATAAGCCCCTGCTTACCAAAAGCTTCACCATCTCTTCACCCTTCCAAAAAGTCACTGTAAGGAACAGCCTGATAACAGACCTCCTGCATCTCACATTTCAGACCCTTAATGTCTTCAGATCACTGCTCCCTCCTCATGTCAGGTTGCTGAGGATGAGGTTTCCCAAGCTTCATCAAACCTCATGAAGGAGGCTGTCCCACAGCCTAGTGCCTGGGTTTGCTTGCATCCCTGTGACACCAAGCTCACTACACGTGGTCTCAGATACACCAGCTCCAGCTGGTGAAGGAAAGCACGAAGGAAGTCTGGTTATGGGAGTGCAGCTCTGAACAGCCGATAGAATTAGAGATACAGGCTTTGCCCTCAGCACTGGCTCTTTCAGCAGAAAGGGAGAAAAAAGAAATACCATAAATTTTGGTTTCTTTCCTCTGAGGATCTGTCAGATACATAAGCAGCCAAGCAGCAAGGGGAATTCTTCATTTGATAACTTGTCAAAATGAGTGAGGAATCAGAAAAACAGCAAAAGCAGAGGATGACTGACAGGACTACGTTGTTACTGCAAAGATATATATATATATGTGAGCAACAGGTCACTTTGACTTCAGGAATGTTTGTATGAAGGTTCTGCTCAGTGACTTCATATAATGGGCTAGTAATGATTACAGAATACCTAAATGGCTATGTGCAAGGACTGCTCTGAAAGTAATGCCTCTTCTCAATGCTTGCGGAAACCAAACAGCACACTGAGGTGGTGAGTAGTGCAATTCAGCAGTGGTGACAGCAACACAAGACACAAACCACATTCCACATGGCCGTGCAGATGTTTTTATATGAGCACAGCATGCAGGCTCTTGTTCATCACTGGTGAAAATTCACAGCCAATGGTGGTGAGCACGTTGAAAAACAATGTTTTGCAGCTGAGAATTTACTCTATGGAACAGTGTTATTATGCTCTTTGTACATGTTGAAGTTTTCATGGAAAGAAATAGGAGGCAATACTTCCGGAACAACCTCTGTGTCTTTACAAATAGATACGCTGATGTGTAAATAATGTCCACAATAACTACTGCTTTAATCTGATTTCATTACATGCTCCTCACATCCATGACACGAACCACCCAACACGTTAATCTTCAGTACAGATTAAGCGTGACCTAAATTTTGCCCTGCTCCCTGTGCATTGGTGCAGGAGAAAGGCTGTGTGCAGCCACACAGCTCAGGCACAATCATGGGAAACTGCAGGCAGCTCAGGAATCCACTCGGCATGAGCCCTGGACTGCCCACTGCCACCTGTGCAGCAGCACCCAGCACCCTTCTTACATTTCTTTTTCAGCCACTCTGCAGATGCAGGCATCCCATGGAAAAATCAGCACAAACACAGTGATGTCTGCACTATTCCAACCACCTTGATGCCACATCAAGCAGAACATCAGGGCAAGGCAGAAGGGGAGCAAGCACACAAGGGAGAGAAGGAAAACAGGTCATACAAAGCAGAAATAAAAATGCAAAACAAAAGCCACTACAGGAGAGATCAAGAACAAAAGAAGCAAATTCAGGAGACAGGCACCAGCAAACTTGACAGGTGAAGTGATGCGAGGCACCGTGTACGACTGGGTTTCAGTAGATATGATGATGCTCTCGTCCCTATCAAAATGGCTGTTGCATGAATGCCTCTATTGTTCCTCTTTATCTGCCTTCGCTGAAATAAGGCTCCCAGCCTGGGACAGCAGGCAGCCATTCAGAACTTAGCAATCAGCTGTGTCTGCTGAGAGCAGCACTGACAGATGGGCACTGCTGGATTTAGCCATGCTGGCTTGCAGCGCTCCTGCTCACAGTGCAGCACATGGCTGTAAGCTGCCCTCCTTAGGTTCACCCTCTCTTTGGCACTTCAGCGATTAGGCAGCAAACTGAGCACCTGCTCAGAACAGGTCTGGCAAAGGACAGAACAATAAGGAAGTGCAGAATGGAGGAGAATAGGCAGGACCCCAGCATGGGGCTAGGGACCAGCATGAGGTATCTCCTTTACAAAGCTCACAGGCTCCAAATGCATCAGGAATCCCACACAGCATATCTCCATAAGGCTGGAGTTCATCTGGCTAGATGTGAATGTCAGCATCAGAGTTAATCACCAGCATCACCTGCACCATTCACAGAAAGAAATGGGCACTTGGCAGACATCTTCTATCTGTTCCACTGGAAGCTGGTATCTGTGCCAGCCAGAAAAGCTACCAACAAGCTGCCCCTTCCCCTTCATTAACCAGAGCCTGGGGTTACCAGCCCAGGTACAGATTTCTCTGCCATAGGCATGGAAACATTAGTGAAATGAAATTAATCCCAGGACAACACACGTGACACTTGCTTGTCATGCTGCCACATGCCAGTTCTGTGCCAGCAGCTCTTTGTCCAAGATGAATAAATATCCCTTTGACAATTTGATAATTAAAATTAAACATCTTCAGCACCATGTCAATGGAAAACTGAGGGTAGTGGCTTTATGTAATAATTAACAACTGCTTGGGGAGATTATTCAATAAGCTTTAAGGGCAGCGTCATTTGTCATACACCTGTCCTAATCAAGATCAACAACAAGAAAATGTGGCTGCCCTGTGGGAAATTACTCATCTTGCATGCAGCACAGGAAGAAAAGTCATGACTTTTCTCATAATTGGGCACTTGGAGATAAGGTGAAGAAGACACTGGGGAGTCAGGGTGTAGGTATTATGATGCTTATGGGCTTCAAAGAGAAAACAATGCAGTTTTAGGAACCTGTACCCAAAACACCTAGTTGTGAGTCCAACAGAAGCAGCCTCAGGGGCAGGCCATAGCCACACTGGAAGCACAGTAAGGATGCTTAACCTTCTTGCTATCCCTCTGCTCCCAGATCTGACACCCTTCTGCAAGGCCTAGGCAAGCAGAGCCTCCAACAGTGCCAAGCATTAGTAACCTTTTGCTCTGTAGAGGGAGCCACAGACCTGTAATGCGCAATGAGACTAATAATATCTTTGGGAAGCATGGGCCTGGGTAAGAAAGGACACAATGGTGATTCAGCTTATAATTAAACTTCCTGTTAGAAATATCAAGGTTCCTCTGATAGCACAGGCAATTACACTTCTGACTCACCTAGCTGTTACTGTAACCAGGCAAAATAAAACCCTTTTTTGATCCTGAAGGTATAAATAATTAAAGAAACTATTGTTTTGAAAGAGTACCTGGTATTTCGCAGTTACTGAAACACCATCAAAATAAATAGCTACATGCAGAGAAAAACACTGCATTCTACTTGAGAATAGTGGCTTTTATTACGACATGTATTACCTCAAAGAGAACGATAGAGCATCCATTCATCCCTCATGTAGAAGAGGTTTACCACTCATGCATACGTGCTTCCAGCAAGGTTAGCCTATGGGAACAAACAGACCATTACTAGTTCGGCGCTAATGAGGAGTCATAGAATAATTAACATTGGAAAAGGTGTCCAAGATCATCTAGTCCAGCCACCAACCCATCCTCACCATGCCTACTGACCGCGTCCCTCATGCCACATCTCCGCAGTTCTTGAACACCTCCAGGGACAGTGACTGCACCACCTCCCTGGGCAGCCTGTGCCACTGCCTCAACACTCCTTCTGAGGAGAAATTTCCCCTAATATCCAATCCAAGCCTTCCCTGGTATAGCTTAAAACTATTATTTGTCATTCTATTACAGATACCTGGGAGAAGAGACCAACCCCATCTCACTGCAACCGCCTTTCAGGTGATTGTAGAGATTAACAGGACCTCCCTCAAGCCTCCTCTTCTCCAGACTGAACAATCCCCTTTCCCTCACTTCCAGGCCTTTCTTATGGGATCAGTAAGCTTAGAATGTCTCAATCACCTGACACACATGCTTTAATTTTCCTTTAACTTAGTAGCGTCTCAAAGCCTGTTGCCCTGGGGCTGTGAGCATTGCTGCAGCACGAACCTCCACTGCCTGAAGCTCACCCTCTTGGCTCTGAGGAACAGAAGCTTTCACTCACAGCAGAAAAATGTGAGGGCCTTACAACCCACCCCAGCAAAAGGCAACCATTCCCCAGGGGACAAGGTGCTCGTCCACAGGCTCAGAGCAAAAGCTACATCATTTCAGTTGGCCCTTTACCACAAGGCTCTCAGGGGACCTTATGAGAAAGGGTATGCCCTCTTCTAAGCAGCAATACAATGTTTTTAACTTGCCTCTGGGGAGGCCTGACACAGGATCAGCAAGGCCTCAGGCCTGAGCCAGCAGGGTGGCACCTTAAGCTACAGGAAAGCATGAAGGCAGCTCATTAATTAGAGCAGGTTTGTAAGGGCCTCACAGCCTGCTCTTACCCTCATTACAGGCCCGGTGAGCAGCACCATTCACTCCAGCAAAGGCAGCAGCAAGTTGCTTATAGCTCACGGCAGCCCATTTGTCCCTCTTGATGAGCCTCTCACATCTGTTTCACTTAAGAACTTGGTTTTCAGAAGCACAAAAGGCCCTGATTTGCAAAACTGCTGGGCTAGAATTTGGGGAAACAAACGTACAGCTCTTCTGAAAAGCATGCTGCACGCTGTGAAACCAAAGACGAATTACCGGCAAGAACTCTATTCTTAGCTGTACTATATCACAAATTCCAAGTAAACTTTGTTGCAAATATTTGGGAGGCAGCCTGCAGCCCCAGCTTTGTCAACAACTGGTAGCTACAGGCTCAGCACCTGCACTGCTCTGTTCCCCTGTTTCCATGGGGCTTCTGGTTGGCTCTGCCAGTCAGCACGCATGGGATGGGCTGACATCAGATAAAAGCTTTTTGCTTTTAACATGTGGGAAGCAAGGCATAAGTTGTCCCAGGGAAATGGTCAGAGGGGCACACTTAAGGCTGTAGAAGCTATGTTTTCACAGCAGGCTGCTTGCAGCAGCTCCAAACACCACAGTTGCTGGGAAGCTTTCCCCAGACCTGAACAGCCAGAAAGCAGCACCAAGCTGCTGCTGATTAGCTGCGCTGAGACAGGTGCTGCTAACGAGGGCCTGCTCTGCCCCACCATGGGAGCAGCATGAAGAGCACAGCACAGCAGTTGTGCAGGACAGCTCTGCTCTATCACATCTCCGGCAGCCACATCCCCAAACCAGTCCCGTGAGCTGCTCTATGGTGAGCCCTCAATTTTGACAGCTCCATTCATAGTTCAGCACTTGAAATGAGCTACCAAGCTCAGCAATACATGGTTTTCTCAGTAAGTCAAATGTGCTCTCCAAGTGAAGCCACTCAAAACAAGAGCTGCCTTCCATCTGGGTTAAATACCAGCTAGTGCTTCAGTTAGCAGCAGGGAGAGGGCAGTTATGTATGTTCAGACCTGCTAAGCCCATCATTAACACTTCACTCCAGATTTACTGTGCAATTGAACTGGAATGCAAGCTATACCTATACAGACATCATTCTGAGAGGAGGTTTTACAGGACAAAATGAAGAGCTCACCTTTGCTGCCTTCTCATTGCTGCACCCCTCTCATTCACCCCAGGACTTCTAACATCGAATCCACCTTCTTGTTTGGATTCATTTTATTCTACAAAAGGCTGAAAAGAGACACGTAACCCTGATTTCTGCAGGAAAACTCTAAAGTGATAGACATCAGGCTCTCCCCTTCTGAGGGGTCTTGAGGCAGCACCTTGGGAAGTCTGTCTCCCCAGGAGTTACACAGCTGACTTGCTATGGCTGGTAAAGGGCAGAGCAATGAGTAAAAGGAAGTATTAGCAGTTCTGTCATTTATTAAAGCACACGGCACAGATGCTAGGAGCATTCCCATCTTCACTTGTGTTGCATGGTGACATTCAGGTCAGTGAGTGCACCGCATGTGGTATGTTTGCACTGCTTCAGGAGAAGCACTCATACTGCAGAGCAGGCAACCCCCAAAACTCCCAGCAGCACAGACTACATAGCTTGCTGTGAAATCTTCAGCAAAGCATGATTTATGCACGTACTTTAATCCTGCACTCAGCATGTAAACAGGGGATGCCCTGTATTCATGTACAGGAATACATTCCATGTCTTTCCAGAAGGGAAGCCCCATCAGCCCAGCTCTCACTCAGATGTTACACTCACCCAGGACTAAAAGAGGGCAGGCAGGGTGTTCACCGACACAGCTAAGATCCTCACGCAGCAGCCCCCTGCTGACAGCTATATGCAGTGCTTGCTACAGGGAACCTGCGAGCAGGTACAGAGAATCAGAGAATCCAGAGAATGGATTTTTTTGAACCTCATGGTGTTCACCTGGGCCCAGTGCTCAATCCTGCCTAGGTCCCACTGGAAGGTATCTCATCCCTCTGGTGTGTCAACCACACCCCTTGGTGTGATCAGCAAACCTTAGGAGAGTTCACTCAACTCACTGTCAGTGTCACTGATGAAGATATTAAAGAGTATGGGCCCCAGCAGCGACCCCTGGGGGACACTGCTTGCCATCAGTCTCCATCCAGACAGCCACTGACCACCACTTCCCAGCCTCAACCCTGCAGCCAGTTCTTCATCCGAAGAGTTCACCCATCAAATCCAAATCTTTCCAATTTGGAAAGAAAGATGTTGTGGCCTTACTGAATTCCAGACAGATGACATTAGTGGTTCTTCCATTGATACAGTGACACCATCATCCTGCTGGTCAAGCAGGATTTGTCCTTGGTGAAGCCATGCTGGTTCTCCCATATCAGCTCCCTGCCCTCCATGTGCCTTAACATAACTTCTAGAAGGATCTGTTCTATGATCTCCCTCAGCACAGAGGTCAGTCTGATAGGTCAGTAGTTCCCAGAGTCTTTTTTTACCCTTCTTAAAAATAAGAATGGTGTTTCCTTTTTTCCAGTCACCAAGAACTTCACCTGATTGCTTGGCAACTACATCAGCCAGGGCTCTCAGATGCATCTCATCAGGACCCATAAATTCGTGGATATTCAGGTTCCTCAGGTAGTTGCAAACCAGATCTTCCCTACATTGAGTGGGGACCTCCCCAATCCCCTTCTACCAAACTAAAAGTCTGAGGGCTATGTGGTAAGCAGAGAAGACAGAAGCAAAAAGATTGTTAAGTGCCTCAGTCTACTCCTTAAATCTTAAATCTCCTTCTCCTTAGATCTTAGATTAAATGCTATGGCTGATCCTAATGCAAAGAGAAATCATGTTTGAGTTAACAGAGTGCATGCACGGGGCAGGAGTTAGAAGCTCAGTCCCACCTGCGGCAATGAGGGGACAGCTGCTGCAGGAGGCTCAGACACAGAGGAGTTCCCCAGACAGATGTGCAATCCCCCAGGCACAGCAGCATCCATCCAACAAACCTCCACAGGCTCATGTAATCACAACCCCAGGGACCAGGTTTATGTTGGTTATGGAGAAGCCCATCTCTAGATGGCTCTCTTCAGGCAGAATTGCAAACAACTTCTCTCCTAAGCAGGAGAAAAATCCCCTCCTCCCCAGAGCCTGAACAGCTCTAACAGCTCTGCTCAAGTTTATGAGCATATTAGAATTGGTCTCAATCCTTTTTCATGTCTTATTTAGGGACATAAGCAGTGAAATCCATCTGCTGCCTAAATATCTATACAACAATATTTAACATTTCATTTGAAACATTATTTTTGCTTTAATCGATTTAAATGTATCCCAGCCGTTTTGTTATTCCACATGTAAAGCTGGGATTTAGTGGTGGGAAGTGCAATATCACAATTAAGTAATGAAAAAGCAGCAAGATTAAAACCTCCTCATGAAGTTAGCCTACTTGACACAGTAAATAGCTCCTCGATTTAATGAGGAATAAGCATTTTATAGAAGTCTATTAAGAAAGAACCCTGTTATGTTCTCCAGTGCTCGCCTGTCTTAGTTCGTATGCAGCAATAAATCCAGTCTTGCTGTTTTCCATATACCAACATACATTTACAGCACTATCAAGAGCAAGTGTGATAGCTATATCAATAGAATGTACAATTTCCAGAAGCAGTAATTGAAACTGTGAAGTTACCATTAAGCCTTGAGCATGTTTTGCTTGAAGCTGCTACAGAATCCAATACACAATTAATATTTCAATTCCTTTTAGGAGCGAATTGCGTTTAGCCCTCCTTATAGCTGAGATCACATTTAAGTGGCATCACAGAAATTTACAGCCAAAACAGTCATCTGCAAATAAGAACACTTGGCCCTGCCAGCATCTCTGTTGTGCCATGCCAATCTCTAGCTCACTGCCTAAGAACAGTGCTGCTGTAGTTACCTAATGACAGCTCCCTGCCCTCTGCTACTTTGAAAGCAAATTCACAGAGGAGATAAATCATTTAATTAAATACCAGGAGAGGTGCAGTGGAATCTGGCTGTCAGTGCGATGCACAGAACCCAGCTAAAACTAAAGCGCGTGGCAACCTGAGCCTGCTGTTTAGTTGTGTCTTGATCTGGAAAACACATGTCAGCATCTTGCAGAGCAGTGATTCGGGGTGGGAGGATGGAGGTGAGTTGTGAAGCACTGACACAAATACACGTACTGAAAGCTCCTGGATAACAGAAAAAAATAAATGTTACATAAAACATCACAGAGGGAGTGAGAAAGTCACAAGAAACAGCCCAAGCCCACTTCTCACAGTAAGAGTTCAGTCTTTAATCAATTCCCTTAGCAGACTGCACTACCCAGTAATTCACCTGATAACACCAGCTGGACTGGTTACTGCAATGAGCTTCTAGAGGGAAAACAGGTGTAGCACACTACACTAGAGCAAGTAAAGGCCACAAGGGCCATCCTAGACTTTACCAGCAGCACTTGACCGTTCTGAAGGGTGTGACAGGAGCAGCAGCACCCCCTAGACCCAAGAACGGGAACAACTCAGAAGGGGTTTTTTTTTCGGAAGCTCAGCACCCCCAAGCTGCCGATACACAAGAACTGCAATCTCTCATTTCAAGCCAAAGCCTACAGAACTTGGAAGCACGACTTACTGATAACTGACAGCAGGAACTGGCCTGGATTGCTTCCCTCCCAGCCTGAGAAACATCAGGGGGTATCCAACAAGTGTGTATCCAACACAAGACCCTTCACTCTGTGGTCATGAGAAAAACTGCACGCAGGTGTTCAGCATCAGCCAAGTGCTCCATGGCATCAGCACCTCCCTGTGATTCACTGTCAAACAAAGCAGTGCCGCCTGTGGGATGAGCAGCACACGGCATTACAACAATATTTTGCTCACTCTGAGTGACAGTAGCAGATATTTCCCAGATGATGCTCAAATGTGGGATTGAGAACTGCAGGTGTTCCTGCTTTATCCCATCCTATACCTACCTTCCATTTAACTAAGAGCCCAGTGAACACCGCCTTGTTAGAGGATCAGTGGTAATCGGGGTAATTCAGGGTAATGGTTAATGGAGTTAAGTCTGGCTGGCGACCCATTGCAAGTGTTGTCCCCCAGGGGTCAGTTCTAGGGCCCATCCTGTTTAACACCTTTATTGATGACCTGGATGAGGGAACTGAGTGTACACTAAGTAAGTTTGCAGATGACACCAAGTTGAGAGGTGGTATTGATCTGCCTGATCCCTCTGTAGGGAGGCCCTGCAGAGGAATCTGGATAGGCTGAATTGCTGGGCTGAGGTGAATGGGATGAGGTTCAACAAGGCCAAGTGAAGGGTCCTGCACTTTGGCCACAATAACCCCATGCAGAGCTATAGGCTTGGGGTCGAGTGGCTGGATGACTGTGAAGAGGAAAGGGACCTGCAGGTGTTGGTCAGTGCTCAGCTGAACACGAGCCTACAGTGTGCCCAGGTGGCCAAGAAGTCCAACAGCATCCTGGCCTGTATAAGAAATAGTGTGACCAGCAGGAGCAAAGAGGTGATCATCCTCCTGTACTTAGCTCTGGTGAGGCTGCACCTCGATTACTGTGTTCAGTTTTGGGCTCCTCACTACAAGAAAGACATTGAGGCCCTGGAACGTGTCCAGAGAAGGGCAACAAAACTGGTGAGGGGTCTGGAGCACAAGTCTTGTGAGGAGCGGCTCAGGGAGCTGAGATTGTTTAGTCTGGAGAAGAGGAGGCTCAGGGGAGACCGCATTGCACTTTACAACTTCCTGAGGGGAGGTTGTGGTGAGGAGGAGCTTGGCCTCTTCTGCCAGGCAACAAACAGGACCCGAAGAAATGGCCGCAAGTTGTATCAGATGAGGTTTAGACTGGACATACAAAGGAACTTTTTCTCTCAGAGAGTGGTCAGGCACTGGAATAGCCTGCCCAGAGAGGTGGTGGAGTTGCCATCCTTGGCAGTGTTCAAGAGGCACCTGGATAGGGAGCTAGGAGATCTGGTTTAGGGTTTTTCTGTAGGTATGGTAATGGGAGGACAGTTGGACTAGATGATCTTATAGGTCCTTTGCAACCTTGTGACTCTATGATTCCATTATATTTGAATTTTCCATTATTTTTCCTTGATTTTCTAATCAAAATTTCTTATTAGAGGCATCGCTTTTTAAAATATTTTCTTGTGTGACAGTGTCTTGCGTGGCAGCCTTTGACTTTTTGTGGCTGGAGATTTCAGCTGCTTCTGACCAAGTGTAGGGTAATGCCTTATTGGACTGCAGTTTTCCCAGTTATTTGACAGTGTATTGTCAGCAAATCAGAAACAAGGGCACAGAACTGTATCTTCTGTGTGAAACTTATCATTTATTTACATCTTTACAATTGGGAAATAAAAGCCTTGGAGCTCACAAGCCTGTGAGCAAAACAGCTGCTGAGCTGACAGCGACTCTTCGTCTACCTCCTCTGTCCTGCTGCGGCCATCTCCGGCCTCACAGCAGAAGCACGGGAGCCTGAGCAGTCCAGCTGCTCTCAGGCCCACTTCCAAAGCTATGTGGGTAAGCAGGCACACACATCCCTCCTGCTGAGGAGTTTGGTCTGCGCCATTTCAACCGGGTTCTGGAACCAGCCCTGCCCGGACAGAACAGCCCTTTGTGACCCATCTCTGTGACACCCAGGCATAGCTGGCACCAACAGTAGGCGGCCTGCAGTGTCCGTCAGGACAGCGAGGAGACAGGGCAGGAGTGTGCGGGTCTGGCGAAGAGCCCCCGAGCGCAGCCCAAGTCTTTTCCTTCTATCTTTGGCAGCCACACGGCTGCCCCATCTCCATCCTCAGCCTTCATCCCACGGGATGGAGGAGAGAGCCCCCAGCCGCTCCAGCATGGCCGGGGAGGAGAGTGGGGCTCCACCGGAGCCCTACAAAGTGACTGAGTCGAACCCACTGCATGCTGGTGAGTGAGGGTCCCCAGTGGGGTGGGCAGGGCTGGGGCAGCGAGTGCCCCCTGCTCCACACCAGGGCCCCTTGTCCTGACAGGCACGGGCAGACTGTGCCAGGGGAGAGAGCCCAGGGCTGGAGAGGCCAGAGCTCCTTCCTCTGCCCGCGCCTGCCTTTGGCCCCTCTATAGCACTGCTCTCTCTCCTTGATCAGATGCTGACTGGCTGCCTCTGTCTGAAGAGGAAAAGGAGGCCATAGATTGCATCGAAGCCTATGGCATCAGCAAGGCAAAGGTAAGAGCAGCCATCTCTATCTTGGCTGTGCCTGCATCTCCAGACAGTCCCTCTGGTTCTGCCTTCAGGCTGCAGGAGGGATGGTGGCTGGACAGAGCTGCTGCTGTCCTGCAGCTGTCCTGCACTGCTCCACACCCCACAACGCCTGGTCCCCCTGGCCATGGCTCTCCCCACTCACACTCCTCGGTCTCTGTGTGCTTGCCAGGGTCTGGAGCAGAAGTTGCAGTTCCTGAACTGCATTTGCTTACTGTGCAGCACTGCTGGAAAGAAGGGCTTGACAGTGAGCCTGAGTATCTTCTGCTTACTCAACGATCTGTCAAAGAAGATTGAGGTGAGAAGACATGGCACCCAGGTGCCTGCACCCTGTGAGAAGGACAGGACGGGGAGGGGGAGGCGGAGGCAGGGAAATCATGCACAGACACCAAAGTGCCCCAGATGGGACTCCAGGTGCTACTGAGACCTCAGCAGTGGAGGCGGACAGCAGCACCAGTGTGCCAGTGTTTGTCAAGGGCCACTGGGGCGACTCAGGCCCTAGCAGCTGGTGGCAGGTTTGCTGTTGCTGGGTGCTGGCAGCTGCCAGGTGCCATCCTGATTGTGCTTTGCAGGTTCTGTTGTGTGAGGAGCCCAGGGAGCAGCTGAGCACAGCACTGAGATACTGCTGCATGAATGCTGTTGCTGCCTTGAGGTACCTGCCCAGCCCCTGGTTTTGCCAGCACATCCCCTGGGCACGATCCTGGTGGCCCTGACGCAGCTCCCCGCTAAGTCTTGGCCCTTGCCCCAAAGCTGGTGGCATCAGGACTGTCCTCTGACCCAGAGCAGGCCTGTGGGGGAGGAGGCACCTCCTGGCAGGGCTCCCCATCCCTCTCAGGGAGCCCTGCCCAGGGGTGGACCTGTTCCGCCCCTGCCTTGGCACCAAGGCACTGCTCCTAGCATCAATGTCTCTCTATCTGCAGCAAAGTGAATGCAGTTTCGGAGGAAGAAATATTACATCTCTTCAACGTGTGCTGCAGTGTCATCTTCTACCTTCCTCCAGCAAGGGCCTTGAACATTTGCCTCTATGACCATGTATGTACTGGGCAATCTATTGATTCTATTGGTTGACCCCATGCCTCTGGGCTGCCACTTGGATTACTTGTGTCCAGAGATCTATAAAGATGTTTGTGGGTCAAGGTAGAAGCCTTGCTTGCCCTCACCCCTCTCACTGTTGCCTTGGGCTTGGCAAACACCCTGTGCTTGTAGCCTGGTCCACACGCAGCAGCTTTGCAGGGTGTCCCTCTGCACAGATCTGTGGGTATCCTTCCTTGGCAGCTAGAGGGGCTCACAGCAGTCTCCTGGGTATGAAAAGGAACCCTGAAAGACTTCCACAACCCACTGTTCTCTTTACAGACCCTGAATGCTATGGACAACATGCTGCAGTCTGTGCTAGACAGCTGTCCCACCGCCAGTGTCAATAGTCGGCTGCAGAGAATCTTGGAGGTCTGTCTATCGTGAAGTTCTGCCCCCAGAGCTCCCTTGTAGTAGAATTTTATCCCAAGCCATGGAAACGGCACTGGCAGCAGTTGGAGCTGACAGTAGCCCCATGAAGGGCTTGGCTAAAGCTCAAGGGAAGCCTGGATGAATGCTGTGATTCCAGCTAGGAGCTCAGCAGACCTGCTTCTCCTGGAGTGGGCACCAGCAGCTCCCAGGCTAACCAGCAGCTCCTCTCCTCACAGGTGCTGCTGCCTTTCACCATCTCCAAGACAAAATCTGTGTGTGAGAGGGCTTTAGGGCGGATCTGGAAACTCAGTGATTTCATGACCAGCAGTTTCTGGCAGCAGGTAAGGAGACATGAAAATTCCAGCCAGGCACTCTCATTCTTTGCATCCCAGAGCTGCCTCTATGGCTCAGGAGTACCTGTGAGACAAGCTGGGGCTCAGGCGGGAACCCTCAGAACGCTTTTGACCTGAAGGGAAGGTCTTTATCCTTCCTTTTGCCTGTGGTCATCCCACTCCAGACAATATTCTCTGGCTCTGTTTAACATGCCTTCCCTCCTTTTTTCCGTCTTACTGTAGCCACTTGGAATAAACCTTCCCCCTTCTCAGAGGACAGACATTGCCCTTGTGACCCTTGAGAAGATCATTGGAGACTACAGCTTTGATGAAAAGAAGTGGGCTGAGACTATGCTGGATGTAGTTTGGAGAGACCCTGGAACCTGGCTGATGGATGTAAGCAGTGTGAGGCTAGATTGTCATGCCCTACCCTGCCTGCCACAGCTACCATTCCTGTGGCAGCTGCCAGCAAGCGAGGCGTGTGGCTGCTGCTCTGTAATCAGAGCTTTTAAGCCAGGGTGGCCACTGTCGTCCTGATGGAAAGGAAATTGTGTGTTTTGTACAGGCAAGAGAAATACGGGCCCTGCTTCCAGGTGTCATGGAGACCCTGAGGTTTGCCAACACACCCATTACTCTGAAGGTGCTGAATATCTTCAGAAATGCAATGCGCCATCTGGGGAAGAGGCACACCAGTCCCTTTGCTCTGGAGCTGGCTGAGAAGATCCTGCCTCTTTTTAATCATGTAAGTCTGCTGTGGGAGGCTGAGCTCTGCGGAGGAGTGCTTGACAGGAGCGCCTTCTCCTTTCTTTCCCTCTCTGGGCTCTCGGGAATGAGATGTCTTGTGGGCTCTGCAGCCCAGCAGGCCGTGTCCCTGGTAGCGCAGCTTGGTTGTTCTTGGTGATGTCAGGCCCCTGTGCTGGGGCTCAACCTGGCACCTGAGCAAAACACCTTCTGCCAAGGGTTACTTTCAGAACCTCCAGCGCTCCCTTTTCTACCAGTGCCAAGCATTCTCTCCAGGGACCACAGCAGGGATGTGAAGGCTGAGCAGGCAGCATGTACACCAAAGGCACTGCCAAAAGCCAGCTCTGTCTCCTCCTTGTCCAGCACTCCCAGTGTGCCAGGACAGCTCAGCTTTGACCTGGTGGGCTGCCTGGGGGAGCACTCTGAGGCACAGACACCCCATGCTGGAAACCTGTCACGGTGCTTTGCACGACTGCATGGCACCTTTGTGCAGAATGTGTCTCCAGAGCACCTCCTTTCACATCAGCCATGCTTACACTCATCACCACGGGCACTGAGAGTGTGTTGCTGAGGTCTGAGGTCTTCCTGTTCTCCCTCAGGCATCATGTGAAGTGCGAGAGGGTTCCATCTGCCTCTTCAAGGATGTGATAGACGCTGTGGTGTGGTATAAGAAAGGAAACATGAAGAAGATCGTGCGCAGGGTCCTGCTCCCTCTGCTCTTTCAAATGAGTGATGAGACCCCGAGCGTCGCACAGGTACAAATTTCAGACCTGACCAGTATGCAGGCAGTGGTGTGCTGACAGCTCAGCAATGATTTGCAATTGAGAGCAAGTTCAGCAAGCATTCAGACACCGGGATGTGTGTCTGTGTGTGTGGTGCCACGTCCCTGCATCTGTTGTTCTGCAGGCATCTGGGGAAGCCCTCGTGTCTTGTGCAAAGTTCCTGAAGTGGAAGGAGCTCAAGCACCAGGCCCGGCAGAAGAACACAGCAGGGATCATGAAGTGTTTGGTAAGGACAATCACACAGCCCCCACCTTTTTGCTGGGGGAAAGGGGATGCTGGAGGAGGGGTTGTACCAGCAGCTGTGGATGCTCAGCAAGCCCCATGCTCTTCTGCTCTTCTCCAGCTGCAGCAGGACAGAAAGAGAGTGGAAGGCTACCTGCAGCAGAGCCTGCCATACCTGGAGGATTCTCAGGCCTCCTTGCGATGCGAGGCTGTCAGATTCATTGGTGAGCCCAACCCCTGTGTCCCTCTTTGGGTCCTGCCCTGGCAGGAAGGCACAGCCCTGAAGCCCCCAGGTACACCCTGCCCATGCCGGTAGGTAGTCCCAGTGGGCACCATCCCTGCCTGCAGAAAGGAAGGGGAAGCAGCTGGGCTGTTGGGGCAGGGTCCTGAGTTCCTGGCAGCGTGTTGGGGAGCGGGTGTCTGACAGAGCTCTTTCCCTAGGGCTGACTGGGAAGCACTCCAGGGTACAGAGTGAGAAGATGCTGAATGAACTCTGCAGTGGTGAGTGAGGGTAGTGCTGTGTGTGTTGGGGCTGGGGGCAGAGCCTGGGCAGCATGCAGCTGTGCTTTGCCCTGCTGCAAGGGCAGAGAAGCATTCCTGGCAATCCTGAGCAGTGTCTTCCAGCTGACCCCTGAGTCTCACGTGCTCCTCCTGCCCAGGAAAAGCAAGGAGTGGGGTTGGCATGGTCCATAGGGGAAGCTGGTGGCTCTCTGTAGACTGGGGGGTTCAATCTCAGCTCTGTTTCCTTCTGTTGCAGTCCTTCAGCCTTTGGAAGATGACACCCATCTGGCAGTCTGTTACCTGGCATCTGAGACAATCCAGAAGCTGTGGCATCAAAAGGAGAAGGCGGCATCAGCACGGAGCAGGATCGCAGCATTTTGCCGCTGGTCCTGCATAGCCAACTGAAGGATCATTCTTGTACAGCAACGTTGCTTGGTCACCTGTACAGTAACGTTGCTAGGACACACATTCCTGTCATGCAAGACAGACCCTCTTAACAACAGAAGGAGACTAGGAGCACGGACATCTTGAAACAAAAGAACAGGAACCAAGCTGGTTAGAACTGGGTCTGTAGTTAAGTGACTGATTAAGGTGAAAAGCACACCAGAAAACCTTTGCAAGGAAGACCTGGAGAAGACATCTGCCCATGACCATCAGAGAGCAGCACGCATGCACACAGATGCAGAACATATCATAATTTCCCTGACTTAACTGGAAATCATTGTATGAGTTCTTAGAACTGTTTAAGCAAGCAGAAAAGTTATGGTTTTCCTATCTTTTGCAAAGCTGAAATGCTGGGCAGCAAAGCTCCTGCTTGCTTATAGTGCTGTGTGCCTGGGCATAAGTAAGTGTCATGTGGAAAAAGACAAAAAACTTATTTTCTTTTCCTATGTCTTGGACACCCAGCAATCCAGACTTCAAGATCTTTGCTTTCATGTTTGCATTTCAAAGCAGGATTAGAAATGATTCTGCAGACTTTCTTTGATGACATTTGACTCGTAAAATATCACCATTAATACTGCTTTTATTACTACCAATAACAGCAACACAACAACAAAATAATGGAAGATGAAGGAAGGCACAGGGAGAAGAGCCACTTGAGGAAATTTCTCCTGTGAACTGAATTGGTGTTAGGGTCCCTGTGCACAAGAACCAAGGATGGAGCGAGCATGTTTTGTGCTCTTCAGAATGCAATAGGGTTCATCTTGTCACCAGAACGAGACCGGGGTTTTGCTGGATTGTTGGAAATGGGAAACCAAAAATCACCAAGATTCCTCCAAAAGTGGACTTGACCTTTTGTCTCTGCAACCATCTGTGTACAGAGTGAGCTACTGGAGACCTCTGCTCAGATCCTTAAGATTTCATGTCTATTACCATCTCTCTTCCTGAAGATCTTGTGAAGAAAGGCTTTTCCTGTGAGGATGAAGCACTGATAGGAAACGTTACAGCTAGTTTTGCTGTGGGGAGTTTACCTCTGTGTGTGACACATGCATTCTTCTGACAACTGCTATCACTCAGTTTATTAATAAAAATCATGCTTTAATTTCTTTGTGCCTCGCAGATTAATCTGATCTTAAGAAAACCGGGCTGACTTTGTTTGCTTTGCTCAACACTGGCAACATCGAGGTAACAGAAGACATTATTCTCAAGAATAATTCCTAACAGTGAAGGACTGGTGGGTGATGTGAAGGCTGGGGAACATCTTGGGCAGAGCGACCATTAAATGGAGAATTCTTTGTTCTTGGAAAGGTCAGAAGGGTGACGAGCTAAACTGCTCACCTGAACTTCTAGAGTGTGGACTTGAAGCTGTTCAGAACACCTGTTGCAGGGGTCTCTTGGGAGTTGCTCTTTAAGTGTAGAGAGGTCCTCAACATGGAAATCTTTAAGGCACAAGAACAGGCTGTCCCTGAATGCTGCAAGGTGAGCTGCAGTGGAAGACCAATGCGGATGAACTGGATTCTTTGGAGAACTGGGCTAACAGCAACAGCATGCAGTTCCACTGAAGAAAATAAGAAGTTCCCAAGCCAACATTCATCATCCTAGACTTTACCAGCAGCACTTGACCGTTCTGAAGGGTGTGACAGGAGCAGCAGCACCCCCTAGACCCAAGAACGGGAACAACTCAGAAGGCTTTTTTTTTTTCGGAAGCTCAGCACCCCCAAGCTGCCGATACACAAGAACTGCAATCTGTCATTTCAAGCCAAAGCCTACAAAACTTGGAAGCACGACTTACTGATAACCGACAGCAGGAACTGGCCTGGATTGCTTCCTTCCCTGCCTGAGAAACATCAGGGGGTATCCAACAAGTGTGTATCCAACACAAGACTCTTCACTCTGTGGTCATGAGAAAAACTGCATGCAGGTGTTCAGCATCAGCCAAGTGCTCCACGGCATCAGCACCTCCCTGTGATTCACTGTCAAACAAAGCAGTGCCGCCTGTGGGATGAGCAGCACACGGCATTACAACAATATTTTGCTCACTCTGAGTGACAGTAGCAGATATTTCCCAGATGATGCTCAAATGTGGGATTGAGAACTGCAGGTGTTCCTGCTTTATCCCATCCTATACCTACCTTCCATTTAACTAAGAGCCCAGTGAACACCGCCTTGTTAGAGGATCAGTGGTAATCGGGGTAATTCAGGGTAATGGTTAATGGAGTTAAGTCTGGCTGGCGACCCATTGCAAGTGTTGTCCCCCAGGGGTCAGTTCTAGGGCCCATCCTGTTTAACACCTTTATTGATGACCTGGATGAGGGAACTGAGTGTACACTAAGTAAGTTTGCAGATGACACCAAGTTGAGAGGTGGTATTGATCTGCCTGATCCCTCTGTAGGGAGGCCCTGCAGAGGAATCTGGATAGGCTGAATTGCTGGGCTGAGGTGAATGGGATGAGGTTCAACAAGGCCAAGTGAAGGGTCCTGCACTTTGGCCACAATAACCCCATGCAGAGCTATAGGCTTGGGGTCGAGTGGCTGGATGACTGTGAAGAGGAAAGGGACCTGCAGGTGTTGGTTGATGCTGGGCTGAACATGAGCCGACAGTGTGCCCAGGTATCCAAGAAGGCCAACAGCATCCTGGCCTGTATAAGAAATAGTGTGGCCAGCAGGAGCAGAGAGGTGATCATCCCTCTGTACTCAGCTCTGGTGAGGCTGCACCTCGAGCACTGTGTTCAGTTTTGGGCTCCTCACTACAAGAAAGACATTGAGGCCCTGGAACGTGTCCAGAGAAGGGCAACAAAACTGGTGAGGGGTCTGGAGCACAGGCCTTATGAGGAACAGCTCAGGGAGCTGGGATTGTTTAGCCTGGAGAAGAGGAGGCTCAGGGGAGACCGCATTGCACTTTACAACTTCCTGAAGGGAGGTTGTGATGAGGAGGAGCTTGGCCTCTTCTGCCAGGCAACAAACAGGACCCGAAGAAATGGCCGCAAGTTGTATCAGATGAGGTTTAGACTGGACATACAAAGGAACTTTTTCTCTCAGAGAGTGGTCAGGCACTGGAATAGCCTGCCCAGGGAGGTGGTGGAGTTGCCATCCCTGGCAGTGTTCAAGAGGCATCTGGATAGGGAGCTAGGAGATCTGGTTTAGGGTTTTTCTGTAGGTATGGTAATGGGAGGACAGTTGGACTAGATGATCTTATAGGTCCTTTCCAACCTTGTGATTCTATGATTCCATGATATTTGAATTTTCCATTATTTTTCCTTGATTTTCCAATCAAAATTTCTTATTAGAGGCATCGCTTTTTAAAATATTTTCTTGTGTGACAGTGTCTTGCGTGGCAGCCTTTGACTTTTTGTGGCTGGAGATTTCAGCTGCTTCTGACCAAGTGTAGATAAATACCTTATTGGACCGCAGTGTTCCCAGTTATTTGACAGTGTATTGTCAGCAAATCAGAAACAAATGCACAGAACTGTATCTTCTGTGTGAAACTTATCATTTATTTACATCTTTAAATTGGGAAATAAAAGCCTTGGAGCTCACAAGCCTGTGAGCAAAACAGCTGCTGAGCTGACAGCGACTCTTCGTCTACCTCCTCTGTCCTGCTGCGGCCATCTCTGGCCTCACAGCAGAAGCACAGGAGCCTGAGCAGTCCAGCTGCTCTCAGGCCCACTTTCCAAGCTATGTGGGTAAGCAGGCACACACATCCCTCCCGCTGAGGAGTTTGGTCTGCGCCATTTCAACCGGGTTCTGGAACCAGCCCTGCCCGGACAGAACAGCCCTTTGTGACCCATCCTTGTGACACCCAGGCATAGCTGGCACCAACAGTAGGCGGCCTGCAGTGTCCGTCAGGACAGCGAGGAGACAGGGCAGGAGTGTGCGGGTCTGGCGAAGAGCCCCCGAGCGCAGCCCAAGTCTTTTCCTTCTATCTTTGGCAGCCCCGTGGCTGCCCCATCTCCATCCTCAGCCTTCATCCTACGGGATGGAGGAGAGACCCCCCAGCCGCTCCAGCATGGCTGGGGAGGAGAGTGGGGCTCCCCAGGAGAGAAGATCTCCACCGGAGCCCTACAAAGTGACTGAGTCGAACCCACTGCATGTTGGTGAGTGAGGGTCCCCAGCGGGGTGGGCAGGGCTGGGGCAGCGAGTGCCCCCTGCTCCACAGCAGGGCCCCTTGTCCTGACAGGCACGGGCAGACTGTGCCAGGGGAGAGAGCCCAGGGCTGGAGAGGCCAGAGCTCCTTCCTCTGCCCACGCCTGCCTTTGGCCCCTCTATAGCACTGATCTCTCTCCTTGGTCAGATGCTGACTGGCTGCCTCTGTCTGAAGAGGAAAAGGAGGCCATAGATTGTATCGAAGCCTATGGCATCAGCAAGGCAAAGGTAAGAGCAGCCATCTCCATCTTGGCTGTGCCTGCATTTCCAGACGGTCCCTCTGGCTCTGCCTTCAGGCTGCAGGAGGGCTGCAGGCCGGGCAGAGCTGCTGCTGTCCTGAAGCTGTCTTGCGCTGTTCCACACCCCACAACGCCTGGTCCCCCTGGCCATGGCTCTCCCCACTCACACTCCTCGGTCTCTGTGTGCTTGCCAGGGTCTGGAGCAGAAGTTGCAGTTCCTGAACTGCATTTGCTTACTGTGCAGCACTGCTGGAAAGAAGGGCTTGACAGTGAGCCTGAGTATCTTCTGCTTACTCAACAATCTGTCAAAGAAGATTGAGGTGAGAGGACATGGCACCCAGGTACCTGCACCCTGTGAGAAGGACAGGACGGGGAGGGGGAGGCAGGGAAATCATGCACAGACACCAAAGTGCCCCAGATGGGACTCCAGGTGCTGTTGAGACCTCAGCAGTGGAGGCAGACAGCAGCACCAGTGTGCCAGTGTTTGTCGAGGGCCACTGGGGCAACTCAGGCCCTAGCAGCTGGTGGCAGGTTTGCTGTTGCTGGGTGCTGGCAGCTGCCAGGTGCCATCCTGATTGTGCTTTGCAGGTTCTGTTGTGTGAGGAGCCCAGGGAGCAGCTGAGCACAGCACTGAGATACTGCTGCATGAATGCTGTTGCTGCCTTGAGGTACCTGCCCAGCCCCTGGTTTCGCCAGCACATCCCCTGGGCACGATCCTGGTGGCCCTGACGCAGCTCCCCGCTAAGTCTTGGCCCTTGCCCCAAAGCTGGTGGCATCAGGACTGTCCTCTGACCCAGAGCAGGCCTGTGGGGGAGGAGGCACCTCCTGGCAGGGCTCCCCATCCCTCTCAGGGAGCCCTGCCCAGGGGAGGACCTGTTCCACCACTGTGTTGTCACCAAGGCACTGCTCCTAGCATCAATGTCTCTCTATTTGCAGCAAAGTGAATGCAGTTTCGGAGGAAGAAATATTACATCTCTTCAACGTGTGCTGCAGTGTCATCTTCTACCTTCCTCCAGCAAGGGCCTTGAACATTTGCCTCTACGACCATGTATGTACTGGGCAATCTATTGATTCTATTGGTTGACCCCATGCCTCTGGGCTGCCGCTTGGATTACTTGTGTCCAGAGATCTATAAAGATGTCTGTGGGTCAAGGTAGAAGCCTTGCTTGCCCTCACCCCTCTCACTGTTGCCTTGGGCTTGGCAAACACCCTGTGCTTGTAGCCTGGTCCACACGCAGCAGCTTTGCAGGGTGTCCCTCTGCACAGACCTGTGGGTATCCTTCCTTGGCAGCTAGAGGGGCTCACAGCAGTCTCCTGGGTATGAAAGGGAACCCTGAAAGACTTCCACAACCCACTGTTCTCTTTACAGACCCTGAATGCTATGGACAACATGCTGCAGTCTGTGCTAGACAGCTGTCCCACCGCCAGTGTCAATAGTCGGCTGCAGAGAATCTTGGAGGTCTGTCTATCGTGAAGTTCTGCCCCCAGAGCTCCCTTGTAGTAGAATTTTATCCCAAACCATGGAAACGGCACTGGCAGCAGTTGGAGCTGACAGTAGCCCCATGAAGGGCTTGGCTAAAGCTCAGGGGAAGCCTGGATGGATGCTGTGATTCCAGCTAGGAGCTCAGCAGACCTGCTTCTCCTGGAGTGGGCACCAGCAGCTCCCAGGCTAACCAGCAGCTCCTCTCCTCACAGGTGCTGCTGCCTTTCACCATCTCCAAGACAAAATCTGTGTGTGAGAGGGCTTTAGGGCGGATCTGGAAACTCAGTGATTTCATGACCAGCAGTTTCTGGCAGCAGGTAAGGAGACATGAAAATTCCAGCCAGGCACTGTCATTCTTTGCATCCCAGAGCTGCCTCTATGGCTCAGGAGTACCTGTGAGACAAGCTGGGGCTCAGGCGGGAACCCTCAGAATGCTTTTGACCTGAAGGGAAGGTCTTTATTCTTCCTTTTGCCTGTGGTCATCCCACTCCAGACAGTATTCTCTGGCTCTGTTTAACATGCCTTCCCTCCTTTTTTCCATCTTACTGTAGCCACTTGGAAGAAACCTTCCCCCTTCTCAGAGGACAGACATTGCCCTTGCAACCCTTGAGAAGATCATTGGAGACTACAGCTTTGATGAAAAGAAGTGGGCTGAGACTATGCTGGATGTAGTTTGGAGAGACCCTGGAACCTGGCTGATGGATGTAAGCAGTGTGAGGCTAGATTGTCATGCCCTACCCTGCCTCCCACAGCTTCCCTTCCTGTGGCAGCTGCCAGCAAGCGAGGCGTGTGGCTACTGCTCTGTAATTAGAGCTTTTAGGCCAGGGTGGCCACTGTCGTCCTGATGGAAAGGAAATTGTGTGTTTTGTACAGGCAAGAGAAATACGGGCCCTGCTTCCAGGTGTCATGGAGACCCTGAGGTTTGCCAACACAGCCATAACTCTGAAGGTGCTGAATATCTTCAGAAATGCAGTGCGCCATCTGGGGAAGAGGCACACCAGTCTCTTTGCTCTGGAGCTGGCTGAGAAGATCCTGCCTCTTTTTAATCATGTAAGTCTGCTGTGGGAGGCTGAGCTCTGCGGACGGATGCTTGACAGGAGCGCCTTCTCCTTTCTTTCCTTCTCTGGGCTCTCAGGAATGAGATGTCTTGTGGGCTCTGCAGCCCAGCAGGCCGTGTCCCTGGTAGCGCAGCTTGGTTGTTCTTGGTGATGTCAGGCCCCTGTGCTGGGGCTCAACCTGGCACCTGAGCAAAACACCTTCTGCCAAGGGTTACTTTCAGAACCTCCAGCGCTCCCTTTTCTACCAGTGCCAAGCATTCTCTCCAGGGACCACAGCAGGGATGTGGAGGCTGAGCAGGCAGCGTGTGCCCCAAAGGCACTGCCAAAAGCCAGCTCTGTCTCCTCCTTGTCCAGCATTCCCAGTGTGCCGGGACAGCTCCGCTTTGACCTGGTGGGCTGGGGGAGCACTCTGAGGCACAGACACCCCATGCTGGAAACCTGTCATGGTGCTTTGCATGACTGCACGGCACCTTTGTGCAGAATGTGTCTCCAGAGCACCTCCTTTCACATCAGCCATGCCTACACTCATCACCACGGGCAGTGAGAGTGTGTTGCTGAGGTCTGAGGTCCTCCTGTTCTCCCTCAGGCATCATGTGAAGTGCGAGAGGGTTCCATCTGCCTCTTCACGGATGTGATGGACGCTGTGGTGTGGTATAAGAAAGGAAACATGAAGAAGATCGTGCGCAGGGTCCTGCTCCCTCTGCTCTTTCAAATGAGTGACGAGACCCCGAGCGTCGCACAGGTACAAATTTCAGACCTGACCAGTATGCAGGCAGTGGTGTGCTGACAGCTCAGCAATGATTTGCAATTGAGAGCAAGTTCAGCAAGCATTCAGATACTGGGATGTGTGTCTCTGTGTGTGGTGCCACGTCCCTGCATCTGTTGTTCTGCAGGCATCTGGGGAAGCCCTCGTGTCTTGTGCAAAGTTCCTGAAGTGGAAGGAGCTCAAGCACCAGGCCCGGCAGAAGAACACAGCGGGGATCATGAAGTGTTTGGTAAGGACAATCACACAGCCCCCACCTTTTTGCTGGGGGAAAGGGGATGCTGGAGGAGGGGTTGCACCAGCAGCTGTGGACGCTCAGCAAGCCCCATGCTCTTCTGCTCTTCTCCAGCTGCAGCAGGACAGAAAGAGAGTGAAAGGCTACCTGCAGCAGAGCCTGACATACCTGGAGGATTCTCAGGCCTCCTTGCGATGTGAGGCTGTCAGATTCATTGGTGAGCCCAACCCCTGTGTCCCTCTTTGGGTCCTGCCCTGGCAGGATGGCACAGCCCTGAAGCCCCCAGGTACACCCTGCCCATGCCGGTAGGTAGTCCCAGTGGGTGCCATCCCTGCCTGCAGAAAGGAAGGGGAAGCAGCTGGGCTGGCGGGGCAGGGTCCTGAGTTCCTGGCAGTGTGTTGGGGAGCGGGTGTCTGATGGAGCTCTTTCCCTAGGGCTGACTGGGAAGCACTCCAGGGTACAGAGTGAGAAGATGCTGAATGAACTCTGCAGTGGTGAGTGAGGGTAGTGCTGTGTGTGTTGGGGCTGGGGGCAGAGCCTGGGCAGCATGCAGCTGTGCTTTGCCCTGCTGCAAGGGCAGAGGAGCATTCCTGGCAATCCTGAGCAGTGTCTTCCAGCTGACCCCTCAGTCTCACATGCTCCTCCTGACTAGGAAAAGCAAGGAGTGGGGTTGGCATGGTCCGCAGGGGAAGCTGGTGGCTCTCTGTAGACTGGGGGGTTCAATCTCAGCTCTGTTTCCTTCTGTTGCAGCCCTTCAGCCTTTGGAAGATGACACCCATCTGGCAGTCTGTTACCTGGCATCTGAGACAATCCAGAAGCTGTGGCATCAAAAGGAGAAGGCGGCATCAGCACGGAGCAGGATCACAGCACTTTGCCGCTGGTCCTGCATAGCCAACTGAAGGATCATTCTTGTACAGCAACGTTGCTTGGTCACCTGTACAGTAACGTTGCTAGGACACACGTTCCTGTCATGCAAGACAGACCCTCTTAACAACAGAAGGAGACTAGGAGCACGGACATCTTGAAACAAAAGGACAGGAACCAAGCTGGTTAGAACTGGGTCTGTAGTTAAGTGACTGATTAAGGTGAAAAGCACACCAGAAAACCTTTGCAAGGAAGACCTGGAGAAGACATCTGCCCATGACCATCAGAGAGCAGCATGCATGCACACAGATGCAGAACATATCATAATTTCCCTGACTTAACTGGAAATCATTGTATGAGTTCTTAGAACTGTTTAAGCAAGCAGAAAAGTTACGGTTTTCCTAGCTTTTGCAAAGCTGAAATGCTGGGCAGCAAAGCTCCTGCTTGCTTATAATGCTGCGTGCCTGGGCATAAGTAAGTGTCATGTGGAAAAAGACAAAAAACTTATTTTCTTTTCCTATGTCTTGGACACCCAGCAATCCAGACTTCAAGATCTTTGCTTTCAAGTTTGCATTTCAAAGCAGGATTAGAAATGATTCTGCGAACTTTCTTTGATGACATTTGACTCTTAAAATATCACCAATAATACTGCTTTTATTACTACCAATAACAGCAACACAACAACAAAATAATGGAAGATGAAGGAAGGCACAGGGAGAAGAGTCACTGGAGGAAACTTCTCCTATAAACTGAATTGGTGTTAGAGTCCCTGTGCACAAGAACCAAGGATGAAGCGAGCATGTTTTGTCCTCTTCAGAATGCAATAGGGTTCATCTTGTCACCAGAACAAGACCGGGGTTTTGCTGGATTGTTGGAAATGGGAAACCAAAAATCACCAAGCTTCCTCCAAAAGTGGACTTGACCTTTTGTCTCTGCAACCATCTGTGTGCAGAGTGAGCTACTGGAGACCTCTGCTCAGATCCTTAAGATTTCATGTCTATTACCATCTCTCTTCCTGAAGATCTTGTGAAGAAAGGCTTTTCCTGTGAGGATGAAGCACTGATAGGAAACGTTACAGCTAGTTTTGCTGTGGGGAGTTTACCTGTGTGTGACACACGCATTCTTCTGACAGCTGCTATCACTCAGGTTATTAATAAAAATCATGCTTTAATTACTTTGTGCCTCGCAGATTAATCTGACTTTAAGAAAACTGGGCTGACTTTGTTTGCTTTGCTCAACACTGGCAGCATTGAGGTAATAGAAGACATTCTCAAGAATAATTCCTAACAGTGAAGGACTGGTGGGTGATGTGAAGGCTGGGGAACATCTTGGGCAGAGTGACCATTAAATGGTAGAATTCTTTGTTCTTGGAAATGTCAGAAGGGTGACGAGCTAAGCTGCTCACCTGAACTTCTGGAGGATGGACTTTAAGCTGTTCAGAACACCTGTTGCAGGGGTCTCTTGGGAGTTGCTCTTTAAGTGTAGAGAGGTCCTCAACATGGAAATCTTAAAGGCACAAGAACAGGCTGTCCCTGAATGCCGCAAGGGGAGCTGCAGTGGAAGACCAATGTGGATGAACTGGATTCTTTGGAGAACTGGGCTAATAGCAACAGCATGCAGTTCCACTGAAGAAAATAAGAAGTTCCCAAGCCAGCATTCATCATCCTTGTGATTCTATGATCTCATCATTTAAGTACACAATACACTCCAAAGGGATAAAGTCATTTCCCAGATACTCCGCAGGCTCAGGCGGGAGCAGTGCCATCATTATTTTGAAGACAAAACAGAAAGAGCTCTTAAAAACAGATGTCCGTGGCACGAAGACCTACCACACATTTTATGATAGCTTCATCTTTTGGCCATTCTGCACGCGAAGGCTGAAACAACTGATATCACAGGATATCAGTAACACTCCCTCCCACGGGCAAATCCCTAACAAAAAACAATAGCTTCCCATCAGCAAACAGGGCATGAGACTGAACCCTTAACTCTCAAATCCCTTCTGACGAAAGCATTTACTTCTTACAATTAATGAGGCACAAAAAGAGGCCAGAGTGCTAAGACGTAATCAACAGCCAAAAATAGAAGGAGCCGGTCCTGACTTTGCTCATTTACTGCTTTCCACCAGGCAAAGTTTGACTTCTCACTGGCGTAGAGGAAGCGGTTACCCTTTGGGGGTTGCACCAGATTGAGAGTATTCCTTTGGATCCGCAGGCTGGCTGTGCCCTGCTGCAGTCCTGAGCAGCACAAACTGTTCTCTGACCTCTGCTGGGCACAAATTGCTGTAATCACTCCAGGAAATTTGAGAGATGTGGGGATTTTCTTTGTCGTTACATTCTAACGTTGCAGTTGCTTCCTGAGGACAAGTCAGAAGGGGTTGCTCCCCTTACTCCTCAGTGTTGCTTAAAAATTTATGTCTAACATGTAATTCAATAGAAAAAAGCACCAATTAAAGAGTTCTCTTACCTAGGAGCAGCTTTCTTACCTGGAGCCATGCTTTTCCCCATTAAAGTCACAACAGGAAATAAAGTTAACAAGAGAAATGATGCTCAGAGTAACTGTTCCTCCATTTTACCTGGTGCTATTAAAAGCTGTTAATTTTAACAGCAGTCAAACACACCGGGGAATAGTCAGGGATCAGTTCTGCATACATTAACTGACAGGCAGAGCACTGCACCAGGCGCAACCACTTTCACTTATTGCTCCCTATTTTTCCTCTGGTAGCCTAACCACCTTCCACTCGCAGTAATTACTGCGCCAGAACCCCCAGCAGACAGCTGCTCTCATTCAGATGGGTATAAAGAAAGCAGCACTTTTATCACTCCAAATCTCTACCAGTTCTTCCAACTCCGCTCCTGTATGAATTTCAGAATCCATTTTTACTTTATTTCTCATCTGCTCATCTATTTTTTTTAAACAACTGACAGATTTCGTTCTCTCTGCATTTAAGAGGATCAAGTGTCAAACAAATGGCACCTCCATTGAATTAGGAAGCAAGCACTTTCCAGTAACTAATTTATCAAGGCTTGGACATGATCAGCTAACCAAGAATAAGACATATAATTCTCCTTGTGAAAACTGGGAAATAAAGGCAGGATTGTATGCATTGCTTTTCCCCAGACTACACAGCAAGAAGCCATTTGCATTGTGGTGAGAACATAAACCAAGCAGGCATTTATACAGCAGTGACACCAGAGTAAGATTAATACCAGTCACAGCAAGCCTTATTCACTCACTGCATCACTTCTAATTCCTATCTAGTCCATCTCTGATACATCCATGATCCTATGATTCTATGTCTATGGTATCTATTACCCTATAAGCACACTTAGCTAAAAGACTCCTACCTGCCATCACAGGAAGCTTACTTGGCCACACATCCATTTCAAGCTGCCCTGATAGAGCATTGAAAATTCAGTTCTACTTCTTATCTCCTGAATTAGGGATGACAAATTAAAGCCTTCCATTCCAATCGTTTCCAACTAATCCTCTCAGTACATAAGAATCAATTGGGAAAAGATAACTATGACACAGCTGAACCTCTCATTCACCTCTTGTTAGTCTCATACTCTAAATAACACCCTGAGTTCTGATGCTTTGAACCAATTTGATCAAAGCTTTAACTAAGACAAGCAAAGATAAAGCACAAAATCCAATTTGCTTTAGAAATATGCTGGTATTTCGAAAGAAAGCTGCTTAATAACCTTAAAAACAAGCATTCCATTTCAGTGCTTCAAAATGACGTGCCTGGCCATTCAGTGTAACATATCCCTACCTGAGTTACCAGTATGTTCTCTGACCTGTTACCAACATTAATACTGCAAGGGCATTTTAGAGCCATCCGTTACAAGTTTTGTATCTTCTGCCCTGCATGCCAGGCTTTGGGGCTGGGCTTTAAATATAATCGGATTTTCATTCCCTAAGATAGCCTTAGAAAGGTGTCCTGATAGCACAGACCCAGGGGAAGAGCAGTCACACACCATCAGCCCCAGGGAGCTCAAGGGGAAGAACAACCAAACAGGCATAAGGAAGGCGAGCTTGGAGGGCAGATCTTATTACTAAGGTACCAATTATTGAAGTCTGTACTTCAGTGACTTTCAGTCTCATCAGGAATTAACATGGCTTCACTGCAGCTCGTTCGCAACTCAACCTGAGACCATAGGAAACTCCACACAGCGTTAGCACAGCTGTATTAAGCATACTGCTTGTCATTCAGTAGCATTCTTCGTTCTCTTCCTTAAACATTAAAACCAACCTAACAACAAGATGCGGAACCAGAGGATGTTAGCCCAGCCAATTAGCTGGCTTTACCCTGAAACACAACCACTTACTGCAGTAGGCCTCCATTTCACCACCATCATTTAAGTCAACATTCCTACCGCATTATAAAGGAGTTGCTTCCTGCATTGCTCGCATTTCCTCAGGAAGCCCACAGTCCAGAAGGAAATAACACACAGCTTTGCCCATTGGAGCAGTGAAGCCAGCAGCACAGCTTCAAATCGAACCAGCTCTTTATTACTAAATAAAACAACATTCCTAGACATCAAAAAAAACAAATAAGCAAAGCCCACAAGGCAGTGGTATGTTATTTTTCAATGCGCGGAGTATATCAATGCTTATCCATTTGTTCACCTGCCATGCCAAGTTCCTTTATGTTCTTCAACAGACTTAAATATCACTGTTTTGCAGCACCATTCATTTATCTTACACACCAAGAGAAGCACAAGTCACAACGTTTACGGCTTCAGAGCTCTGAAGCCTTCGACTTGCGTTTTACCCATTAGAGTATTACAAGACAGTTCTTTATTTTGACAAAATAAAGTGCCTGGTTTATGTACAAACTATTAAAATAATAGTTAAAAAAGTAAACTTAAAAACCTGCCATGAAAGCAGTGATGCCACGCTGTTGCCTCCAGGGTATCCATTGAGTTTAAGAGCAGAAATCCTCAGCTGCTTCTTTATGCAGAGCTGGAGAAGCTAGTGGTTAAGTTGCCCATTACCCCCCATCTAGCAGAAGGATGATGCCCACATTTCATTAAGTATGAGTAACGTTTTACCTAAGCATTCTAAGAATCAACACCTTTGGCAAAACCTAATAAAAAGGGATCTTGCTGTCAGAGCTACACCTGCATCCTTAGAAGTACCAATATCACCACACTTCTCAAGAGTGGGACTTGAACACGGAAATCAAGGCACGCTGGCTCAATATGCTTGACACTTCCTTGCAAAGAGGGGAGTGTACACACACACACACTAACTCGTGCCTCAGTCCCCTTAAAATTCTGCATCCAGGGTGAAGGAGTTGTCAGTGGGCTTTGACATCACTCCCATCCTCTGATATTCACCTACTCGCTTCTCGAAGAAATTGGTCTTGCCTTCCAGAGAGATGTTCTCCATGAAATCAAAAGGATTCTCCACCTTGTATATCTGAAAGGCAAAGGCAATGATACGGTCACCAGGGATTCTCCAATTTTCGATACAAGAACACATTAAAAGAATCAGTAAAGAGGTGTACAATGATGCCATTGGTGGGCTAACTAGCTGAGTAAACCAATCCTGGTCCCAAACCTTTCCTACTATGTTCATTTCTATCTTTAAACTGCAGATTATTCAGTAGAGAGAAGCACAGCAACCCCTGTGTGGTTTTCATCAGCATCCTTTCACTTCTTATTCAGTGGCTATCCAAACATCTTCCAACCGTGGGACTACTAACTGAGTTTATATCAATAACGCTGCTGCCATTTTAAGATTAGGGTTTCTGGAAGAAATTAAACTTCATATGATCTTTTTCCCCCATGACAGATTCCGTGTATTAGCCTTACCTTTCTAAATCCCAGTTCCAACATCAGCCGGTCTGCTACGAACTCGATGTATTGTTTCATTAAAGTGCAGTTCATGCCAATCAACTTAACAGGCAGAGCCTCCGTCAAGAATTCCTGCAGATAACAGAAGCACACTGTGTACAGAAGCTGGCATCCATTCTGAGCTGCCTAGGGTAACGTTATACCCAACAGCTCGCAGCTCTACACTTAATTGTAACCAAGATCCCAAACAAGGAGCAGACAATTACCTGTTCTATGAGAACTGCATTCATGATGATTTCCTTTACTCTTTCCTCTGATGGTTTGTGTAGCAAGTGCTTGAACATGAGGCAGGCAAAATCACAGTGCAAGCCCTTGAAAGAAGCATCAGAAAGTTCTTTAAAGAACACCGATTTAAAAGAATAACTCCAATCAGTGGCACAGACTATAGAGCTTAAAGTCTAAGCACCATCATGGTACTTTGCCACAGTGCTGCTATCTACACAAAACTCTCTGCCTAACCAGGAAGACGTACACTCAAATTCAGGCCATCCCAACTGCACATGATACCACAGCACTGAGAGCAAGAGCTGGTGAGAAACCTGATGCTACTTAAGTGGTGCTTTCATTCATTTGCTGCTCTAAGATCCACAACGCCTCAATATTAACACACTTCAGTGAGCTTTACAAACTGCCCATTTCTAAATGTATTCCTGCTGTAAAACACTCTATTTTACTCCAACAAGCTATGTGGCAATCTTAATATGGTAATCTTAACTGCTGGAACTTGGTTCTTACCTCATCTCTACTGATGAGCTCATTAGAAAAAGTGAGTCCAGGCATTAAACCTCTTTTCTTCAGCCAAAAAATGGATGCAAAAGAGCCAGAAAAGAAGATTCCTTCCACTGCTGCAAATGCTACTACACGTTCTCCTATTAAGACAGATGGATATCAACCATGAAAACTTATCAGGATTGATACTCAGTTGTGATAAGAGCAGCAAGCAGTCCTTCAAAGAGGAATGAAGCAGCTCCTACTGAAGTGTGCTACAGCTTATCCCGACAACTATTATAGTAAAGGCTACAGGTTAACAAGTGAAGCTTGAAAATATGATAAATGGTAAGAACAGTAGCTGAAGGCAAGAATCCTTCCCCTAGGTTAACAATCAATACCACCTCTTTCTGAAGGTGGCACAAAGCAGTCACACTTTAGCAACCAACTGAAGTCACTGTTTATCACTCCACCAAGAGGGACATTGGCCTTAAAGGACACTTTATTACTCATAAAATTATGACCAGTTCCATCTCACCTGCAAAGTGAGGCACCAAGAATCACCAGGGCAGAGGAGCCATAGCCAACAACCATTAAGAGTCCCCTGGTGGAAAATGGCCAGTACCATTCTGGTCACACATTCAGTTTGCTCAAGCAGCGAGATGAATGGTGATTGCCACATACATTATCATCATTCAGAACACCAACAGTCTTACAAATATTCGTGCCCATTTGCAAGACTTTAAATTTCCTTTATCTCCATAATTATGCCAACGAGCATTTATTCACCCATCTGATAATCCCTGTGAATTGTGAAGTCTAGAGAAACTGTGGTTCCTCTGTTCCACTAGGAATTTCACTTTGCTTCCAATAGATGCGCTCACCATATGTTGCTTTCTTGTCCCCAATCCAGCGTATGGCCCAGTCAGCCTTCTTCTTAACGCATGGTAATGTTTCAATGGCATTAAAAAGGAATTCCCTGAAAAGCAAAGAACTCATCAGTATGAGATTCACTCAGGAACAATCCTCCAAAGCCACCTGCTAGGTTCAGAGGACCCACCATGAGTTTTATATACACTCTTATTTGCCTCTTCCTTAGTTTCAGTGTTAAGCGGTTTCAGTTTCACTCAGGTGAGACCTCACAACTTAAGAGCAGATCTTTTGGATTGAAGTTGCTCCTAAGCAGCACTTTTAGCAGCATTTTATTTAAATCTTGTTTAAAACCAAAAAAAAATCAGTTTTTGTTTCACAGTAACTAGTAGGCAGCACATCTCAACAATAAGAGCTTCAAACCGTGCGTGAAAAGGCAATACCAACCTCTCCTTAGAATCTTTAATGTATGTGTCAATGAGAAGGCTGTACATTTCTGAATGTATGTTTTCCATGGCAATCTGGAAGCCATAGAAACAGCGCGCTTCTGTGATTTGCACTTCCTGACTGAACCGCTCCACCTAGAGGAAACAAACGAGCATTTGTGAGCACGTTTATAACCAAGCTGCAGGTCAGAGGCATTGGTGCTGCCTGCAATTACTACTGCTCAGCCCAGAGAACTCTGCAGATCAACTCCAGATGTGTGGGCAACATGAAGAGCTGTAGTAGCCCCTCACAGCTGCAAGACACAGACCTATGGAATCATTTATGTTGGAAAGGGCCCTTAAAGGCCATCTTGTCCAACTCCCTGCAATAAGCAGGAACACTTACAGCTCCATCAGGTGCTCAGAGCCCCATCCAGACTGACCTCAGGTGTCCCTAGAGATGGGGCACCTGCCACCTCTCCAGGCAAGCTGAACACATTATTAAGAGCAGCAATGCTCCCATCCGGCTCTTTCCACACTCACCAAGTTCTCATTCACGATGCCATCGCTGGCAGCAAAGAAGGCAAGGACGTGAGAGATGAAGTACTTCTCCTCGGGCTTCAGGGACTCCCAGTGCTGAAGATCTTTAGACAGATCCACCTACACACGAATAAGGGCATCTGAGACGTGTGCCAGCGCCCCAGGGCCGCCCTGCACTGCGGCCGAGGGGAGCAACACCAGAGCGGACTGCGGAGGAGCCGGCGGAGGTGCATCAGCACCGGGGGACACCTCACCTCCTCCGCCGTCCAGAAGGAGGCCTCGGCCTTCTTGTACATCTGCCAGATGTCGTGGTACTGGATGGGGAAAATGACGAACCGCCGGGGGTTCTCCCGCAGCAGCGGCTCCTCCTCCTCCGCGCCCCGCGCCACCTGCGGGGAGCACAGAGCGGCTGAGGACGGGGCTCCGCGGGGAGCCGGGCCGGGAGGAGGCGGCGAGGGAGCGGGGACAGCGCGGAGGGAAAGCGGCCCTCAGGGGAAGATGGCGGCAGGAGCGCGGGCTGGCGGCAAAGGGGAGCGCGGGGCCGCGAGCACTCACCGGCTTCACTTCGCTCTCCTGGAAGATCTTGCGCGCTGTCTTGCTAGCCAGGACGCGGCTGCTGCTGAGCGCGGGAGGCTGTGAGGAGAGAGGCGCGGGAGCGATGAGACCGCCGTCATACCGGGCGAGCAGCAGGAGGAAGGAAAGAAGGGAGAAAGGAAGGGCGCTCACCGTGTTCTCCTTGTCGCTCAGCGCCAGGTTCTTCAGGGGGGACAGCCGGGGCTGCTCCTGGAGGGCGGCGAGCGGGACGCGAGCAGACAGCATGGCGGCAGCGCGGGAACTGAATGGGCGCGGGTCGGCCGCGCGCTTCTTTATATCCCCTTCGAACTTGGCGCCAGAACACCCGGCTGCCAATCACAACTCACGCCGAGCCCGCGGCCTCCCGCCCCAAGACGCCTATTGGCTGGAATGCCGGCCGGGACCCCGCCTCCCATTGTAGAGGAGAAGGCGGGAGAAAGCCCGGGGAGCAAACACGCGCGAAACTGAGGAAGCCCCGCCCCGCCCCCGGGTCTGTCCCGCGCCGGGACCCCAGAGCAGCCGCCCGACTGACTGCAGGGCCAGGCTGTGTCCCAAGGGCTGGGCTCGGTGTGCAGCCGCTGTTATCACTGTGGGACAGCTGCTCTTCTCAGAAGGCGGTGGTACAGGGCCGGAGCTCTGCAGACAGAACAATGGCTATCGAGCAAGCCCTGTCACAAGAACCCAGCTGTATGCCTGCTGCCTTCATGTAGCGTCACATCAGGCCACGGCTTCGTTAGCTTGATTCTTCCTGAATGTGGCATTTGTCGGCATGGTCCATCAATCTGCAGAAGTGAGAACGCTGTCCTTAACCAGCCTGGTCACCAGAACATGGAGGTAAAGCCCCCAGTTCCAGACAGCCCCACTCACCATCAGAGCAGTTCACGAGAGCAGCGCTGATCTGGGTGCCTTCCTCAGCACCCCTGTGTGCATGGCGGCTGGGGCAGCGGGACCAGGCACTTAAAGAACATCACTCATCCACATCGCTTCTACCATCAGCTTCTTAAGCAGAAGTGACGCGTAGATATGCAGCCCACTGGCCTTACTAGAGCAAGTGTGCATCTCTTGGCACAGGTGGAAAATTACTGGCTGTCCCCCCTCACAGAGCCCATCAGTCACTGTAAACGAATACTGAACGTTCCTCTGGGTTACATTCCTCTACATTTACTCACATGAAGCAGTGCCCGAAGGCATCTCCAGCTCCCTCCTTCCTGAGCAGCAGAGGTTGTTCACGTTAAGCAGAGCTGCTGCACATCACAGCTCTGGTGCATCTCAACAATTGCTGCTGCAGCACCGGCTTCTGGCCCCAGAAATCCAGCCTGCTGTGTCTGCAGAACGGCCAGGAGCCCCACTGCTGTAGGGCGCAGCCCGCCGCTGTCATCCGCCCCCCGGCGGACGTAACCCGGCGGGGACGGGAGAGGGAGCCCGCGACCTCCGAACGGCTCCGAGCGGGGAAGCAAATGAGCAACGGTAGGGAGAGTGCCCCGCTGGTAACTCCCAGCGCCTGTCCTGTCCCACCGCTTCCACATAACGCCCCTCCGCAGCCCGAACATGTGTTCAGCTGGGAAGCACTGGGAGAGCAGCTGGGGCACTTTGCAAGGACAACCGTGATGGAAGAGCTCCAAACCAACGGAGAGAATAACCCCATGGTGCGGCAAAGAAACCTCCATCAAGTAGTCCTGGCCCTGCCCCTCTCTCTCTGTGCCACAGTACCTGGGATGCCATAAACCCAGAGGGACCTCAGAAAGCTGGACTAGATAATCTCAGTGTTCATTTCCAACCTTAATGATTCTATGATTCTATTCATCCTTCAAGAAGGATGGGCTACACCAGCCCCAAGGGCATCACCCTGCAGCTGCAGCACCAAGAGGCTGTGAGCAGCTGGGGGAGGTACAGCCTTAAAACCAGCTGGTGACATCCAAGGCCCCAAGCAGAAGCCATCTCTGCTGCTGTAATTCCTGTCCCAGGTTGCACCCAGCCTGGGCACAAATCTGAGTAATAAATACTGATTTTCCTGATGTTTTAAGGCTACACCTGTATCTGCAACACGCTCTAAAAGTCATCACAATGTTCCCATGGCTGATCAAATCAAGGCAACCTCGGCACAACATTCGATGGGTTGACGTTAATGGGTTACAGGACATGTGAGTAACCCCCTGCAGAGGCATGCAAAGCACTGCAGGAATGTGCCCTGTTCCTGGGGTGACCCTGCAGTCCTGACTGAGGACTTGTCCATCTCAGGAGCAGCGGATGGCGCAGGTCGCACCCTCAAGCAGTCTCTGCTGTTTCAGTAGTTCTGCAAAAGCCCAAATAAACCTGCCATCCCAGGAGGCTGAGACCCACACCTCTGAGATAACTGCCCCATGGGGACCCTCAGAGCAGAAGGGCATGTTGATCTCTAATGCACGCAGCGCAGTGGCCCCTGAAATAGTGCCAGCTGTTGAGTCGGGGCTTTGCCTGCTGCAACTGACTCAGCTGGAAGCAGGCTGGCACCAAGCCGTGCCTGGAGCAAGGCACTGCCGTCAGCACAAAGCGAGTCCATGCACATGGCTTTGTAGCACACCATTTATTATTTCCATCATTATTACGCCGAGGCGTCAAACAAGATGCTGGAGATTAAACAGCAACAGTTAGCACACTAATGGCTATGCTGGCGTGCAGCCCCACACCCTGCTCCACAGCAGGCAGACCACTCAGACCTGGAAGACACTGCAGCCTGCCCCAGCGCAGCTCTGAGTTGCTAGAAATAGCGTGGCCTTGCTCTGCTGCCTACTTCCCTTTTGTATTTGATTTTAGTTTTTACCTCTGGCAGGTTTGCAAGGGCCAGCAGTTAGTAGCTCTGTTCACCCCTCTACCAGAAGGCACATCGTGGATGCCGTCAGATACAGCACCTGGGCACCGCTCGCTGCACTCAGGCTTTGAAAGCCTTGCAGCTATCCTGCCAAACCCACAATGGCATGCTATTGGAGTGACTCTCTGTGCCCGTACCTGCACAGAAGCACCAAGGACACCCTCCAGCAGCCCCCACAAAGCAAGAGCTCGTTATCAAGTCACAAATGTGCATCGACATATTGTCAGCCAAGGGAATTGTCCAAGGGGGTCTTCCATGGCCCTTCTAGCTGTGGTTTTAAAGAAAGAAAGAACCTTCTAATTAAATACATCTAGTGCTCACTCAAAAACCTACCCCTGTCATCAGGAGGGTCAGCACTGGTTCTCCTGAGGATACGGGAGCGATTTACACCAGCCAACAAACCCTCTGCTGTGATCTGTTCTGTCTTATGCAGAGCAGAGGTAACCACATCCACCTGAACAGAGGTGGGGAAGCTTAATTAACTAATAGTTACACAACGCTTTCGCAGGGAAATCTTGTGTTTACAGCTTCGTTTTGTAATAAACAGTGTCGATGTCTCCAGAAGTTTAACACCCAATCTGTGTAAGGGACATTTTACAAAGCTCAGCACCAAAATCCCTGTTATTAAGCAACCTATTATTCCTATGTAAGTGTGCTCCTGGAGAAGCCCCGACACGCCTTACAAGAAGCAGGCAGTAGGCAAAAGTCTGACTTGCTGGTGACTCAGTGACATGAAGTCATCCTGCTTTAACTAACTGTTCTCTACACAGCTGAGAGAAATAACAAAGGGATGTTCTTTGTGTATTCAAGGTGAGCCCAGCTCAGACGGCTATCTGCACACAGGGGTGGGGGAAAACAACATGATTTGGGGCTAAAAGCTGATACGTTTCCTATCGCTGGTCCACAGCACCTTTTGTTGCTGGTTCCAGCTGACATGTAATACTTCATTTCAATAAGCACAAGCTGAGCGGATGGTGTTCTTGCAGGTAGCTTGCCAAGCCCACCTGAATGTGTTGCTTTTCCAAAGGCTGCCCTTGCTTATCTCTTGGACTAAACCATGCTTCCTTTTGATCACTGGAGGACGCCATTTGAGTACCAGTCTCTAGAAATCCCTGAGGCAGTTGACCTCCTTCTTCTGGGAATTTCTTCCCGTCTTTGGGAAACAGAAATTTGCCTGCAAGCACCACTGAAGTGTTGCTGGGAACTGATACAGACATTTCCCATCAGCCTGGAGCTGACAAGAGCCCCAGGGGAAGAAAAGGGGCTTTGCAGAAGTGATGTCCAGGTGGCATTTATACAGAAGTTACAGTCAAGGGTGCAGAAGGTCATCTACGGTCATGCTTGGTATGATGGTAATGAACAGCTCAGGACTGTAGAAAAGCAGAGTAACAGCAGAAGAGAACCACGTGAGGATAAAGGAGGTGAGTAAGTAATACCACAGATCCCATAGTTCTGTTTCAAATTACTTCTGTAAGCGGAGCATCTTTGCTCCCTGGGGCCTGTCCCCATAAGGTACTCTGCTTTCCCAATTCTTCTGCTTAGATTTTCCATCTTCAGACAGGCAGAGCTGTCAAATCCGCTAAGATTGAATACATACACACATACCACCAGCTTTCCCTTGGCTTCGGAACAGACATTTCCCTCCTGTGCACCACTCCCTTGATGCTTAAATCTCCGTACAAGCAGGGGCAACAAGCCCAGGTTCACCATGTTCAGTGTGCTCAGCAGCAGATCATCCAGGGCCAACTACTCAAGGGGTGATTTGCTCTGCCAAGGTGCTTTGTTTCCATCTGTTAATCAGTGACAGCACGATGGGCAGACAAGCATTTACAGCCCATGATGCCATTGACCTGGTGCGATGCTGGTCACCTGTGTGGGACCCAGCCAGCAATGCCACCCAGAGAACTGGACTTCAGCCTTCCTTGCAAACAAATGTAGCCCCAGAGGATCCATCTGTGTAGTAAATAAGGCTGGCCAGGGCTTGTGCATGACCCAGAGGATTTCTGACACAACCTGGCTGCCTCTCTACCACTCTGGTCTCTCACTCTCACTGAAACTGGAGGGCTACACCCAAGCAGTGGCAGGGCAGCCTGGTGGCCTACCCCAAAGTCTCTGAGCCTCTTGAAGGCCAAGCACAGGGCCTGACCTTCAGGCCACAGGTGGGTATTCTGATCATTACAACCTCTTCCACTTCCTTCTTCTCCCCCTGGGATGGTCTTTTCCAGCAGGACCAACAGCTTTATGTTCCTCCAGCTGACACAACGCCCTGGCAAACCCAAACATTTGGATGGGATGGGCCTCATGGCAGTTACCTGCCCGCAGGGCCTGCTGCCAAGTCAAAGCAGGTTGCCCTGGGCCAGGCAAGTTCTGACGGGATGGAGAGCCCCAGCCTCTTTGAGCAGCCTGCTCAGTGCTTCACCACCCTCCGGGTGAAGAACTTTCCCTCATGCTTGATGCAAATTTAGCCTCTTGCAGTTTGGTCCTAATCCAGCTCCATATACACTACAAACAGTAACTGCTAGACATACGAATGAGTGTTCGGAATAATCCTGAGCAGAGAATACTGGGTTTTCAGTATCCTACTGAGAGCTGTGAGCTCATTTATCTGTGGGAAAAGTAAAGAAGCAAAAGTCATCATTTTGTCCAATTGTTTCCACAGGTCAGAAGCTGGGACAGATGCTTTTCTTCCCCCCGTGCAGACAAGTTGCACGTTCATTGACTAAAATGAACCCCAAGTAGAATTTGATTGCCCAAATATATATAGGCTGTTGTCAATGCTGTATTCGCAGCATCCGTGACTCAGAGATGCTCAGCAACAGAACAGAAGGCAACAGTCACAAGCTGGAACAAGAGAAATTCCGGCTGCGTGCATGGGAACAAAATGGTTTTATCAAGAAAATGGTTAAGTGTTGGAACAAGTTCCACAGAGACAATGTGGAGTCTCCATCCTTCAAGATACTCAACGCTGTGCGAGGCCCTGAGCTGTGTGCTAGGTGGTCCTGCTTAGAGGGTCTGACTGAGGTGTATGGAGGGCCCATACAAGCTGAATTCTTTTATTATTCTGTGGCCTGTGGAGACCTCACACTTTTGGAAGAGATGGCTGCGTCTGGAACACCTGCATGTTTCCAGATCTGCCTTTCAGAGAAGATGCAGTCATTGAGTTTACAGTCTAAGCTTTGGATTTCTGACCCATATTTTGGGGAAGTCATTGGAGTGGTCCTTCCTCTCCTCCTTTCCTTTTGTAACCTCCCAGCACCACAAGAGTAAGTGCAATGCAAACCCCTGTGCTCCAAAACCTCAGCCCCGTGTTCCAGAAGAGCACAGCTTGATGCAATTAGCTCCATGCTGAAAGGTACCTTGTACATTTCCTTTTAGAAAGGAAATGTTTTTAAAATCTTCCCTGCCATCAGACTCTTCAAACGTGAAATACCAAAAGTTGCACGGGTTCTTTCAACTAGAAAAATGCCGAGGCTTGCTTCCAGGTAGAAGCACATCATTTTGCACTTTGAAGCTGAGATAGACGAAAGGAGGGTCTGTTCACAGCTGATGCTGCCAGCAATCCTATTCACACCACCCTTCCCAGACAAAAACCTGGGAGCTCCTATCTTGCCTCACCACTTAGTGGTGGTCCTCTGCCCTGTTATAGCAGGGCTCGCTTTGGCAGCTGTTACAAACCCCCATAATCCCTGAGTCTGCTTAGCAGACAGAGGGTTCATGCACCAAAACAGTTCCTGCATACCACAGAGAGATCAGGCATGATCGCGTTACAGCCTCTCAGCAAGTTATTCCAGGGCCGGAGCCACTGACATTATTCCAGTGCATGCCTCTAACCAGCTTGTGTGTGGGACACTGCCCTGACTGCAGCCAGCAGCGGGCTGAGGGCACACAGGGACAGCTAGAGTAGCCCTGCTGCCAGGTGACAGCCCTGTCAGCTCATGTAGATGTCTGAATACCAGGTCAGCTTTATTGCCTGCTGGTAAAATATTAACCTCAGCTATTTTTTTTCCTCCGTGCAACTGGAGAAACAAATCAGATGCTGTCCAGGAAGCGTAACAGCTTCTGCCTTGGGAAACCAAGCCTGGTACCACCTGCCAGCCTACCCAATGCTGTCTGGTGCCACCAAGCTTTGTTCAAGGCTGTGGCTTGTCCCACTGCACAAGTTGGCATCTTGAGTTTTAGTCTCCGCTCTCCAGCTCCCCTACCCTTCCCTTCACACCTGGGATGCAGAAAGAAAAAACCCTTTTGCTTACAATGCTGAGGGTGCAGTAAAACCCAAGATGTGTTGAAAGGACACTCTTAAAAACCAGGCTTTTAGATTTAAAGATGTGTTCTCAGCAGTTCTTTTGTAAATTGGATGAGTCAAACTCCAGCACTGGGCTAAAGCCCAGCCCCACTAATTTCATAGGGGCAGCCTCAGCCCCTCCTCCACCCGTGGTTTCCCCACCACATACCAGGCTCCATCCTGTGCAGCACGGCTCTCTGGGGCTCACTGGCCTCCAGCTCATGGCTGTTTTCCCTGGGGCAGCAAAGCCACCCTCAGGTAGACACTGCTGGCCCTATGCTCCCCAGCCCAGCTCATAGAATCATAGAATCACATGGATTGAAAAGGGTCTCAAAGATCATCCAGTTTCAACCCCCTCTGCTATGTGAAGGATTGCCAACCACCAGACCAGGCTGCCCAGAGCCACATCCAGCCTTGGCCCTGAAGCTCCTTCCGTACCACACTGGGACAGGGTCAGAGGCACAGGACGTGACCCCACACCAACCCCAAAGAGCCATCACCATTACGTTCTGCAGGATGTTTGGGGCCAGAAAACCCATGTGCAGGCAACACCTGGGAAAAGGCTTTGGAAGTGAGGACAGCTGTAGTGTTGTGTGATAGAGGCACTGTGATGTGAGCAATGCACACAGCTGCAAGCCAGTTAATGCCAAAAGGCAGATTAATAACTAAACCTGCTCACTGAGGGGTGATGCCGGCACGGCAGTTTGCCATGGGAAAGATTCAGCCTTCCCTGCTCCCTCCATAGAAACCACACCTGATAGTTTTTCATTCTTTGTAGAGCGCAGCAGAAGCCAAGGAAGCTGGTTTGGAATCACCTTCATTCTGACGTGATACATACATTAACTTTGAGTTTTAATCCTTTTTGTCATCGATGCGGCTTTCTAGAGCTCCTGGACCACAGGAATGCATCTGTCTCTGTTGATTCATGGAAAACCCAGAAAGTATGAGGAAAGAAGGCAAAACCTAAACACATGGTGCAGTGTTTATTGTCACAAGATCAGCTTCCTCAGTGCGCTGCCTGTGAGTGCCCTAGAAAAGTTCTGGTGGGAACAGAAGCCTGAGAAAATAAAACTCCGCAGGCTGTGTTTGGGTTCTTACGGAGAGAGGATCCTCTTATTCCTTTTATCCTGCAAGTGAGCTCCTTCCTTGCTCTCTGGCCTTCCAGCAGTGGAGGTGATGACAGTGGTCCCGTGGCAGCTGCTATCATGCCCCATTGCCTTCACCCTCCTCGTCTCCCAGTGCCACATCTCCACAGTTCTTGAGCACCTCCAAGGTGGGTCAGTGACTGCACCACCGCCCTGTGCAGCCTGTGCCACTGCATCACCGCTCTGCCTGAGAAGCAGTGCTCCCTAATATCCAACCTGAAGCTTCCCTGGTGCAACTTCATGCCATTACCTCTTGTCCTATGGCTGTCACTGGGAGAAGGGGCCATCTCACCCCAGCCTCCTTTCCTAGCAGTCACGAGGTAACAACTTGATCTTCCTCATGTGTATAAAGAAATAAATGTGAAGGGTTGGGCAGGATTTGGGCATTCCTATGTACATACCTGTATATAGAGATCTGTGTGTATACATATATATATGTAATAGTTCATTACTCATTAGAAGGAACGATGGCTGTGTTTGAAGAGTGCTTCCCAGCAGAGGCTGGCGGTGTTTCTGACACGGGGTTCATCTCTTTCCCCGGACGGAGGCGAGGAGCCCACCTTCCCCATTGCAACACGGACCCCCAGCACCGCATACCTCTGCCCTCGCTCCTGGAGGGCGGCCAAGCTGTTTTGAACAGCGACTGGTTTGCTGTAAAATAGGCACCGGGCTGCCCGGGTCCTTCGGATCTACAGGCGCGTCCGAGTACCCCGTGCGGTCGCTCCCACCGCCGCCTCTTTCCCACATCCTCGCCCCTCACCACCCTCGAGCCCGGCCCTCCCGGCCCGGCTCGGGGCCGCCCCGCGGCGAGGCGGCCCTTGGCGACGTCCCCGACTCCGGCCCCGGCTCGGGCGCGGCGGCCATGGGCAGCGGCAGCAGCCGGCGGCGGGGCCGTGCCGGCGGCGCCCCGCGCGGTACGGTGCGGGCGGAGGCGGCGGGCCCGCTCCCAGCCACGGAGGAGCGGCGGGCGCCGGGGACGGCACTGGAGGCTGCCCCGCCCGGCCCCGCCCAGCCCGCGCCGGAGGTGAGTGCCGGGCCGGCTCGGGGCGTGCTGGGGAACGCGGGGAGCTCGGGGAGCTGGGGGCCGGAGCGCGGCGCCTCCTCGGAGCTCAGCGGCCGCTGCGCCACCGCGCTGGGTTCCCTGCTCTCGTTCCGGTTTTCCGGACGTTCTGTCGGAGAGAGCGGAGATCGGCTTGTTTGTTTATTTCCCTGCCCAAAAGTAACGGCCCAGTGTCTGTCGGGGAGGGGCAGCCGGGGGGTTAGGGGCAGGCCGTGCAGCAGAGGGCGGTGGGCACGGAACGGGCTGCGCAGGGCTCTGGGCGCGGCCCCGAGTGCCAGAGCTCGGGAAGCGTTTGGGCGCAGCTCCCAGACACGGGGTTGGAGTTCGGGTGGTGCTGCGCGGAGCCCGGGCTTGGACTCGGTAATGCGTGTGTGTCCGTCCCGTGGCGATGCGGCAGAGCCGGGGAGCGCCGTCGGTCCCAGCAAAGCTGCGGGGCCTCGCGCTGTTGGTCGGACAAATGCTGCCCCGAGCAGATGCACAGAAGTCACTGATGTGGTGTAATGCATTGAAGTAATGCATTCCTAGAGGTATTTCAGGGGCGTGTGGACGTGGTGCATCAGGACGTGGTGCAGCAATGGAGCCGGCAGCGCTGGGCAGTGCTTGGGCCTCACCTTACAGATCTTTTTCATCCTGAAAGATTCCGTGATTTACCAACAGAGATAAATATTGCTCAGCACAGGAAAAGCCCACACGTGGTTTTGCCCGGGCCGTGCAGCACAGAGCGCAGCGGCTTATGGAGGTAGAGGTGCATTCACTGCTTGCAGGACCAGCACCGTCTCTCCGTTCAGTGCCTTTAAAAACAGCCCGCATTCAGCAGAGTCAGTCCCCTCGCTCACACCCACGCAGCTGTGCTGCAGCTGTGCTCCCCAAGCCACCCCTCCTTTGCTGTTTTCTCCACAGCACCACTCAGCGGAGTATGGCTCCTCTTCCACCCGGCACATCCCTGCACATCACTGACACGACTGCTGACACATCCCTGCCACATCCTCAACACATCCCTGGTGCATCCCTGGCACCATCCCCTGCCCATCCCTGGCATATCCCTGACCCAGAGCAAGCACCAGGCCGTGCACAGGACAGCCTGGAGCTGCTGTTAGCTCTGGCAGCCAAGAGAAGCAGGGCACTGCCCGCCTTCCCTCCATTGTCCCTGCAGGATGCTGCCTCCCGCCCCATCCCTGACAATACAAAGCTGCCTCTTGGCTATGCCTGGAGTCACAGAGTCACAGCCAGCCCCGCTGTGCCCAGCCCAACACAGCTCTGGGGGCTCAGGAGGGGCTGGGGGGGCATTTTGTCACTTCCCCACAGGTCTCGGAGCTCCAAGTGAAACGTCAGCAGCTCTCCTTTGGGAAATAGGTGCTGCTGCTGACAGATCCCTCAGAGAAGGTGGGAGCTGGTTTTGCAGAGGGAAGCAGATTTTGCTAACCAGAGCCGCTCCATCCGGATGACTAATTGATTCTGTCTCCCGCCCACACACCACGTACAGCTCGTAACAGAGTCAGCCACAAAGGGAAAAAGGCAACCGCCTGTCTTCCAAGCCCATCCTTTGCCCACAAGTGCTGGGAATGGGTTCTCAGGGTGGGAACTGCCGAGACACAGCTGTGGGGCTGAGCGTCCTTCCGGGCACAGAAAGGAGCCGCTTTGTTCCTGCTTTCTGAGCCCTGGGTCCTTACACAGGCTCTGCACCATGCCTGTTCAACCTCTGTTGGTGCTGTTGGGAGCAGCAGGATAGCTGGTGTGAATCACCAGCTTCAGCAGTCAGCAAGCCTGAGTCTGGGTCTGTCCCAAGCCACAGCCCCTCTTCCCCTTTCTATGGGGCAGCACAATGAAGAGGAGAAATGTGGAAGTTCGGTTCTTCCTGCAGCTCCCAGCCTGCCTGCAGGGGGTTCTCTTCGTCACTTCTTTCATTAGCAGGTATTTTATTACTAGGAGGTGCTCTGGCCCATGTACCTTCCCCCAGAGGTGGGTTGGGGTGCAAATGTGGCCAATGAGACACAAAGACGGCTTTGTATCCTCATAACTGAAACACGTGACGTTTACTCTTTTCAAGGCCTCCTCTCCGCGACGCCCCTCAGGCCCAGAGAACAACAACATCAGCAATGAGTGAGTAGTCCCTGTCGCCCTTTCCCCTGCTGTGCTTTTTGTTGCCATCATGGCGACCTGGGCCTTCCACGGGCCATGCAGCATTGGGAGCCCTAAGAACCCATGTGAGGTTCCCGTGCTGCAGCGGTTAGAGATGGTCAGGTAGCAGGGGAGAGAGGTGGAGATCTGCTGCTCTGGGTGTCCAACAAACAAAACCTGAACACTCTGTTCCACAAACAGCGATGCTGACTGTGTCCCCAGGTCTGCCAGAAGCAGTGGGAACAGTTTCATGCACGTGTTTGAGAAGCCAAGATGAAATGAAAAGGCTCAGTAAACCATCTCCTTGCACTAAGGAGGGACTCCTTTCAGTGCTAGGCTGTCACACAGCCCCTCTGCCCTCGAGGTACGTGTTAAACTGAAAATCAGGGAGCAAAAAGCAGGAAGGAAAGAAAAAGAGGTAAAGAGACTTCACAAAACTACAGCATGGTGGGGGTGGCAGAACCCTCTGGGTCCATCGGGCCCGGCCCCTGCTCCAGCAGGGCCACCCAGAGCAGGGTGCCCAGCACCTGCTGTCACCTAAAAGAGCAGCCACGTGAGATAGAGGCTGGAGGAGTGACACCAAATAACCACCTAAATCAGGCTCTAATGAACACCCTCCAAGTGGGAATGTGTGCGTGTTCTTTGCTATATCACGTTACCTCTTTTTTTTTCCCCACACGCCAGTGGCAGTCCAACCAATTGAATGACACGGCTCGGGAATGTCACAACGATCTTATAATTGCTCTCAACCCCTGTGTCATGCACAGTGTTATCCAAGCGTGGCTTTGACCCATTTTTTGGCTGCTAGGTCTTGCAGAAGGCATTTTAATGATTAATCCTGTACTTTCCCATCCTCAGCAGAAAGAGAAAAAAAAACAGTGGCCTAGATTCATCCCATCTGATTGGACTCATTCAGGTGGGGTTAAAGAAAGGCTCTGCCCCAGTGGGTGGTGGGCATGAAACAGGCTGCCCAGGGTGGTGGGCATGACCCTGAGTGCTGGAGTTCAAGGAGTGTTTGGGCATTGCTCTCAGAACCAGGGTTTGGATTTTGAGTGCTCCTGTGTGGAGCCAGGGGTTGGACTTGGGGATCCTTGTGGATCCTCACTGGAGATATTCTGGGGCTGACTTGCTTAACTTGGCCCCATGACCACCAGAGGTCCCTCCCATCACCATTATATGATCCCGGGGTTCCTACTTAGGAGGTCACCGCTGTCAGCAGACCCCACAGCTCACTGTCGGGCTAATCTTAGCCTTTGTGTTTCCTTCTCCTCATTGCAAAGCTCACTGTCTTCACACAGAAATATTCCCTCTTCCCTTAACCATCTTTAAACCTAAAGAGGCTGGTGGCTGAAATGGAGCACATTCCTTGCTTTCTCCTTCCCTAAACTGCTTTAGCCTCTTACTGCTGCTTTCTAAACTCCCTCCAGGCTATTAGTAACTCTTCGGTATTTTACTCAGAAGTCTCTTGATCTTGATGGGTTGTGTTTCCCATTCTATCCTCCCACCATTGCTCCTCAGGCCTCTGGCACCCTGAGGGCTGCTGGGTTTGAACAATTCCCCCCCAACATCCCAACCTCCAGTTTTCAAGTCACCAAGTCCAGCAGCTCTCAGAGGGACTCAAGGGGTAGCACCGTGATGCTGCAGGCCCAGTGTCCAGGCCTGGCGGCCATGTGGAGGCCCTGTCCCCCCATTGCTCACATTTCTCAGCCCCAGCTTAACTCCCTGCCCTTGAGATGAAGGCTCAAGCTGGGAGAGAAAAATAACTAAACCATAGGAGCAATTGGATGGAGTTGAGCTCATACTTTGAACCCAAAGGAGGCTGTGGATGCCCCATCCCTGGAGGCATTCAAGGCCAGGCTGGTTGTGGCTCTGGGCAGCCTGGTCTGCTGGTTGGTGACCCTGCACGTGGCAGGGGGGTTGGAAACTGGATGAGCATCGTGGTCTTTTTCAACCCAGGCCATTCTATGATTCCATGATTTAATAACCTGCTCCCTCCACCTGCAGGTGCCCATCGCAGGGCAGTAAGCAGCCGGTGGGGTGCCCAGCCATCTTGTACCATGGCTCAGAAGAGGAGCTGATGGCCAGCATCGAGCGGGAGTACGGCTGCTGAGCTCCACACCGGGCACATCTGGAGCAGCAGAGCTGCCAGCGGAACAATGCAGTGCCTGGGATGGCGAGGAGGTGTGCAAGGAGCAAGACCAGAAAGCACACCTTGTGAATCAGTATCTCGAAGCTCCTTCTGAAATGGCTTTTTTACTAGATTTACTAGAGTTTTGTTGAGATGTGGGGCTTTGAGGGAAGAAGGACCTTTGCCTTGTTCTGGCAGGAATAAAATACAGCAAGATCACTCGATTTAGATCTGATTTTGGGAGCATGCTGTGAAATGCAGCAAGCTCGGATGCATTTCTGCTCCCTGGCAGAAAAAATCACTGCATTGTATCCTTAGCTGGTCCAAAGTAGAGCAGAAGGGCTGGGACTCTGAAGAAAACACTGTTTTCTGTGCTCCCCAGCAGGGAAGCCTGGTGTTGCAGGGTTTCTGCCTTTGTTTTACCTTCATCTTAATGTCTCATGAGCAGCTGCTTCTTATCAGAAGCAGAAAAATATCTCTAATTTCTGTCTTTAGCTGAAGCATTCAAATGTCAGATGAAATACAGAGTGTGAGTGCAAGAGGAAACAGCAGGACACATCTTAAGATGCTGTATTATCATGGCTTTGTCATTCCAGATATTTGTGCAAGAGAAGTATATGGACCTGTATTCTACGTACCTTTCAATAAAGGCCACAGCAGTGGTTTCAAAGTAGAGTCTCCTGGAAAAAAATAAATCCTGTTTTGAATGCCAGCACTTCTTGTGGGGAGCAGAAATAGTGAGGTTTGGGCCTGTGGCTGCTGAGCCATGGTGGAAACGTAGTCCATTACCCCGCAGCACATCCATTGGATCTCCTGTCGCTTGTGTTAGCCTTCCTCCAGTCAGGACCTCTCTCTGGGGCTGCAGTCACCAACCAGGCCAGGTATGTCCCTACAACCCATTTCAGTCTCTCCTAAGATAAAGTCTATAATTGAACAATCTTGCAGAAATCGAGTAATTTTAGAAGACGCCAATATTTCTGAATGGAGTGTATTCGTATTAGGCTGCAGGACATTTGTCTTGCAATGCAACAGACTCCAGAGAGATCACAAGGGAGAAAATAAAATCTGAAGTATTCTTCTCATCTAAGAAAAAAAGCTGTTCCAGGAAAGGGCACGCTCCGGCCTGCTGGGGCTGTTTGCATGCATGAGATGCGCTTGTGGCCATCTGCACACATCAGGAAGTGAGCGTTACCCAATTTCCTTCTCCCACGCTCCAGAACTGAGGCAGAAACTGAGGGAGGCTGTGTTTGCTGGAGGAAGAAACTGATCATGAAAGAAACCGCCTCAGTGCCAACGCACCCTGCGGAGGAGCGATCCCACAGCGCTCTGTGATGGCTGCGAGCGCGGCTGAGGTGTCCCGGCATCCTCAGCCGTCTTGCAGCTTCCTCAGCCCATGCGCTGCCATTTCCTGAGTCATCATTCGCTACTCCTGCATGTGTGAGTTTGCCTTTTCCTGGCCACGACCTGCCTGCCTCAAGCTGCCTTGCCAGCCGTGATTGGAAGGCAGCAGCCATACGGGCTCGCAGATGGTGAAACTCCCAGAGCGGTGGGAGATGCACCCAGCAGCCCCACGTGGCAGATGCTGCCCTGCAGGAGCCTGCACAGCCATGAGGAGAGGCCGCCAAGTGCCACCTCCTGCACTCTCAGCAACCTGCACTGCTGGAGCAGGAGCCCGAGCTGCAGCCTAAGGCTGAGCTGTATGCCCAAGTGTGAGCACCCAGCTGTTCTGCACTGAGGCCTCGCGCCCTGCTAGCTCTGGGGGCTCTGACCAAGGGGAGCGGGTCACCGTGCTGTGAGCAGCTGTGACTAAGTTGGCCTCAGTGCACCCTCTCCTCTTTTCTCCCATTCCACTTCTCTTACGTGCCCACCCCATTCCCATGGCACTGATGTAGTGGAAACCAGGTTCTGGCATTTAGAAACACAGCTCTACTAGAAATAAATGCTGCTGCAATCCGGGAACCAGCCAGAGGGAAAGGAATGGCAGAGATGTTTGAAAGCATAAACAAGGAGTTAGTTAGTGTGCTGCCATCCTTCCAGCCACATCCTGCCCAGCTGAGACCTGCAGGTCACACCTGTGGGAATCAAATGTTGTTTCTGCATTTAGAACAAGATAAGAATACTTTATTTCAAGGTCTCAGTATATAAGTGAAGCAATTTGTAGTTATTAGGTAGAAGTCATAGGCGCAAAGATTGCAGCTCCTGTCTGTAGAGCCCTCAAGCCTTCCACTGGCCTAAACAGATAACAACCCAGGCTTTTTATTACATAGCTCTGGAGCAGGTATTGATAGGAAATGTGAACATTCACACTTTTGGATGATTTAAAAACAGCCGTGTTACGTATCTCCTTTAGTAGAAGCTAAAAAACAGGCACAAAACCAGCATTCCACTTCTTTAAAATACAGACTCAAAGAGACTGAAGGGTGCCGTTCAGCAGGGAGAGCAATGCCCCCATCACGTGTAACCCATAAATAACCCTTACACAGCAGGAAGGAGCAGAGCAAACAGAGCCCCAGCTGTTTGGGAACACTCACAGGATGCAGGAGTTGGGAGGCACCGCACGGGCTGCCACACCTGCCAGGAGCTGCAGGAATCACCACTGGCCACCATAAAAACCCAAGAGGAGGGAGGGAGATGTGAGCCCCCACTCGGCTTCGCTCAGGACTAAATGGGCCAGACCGAGACAGGAGAACCTCCTCCCAGGTTATAAACGTGTTACAGTGGCAACCAAAAGCCAAACATCCTGATGTAGGGAACTTCTGAGCCAAGAAGAGCAAAGTGTTTCTTTCTGCACCACACACAGTGCAAGCATTCGCTGCTAGGGGGGAGCACAGAGCTGCACGTGCACACACTCCCCAGCACGTATGCTGCCCGTGGGATGGTGGTGCAGCACGCAAGCAGGGCGTGGGTGTTTTAAAGGTGAGGCACAGCACTTCGGTACACCCAGCACAACGCTCTCGTGTGGGCCAAAAACTTGTTGCCATTAATTATAACTACAGAGCTAAGTGTACAAAGAACGAGAGATTCAGCTTTCAAGTGAAAAAGGCCCCTGCTGATTTCAGGGGAGTGCTGAGATCAGCAAGTCTGTCTAAATGAGAACGGCACTTTGCCCACGCTGTGGGCTGTGTGTTTAAAACAAAGCCGTGCAGGATATCAGTGCATTCCTACATACCTGCATTTTACACAGCCAGCTAAAAAATAACAAGTCCTTGTCCAGCACTCAAATAAGATCAGTGCAGGAGCGGTTGAAGATAGGAATCCTGGAGGGTGAACACTTAGAAACACTTCCCAACAGGTGAGATTCAGCCAGCAAAACAGCAGCTGGCACCTCACAGCACACAGCACGCACGTACCCACCTGTCCAAGGGCTGCTGAGCCAGCTGGCCACAGGAGGGCTGTTGCATCTCACTGCTCACAGCGGGCCAGCACAGCACAGCGCTCTGCAGCCACCCATCTCACCCCTCAGACACATTTACACGTGGCGTGAAAGAAAATCCAGCCAAGAGGGAGAGCATCTGGTTTAATAGAAAAGGGTGATTTGATACAAAGTACTGTGGAGAAGTGTAAGGCCACGGGAAGAGCATCATCGAGCTGACAAAGGTGGCTGTTTCTTAAGACATGACTAGTATTTCTCCTGGTGCTTTGATGCAGGTCATCTAAAGCCTGGAGCAATTTTCTATGAGGTTCATCAGCATCCACAACGCGTAAACTTCATGTTATATTTCTCCTGCATTTAAAACAAAATGCAAACACAGGCCCAGCTAATTGCTCACAGGTTATCCTGCCATTTGTGCTACCTTCCAGTAGCCTTTAATACGCTGATTTTGCGGGGCTGAAAGTAAAGCATCGTTTTTAGTGTCAAAGCTGTTGAACAGTGTCTGCGCTTCTACATCCAGCAGAGCAGCCTGGCTCCCCGGTGCTTTGCTCAGCGGGGACCCAGGAACACACAGTGTGTCAAGCTTTCACTTACAGCAGTTACAACAGCTTCCACTTGCAAAGAGTATGAATTGCTGCAGTGCTGAGGATTCCAACACTCCATTTCTGAAAGTCATTCTAGCGTGGTTTTGTTGGGTTGGTTGTGAGCTCGTTTTTGTTTTGTTTATAAACAAAGATGGGCTTAGATCTCAGACTATCCAACATCCAACGGCAGCTGCACAAGGAGGGTCTAACAGCACCCACCTACTGCAGGACCAGAATGCAGAAGTGTGCCAATCCCCAGCACCGCATTTCCAGACATTACACGCTCACACGATGCTCCGAATGCATTTGTTTGGGCTTACAGCAAAGTAGCTTCCAAAGCCCCGGGTTTCATCCTGCACACCTCTACTAACGCAGGTCAAGTAAGCCTGCATACGAAGATCCAAAGGAATAAATACAAAATATATTTGGTATAGAAAACACTAGTATCAAAAATTAAAAATCACCCTGTTGCACTGTCCATCCGAATATTAACAGCAAGCAACACGTGTTGACTTGTTTAAACCTATTGACTTGTTTAAACCTATTGACTTGTTTAAACCCATCGCCAAAATCATTTCCAAAGAGTTCTGCCTTCCTGAAGTGCTGGTGATTGCATCCGCCCAAATATCCGACACACAAACAAACGGGATGAGGAAACGGCATCCATTCCTCCCCTAGCATTATTAACAGAGGACCTACAACGAAGGGAACCCAAGTATGTACAAACAAACACGCCGTGGGGGTGAAGAGGGCCGCTCTGTCAGTCCCGTCGTAGCCAGCAGAGCTCTTTGCGACTCGCAGAGGTTTCAAAGGAGGCGCTTTGTCCCGCCGCCCTGGCAGACAGCGGATGGCACAGGGATGAGCATGCTCACAGCGCCGCCGCTTTGCGCTTTCTCCGCCGTGGCCATTCTGTTCAGTTTGCCCAGCTCCGTCTGCCAGCTGGGGATCTTCTTGGTGGCCATGTGGCGGCGGGTGTGCTTCGTCAGGTGATCGCTGCGCATGAAGCGACGCTCGCACACGGGGCAGGCGAACTTCTTCTCTCCCGTGTGAGTTCTGCGGTGCCGCGACAGTTCGTCCGAGCGGGCAAACTTCTTGTCACAGCCTTCCCAGCTGCAGCTGAAGGGCTTTTCTCCTGCGGAACGTGAAGGAAAGAGAGCTCCCATTAAGCTGCGTCTTACCACAGAGCTGTGTCAGACCCTACCTCACAGAATCCGGCAGTTTCCCAGAACTGCCCGTGCGTGCAGCTACCGTTACCTTCAGTACAAGCTGAATTTGACTCGCAGAGCAAAAGCATCGGACTCTTTTCCCCTTACACATTCCCTTAAATGCTCTTTAATAGACTCCCTTTGTTTAAAGAAAAGCAACGTTAACTACAGATTTCACCAAACCCAAATCCCTGAGCCCATCCTTCCTACGTGGCCACAGCTCTGTGACCGCTACTCATCAGCAGCAAACGCTGCGGGTAAAAAGAAAACCTGGACTTCAAGCTCCCTGCAGCACTCCCTCCGTCCCATCGTGCTCAGGCGACCCACACACCCATGCAGCACATCAGACAGCCCACATGCCCAGAGACCCAGACTCCTACAGGAGCTCCGGATGCCAAGGAAGGAGAGCAGCCAGGAAGGCTTTCAACAGCAGTTTCTGGTGCTGGATGACTGCTTAACATTACACATTGTCCTAAACAATGCGATCTGCTGCCTGCAGCCCCCATAGACCTCAAGAAAAACAAGATAAACATCTACCCTTTACCATAAATCTGGGGAACTCTTTGGAGCAGAACAAAAAGTCCGGCAGAAAAGATGCAGCACAGCAGCTGCATTCTTACTGCAGATGGCAAGTGAAGCTCGGTGTGCACAATGCCCACATAGCTACTCAGTGAGTGGGATGAAGCAGGAAAAGCAAGATGCTGCTGCTCTGCCCACTGATGCTGAGAGTGATGGGACTGCGTGCTTCCCCAGCCACGGGTGCTCATCTTAACATCACAACAGACACGGCTTCCCTTGTGGATCAGCAGTGGTACGTGCCAAGGGAGAGGTTTGCTGCCACAGACCAGAAGCAGAACCACCATTCTGCCTCTGAGCTCCAGTTTACAAGGATTATCAGCTTCATGCAGAGCTTAAGCTCTGTTCTCATAGGAACTGTACAGACAAGCTGGCAAACTGGTGCACATCCTGCTATGGAACCACAGAGGGTGGTGGAAATAAGCAAAGGGGAAAAAAAATGTAGACATTTAGATGAGCTCTTCGTTATCAATCACCTGCTGTGCTTGTTCCTTAACATCAGAAACAGCCCCTGCCAAGAACTCAGCGTTTAGTTTTGACTTAACGGGATCTGAGAGTTGAAAAGAGAACAGGTAGAGCACACGTACACTGCCTCTATGCTAACCAGATGTTATGGAACAAATCACAGTGATTGCAACTAATTTACAATTACCTAACGTAAAACCGGTTACATTCCTGCAGGAGCTCTGCTTCCTAATGCTGTAGCCCAAAATCTTAACACACACCTATTTAGCCTGGCCTAAACTCGAGGGACTCTAATAGTAGTGGTATTGGTAGTATTGGAACGTTCCTTTTCTTTCATTCACATGCAAACTAAGAACAACTACCTGCACTGTGGACTGCTTACACCAGAGCCCTCCACGCTCAAAATAAAGGCTTGCGCAATTCACTGCAATCCAGTCCAGCTGGCAGAGTTCCACTCCAATCTAAACACATGCACGCAGAGGGCAAAGCTTTGCTCCAACTAAAGCATGTGAAACTCAACCAACGCTACGGGGTCGGCTGAGGTCTCAGAACAAAGTCTGTTTTGTTTTGCTTGCCCATGGAGAATGAGCATTCTTCTCCTCTCCCAGATGAGCACAAGATCCCTGACCACCTGCCCCTTCCCTTTCCCACCCGCTGCCACACACCCTTGAGCACCCCAACGTTACACACCAGTGTGGGTACGAAGGTGGGCTTTGAGGTGGGAGCTCTTGAAATAGGTTTTCTTGCACCCGGGGAAGATGCAAACATAATTCCTCCGTCTCGAAAAGTCCATCTGAGGGGCGCAGCTTTGACCAGAAGCGATGAACACGGGGGCAGGAGCAAGGGGCAGGAGCTTGGTGTTCCCAACAGTCATTACTGTTTGCGGGCACTGCGGCGTCGGTGCGACAGCAGTCTGTGGAAGAACCAACATGACGGTCCCCTGAGGCACAGAAGATCCCACGAGCACGGGCTGAGAAAGAGGAGCCGTCTGCGGTAAAATAGGTTTCATGGGAGCCGAGATGGTCGGAGCTGAAGGTTTGACATAGGCATTAATCACACCGCTTTGGCCACTCAATGGGATCATCTGACAGAGGACCTGGGGGCTTGACACAGGGACCGGTGTCACTGGGGTAGCTCTTGTTTGCAAGTCATCCTCGCAACTCTTTGGTAAGTGGGTCTGTGGAGAAACAGGTCGGAGTGGAAGCTGTGCCTTGCCGGGCACCACAGCAGCGCAGTCAGCCGCACACGGCTGGTGTACAGGGGAGGCCTTGTTGATTAAAGCATCGGCAGCACACGTGTCCTGTGGCAGGCTGGAATCTCTTCGCTCCTCAGCTCCATGCCGCTCCCCTGAAGCCCCGCAGCCCGAAGCTGCCTTTGCCTTCTCTTGCGCAGCAGCTCTGTGGTGGTAAGCAGAGCTGTCACCCGTGTGCCGTATGACGCTGGTCACCATGGCCCGGCAAGGCTGAGGGGCAGAGGCTTCCGCGAGGGCCGCCCTCTGCTCACACTGCGTCTCCACGCTCAGAACGGACGGCTTGGCTGCGGGAGTTGTGTTGGTGGTGGATGTGACCAAGCAGGCAGCCGTGTTTGCCATGACGGTCCTGGGCTTGGAGTAAGTGACCTGTGAGGGGAGCAGCACGGCGGCAGACATGTCCACAAAGTCGGGGCTGTGCGGAGGGGTCATGCACTGCAGGAAGAAAGCACTGTTACACAACGCTGCTCACGCACCGTTCTATACAGCCTGCAGTGCAAAAAGAAAATCACACCTGCTCCTCAGAACCTCGGAAACCGCTTCTTGGGGAAAGCAATTAAAGCCTGCATTGCCCCATCTGACGGTCATTCAGAACAGGCTCGGAAGTACACTAATTAATTAAAGGAAGGCAATGAGGCAGACTGCAGACCTACATGAAACGTTGCGTTCTACCCAGTGCGCTACACAAACCCTCTCATTTCTTCTCCCAGCGATGGGTGCAGATGTAAGAGGCCACGAGCTGACCACACAGACAGACAAGCAATAGACAGCGGTACTGTACCATGTGAGCATCCACGTTCCAGTAAGACTTCGATATTTTTATCTTTAATTTAATTATAAACGATACTTCAATAATGTAAGATCTTTAAATAACGGTTCCTCCAGCAGCTGCTGGCTATTCCCAAGATAAACACAAGTGGAACTGCTTTGCACCCCCCTCACCCACCCCTGTGCCTCCCTGCTGCTGCCACCTCTCCTCCCCCGCCTACACTGAAATCCCAAACCATGCCTGTCTGCTGGGCAGTTCAGAGCCCCAAACGGAGTGGCAGCAGGATAACAGAAGAGCCCCACCAGCCAGTTGCTGCATCATCTCAGCCTTCTCGTCTCTCCTATTCTCTTTCTGTGACATAAGTGCATGTTAAAAGCCAGCTGGCTGAAACAGGCCTTAGCCTTCTAAAACACAAATGACGGGCCCCTCTGAGATCCTCTCAAACATCCGACCACTGAAATAGCCTCCCTCTGTGCTGCTCCTGACAGCAGGAGCTTTACAGGAGACCAAACTCCCGTTTGCCATCCCACAAACAGCAGAAAAGCCCACACTGCTGCTTTGCCCGTACACCCGCAGCACGAGCCGAGTGCAAACAGGGCTGGGATGCAGCAGGCAGGTATCACACACATCACAGCAGGCAGGTATCACACACATCACAGCAGGCAGGTATCACACACATCACAGCAGGCAGGTATCACACACATCACACACTCTTACTCTGCAGTCACGCCTTCCTTACCAGCGTAGACAAATAATCCTTTGGTAACTCCGAAGTCGCCTCAGCGTGCATTGTGAAATCTCCAGGATCCGAGAAGGGTGTGAGAGGCCTTATCTTTAATATGTCACCTTTCTGCAATCTTTGCCCCCAGGAGCTCATACAAACAAGCGCCTCCACGGCTTCGATGTCATTCTGCTCCAAGGTGCTGCAGGTGGAGCGCTCGCTGTCGTGGCGCTGCCGCTCCCGGATGGACTCGTAGATATCCACAATGTCAACCTGGATGTAATCGCATTACTGCCTATTAGCACGAGTCAGAACACAAAGCTGACGCCACCCACACGCCGTCTGCTCACCACGAAGGTCAGCTGAAATGGATCCGTGCCTGCAGCGAGGCTTTTACCCATCGCCGCCGCTCTCACCCTCCCCCTGCCAGCTCGGCTCCCCACCCTCGTCTGCATACGAGCAAGAAGGGAAGAACTTCCAACCTTGTTTAGCCAAGGCTGCCTGCCGGCCCCAGAAGATGGCTGCTCATTAGCACTAATCTCATTGCCGGAGCATGTGGAAAACACACTTCATGCCGCCCGTACGACGCTCCCGGCCCTACATCTCCGCCCGCGGGTGCCACGCTTTGCAAAAGCGTTGCCGTCTTATTTTTGCACCCGGGAAAGCTGGCGGGGAGAAAGGAAGGCGAGCGGCTCGTGGAGCACAGCGGGGCCGCTTTGTGCTCGGGGCTTCCAAACACCGCGCTGAAAAACGCGTGGCACCGCGCAGGTGCCGGCTGTCCCGAAGGGCACCGAGCAGCGCTCGGACGATACGGAGCGACGCTACCGCCGGGCTTCCAAAGGCAAACGGCACAGGAGAAGGGTGTGCGGGGAGGAGACGCCCGCACGGCAGGCAACACCCGGCCTTCCTGCACAGGAAACCCCAACGTCACGGAGCTCCGGCCGCACGCGGGCTGCGCCGCTGGCTCCGTGCCCTGCCAGCAGCGGGACGGGCGGCACGGGGCAGAGCCCGCAGCCCCACCGCGGAGCGCCGCACAGCGAGGGGGGAGCTAAGGACGGCCCGCAGCCCGAGGGGAACCGCGCAGCCCGGCTGATGTCATCGGGGCTCCGGCGGCGCCGAGCTCCGGCAATGACTCACGTAGCGGGGCTCCGCGGTGCCGCCGCGATACGGATCCGTGACGGCGCCTCCGCCGCTCGGCCGGGCGGTTACTTCGCGCGGGGGAGCCGCGCAACGCCTCGCGGCCGGGACGCGTGTCCCCGCCTCACCCCGCCCGGCACGGACACGGCGGCGGCCGGGAAAGGGGACGACCGCGCGGCCGGGACGGAACCCCTCGGCTAACGGCGCCATCCCCTCGGCTAACGGCCCCGACCGCCCCCGTTCCCGCAGGTCCCGGCCGTTCCCCCGCCTCCCTCAGGGTAACGGTCCCCGCGTCGCTCACCGCATCTCCCATCTCCGGGCAGGGCGAACCGGAGCCGTGCATGGCGCGTCGGTGCGAGCGGGAAGGCGGCGGCAGGCGGCAGGCGGTAGGCAGCAGGGCGGCACAGAGCGCGGCACAGAGCGCGGCGGCAGCCGGCAGCGCCCCGCCCCTCCTTCCCCGCCCGCGGGGCCGGCACCGAGGATCCCGCGCGCCGCGAGCCGCCGAGAGCTCCGCGCGCCAGACGGCGCGGGCGGGGCGGCTGCCGTCCGCCAATCGGAGCGCGGCGAGAACCGCGCGCGGCCAACGGGAGGCGGCGCGCGGCGTGATGGCGGCGTGCGGGGGCGCCGCGGAGGGGATGGGCGGGGGGGGGGCGGCGCGTGGGCTTGGCCGGGGCGGCGAGATGGAAAGTGGGGGAAAGGTCGGCGGGGGGCGGGAAGGCGGCAGGGAATGCCCGGGGTGTGGCGGGGCGGGGCGGAACTGCGCGGCCCCTCGCGTGCGTGCCGCGCTGCACGTGGGACGCGGATGGGGGAGGGCGGGCGGGGCCGTGAGCGCACGGAGTACGGCCAACCACGCATCGGGACGGGCCGCCCGCTGCACGCCCGCGTCGAATAATGCCCGTTTCCTGCGCTCGCTGCGCGTTAGACTTGAGTCAGCGTTAGAAATGAACATATAAAATTTAATGGCTTGCTTTAAAATACGTTTTCAATTAAAAAACAGCAAGGCAAAAACCAAACAAATCAGTTCCGTAACACATACGTGAGGTTGCTGCTACAGTGAGAAGACCCGCGTCCCGGAGAGCATCAGAGGGAAACAATCAGCAGGTTTAGTTCACCGACTTCATTACACAGTACAAAAGAAATAACGGTTGTGACAACCCTACCCCTACAGAGACCCTAAACTACTTCCCTCACCCCAGACCGAGTTTCTGTAATACAACTTCCATTCTCAATACAGATGTGACAAGATACACGTATTCCATCTATCAGCCTTAAGAACTTCCCTTGTCGCAGTGCCCGTAACTCACAATGGAGGGCAGGCCGTGCCAGCTCCCTGCAGGCCGAGCAGGATGTTGGTGCGAGCAGGAGGGTGCGTGGTGCTGAGGGAGGGCAGGAGGAAGAGGATTGGTTGGCTGAGCATAAATCCCAGTCACCCAAGCCATAAAACGGCAACAAAATACATGGCGGGGGTAGGAACCTCGCCCCAGCACCAGGGCGGGATTAACTGCACCCGCAGCCGCCTGGGTGTGTGGTGCGGGCTGGCTCCGGGTTGCTCTGATGCCAAAGGCCGCAGCCCTCCCTGGGCGACCCTTGTCCACCTGCAACCTGAATTTCTGCAATGGAAGCCCACCACAAGGGCTGGGAGCGCATCCACACCTCTGCAGCTCTGCTCGCTCAGTCCTGAGCTCCTGGCAGGACGGCAGTGGGAAGGGCCGGCCCAAAGCAGGGCACTGTGCTGTGACCGAGGCTCCCTTGGTGCCCAGTGGGACAGCAGGCAAAGCTCAGGCGTTCTGCAGCCTGTGCTTCTGGTTGTACAACTCAGCGTGGAGTTTGTGTCCCCTTCCCAAACAGCAGCATGACACAGCCAGACACCGGGCTGCCGCTCTCTGATCGCTCAGGGGACACACGAACCATTCAGCAGAATCACGTCCTGCTTTGCCAGCCAGCTTCTCCAACCTATCCAGGTCAACCCAGGGCAATGCACGTTCAGCCCCCCTGGCTTTGTGCTGCCTCAGGACACTGCAGACCTCCCATTAATACAGACCAGCAGCACCGAGCGGCACCGCTCCCAGTGCTTCATGCCTGCTCACATCCCACCCTGCAGTGCAGGTGACTGCAGCCATTACTGCGTGCTTCTCCCTTGCTGCTAACCAGAGGGCACCTTTCCTTCCTAAGCTCAAAGGCACGATGAGTAAGCACTATGGAGCCTGCTGCAGAGGCTGGTTTTGGAGGTTTCTGGCAGCCAGGCCCAGGCCGACTGCTGCTACCAGCTGCCCTCATTGGTTCTCCCACCAGCTCAGTGCTGCATGACGCACGCCTGCAGCAATCAGCCCATCCCTGGCCGCAGTTCCCTGCTGCACCACCCAACGCCTCGCCAAGCACTTCCCCAGACTGAGCTGCCACCGCAGGACTTGGCAGAGGGCTGGGGAACCCCTAAGCATTCTGCCAGGCAGAAATCCGCCCCGCAGGAGACTTCCTCACCCCTCACAGTGAGGTTGCGAGGAACCTGAGAGTGCTCAGCTTCTCTTGGGGCACAGCCTCTCGGCCCAGCCCACCCTGCGGGCAGCAGGACACGCTGCTGCTCAGAGCCGGGACAGGCAGGAGACAGAGCTGCCAGCGCCTCGCTGGCCAGAGGGGTCGAGGAGAGCTGCTACCCTTCCCTCCACACAGGAAAATGCATGCTGAACAAGGTCTCTGCGCGTTCTACGAACGTACCCATGTGTGCTCACCTTTGGTGCATGTTAAGGCTTTGTCCTTTCCTTAAATAGCTACGTTAAATATCTGTTTTCCCTGTATATGGAATCCTTTTAGATGGGCTTCTTTGCATATATTCATGGTATATACACAAACACCATATTTTATATATATTATATATCACTTGTATGTACACATTTACAAACCTTCAAAAATATATTGCACTTATATACAACATAGCTTCATCTGATGAGAGTTCACACAGTTACTAAGGCGAGTTCTTCATAAGCAAGGCAGTATTACATTCCCCCCCCAGTGACACACGTGATTTCAGCAGCCTGCCCTGACAAAGAGTAAACATCGGGATGACTTTTCTCCGACCTGCACGCAATTCCTACCAGTCTCAGTCAGTAGTTTTGCAGCTCTACCTAACAGAAAACAGTCCAGTAAAACGCTCTTAGCTGATAACGGGCTCAATCGTGGGTACTGAATAGATAAATAAGACATCACCGCTCTAAAAGGCCACCTTCCAAGGGTTTCCCCTCCCTTATCTACTAGTCTTTTATACACGCTCTATTTAATTGCTGTTCTTTGCTCACGGGTTTCAAGTGCAAATAAGGTCATGAGCATTACAACGTTCTCTAGAAAGAACAGAGACACAAAGGTATCAAGCAAAAACACCTCTCTGATCCCCAGAACAAGTCAACACCTGACTTGCTCCTGGAGAAGGCGAGCAGTGCTTTACCCAACACACTACATTATGGGAAATGATCACTCGAGATCCGTGCTTCAAATCCACAGAGGATCCGTGATCTTAGATCTCAGTGAGAGTCAGCTTGTAAGATCCTCCAACTTCTTCAATCTGCAACTGGAAGGTATCTTCATTGGAATAGTGTTTCACAATGTTATCATCCATGTTGACCAGGATTCTGGAAAAATAAGATCAGGTGGGGAAATATTAGAGTCCTAAAGGCCAAAGCCTACAAAGGCACGCTCAAACCTCAGACTGTCCAGAGGTAAGCTAAGATTCCTGCACTGAACCTTCACCTGCCATAGCAAATCTAGCTGCTCTTATCACTCAGACCTGCCACCAAGGGTCGCAGCCAACACTTCCCAGCTGAAGGAAAGCATGAAGTGCAGCTCCTCAACTGGGAGGGAAGGAGAGCTCAGGAATGGCACAGATCCCATCAGATGCTGAACACGCTTTGGCAGCCTCGGGGCTCCGAACTGGTTTGTTTGACAGTTATAAATAATCAGCAGTTTTAAATCACCCCTGCAGAGCTCACAGTGAAGGTAATTCTGCTACAAAAGCACCACTACTGCTCGAAACTACATTGCAAAGGTGATTAAAGGACTTAACGTTCCTGGGCAGAGGGGCTTGGGGGGATGAAGCTAAGAAACTGAAGTGACTTTGGAGAAGGGCCAAGAAAATTACTAAAAGGAAAAATAAAGGCACGTTCATGAACTCAACTATGAACTCAAGGACTGTGGCCTTTGCAGGGAACGGGTTATTTCACAAGTGGAGCTCTCTGCAGTGTAACACACAGAAAGACCCAGGTTTAGTAACCGTAGCCAAATATAGACAGCGAGCACAGTAAACCATTCCATTTAGCATGGGTTCAAGTAGGTTCTTTGTCACTTGGGGCCTTTACACAAGTGGAACTCTTCTCTGGCATGATCAAGTCTGATTCAAATAGCAGCCGACTCGAAGCCCAACAACTTGCATTTCTAGAGCGAGTCCAACTGTTGAGCTCCACAGGACCTTTATGCTTTAGTGCTCTACGAGTTACACTGGAACAGGATTAGTTCAGGGCCTGACCACACACAACATCTGCATACACACAGAGCTGCCGTTCTCAGAGCTGCTCTAAGGATACATAGATACATACTCACCCTTTTTTACATTTCTTGAAGATTTTTCCTATTTTATCAAATGGAACATCGTACTTGTCAGATATCTAGAAGAAAAGAAAGAAAACACCTGTAAAGCAGGGAGGCTGCTAAGACTGCCCTTCACTTCAGTGCAAAACACTCAATTATGATCTGAACCCGGGCACTGATTCTTGATCTAGCAACTCCCTGCTGACTCAACAAAGAGCTACACAGAGAGAACAACAACACTGCGCCCCCTCTGGGCTCTCTGGTGTCTCACTGTATTGAAAGCCATTTTTATACTCGGTATCAGAGATCAGGTGGAAACTGCTCATCACAGTGGGTGATACAGGAAGAAAGCGCAACAAAGCAAAGAACTGTGTTAAAGACAAAGTGATCACAAATTCCTGCCTTCGCCATTTGAGTGTCCACAGCTCTAAGCGCGGCTCTTCATCATACAAAAACACAAAGGCAACCGTGTCTGATTTACTTTGGCAAATTGCTCTATTGCACCAACAGGAGCACCAGACCAATGTGTTCTTTCAGGGCACAAAAGCACGTGATGGGTCCAAACTGTATTTGTGAGCTTTTGATTTCCTGTGACACAACAGAGTGTCAGTGAAACAACAGAGATACAGCTTTACTTCAAGGCCACTGGATAAGGGAGGACCCCACTGCCTTCACTCCCTCCACCTGTCAGCCACTCTCCAGCCTGTGTGTGCTGGCAAAGCCTGTGTGCCCCATCACACAATAGCTCGAGCTGCTCTCACAATTACCCATCAATACAATTCTCTTCTGCCTCCTATTCCTCACCCACGTTTGCAGAGAACAGGCCAAGAACATCGTACTCTGAAGCACCATGGGCAGGAAAGGGTCTCGTGTTACAGAGCCATCTCTGGTCCCAAAGAGGGCTGCACAGCCAGGTATTGCCTTGTGAGGCCTCTGTCCTCCAAGCCTCCACGAGGCATTAGTCACAGAACGACAATCAGAAATGGCAATTCTGAGCTAGTGCCAAGCATTACATCATTCCCCAGAGTTAAGCTCTGTACTTCCCTCGCAGCATTAAAGCAGCAGGAGTAGTGGAAAGCTATTTTGGAAGTCAAGCACCAGAGTATAATTTCACGCTTGCGTGCAGAGCTGCATAGAACATTCAAAGCACATTGCTCTGTTCTAAGCTGGGGCTTAGAAAGAACTCCTCTCTGGAAGCCTGCAGTGTGGAAGGAACGCCCCCAAACAAGGCCTTCAGACAGAAATAAAGCCAAGCCACTGAACATGCTCTGGAAATTGCTCCACCTCCTAATTCAGCTCTTATCTCTGACACAAAGGACATTCCAAATGGGAGCCCACTGACTGTTTTTTCTCAAGGAAAAGACCTACAAACTGCTTGCTGCTGCCACGTGCCCAGAGCAGAACCTGCATAAAGAGTGAGCCCAGAGGTCTATCTTTCCAGCAGTGCCTAACAGTTTGCAACTCTTTGGCTCAGATTTTCAAGGAAGGTTAAGAAACACCTTCTTACACCCAGATCTCACGCGTGTGGAATAAGATGCTTAAACAGGAAGCTTCCAAAAGCCCCTTCAACAATGAACTGAAGCATTATTTACATTAATTTCCCCTTCACTGGAAGAGCATTGGCCCTCTGCATCATTTCCAGAAGCAGCAGAGATACACGGACACAACTGCAGTCAGCATTCTAAATCCTATGATTGTCCATCACACACTGACTGGGCCACTTGCTTTTTCTCAAGCAGGAGACTACAAAGCAGCCTTCATACTTACGGCTTCCATCAGGCCTTTCAGTGATGGTGTCTTTAACATAAGTGCATCAAAGACTTCCTCTGATTCTTTTCGGACATAAAGCAACACTGAAAAGCAAATCACAGACAGGAATTAACTGCACAGTCAATTCTCATGGCTAAATAAGGAGCAATACAGACTAAGGGACTGATACACCTACTATACTCTGAAGAGGTACGGCTAGGTTAGCTCACAAGGCACTCTTCATGCACAGAAATACTACGTGCTTACATGTCAAACGTCAGATTTTTCACTACCTGATATTTAATCCATGCTTTGAAAGAAAAGATTCCATTTAAAGCACAGAAAGGAAGGATGCAAAACATAGAGTTTTGAGAATCTAGCTCCCCTTCATATCTCCCAAATCACCAACCATAAGGTTTTTCACAATTAACCAACCTGACAGACGCCATCATATAATTATTTATTTGTACACTGCCCCTCTCCTCCTACACCATCTCATCTGCCTTCCCACTCCATGCCACATGTGAGGGATACCCACTCCACCTCAGCTGACACACACTGCAGGCTCTTTTTCCTGCTAGGAGGGGGACCAAAGAATAAGAAACCCAATTAGGTAAGTATCTCTAGCGTTCTCAAGCTAGCAGAGTCATTGTTTTTAACACCAGCCTCATTAAAAACTGCATTTAGGCTGAGGAATAAGCCGTAAGAGCAAAAAAGCTTGGACTTGAACGGCTTTGCTGCCTTTAATCCATCTTCTAATGACTAGGTATTGCAAGCTGGATTGTTTACAAGGGTTCATTAGCTACAATGCCTTTGACACACCTGCAATACAGTGCAATTACTGGTCTAAGATGACCAAGGTGAGCTAAGGACAGCACAACACATTGACTTCCTCTGCTAGAGGGAGATTCAGAACGAGAACTGTAGAAGAGAGCACAAACACTCTCAGTAACAGCACAGGTAGGACACCAGAGCAGTCAAAGTGCAGATAATCCCATGGGTCTCATTTTATTGCACACAGTCAAGAGAAACCAAGAGTTCACACTTCCTTTTATAAAATCCATCATGATTTTGAATTAGTTTACACAGACTACCAAAGTACAGCCCTATTCAGGTCAAACTTGCAAGGTGGCAAAGGTTAAACCTAACAAGTTTAACCTTCATCTTTTAATCCCTTAAGCTTTGTCACAGTCTTCACATACACAGCTGTCATCAGGCAGGCAATCCTCTATGCCTCCTCCACAAGGGATCTCATTTTCTTCCACCACACCACAGTAATTTCCAACTCCACAAAGTTCAAAGATAGAAAATAGGTTTAAGATAAGCAAAATATGCTCTCATTTTGTTCCCTAGTGGTGAACAGCCCATCTTCTAGCAGCATGGAAGATGCAATAATTTAATATCCAGAATCAAGTCTTGGCACTCAAATGTTAAGCTCCCACCAAAGAGTTTCTGGTATTTTTGTAATTGATTACCTGGTAAACTTCTTGCTCGAAGCATTGGCACACTGCTCAATGGCTCTGCACCTTTCCTTACACAAAACTCAAAAGCAGGCAGTGTCTGAGCTGCCAGAAAAACCCCCCAAAATTCTCCCATGGCAAAAAGATTTGTGAAACTGAACTGCAATCTGATACACACGTACTTTGTTATTTGTCAAAACCAGAAGGTCAGGATAAAGTGTATTGCAGAATAAAATCTCAGAGGCATCTCTCTACCCTGATGGACAAGCTCACTGATAACGCAGTCTTTGAAAGGAGAAAGTAATACCTCTTTTTGGTTCTTCCATTCTAGCCATTTTGTTTGGAGTAGCAATGAAGTCCTCTTCGCCGATGTAACCTCCTCTCTTCAGGTTGGAGCTGTCATTGATAGAGCAAAATGTTAGCCACAATTACAGGGACTTACCTCCTTCCCAAGGGCAAAGCTTCAGGAGTCTGAAAGCACAATTCTTACCTTTCACCTTCTAGCTCTTCAGAAGCAACAGGAAGAACCTTTTAAAACAAAGAAGAGATTTTCTTGAAATATGCAGAAAAACATACAGTGATTGAACTAGCTAGTGAGAGCCTCAAAGGGTTTTCTGTCCTCTGAGAAAACTACTTAGTGGTCTCAACTCCACAAAACAAAGTCACATGCTGACATACCATTTGGCTGGCATAACACGGCCCTGCCAGCAATATATTTCCCTTCAAGTGTTAACTGCTAACAGCAACTTTGCCATAGTTTTGTTTACACTGAAGAGTCACTGCAATTGAGCAGTTCTGCTGTATCCCACACAAGCAAACGTTCAACAGTGACAAGATTTTGTTCTAGCAGAGAGAACCCCTAAACCCATGGTAGGAAACACAGGGGAAAGGCAATTGGCTCACTTGTTTGGCTGACTCATAAGCACAGCAGTACAGGCTACAGGGGAAAAAGGGGCTGTCAAGAAGGGAGCCAGACATGCTACTGTTTACTACTACAAGTTAGATCCTTTGATCCAAGCAAAAAAACATCGCCTTCATTTTAATAAACAGATAATATTTCTGCTCAGGGTTGTGTAAACTTTACCCAGAACTGGAATTCATTTCCTCTTTATCTTTCAACTCTGTATCAAACAACACTTAGACTCAATCTTCCAAAAGCCAGTAAGTACCTTCTTTACCACTTTTCCTACAGAGAAAGGGAAGGATCTCAAATGCTAAGGACGGGAATGCACAAGAGCTAACTAGTTCTCTAAGCTAATGCAGTCTTTGAATAGTATTTAAAACTGCATCTGTTGTAGGATAAGGTACAGAAAAGTTCTTTGTGGATCCAAGTTTATTCTGATTCTCTGTTAGGAACTGAGGCAACTGTCTTAAAAGAGTACCGCTGATATTCTATTAGAGCATGCCACGACTCCAAACACAGCAAGACTGAAGAGTTTGAAATTTGGTTGCACTCATTTTTTCCCTTCCAGCTTCCTGTCAGCTGGGACTTTCCAGGAATGCTGAGGCAGGGTGCTCTGGCAGCAGATCACAGAGCCAACATGCTTGCCAGCTCCACAAAACAGCTTTTCACTCTGCAGCAGCAGCCTGCAGAAGCCTGAAGTCTACAGCAGCACAGCAAAAAGGCAGCAGACTTTACAAGAGAAAACCAGCCTGCGGTTCCTTCTGTGAACTCTCAGCTGGAAATGTTTTGGAAAAATCATTTCAGGTTCTTAACAACAGTAGCTCACAGCAAAATAATTTATTCAGAAAACATCCCCAGTTAAGTCCAGCCAACGCATCTAGGAGCAACGTCTCTTGCTCATGTAAGACTCAGCCTGTGTTTGTTTACAGCATCAGTGCAGACAGTCTGCTACTTCATATTTAGCACAAACACACAACATCCTAGGCTTCTTGCAAATACACCCCATAGCACTTCTCACCCTCACCCCCACAGGCTTCACTTACGTGAGCACCACGCTGCAGATTTGCAAAGTGAACATCAGGAATGAAGAGGACTGGCTGAGTGTCTAAATCCATGAAGGGCTTGAAGATAGTGATGTCCGTCCGCTTATGTGAGGGAAGCATTGGCACTTTGACATCAGAAACTGGAGAGAGACCAAAGGCTGGGTCAGAGGACAGTACAGACAGTGAGGATGGTGTAGGCAATAATGAGGCTGAAGCTTTCCTATATCGTTTAAAAGGCACACACGAGGCCGTTTGACCCTGTAGTTGGGATCAAGGGGAGAAGCTTCTGTAGTAGAGGAGTTTGAACCTGGGTTGTCTTGGGTGAGGGCCTGGACTCCAACAGAAGAGCAGAGAACAAATTCCATCTAAGTGAACTGTCTGACTCCATTTGAGTATTGAGCTGGGCTGCAGGGTGGTCTGACCACTAACCCCAACAGAAAAGCCCAGGTCTTCCATACACCAAGTGGAACAAAGAACAAAAGCTGTTTAAAGCCCCCCCCCCCCCCCTTCTGCCCAACCAATCCCCCACAAGGGGCTGCTGAATTTCCCCACACCACAACACCAGAAAGAAGAGAAAGAAGGAAACAGGCTGCCACCCACACAGCTGGGCACCTCTCCAAAGTCAGTACTAAAAAGCATGATCGCTCTGAAGAGATGTCCAAATCTGCTCACGAGTTGCATTTCCATTCTTCTCCATTTATGTTTTTCTTCCTCATTCACGCTGGTCACCCCCAGGCTGCCATCCCCCACCAGCACCATCTCCTACAGAGGACTTCAGCTCTCCCCACACACCAGTGAAGTGACACAAGGCGCCCACAAAAGTCAATTTGGGAGAGGGTGAAGCAGAAGGTGCCTCAAACTGCTGTTCCGATACGGTCGTGTCAGAACCACAGATTAACACTTAATTACCACCTGGAAACTCTTACACTTGGAGTCAAACCAACTGCAAGCAAAGCACTTCACCTCTCACGTCTCCGGTCAGAAATAAACACCTTTTGCCTTGTAAATCTGACTTTTCTAAGATTGTTTGATCCCTGTAAAATAACTGTTCTGACCAAAAGTCAACAAGTCTGCTGTTGCTGAGTCCGCATGCAAGAGGTATCAGTAACTCCAGAGGTGGCTACAACAGCTTATGCCTTCAGAGCAATTACAAACTCCTCACATAAAAACCAAACAGCGGTGCATTGTACTTTCCAGGAAATCCAAGGGCTCTCCAGGTTAAGTCCAAGCTTAGGAAATTCTCACTAGAAAGCAGCTTCTGTACAATCATGAGATCCTGGAAATCGGTACTGAAACTGAGTTCTCTCCTTCCAGCAATCTTTTCAGAGCCAAAGGGGCAAGTACATTTGTGAAATGCTAGTAGTGTGCTAAAGCTGCCTTCTACGTAGGGGCGAGAGAATCAAAACACATCCCTTCAACGTTTGCCCTTGAGCAAAAGGGTTCCCTCAGAGCACTATCTTCTTCTGAAGCAGCTCCAGCAGCCCGTACCTGCTGCGTCAGGAAAATCCTGCCCAACAAGCTGTGAGCTGCATGCTTGTCCAACCAGTTGGACTGTTAATAGCACGGCTCTGACAAGCAAGGGAAGAGCACACGCCCGCCCCATTAAATGGAGCATAGGGAGATGTGTTCTCTAAGCAGCTCTGTTAGCCAATAACAAGCCATCAGAGCACAGGATATGCTGCAGTCAAGATACACAAACCTCACCTGCTGTGGCTAAAAGGAAGATACTATACTCAGCAGGAGGCAGCTCCACAGGCTTTGTCTACTGAGAATGCTGAGATCTTCACATCACTCAGATGTATGGAAACCATTTCTACTGAAGATACTGAATAAGGATGGCTTCACACTGGAAGAGTGAGTGCAGAGCTGGGAGGCACAGACCCAAGCCTGCTACCATGTTGCTGCACAGCTGAAAGCACCTTCCAACATACATTAAAGCTGAAGTTTAAGATCAAGTTGGAAACGTTTAGAGCAGCTCCAGTTCTTATGGACACCTAAATGTACAGGGGCCGCAGCAGGTATCCAGCAGGTATCCAAACATCACACACACCTCACCACTTCAACTGCTGCTAAATGTGTACCAGAATCCTGTCTTGGACAGGAAAAAGCTATGTTAAGTCCTAAACGACTCAGTAATTGGTTCAATGCAATTAATGATCCATAAGAAACAGCTTAAAACAAAACCAACTCCACACGGAATATAAAAAAAAATTGACTTAAGAGTACTAGTACATCGATCATTTGTAGCCAAAATGAGATCTAATATTTAAAATACTCATGGAATATTTTCTACTTACAGGCATTCAACTGAGAGCTGGGGTCAGTGCACTTGCCTTTTCTTTTGCTCTGCTTTCGTTCTTCATCCCTGATCTTCCTTTCTGCTCCCTGCCAAGAGATTAAGGGAAGCAGAAGTGAGGAGGGTTTGTTAGTTCACTGTTTTTCAGGTGCAGAAGCAGAAACAGATTCTTCCAGAGCTGTGCTTGCAGAGGTCAGCTCCGGGGTACCTGAGTTGCAGTTCCACCTGCATGCCAACACCAAGATCATCCAACATTTACTTTCAAATCCTATCATCTAATGAACTCCAGCAACCACATGCAAGGTGCCATTACTTCCTCTTGTTTCAAATCAGATAGAAATAACGATTGTATGAAGCATGACAAGATAGACCTGAAGGGTTTGAAACACTAGAAACTTTCAAGTCCTCCCAGTTTAAGAGTTCACAAGGTATTCAGTAAGCACTGATCTGTAACATCAAACCACGCTTGTATCACCAAGTACAAGACACCTTCCTGCATGTTGCACCTGGAGTCAGCAGCAGCTATACAAGCCTCTATAAAGCTGTAGACATCCAGCGCTTTAAAGCAGGTATTATTTATTTCTTTCCTTTGCATCTGCACTGGGCTGTGGTAGGAGCCACAGAGACCAAGCTGAGTTGCTGCTCACAAAGCTCGTGGCACTTGGTGCGTGGGGACACACAGTTAAGGTAGATGCAGACAGCTAGAACAGAGAATCACTTTCCTTCCTTCAGCTCTGAACAGAATCCCACGTGACTGTGGGTTAGGGTAGGGATGTCACACAGCCAGCTGCAGGAAGCGACCAGCCCAAAGTAGCTACCCAAAATCCAGTTGGGGCGCTGCCATCAGACCACTGCCCCACATGGAGCACACAAGCTCTGCCTTCCTCTAAAACAGGCTAACAGTTATCTGTCCACACAGGAAACCATCGCTACTTCTTTCTAGCCCTGCAGAGCTGCCAGTAACACACCCACATCCTTGTGCAGAGCAGAGGACGAACAGATTAGCTACAGCAGACACAATATCAAAACAACACACAGCAGTAAGGTGGGAAATAGTACGTAACACACAGCATGTGGGAAAGGCAACAGCCTTCCTAACCTCACAGCAAATCCATACCCTATGGGCTATACCATGCTAACACCTGCAAGGTTGCAGCAGGCATGTCTGCACTACCAATTAAAAGGAAGATTCACCTACATATCTGCTGTGCACCAACACACACCCCTGCCAGCTGCAGGGACACAAGCAGTTTCAGGCAGCTGTTGTGATAAAAAGAAACAAGTTGCTAATGAAGGCAAGCCCACTGCTGGCTGCAGCTGGCCCCATAACACCAACAAAGGCTCCACCAGGACAGTGAGGACATCCATCCAAACTCCTGATGGACCCATCTGTGCTTCTGCCACCAGAAGTGTTGCAGCATCTCAGCTTGGCAACAGAAGTTGGTGGCAGAAAGCTCTGGCTCCAGCCCTGTGTTTTCTACCTTTCGTATGGAATTACTGAAGTTCTGCTCCTTAGACTTTACGCTATGGAACAGCACTGTCTTCAGCGTGAAGAATGTTCAGATCCACTGGCAGGATTTGTAAGTGCTTTGAGGAAACCTCCTTCGACCTCTCCGTTACTGCACGGTCAGAGCTCTGTTAGACAGTCAGCTGGGCTCTCCATGAGTCCCTGCATCACCTCAGCTGCTTCAACAACAGGCTTTTCTGGTTTGTCAGCTTGTTACAAGGAGCCAGGGGGAAGGAAAAAGAATAAAAATGACTTAGGATCTTGGAATCCCATATTCTGCAGCTATGGAGTAAGTACGCTCATAAGAAAAAGGTTTACCCAACTTCCTCACCAGCCTGAAATACAAGATTTCACACTCTTGCCAACATATTAGAGGCTGCAGGATTTTTCTCTGTTGTTTCTCCTCCCTCGTGTAACGGATTCTTGAGCTGTCAAAGGGAAGCTGTGCTCTGGAGAGCCGTCATTCCTCCCTCCTGCAGCAAAACACAACTTACACGATAAGCAACAGCTGCACAGGGAGAGGGCGCAAAGCTGTGACACAGTCAATATGGCACAGTCTTCAGGACACCGCTGGGCTGCCTTGCTCCTGCCTACGTGCCGGGTACAACAGACATGCTCTGAGGCATGCTCTAAGATGTCCCCAGCCCCTCTTGTTTAGGTAGGGCTCTGGCAGCCTGCCCACAATGTGGAGCAGCTGCCCAGTGGGACAGGCTCACCCCAGCCAGCAGCTGGGCATCCTGTCCACGTGCCTAGCATGTCCCCACATCTGACGGCGTGGCGAGGATGCTTAGCTGGTGGAGAAATGTTACTACAAGAGACTTCTACTCTCTTGTTTGTGGAAACTAGGGCAAAGGGATGTGGAGACGTGAGAGCAAAAGGGACGCTGAGCCAAAGGGGTCTAAAAACAGCACATCACTGTTGAGAGCCAGCTGGAGGCTTGAGCTGTGACCCATGGTGTGCGGGGGGGGGGGGACGGGACTGGAGAAATACCACTTCTCACAGGTCCTTGGGACTGACCCTTGGCATCTCTTGTCTCCTTGCTGTGAGGTTCATGAAACAGGTCAGAGAAGAAGAGATCTAATAGGAGAAGCTGCTCACTGCAGAAGCATTAGCAACTCTAGGAGGGATTTATTGGGCTGAGGCAGAGGTAGAAAGTGTTGTCCCCTCTCAGGCACTCTGTACCAGCACAGCCTGTACCCACCCAGCTGCATCACCTCTATGATCTCTTCTTTCAACAACATCTCACTGGTTTCTGCACCCCATAAAAACCCTCCCAATGGCAGCTCCTGAAGGACACCATCAGCAACAGTTTGTGAGAGCATGTTTTAATCATCCCTTGCCCACACAGCACTCAGCTGTGCCCCAGAGGTCCTCCTTTGGCAGACCACCCCCATCCCTGGTAGTCTAAGCTCTTCTGTGACAAGTCTGAACAAAGCCTGCACCACGACGCACTACAGAATGGCACCACTCTGTTCATGTTGCTTTGCTCAGCTCCTGAAGCCACATGGGAGATAAGATGCAATTCAAGCACAGCATCTTTGGGCTCTTTCCACACAGAGCGCTGAGGGCAGAAATGCCAGAAGAAACTCCATCTCACAGGCAGCAACCAAAAACCAGAACCAAGAAGCAGCAGATGTGAGATGTGAGGTCAGGCATGCCTTAGGTGAAACTGAGGGGGTCTACAGAGCTGTCCCAATTGTGCGGCCACAGCAGGGCTATTTTATGCTGTTTTTAATTCCCCCAAAAGATCTTCACAGTATAGAACTGGTTATGCAGGAAGAAAAGGGGTAACAGCACATCTGCAGGTAAAGGGTGGCAACAAACACAGTAAGGACAGGGATACGTGTGACTGGCAGTTATCTGCAGAGGAAGTAGCTCTGAGAACATTCATCAATTCCCCTGGAAGTTCAGAATCACCACAACAGTCTTCCCAGGAGGCACACGAAAGAAGACAACTAAGCAACTTTATACTGATAACTGCAAGTAGCTTCTCCAAATCAGGCAGGAAAGCAGAGAGGACTTCGTTACCAGTTACTTCATCAGGTTGAATACGAGGAAATATTTCTTCTTAGAGTGTTGAGGCAGTGGCACAGGCTGCCCAGGGAGGTGGTGGAGTCACCATCCCTGAAGGTGTTCAAGAACCATGGAGATGTGGCACTGAGGGATGTGGCTATAGGGGAAGGTGGGAATGGATCAGTGGGTGGATGAGATAAGTGGCCTTTTCCTAAGCCTGTCACTAAGATAAGTGGCCTTTTCCAACCTTAATGATTTTATGATTCTGTTTAAAAATGAACAATAAAACATGGCAGGGTTATTACCAGGGTGCTATTAGCAGGGGCAGACTAGAGCACTCCATAGATTTGGGGAGGTGATAGGGACAGTGAAAATGAAACAAGACACTCATTTTCCAGTTGCAGGTTAAAGAAAAACTGCACATGATGAGACCAATGCCTGCTAGCTCAGGCCTCCAGAGGGAAGGTGTGAGCCTTTCTCAGACCTGGGGCTGCAGAGGTGTGCGAGATCTCACTCACAAACAGTCCATCTGATGAAGAGAGGCTGGATGCAAAGACAGGCCCCAGCCAAGTACAGTACCAGCAAGGCAGGAGTTCAGTATTGCTCCCAGTGATCAACAGAGGGACAGGGGAAGCTATGCAGCACTCATGGCAGCCAGGAGAGCTCTGGAAACAGTAACACCGCATATCACTTGCTATCCTCCCTTGAAAGATTGTTCAGAGGGGAGAAGGTTACAACAACTGCAAAATCCTTCTTCACAAACCCAGAGAAGCTCTGGCAATTGCTTTCAGCTCAGCTCCTGTAGCTTCCTTCACTGTTTCAGGTGATCCGTGACTGGGAAAGGTGTTTGTTTTTGAGGTGTTAAATGTATGAGGCAGAACAGTCAAACTACAGCACCTATCCAGCCTGTCAACAGACTTCACTACACTGCGGTATCCCATAGGGCCACAATGAGAACAGCTCCATTTTGTGCTCACAGAGGGGTCAGCTTGATAGCAAAAGAAAAGCATAATAAGAAAACACAAAGATTACAAGGGCTGATGTGGTACAACTTGGGCAAAAATGAATGCCTTCACTTGCCCGTACCAATTGCACTGTTCAAAAAGCCCCCTAAGCTGAGGAGCAGCCTTTCCCAAAGTGTTATATGCACACTGACCCAAGCTTACCTTGTCACAGAAGACTTTAATCTGGCAGTAGGCACGGTGCACAGGTTTATTACTCCTGTTGTTGTAGCTGTAGGTGTCAATCTGAAGATTCAGGGGCAGGCCTTTAACTCCTTTCTGAGAGGAAAAGTCTGTGCTGAGGCAGTTCACGGAGATGAAAACCTGCAGAAGAGGCAAACAGTGCTCAGCAGTGACACACAGACTGCTCGCTGGACACAGAGCAACAGACTACACAGCAAGTGGAGGTCTAGATGCTGGTCTTCACTCCTGCATGCAGGGCTTTCTATCTTCTGAGATTCCATGTAATAATCCATGAGAGACATCACTGCATTCCTAATTCTTTACCCCAGTAAAGTCATTTCAACAAGAGTGAACTTGAGTAAATCCTCACGCTTTATGAGATCTCCATCCACCTTCCCTAGACAGTTACACCAGGCCTTTCTCCAGACACAATGATATTACAGGAACGCTGTCCCACCAACTAACTGGTTTCTTCTTTTGCTACTGAAGCAAAGCACCAGACTGACACTGTGCAGAGAATTAGTGCCACCTGCCGGAGCCATCTCAGCATTGCAAAATCCCCCGTTCTTGTGCAAGTTGTGAATGGGTTTGACCAGGATCTGCAGTTTTGCAAACTGCTTATCAAAGACCTCTTTGCACAAGTCCTGCAACGTCCTTCTCAACTTCTGATACATCAGGGGAAATGGAAATGCAATAACTATCAACAGATTAGGGAAGTGAGCTCTTATTTCCATGTAAAACAGTACTATAAAAGCTCAGAAAGTAAAAAACAAGGAACAGTGAGGCTGGCTGCCCAGTCGAGCACTGCTGAGCACAACCCCTGGCACAAAAGCTGCTGTCCCTTCACCAGGACCCTGTCAATACCCCACCAGGTCCTGTTCCTGCAAGGAAATTGAAAGGTGTGAAATATCTCCAGTAAACATCAGCAATCCACAGCCACCTGCATACTGAGCTCCAGGGCCTGGAATGGGCAGAGGGAGGGTGCTGGCAGCACTGCCAGGGTGAGTGATTGCTCCAAGGAACCTGAAGAGATGCTCTCAGCTGCTCTGTTGCTGTGTAATCAGCTGCATGCGCAGCCTGGGTAATTGTGCTCCCCAAGCACTGGTTTTGTTTGTAAGAGAGCCTTAACTCTGCTGTCTGCATATTTTTACATCTTTTCAATTTCAAATATATGTACCCACGATGAATATTCACACGCAGCCCTCCTGTCTGCATGGGAAAGATGACTACATGCTGCAATGAAACATGCACCAGCAGCTGCTCCATACCTCCCACAGCCCCAACATTCCTGCAGAACTCCTCCCTGAAGTCCCACACCACTGCGCCCCAACAGACTGAGCACCCACTAAGTGGTGCCACATCTCCTCTGGCAAATTCAGCTCTGAGTGTGGAGCACTCCACTGCAAGAGGCCCCCAGGCCCAGCCTTACCAGCTATGCAAAGCACGCACAGCACTCCAGGCAAAAGGCGGCAGCCCTGGCACAACAGCTACGTGCTGCTGCGGCACAACTGTGTGGGGATCTCATGGGAACCAGGGATCGGCTGTCAGATGACAAAGATTATCCTCCTACTCGAAATTCTCCTCATTTGATTAGTTCTGGCTTTGAAGAGTCGACTTCATTTCAATGCCATCATTTAAGTCCTCAGGACTCCGGGCGGGAGATGACAACCCAGACTTTCTCGTGCCTTTCAGAACCCAACTTCGCCCATCTGTACCAAACCCCCTCAGTTAAAAGGGATCATCTGCTTCTCCCAGCCCATCCCGCAGCTCTGAGCCTCACTGTGAGCCTGAAGTTGCTTCAAATTCCACAAAAGGGGCACTTGAGAGAACTGCTTTTCTAGGCTGGGCTAACACCGTCTCAGCCAGGTGCTTTGCTCAGGAAGACGTGGCTGTGCTCAGAGAGAGAAACGCAGGGCTGGGTGAGTGAGCCAGCCCTGTGAGCCAGCACCATCCCCACCCCACAACTGCCAGAAGAAAGAAAAACGTAACCGCAGAAGTTGCTCCACATCTTCAGCCTGCTGAGCAAGATTCCTTTTCATGTGTCCAACCTATTTTTCTAAGGGCAGTTCCGCATTCTCAGCTATATTAAGATTTGCTGTTACTTTAAAAAAAAAAAAACCAACCCATTTTCATCTCACCTCCCAAGATTCAACATAAAGACGGCACTTAAAAATAGAGCGCTGTCAAGCCCAAGCACTTACAAACATGAGTCAAACCCTCCAAAGTTACACAGATTTTCTTTAAAGATCTGGAAAAGGATTAGAAAGCTGTTCTTGAGTTATATTTTGCTTGCTTGGCAGTTAAGCCTTGGTGTAAACTGAATCATATTTCCAGGCTTTGCCAGACTTTGTTTGTTGTTGTTGTTATTAATGAAAGCTGACAAATAGCTCTGCAGAGCAGCGTTGGAGATAAAACGCTGAACAACAAAGCCTGCAAGCCAGGACTCGATGCTATAACTCCACATTCGGCGACATTCATCCCAACACACTCCAGACTTCCCAGTGCTGCAGTCAGCACTGTGCAGCCATGGGGCAGGTGAGCAGCAGCCCAGCCCTGCAGAAAGAACAAACCAAGGCACAGGGATGAAAGCAGCTGCTTCAAGATCACACAGGAAGGCAGGGTGGGAAGAGCACAGACCTCTTGACTTCCTGGGCCATTCTAACCCACCCAGCCTCTCACAACTCCAAAGGAACACCCTGTGCCTATGGTCAGATCTGCAAGAAATGATCTTTAGTTTTAACTCTGCAGGAAAAAAAATTAATCTGGCTGCCCTGCTGCACGCCCTCAAGGAAGGGCAGCAGAGACAGCCAAGTTCTTTCCACGCAGCACCTTTCTGCTAACAAGATCTGCCTTTCAAACAAACCAGGAAAAACAGGCGTAATTAAAGGGCAACCAAAGCGCTGCAGGAACCTCACTGTCAGCGAGATGAAAGATGTCTTTATAACATGAAGGCTTGCATACCTACATCTCCTCTCCTTGGTTTATCTTGGACGCGAAGCTCTTTGGTCACACAAGAAGCACCAGCAATTTTGCTTAGTCCAAAGGCTACATATGCAGAAGCTTTAGATGAGATATCACTTTGCACAGCCTCCTCTTACTCACTCTTAGGTAGACAAAAGCCTCTCATTTTAATGAGATACTGAACTCAAACCTATCAGGATGCTTGAGACTTTGGTTCACTGTATTTTGAGACAATACAAAGCCTGGAGTCTACAACATACCCAAAAGGGACAAGTTAAACTGCGGTAAGCTGCTTCCTTGGGAATGTAATACAAACCATTCTTCTTGATCTTGGCCTACTAGTTCCAGTGCTCCGTCCAAAAATGCAGCAGGCAAAGGGATTCCACTGTATCTCGTTTCCATAACACCAAGGCACAGTCTTGCTGCAGATGGCTCACCAGACTCCCTGCTCCCAGAACCAGCCTGGGGCCTCACAGACCTCACCCAACAGGACCCACTGGGTCCGTGCTGCATCGCACTCCGCTTTCCCTCGGTGCAGCAAGCTCATTCCTGTGGTCTCTGGCTGGGGAAGGCAGCAGTTGCTGTACAGCTGACTTTATCTCAGCGTTCATTTCACTTTTTGTAGAACAGAGAGCCACGGAACCCCTCAACCGAACTAACCTGAAGAGAAACCTTTGAGGCTTCCACACTAGATTAAAAACCAGGGGAACAAATAAGGCAAAGGATGCATCTAACTTAAATAAAAGACTGTGGTTTGGACCAGCGGATTGGAACCTGCCTGCCAGCAGGAACTCTGGGAACGTCAGCTCCAAGTCTGAGAGCTGCCTGTTTGCATGGTGACCCACAGATGCATGCAGCCACATGGTTACAAAACTCCTTCCTGGATAGCTGGAGGAACAGCCTGAGGCCCAGATTCCACAGACAGCTCATTTATCAGCCATCCACCAAAGAAAAATTACCCAGAAGCTCAAAGGTCAGTATTTAAGTGCTGATGGCTGAGAGCACATGGGTTCTCTAAAGGCTTTGCTAAATACAGACGTGAAGGAGAAAAACCAAAGAGGTCTTTCCTAAAGACGCAAGTGCATGGATATGTGCAGGATAGACCTTAAAGTGTTTAATCCTGTTGAGCTGAATGCAAACCTTCTCCAGCCTCAGAGCCTTATAAGGGGCACCAGCGCAGCCCCAAGAGGCAGAGTGCTGTGCTAAGAAGGCCACATGGCTTCCAGGAGTGGGGCTGGACTATGGCCAGGCAGCTGGCAGTGCAGGCAGAGTAAGCATGGGTCTGCCTGCACACATCCATGAAGGTACAGCCCAGGAAAGCAGTGTTTGAAAGGCAGAGCAGCCTTCCCAAAAAGGAGGAAGGGAAAAAAAAACCAACACCTTGGTACCAATCACCTGAGAGGTCGCTAATCTTGCTGCTCTCACATTTGTTTCTTCACCTCCCACATGCACCACAGGTTTTGCATCAGCAGGATGAGAGCCAAGACAGAGATAAAAATTAGGCAACTCATGCACCTGTGGGCTCCCCAGCCACCTCCTGCCTTCAGGATCGGACGCTCCAAATAAGGGTTGTCTGGCAGATCCGCGATAGGGCCGCATCCGCTTTGGCTCTGTGAGACCCAGCGCCATCCTGCTGGGAGCCCAAGGAATTTGTTTGCATTCAAAGCCTCCAAAGCCCTATTCGAGCAACTGGCACAACACACAGAGTGGGTCCCACACCCTGCCAAGCAAGGCGGAGTGGGAAACATTACCCAGTCCCAGATAAAAGAACATCCTCCTTGCAAGCTTGTTCTGTCAACAGAATGAAAATGCATAGTAATGAAAGGAAAATACATATTCCTGCTCACAAAGAGCAACACTGATTGCTATTCCAACATGTGTTCTGAGCATTTCCTTGCCCCAGAACATGGGAAAACCAGGGATCGAGGTTCCCATTCCTACAGTACTCCCCCCACCCCATACACTGATAAGATAAAGATGCAGCCCAGGCGTTGCTCTCATTGGAGTGGGTGGAAAGAAAATAACAGCGGAGTTTGGCAAGGAAAAAAAACAAAACAACAAAATAACAAAGCAATACGTTTAAAAAAATAAATAAATCTGGAAGAATGAAGTCTACTACGGCACAAAAATGGCTGAAGTGGAAGTTTTGCAATCAGGTATGAAAGGAATGGAGCTGAAATCATCACCACCCAGTTCTGTTCACAGGGAAGCTACCGCATGAAGGTTTCTGCTTTGGTTTTAAGAGACGTGCTGTGAGCTCCGTGTTGGAAACCCAGAAAGATGGTGGAGTTCAAGATGCCAAACTCTGGAGGAACGGCCCTTAGCTGAACTGCTTCTGATTTGCAGTGTTTAAAATAAAGGGCAACAGACACTTGGTTTCAGATAACCCAGCACAGAGAATGGAGAGGCCTGTGTTAGCAGGCAGGTAGGCAAGGCTTGCTGTGACTTTCCTACGTTCCTGCTCTTAAAGCTGTACGTACTTGTGCACCAAAGCACTTGTGGTCTGTAGCCTTGGCTTCACACCAATCTCTTCCCTTTAAGTATGTTTGACTCATCACATTTCATAGTTTCATTTCCAACTAACCAAACCTGTACCTCCTCAATACTGCAGAAGGTGGCAACACCTTCTTTAATGAGGCATATGACTGCTGTTTCATTACAATGGCATCTGTATAAATACATGGAATATTCATCAATCAAAAAAGTTGAATTTTTTCCTACGGTGAACAACCGAGTGAAGACTGAGCTAGAATAAGCTCTTAAAATAAACCAGCTGTGCACACCCCAGCCTTACTTCAAGTTCCAGCAAAAGACCCACCCTCTCCAGAAAGCGGGCTCACCTAACAAAAACCTGCCCAACAGCTGCAGTTGACATCCACCAGGACCTGTCCGAAGACCACCCTCAATGGGCAAGCTGCTACTTTTAAAGGCTGACTCCAATTAGCTTCCAATTACCTTACAGGACTGTTCTACTCTTCTTGGACAAAAAATTAAAAAAAAAAAACAACATTATTTAATCACACTGTTATTCAGAGCGTCACTTTAGAGAAAGCACAGCATCTTCCCTTTAGTGGAAAGAGCCAAAAGCTCTACTACAGTGCTCTCCAGCCCTGAAGCTGCTGTTACACCCTGACTGTGTACTTCATTTTAGTAGAAAGGGTCTTTCACATGCAGAGCCTGGCTTACAATGCCTTTTTTTGTTTTTGGAGGGAAGGAGTGGGAAGACAATAGGGCCCTTAATGTGCAATGACATCACTTTTGGCTGCAGTCCTACCAAGCAAGCAGAGAGAAGCCCTCCACAGGGCCCTGCCCAGAAGCCACTGACTTTCAGAACGACCCACTGGCAAGCATGGAAGGCTGCCTCCAACACCAGCAGGGACCTGTGGTTCACACAACCACATAACCTGTCAAAGACACGATTGCCACGAAGACACCAGCTTGCTCTATTGTGTTCTGCTCAGTACTGTTCTTCCCAGTTGCAGCTCTCAGGCTTTCAGCCAAACAGGTTGGGAGCAGAGCTGCTGCAGAGCGCACACAGCACAGGTGTCAGCAGCACAGCAGTAAGCCTGCAGTGAGCCACCTCAGTGCTGAACTGTGCAGCTGAGCCCCTCTGTGAAGCCCCCAGAGCAGAGCACGCTGCCTTGTCCAGGGCAGACACAGGACAAGAGCTCAGAGAGCATCTGAGCAAAGCTGGATCCTGTAAAGCCAGTTAACCCTGGGGAAACCGATCTGTCCAGATTGTTCAACTGTCACTGACTTGAGAGCAGGCCATGTCTCCAGGCCAAGGTTAAGGGAAAGAGAATTTGTTTCATAGCCTAACGGCTAACAGCTAATAGGACAATGGCCAATGTTAAGGACAGAGCAGCAGGTAAGACTCATAGAAATGTACATTTAAGCATACACACATTGACTATTTTCACAGAACCAGTAAGACTGGAGAAGGCCACTAAGACCAACTAGTCCAACAATCAACCCAGCAACACACCCACCAGTGTCCTGAAGTGTTCACTGGAACAGGTTGCCCAAGGAGGCTGTGGATGCCCCATCCCTGGAGGCATTCAAGGCCAGGCTGGATGTGGCTCTGGGCAGCCTGGTCTGCTGGTTGGCAACACTGCACATAGCAGGGGGGTTGGAAACTGGATGATCATTGTGGTCCTTTTCAACCCAGGCCATTCTATGATTCCACAAGTCTATGGGCCACACACAGCTTTTTCATGAGAATCTCCAGAGACAATGACTCCACCAGTTCCCTGGGCAAGACCTCTACTGGGTACCAGCCAAAAGGAGAATGAGGCACACCGCGTAGTCTTAAGAAGAGATGGTTCTCAGTTTTGAAAACTCATAACCTGGATCTACAACTACTTATCCTGGCTGCCAGATGGAGTCAAATACACAAAAGGAGCAACAAAAACAGGATTTCTCTTCCCTAAGTTAAGACGCTGACTTCAAAGAACATCAAATCAATGGGGAATGGCAGACACCTCCACAGAAAGCTCCATCCCAGCTCTAGACACTCCATACCTAATAAAGGGACAGAAGCAAAAGGCAACAGGTTTGTGTTCAGACACCTAAAAGCTGTTAGTAGAAAAACAATCCTGCCCTGACTGTCTGGCCAGAGAGGTAGAGGCCCAGGACAGGGTGGGAAGCTGTTTGAAGTCTCCGAAAGCCTCAGGGTAACTCCAGCATTACCTGTTGCGTGCGAGCGAGTGTATCAGCTACACATCTTTGTCAGACTCATCAGGCTATGCTTCCACCCAACTGGGACTGCTCCTGAGAAGCTGTGCTGACTTTCCTAAATACCCAATTCAACAGTTCACCATTTTGTCAGCTATTTTACCAGTTCCCTCTCGAAACTTGGTAGTCACCTTCCCACCCTCAGCTCCCTTCACTGCCTCAGAGCAGAGAAACTTCAGATCCTGGACCCTTTCCAGTTCAAACGTATTTGCAAAAGCCACAGTACTCACTACACTGCTATTCCACGGGCTAGCCAATTCCAGCAACTTCTGTGCTGTCCTGAAGAAACAGAAGAGGGCAGAGAGGAGCCACTAGAAAGAAGTACACAACATCCCTGAAATCCATAGACTCAGAAACTGGAGTGGTAAAAGCCTGTTGTACGTGAAATACTCCTGTCCCCACACACATGGGATGACCTACCAGCGCACAAATACAGCCAGCTGTATGATAACTCCAATTGCTTCAAGCAGGACCTGCCTGCTACAGCTCATGTCCAGTGTCTGGGAATCACACTCAGCTCTCCTAGATGGGAAATACTCTTTCCAGGTGAGAAACATTCAGTGATGATGGGACCAGTAAGCCATTCTCTCAGGGAGCAAAGTGACAGAGAGCACAGATAAAGTGGTGGTAGAGGCCTGATGCTCCCGTAGAGCCCCACATAGCAAGGGCTAGCAAAAGAAGGGAAGGCAAATTCCCATAGGACTCTGGTCCCAGAGCTGCTAGGGGCAATTTCTTGTGAAGATATACTATTTCTGCTTTAGGACTTCTGACACACATGAGTAATTGCACCAGAAACATCAGATGCAGAGCCCTGCACCACTGCACTACTGCTGTACAGGACCAGATCCTTCCCACAGCTAACAGGAATCAAGAGCAAGAGGGAAAGGAGAGCAGCAGCAATCCTGAAAGAATCCTCTGGCTCTAGTCCAGGTAACTGCAGGGCTCAGGAAACAAGTTTCTAATAATCAAGGCTTGCTGTCTGGCTGAACATAACAGCAGTGTTGCATAGATAGTATTAAACACAAGACAGTATTTATTACTGCAAAGGACCTGCTGCAGCATCCAAAATTCAGCTCTCCTTATTCTCTGTTCCTCACATACTTGAAGACTGTTTGAGGAAGAAAAGAAAAGAGATTGAGAGAGTGCGAGAGAGAGCGCACGTGTATGCAAGGTAAATGAACCATGCAATAAAAATTGTTGAAATTGGCTCAGGCATCTCCTGATAAGATCACAGGAGTTGAGAAAGAGCTGCAGCTCACGGATGAGAAATCCGACCATTGACAAAATGCATCCACTAAGGAAAAAAGATAACAAAGCTAAATAGACATTTAAACACAGAGAGCACTTGTTAAAAATGACATTTGTGTCCAGAGTATTTCTGCCTTAAAATCTGGATTCCAGGAGGTTTTAACAGTGCTTTCTCCATACGAATCAGCACTGAAAGCACATGGATACTGTGCTGAAAGAAAGGAAATCTGTCTTACATAGCCATAAAACCAGCCTCAGTAACAACTTTACATACCAGTTAATCCTACATATATTAGCCATGAGATGAAATACAACTTTGAGGGTCCTCAGACCTTTTCAAGCTGTTACAAGTAATTTCACTGTGAATCTGCAATAACTAAGTTACTCATCCAGGTGCCTGTAGAACACCTGAGCAATAAACACCTGCATCAGCTTCAAAATAGATACACTGAAATTCATCAGCTATGTGCTGACAAACCTGTTTAAAAGGTTTGGTTCATCTTTTGGTTCACCTAGATGAATACTGCTGTACCCACTAAAACCAGAGTCTCTGCCTGGACATGCCAAGGATGACATGGTGGAGCTGTTGAACAGTTTGCTTTTCTCTTCACAGAGGAGACACCAATTGTGAGCATCTATGTTGCTCATTGCCAGTTTACTGGGACTGCCCCGAGGGGAAAAATCAAGAGAAAATTACCAGGTTGTCAGCTGGTGGGACAGGACAGCTTTCCACAGGATGGTCACCAAGTTCCCAGCATCAGCTCTACGCCCTGCTCCTCAGTTATGCTCTTGCGCAGCATAAAGTAAAACTTGCAATAGCGACAATCTCAGTGCAGCAACATTTTGTGTCTCTTGCAGAGCACGGCAGCACACACAGCTATAGAAGGACCTTTGCACTTGCTGCCAAGAGCTCCAACGTGCCCCCTACTAGGGCTCTCCCTAGACATGACACTGCGGTCCCCAGAAGCTCTCCTCACAATGCTGGTGACTGGCACAAGATGCCAGCAAGAGAACAGCCAGTCCACAAAAAAACAAAGGAAACACTTCCCAAATTTTGAAGAAAACTGTCAGCCCAGGCAGTAAAGAAAACCCCTAAAAACTTCTGCACTCCATCTCCAGCAACGGTGCAGGAAATGACTTGGGAACTGAGGATACTGAGTTCTCTTTGACCTGCTATCATACCAGCTAGAAAACACAAGAGTCCCTTCCAAATAATGGAATGGCTTCAAACAGCCACAGTTCTCTAACTAGGAAAGCTGCCTGTACTTACACACCTACTGTAATGCCCAAAGTTTGGCAAAAAGATGAAAACAGTTCACCAGGAGGCTGCTCTAACATTAAATAGGTCACGGTGCATTGGGATCTGTGGTTTCAGCAACACATACTTTGTTAGCTCAACAGCAGCAGCTACTCCCTCAATATGAGCCTTAACTCCTGAGAAATTGCCCTCCCTGCTTCCCACCAAGGGAATGTGCTGCTGCTGAACTCAGTTACACTCAACACCACCTCTCGTACCATTAATCTGCTCTGGAGAAGTTCTGTGTTTCCTTTTGCTGGTACCTGTCTTTCAGCAGACAGTTCTGCCAAGAACCTTAGAGCAGTTGCAAAGCCCTCTGCAGTTGCACATAGAAACCCTCTTAAGAAATAGCCAGGAGGTTTTGCTTAATATAAGAGCGTAAACAAACTTGTTACATGCTAATGACTGGGTAGGCCACACACCCTTCTCCTCCCTCCACGCTGTGAATCTACTGAAAGGACAGGAAATAAAGCCGTGGTCACATACCTTGGCTTCCTCGTTGATGTCCCATGTGAAGGATATGGCATTGTATGCGATCTCTTCAATGTTACTGATGGTGTTGAAGCTCTCCTTGTAATCAGCTGTTAGAAAAAAAAGAAGCGTGAGAGAGAAGGTGATACCACCCAGAGTTCTTCACACATACACAGCAGCAAAAAGCTGCGCCTCCTGAGCAACACCTTGGGGGCAAAGGAAGGTGAATTGTATTTAAGACTGGATCACTAAAAAGTCTGGAAATGGCTCTCAGACCAAAAAACAAACATTAAAAGAAAAAGCCAACATAAAACCAAAACCCCACACACTTTGGGAGAGGAAAATGGGGCACTTGCAGAAAATCCCAACTAGAAACTCCAGTGAGAAAGGCAGACATCACAGATATTGTATGTCCTGAGTCATAAGCTGCTATGCAGGGGAAACTGTACAGCAATGGTAAAAGCTCTCAATAAAACTCATCCAATAACAAACAAAGATTTGCATGTATGTCTGCTTTAAGTGCCAAGTGATTAATCCCTGCTTTTATTCACAGAAGGAAGACTCAGAGTACAACCCAGCTTTCTGCCGGGAGTTTGGAAGCTGGCCAGCCACACTCTTATCTAGAGGCGAGTGGAAATTTGCAGCGTTTCCTTTTTTGTTTGTGAACTAAAGGCCAGTCGTGAACAAACCTCACTCAAGCTGAGGTACTCCTCTACAAGGATTTTACCCTTTGAAGAAACACTAACATCTAGGACAGCCACAGAGCCTTTAAGAGGCAATTTAGCCACAGCTACCAAGATTCATGCCAAAAGCAACTGTAATCTGGAGAGGGTCATCAGATCACCCAATGCAAGTACCCAAACTCAGCTCATTCAGAAACCAAATAAAAGCTGCCAGAAATCCAGCTTCCATAAGGAGTCCTAAAAACTACATTAGCTCAATCAGAAGCACCCTCCAGTCTTTCAGAAAAGTTACAGAGCTGAAAGCAGAACACAAAGACTCCTTAAAATGACAAAGCTTTAGCAGAAAATCCATGCCAACAAATTAAGTTTAGAGTTTGACATCAGCGAGAAGTGTTCCTTTACCTATGTCAATGCATCTTTGTTTAGCTGTGTGTTGCCTTGAGTGCCAGTATTTCCAGTGCCGGAGCTGATCTTCTCTTGTTTTGTCTTCAGCAAACACTACCATGATGACACTCTAAAGGGAGAGGGGGAGGGCAGAAGATTAAAGAAAATAAAACACAAACATACGAAAGACAAAAGGCCACAGAGTACATTTGTTTTGGAAGTTCTCCTTGGTATCAAGTTTTCCTCATTAGGCTTTCCAAAGCAATGCAGTACAGCACACCTGGCACACAACAGGAAGGCAGACAGCAGCGTTTTCTGGGTCATAAACAGATGAGCAGAACTGCCCTCCTAACTGGAGTTCATGAATCTCATTCCAGGTGTTGCATCACTTTTACACAAGTGCTGACAATGCTTCTTAGCAGACTGAGCCAAGATAGGTTGGTCTGAAGTAGGTGGACAGCAAAGGAATGAATGCTGATGTAACAGCTGGTAAGCTGCCCTTAGTGCTGATACTCTGGTTCAGATTACTGCACTTTGGGAGAGTTTGAGGCTACCAACACACACACACCCCTCTTTCCCAAGAAACCACAAGAGCTGCCACTCACACGGACTTTACTGATGGGGTGATGGATTCCTTCACTGCTGCTGACTTCTTTCAGGGTGATTGGGTAAAACTGACCCTTATTTAGGTAAGTCATCGTGCTGTCCCCTGGCTTCTGTCGGAGGGACTTGGAGGCTTCCAGAGTATATTCAAAGTTATTCCTACAAAGCAAAGATGGCAGTGATTGGTAAGGCACTTTCCTGGAAAGCCGCTTAAAGGTTCTACATTTAATTTGGAGAAATTCCAAAGTCATTAGTTGACTCACTAAGCCATCAACAGGCAAGGAGGCTGAAAAACAGGATGAGCCCCTTCTTAAACTACGTCCTTCATTGAATGAAGATTTAAAGAGAAATTCTTCACAAGCGAAACCCCAAGTCACAGCAGGAGGCAAGTCTGGAAGCTCCTTATTCCACCTCAGAGCACCAAGCTGCTCTCATGCAATAGGAAACCACTAGTAATTGATTCTCAAGCTAATAAGCCATTCAGTGACCACAGTCTCCTCTTCCCTCTTGGTCAACTGTAACTAACCTAACAACTATGTTATTCTCCTCCACTGAAGTTTAAAGTTTTATGCTTCTTATTTCTGCTGTAGGTTTCCAGCAGGGAGAGAGGAAGGCAAGTAGGCAAGGAAGTAAATGGAAGCCAGCTGAGATCACTGCCAAACTGACAGACAGCGCTGCATCTCCTTATGGGATAGGAAGTCCTTACAAGGACAGCAACTGAAACAGGGTGCCGTTTCCAGCCCCATAGGTATTTTTCCTTAAGGATGTAGGCATGATTTTCAACTACAAAATAAGCAAGTACTGTTTATGCTCCCAAATTCTACACTCTCCAGTGCCTGACAGGGACTCAGTGCAGAAGAGCAAGCTTGGCCAAACCAATGCTAAGAAAACAAGAGGGAAAGGACTGAGAGGGAGGCTTGAAGCATTACCCAGAAATACTGTCAAAAACATAATCTTCTGAGTTCATGTTGGCCATCCGGAGATTCAATTCAGCAGGAAAGAAAACCTGGGGTAGACAAAAAAACAACACAACTAACACAGCAGCAACAACGGAAGTCAAGATTATATAGATAGGTGTTATCACAGAACTTCTGGCAGGCTGATCACCAGGTAACAATTGATTGCTGGTCTGTGAAAACAGGACACAGGAGCAGGGTTTCAATCAAAAACTTTGGGGTGCCAGTTAAGCACAACATCTCACATGTCATCTTAGATTACAGCAACATTTTAAAGCTTTCCCCAGTCCCAAAGAAAAGAGCACGGCTACGTCCTCAAGGCATGTCCTTAAAATAAAGAAAATCATGGTTGCTCTCTCGTCAGTTGGTAAGACAAAACAAAACACACGGATTTGCATCCAAGTTTACCTCACACTCAAGGCCCTTACTACTGTTTTCCACTGACACACACTACACCCAGATACCAGCAGCGAGGGAGCTTGTAAACACAGTCACTTCAGCTAGGTACCTGCACAGGCCCTGCTGAGCACTGAACTCTTTCTTGCAAAACCTAACCCAGTGCTGTGGATCAAGATAACAGTTTCCACACTCTGCAAGCCAACAGCTCTGTCATCAGTAGGATTAGTCATTTGCTTTTGATAATGATTTCATGTTGTATGGGTTTTACATACAAGGTTATACCTACGTACCCCTCTGAGAAAACCTATTTCTAAATCACTAGACACATTTCTGCCTTACGTAACAAAAACGATAGAAGATGGAACTGGATCTCTACAGAGAGATTTCAAACACACAAGGAGTGCCTCTTGGTACCTCTTGCACGCCTTCCTTGAAGGTCTCTGAAAAGGTAGAGTCCGGCGTTCGCCTCTGGGAGTTCTGGGGCTGGGTGTTGGAATTGAACTGGTCGGGAGTGAGGTTCCTGTCAAACACCACCACCCTCTCGGGGGGCTCAGGGTGGTAGACGCTCGGAGGGATGCCCACTGCAAAGCTGTGGGGCTGCGTCTCCGTTTTGATGGAATGGGTGGGCATCGTTGCAATCGAAACAGTGACCGTCGTGTCGGGGGTTGTAAGGTGGCCTCTCTTGTCCATGCCCATCTGAGGCGTATGAGGAAGGACAATATTGAAAGGTACATTTTTCAGAACTTGGACTCTGTTTTCTCCGGTGGAAATAAGTGACTGCTCTGTCACATTTGGGATGCTGTTCCTTTAAAAGGTAAGAAGGAAAAAAGCACGTTAATTTTTACAGCTTGTTTCTCATTCCGCAATAACCAGAATCACTTCTCAGCATTTTGGACAAGGGCAGCTGATACAAACTCCAGTGTTTGTGAAAAACTGCTCCACCTTAACCTGAAAAATGGAGAAAACTCACTCAAAAGATAAAACAAGAAATGCTCACCCACTGCTAACAACTCTACCCTGGAGCAAAGAGTGAAGATTCGCTGCCCAGATTCTCACTGCCTGGAAAACAGCAGTCCAAACCCAAGCACCAAGGCTTCTCTTACCTTGCATCAGCGCAGCCTGGCTCACACCAGGCTGCATGAAACTGCTTTTTGGTGGATGAAGGGGGATTGAGACTAAAGTAGCTGTTCCTCTGCCATAAGACTGTATGCCACTCAAGGAGAGTTCAAAGGGAAATTACAGCCCTCTTTCACATACAGCCCCTCAAGAAAATCCACATCAAGACTCCCTAGAATGGTTTACATTGCTTCACACTCTCATTGCTGCCAGGGTGTCATTTACATCTGTGGTGAGCTGACCTCACAGTTAGCAGCCACTAAGAGTCAACCCTCCCTTCCTTTCTCCCTTCCAACAACATGGTCCTGCCCTCTCCAAAGCACCAATTCAGACACTCCCCTGTCCTCTTGGTGAGCCAGTTTGGCTAGTTCAACTGACAGCAAGCTAATCACTTTTTTCTCCTGTTAAGTTATGGGTCAGTAGAAGACTACATCTCATAGTAGGGGAGCAGTGGGAACACACGGCTGGGAACCAGACTGCTCTTCTCAACTAGAAGTCAGCTCAGCCAGATCACAAAGCCTCAACTCAGGTCCTTAAGACATTGTTATCTTCTATATCAGTCCAAAGGAAAGCATGGTGGGAGAGGAAGACTGGCTTGAATGAAGTTCACGTACATAGTATTTACCTAACCAGTATCATCTGCTTTGAGTAGAGAGGCACAAGACAGAGAAAGCAGGAAGATGAAGAAAGGAGTTCCAGAGGATACAAGAGAAGCCCACAAACAGCACAAAACCAGACTAAATTCCGAGCACTCTGAAATCCCTCCTCACCAGCCCATGCACGAGGGAGCAGCACTGCTGTTGCCCAACACCAAAATTCTCAGCACACAGACAAGGAAACCACATGCAAAAACAAAAGGGTCACCAGTCACCTCTATGAGCCTTGGGAAGGGAAACCTGCGTTTATCAGATGGTAGCCAAATTTCAAGAAAGCAGCTTTTGCCAAGCAGATTATGACACAAGTAGACAGAAAGCAGATGGATGGCAATGAAAAGCAGTTAGGGTCTCAGCTCTCCACAACACGGTGCAGTCCCTTCCCGTTCCTAGGGCAGACAAGGTAAAGTTCCTTCAGAAGCTTTGGTGGAAAGGGGGATAAGCAGACACAGTAGTAAAAACTAATACCTTTTGCTATGGTCTTGGTCGGGATGTTCTACCTCTGGTTTAGCTGTTGAAGATCTCCTCTCCCTTGGAACCTGGGAAATACAACACATGCTATAATTCTTCCTTCCACATATATTTAAAAAACAAAAACAAAAAACAACAAAAAAAAGAGCTCCTTCAAATGCAGCCTTTAAAGCTCTTCCCCTTGTTTGGTCAAATTAAGAAAGCATCACTCCTTGACACCAGTCATTATTAGCATTACAGCCTGACTGACGGTAACACAGCTGCTTTGGGACACCAGGCCCATCCCACGTGCTGCTCAGCAGATCCTGCTGTCAGCAACCCAGCATTAGATCGTGCTAAAACCAGAGGAAAAGCGGCACTCCTAAGCTCTGCTGCTGTTCCAGCTCAAGTGGATCAGAAGGTAAGTTTTTAAGTTCCCAAAACCACCCAAGGCTTCACTTCTTCCTCAGGGACCTGGAATCTGGGGGGCTCAAATGATGCTCCTGGCAGCAGCAAACCCAGCTCTTGGCTCAGCAGTACCTCCCAAAGGGGCAAGGGAATAGGGGCAGGTGACCCCAGCCCTGTCCCAAAGAGACTGCCCCCACATCTCTGCTGGGAGACACTATGGGGACATTTCAGAGCAGAAAGCAGAGCCTTGGACACACACTTAGTGGTGGTGTTCAGTGCAACTCACCCCACAGCCACTGGTGACAGCCCAACCCTGAGCTCAGCTGAACAGCCACAGGGCAGAAGAGGCTGGCTCGCCCCCTCTGCTGCATGGTTATGCCCATAAGACCGTCCACAAACATGCACATGACAGTCATGGCTTTTGCTAGTCTCAAATGATGCTGAATGATTAAAACAAACATTTTCCCTCTGTGAGGAGGAACAAACTCTCAACTTTTTCCCTTCTTGAAGCGTGCATTACAAGCATGTTTGGAAGCTCAAGTGCAACATGAAGAATCACCGCTTTACTGCTAATTAACCCTAATGCTGGTGACATAACTACATGGAAAGCATACTTCTCTTAATAGCCAAGACTAAAGCCTAAACCCTGGATGTTCTACACAACATGAACTCTCTGCCAACACTAGAATTAGTTATACCAGTCAACTGCAGAATTGTGAGAACCTCTTGACTGAAGAGTACCAGTGATAACTATTTATTGCAAAACCAAAGCTCGTGCAAATCGCCTTTGGTTAAAAGTCTAGACCTGCAGAATCCAGATATTGGCCAAACATTTATTTCCTGTAAGGTCCTACAAGCACCAACGGAACTACCACAGTAGCCCATTAGTCAAATGGAAGACAATTCAAGCCCAGTTGTTTGCTTTTTTTTTTCCTGCATTTGGATTTTGTGGTGAATGTTTGTTTTCTAATGGTTAGTTTTTGTCTTAAACAAGACATTCAGAGGTGATCTCATCAGCTACTTTTAATATTGCAAAGGAAGAAGAGGCGTATTCGGAATGCCTAGACGCTGTCCCTCCAGCATTACTTCATAACAATAAATCTTTCAACCTCCAGCCAATCTGCCTCTCACAAGTCTGCCAAATACCTGTTTTTCCACTGATTTTTTCTACACACCTACTGGTATCGAAGCATGAAGAAACCCAAAACCAGACGTGAATGTACAGCAAATCCCTACTGCTTTGCTGAGCGTGAAGGATCAACACCGACGATCTCTTTGTATAACTTACAGATTTTGATATCAAAGTAGACTTTGTGGATTAAAGTTGTTCTGGTATGTGGGGAGGGATTATTATGAGGTTCCCCCCCCCCCCCCCCCCCTTCCTCCTTGAAAGCACAAAAAACCATGAGCACAAAGCAGAAAGTTTTCTCACAAAACTGGCTGAATAACATCCACATCAATGAGTTTGGGGCATTCTGTTGTGCACGTAGAGCACTAACCTCCACATTAAGCATTACAAGAACATTTTGATATTTAAGGCATATTTAAGGCCTTTTCTAAGCAAGAACATAATACAAAAAAGGCAACCTCTCCCACAGTTTGAGGAACGCACCGAGGCCAGCAGTTACGTTTACTACTCTTTAAAGACATTAACCACGATGTCAGGCAGCAGAAACAAGCCAGCCTTCTGGCATCCCTGCCCGCTCAGCAAAGAGCAGACAGGCATCTCCACACTCTGAGCCAGGCTATCGTGCACAAGCAGGTCACCATCTGCATGCAAGTGTCTCCTGCTCTCCTTCCACTTGAACACTGGGGTGAAGAAAAACCACCCCATCTTAGACATCCAATATTTAGGGAAGTTATCCATGAGAATCTAGCAAGGTAAATGTCTCTGAGAAGACCCTGAATGCTAGAGAAGATGACCAGGCTTGTCCAAGGATTAACAGATTATGGCAGCAGAAGCTCACCAAAGCTTAGAGGGACGCAGCCAGTAAGCTCTTTGGAACGACAACTCCACACACAACAAAAATCTGTACTTGTAGCTTCAACTGATGCCATGGCAGAACATAACAGCCCCAGCAAAAGCCAGCAGTCAGTGCCACCAGAGCAGGCATTGCAAAGCAAAGATAAATGCATATTTGCACTCTGGCAGACACGCTCCAAAGTCTCATTCTTCGCTACTACGAGCGATACATTGTCTCCTCCAGAACCTACAGCCAACCAAAAGGCAACCTACTACTGAGGCTTTTGATGCCCACAGCAAGATCTGGACAAACTCCTACAGGGAAATCAATTTTCAGGCAAAAACAATTACTTTTTAAAATGAAATCTGTTAAACAGAGATTCAATTCCCCATTCACGGCTTCTGCACAATCCTCAAGCAAATGATGTTATTTGCACAGGCAGTGTAAGAGCCCACCCCCACCAACCCACCTTGTAGTAATCATACAGCAGTCCCAGGGCGGCTGCGCTGTCCTCGTCGCCATTGATGCTCATCATAGCTTTGGTGGCTGCCGTGAGGGGGTTTTCAAGGAAGGATTTCCAGGCTTCATCTTCACTGGTGTAAGGACGTCTCTGGGAGTAGAGAGAGTCATTCTGAAGAACCAACACGGGTCTTTTACTTGAATCATGGAAAAAAAGAAGAAGAAACCCCACACACCTGTTAGAACACATGAAAAAACATTCCTGAAGTTCTTCAGAGTTCGCTGCCCCACTTTCACAGGGTTCAGGTTCTGATTCAGTGTGCGGCAAGGATTAGTCAACACTAAAAGCCTAGAAACCTAATTCTGATCTCACTCGTGCTCCACGTACGTCGGGATTACTTGGAGCGAGCTCAGCTGGGTTACACCAGCCTGCACACAATCGCAGCGCTGCCTCAGAGCACCACCGACCCACCAACACTCTGAATCTAACCCAGACCTCCAGCACACCTACATAACACTAGCGAGCCATGACCTGCTCTAGTTTCCATGTGGGACTAGGAAGCGCAAATTAACCTAACATCTTTCTCCCGGAGCTTCCAGAAGGCAGCACCCAGCATCCACATGGGGAAACCAGCCCCAAGTCAGCGCAGCCTTCACTGCTTCTGGTAAGTGAAGATTTACTGTCTGCTTATCACTGATCTGCGACTCTAGTTTGAAACAGCATCAACTGGGAGAAAACAAGCAAACACCCCAAAAAGACTACAGACATCTTGCTGATGTAGCACACTGAGAACCTGGATCTACTCAGATTGCTGCCCAGAAGTGAAAGTGGGACCTATACAGAGCAGGCTGCCCCACCAGCTCAGGCCACAGCACACGCTCTGGCTTTGTTGGTGGGATACGAGCTGCAGCTTTAAGGTCAGCCCAACAAAGAGGTCAGTGCTGGCTTTTAATCAAGCTCAGTCTTCCTCCCAGCGCAAGCACAACAGCCATTCACCAGATGGGTCGGACCTTTGCATTTCCTTAAGTAATTAAAAACTTGACTTTTTTTAATGGACTGGTAATTGTTATTGACTAAAAGAAAGCAAAGAAAAAAGAAAAGGCCAACCACCACCACAGCCACCCCACCCTCACCACCACATCCCCCTTCCCCAGAACAGGATTCTTTTCATCTGCTCTTTACCCAGCTGCATTCAGACCCAAATATACTACAGATACAGAAAGTTGTGAAACGCCAAGTTGTGAAACTCTCTAATCACTATAATCAGCTTAGCACCATCCCGCATTTATCACCACCTTCCACCAAAAAGATTGCCAAGCACTTTGTAAATGATGCGTCCCACTGGTTACACAAGTGGTCTCATGAGCTTCAATGGGACACCCGGCTGGGCTTCAGCAGCTGGAGCAAGGGGGAGTTGCCGGGGTTTATATGAGCACTTTGTACCTATAAAGTAGTATCAGAGAAGGGGAAAAAACAAACAGAGAAGCCAAGCTTTCCCAACACTTCTCCAGGTGTTTGCACGGCTTTACCCTGACACACTCCTACTGAAACACAGATTCTAACCATACCTGGGGCATCCACTTTCTACCACAGACTGGACAACAAAAGACAAGCCGAGTTTTCTTTAGGAACACGGTACAAGTTCCTGTTCTTGTACCTCATAGCGAAAGAAAACTCCAGCACCTGTAGTCAATGGGGAACTCCTCGAGCAAAGCTGCTTGCGAGAGAAAGGTGACAGCAGCAGCAGCGTGCACACAGCGCCACGTCTGACGGACTCACCGGGAATCAGAGGGAGCCCAATGCCCAGCGCTGCCACAGCCACAAGCTCCAGCAAAGCCCAGAACGCCCCGTTTCTGTACCGACTGCCACCGCGCTCATCGCCCTGAAGGCAACCAACCCCTCCAAAGAGAGGGAAGGAGCGGGGTTCGGCAGCGCCAATAAAGAACCGCAGCTTCTTTTTAGGGAAACGCAAACGTATCAACGAGAGAAAAGCAGCTCGTCCTTCTCACGGCGCCGGTTCGGGCACGATGAGTTGCCCAGGGCGTCCGGGCACCGCCAGAGCCCATGCGGAGCTGTAGATAGAGCCGGTGTTCTACAGACCAGCGCCGAGCTCCGCCGGGAGCCCAGCGCATTGCTAAACCAGTCACAGAATCCTTCGGGTCGGAACGCACCGCCGAGGGCCGCCCCGTCCGTCTCCCCGCAGCACACAGGGCGTCCCACAGGCACATCGTGCTGCCCGGGGCCTCATCCAGCCTCGCGCTGAAAGCAGCGCCCCGTTCCACACGGCCGCGGTCCGACCCGACAGCAGCGCCGGCGCCCCCCGAGGCGCGGCCGTTACCTGCCGAAATCCACCTTTCCGGAGGGGTGCGCCTCGTAGAAATCCATCGGGCCGTTCCAGCGCCCTCCGCCACGCGCGGAGCCCGGGCCGGGCGGGCCGTCAGGGGCTGAGGCGGCAGCTCCCGCCCCGCCGCACCGCACCGAGCAGTGGCGGCCCGGCGCCGCCGCCCGCCTTTAAGGCGCGGTAGGGGGCGGGAGGCGGACGGCGGCGGCGCTGCCCCACGCCCGGCGGCGGTGTCGGGTTTCAAAGCGGCCCAGCCCCGGCGCTCGCCGCTGATGGGCCGCCGGAGATAAGGGCGGGGGGAGAGGGGCGGGATGGCCGCGGGGGTCGCCCGGCCGCCCCCCTCCCGTCGCGCCGCCCCCCCGGAGGCGATGGAGGAGCGGCCCGCAGAGCCCCCCCCCATCCCGCGCCGCTCCCTCGGCTCCGCCACTCCCCCCCCGACCCCCAGAGGCAGCGCCGGTCGGACCGGACGCGGCTCCGACCCTCCCCGCCCCGCGCGCTCACTTGTCGTAGTCTTGTGTCATGTCTGGCGGAGACAGCGGGCGGCGGAACTGGCCCGGCGGGTCGGGAGGGCGCGGGGGCGAGCGGAGAGAGCAGCGCACAGCGCACAGCGCACAGCCCGCCGCACCGACGGGTTCTGGCGGCTTTTCTCGCCCGCTCAGGTGGCTCCCGCAGCCGCAGGTGGACGGCCGCCGCGGACGCCTCCCATTGGCTGCCGGCGGCGAAGAGGCGGGGCCGCCGCGCCCCATTGGACGACCGGGCAGGAGAGGGCGGGGCCCGCGGCCGCGCCGGGCTGCGGCGCTGAGGCGGCTTTCGAGGCGGGACGGCCGGGAGCCGCGGCCCCGCGGGGTGACGCCTCGCACACGGTGGACGGGAGCTCCGGGTCCCAGGCAAAAAGTGGCCGTCCGCTCCTCGCTGCGCCTTCTGCGGGGCACGGAGCGCGGAGGGGCAGTGCCACGAGCGGCAATCGGAAGGATACGGGTTTCTCTTTGGGAAATAGGGGTGTGAGGCTGCTGTTCGGGTAACGAGTCGAATCGAACCCCGGGCAGCAGCAGTGCCGTCTGTCACATGCCTGGGTGCTGCAGATAACGGCACAGTAACTGCAAAGTGGGCACAGTAACGAGAGCCCCCCTGGGTCAGCAGCTCTTCCCTTTTGGTACAGGGCACGCAGAGCGACAGGAGGCCGTTCGGGCAGCCCAGGGAAACGCAGAACCGAGGGAACAAAGTCTGACACAGGGGCTAACCCTGGAGCTCGGGAACATCCTCGGACCGGAGTACGGCTGGCGTCCAAGGAGCACAACGCTTTGCTTGGATCCGTGCACGGCGCCGTCAGCGTGTGGCAAAAGGCGCATCGACGGAGGATGGTGCTGAAACGAACTGAGTTCGGGGTCTGTCTGTGGCAGAACTATTGGGAAGCACCGCCTGTGGTGCTGTTTGTTCCTTACGCTTCTGTTCTGGGAGCTCTGGGATGCGTTCACACCATCAGCGCTCTCTGGCACGCGTGCTCACTTTTCATGAACAACCAAACTTAGCCCAGGTGCTGCACGTGTTGAAGCTCAGTCACCTCTTTCCATCACCCCCGAATGGCTGAAGTCTCAGTAGCACGACACACTCGCTGCTCCTGCTTTACTAAAACCCACCAAGCTTCAATCAAACATCAAACCTGTTGCCTCTGCGAAAGGGCTGCTCTGCCCGGCTGCCTGATTCACTGATGAACACTTCAGCTGTGGATGCAGCGATCACTTCCACATGCGGGAGACAATGATACAAACATGGATTGTGACACCACTGAGTAATCTGCCGGTCACAATCTAGACTGTAACACCGCGGGTAGGTGTATTTCTGTGATGTCATTCACCCGATTGCATCATCACTGGATAAAATCAGGCAAGCAGCACGAAGGGATTTAGGAGAGCTTTGGTTTGGGCACAAAGCCATCCCGGTGTGATGCAGCAGCACACTGGCAGTGTTCAACTTCTTCCCTCGCTCAGCCCTTTCGATGTCACTCAGCATCACTGCTCTCCTCCATTCTTATCCCCTTTTGTTCACAACTCTTCCTCAGTCCTACCTTTGTTGCTCTCCTTCCCTTCTTCACAAACCCATTTCAGCGAATCCCACTCACAAACATGTAAGGATCCCATCAGGAGCCACGCACCGTTGGCCACTATCTGGCCAAGCACCGTCTCAATGTGCTTATTCCTTCTCCCATTCCGTCTTGGACATGCCCATCTAGAGAAACTAGGAATGATTCTGGATGAGGATTAGCTATTGTTATGACTTACCCAACAAGGTTTTAATATTTCATACAAGATAATTACTATCTACGTGCACCAGCCGTTCACACCTGTGTAATAAACAAGTTGCATCAAATTTGTAACAGTATTTTTGAAACGAGTGGTCAAAACAAGCCCTTTTTCTATTGAATCTGAACCGCTACGATGTTAGGGACAAGATGCAGAACTGGCTGTAACGAGTACGGAATTTTCTGTACTTCATTACACAGCACATCTGCATTAAGCCAGGTGGCTTTTGACAACAGAGCCAGAAAAGTAGGTCCAAAGTGATCACACTGACTCCCATAGAATTAACCTGAAGGCACCAAAGGGCTGAAAAAAGGAGAAAAGCCCAGGCAGAAGTTCAGGAACTCAGAAGGAAGTGAGCTACATGCAGACACAATGGGAGGAATGAAGCAGGCAAGTGACAGAGGATGGCAGAGGATGCAGGAATGCCTTCTAAAGGGAAAAAAAAGTGGAGAAAAATGTAAAGAAATTAATGAAGGCACATTGTGTGCGATAACGAGGAAAGTGAATCCGATGGCTTTTCAGTTAGACCTCGCGAGCACTCTTTAAAAATCACATTTCCCCTTTTCATTCTGTATTTAGCCCTAAAGATAATGTAGAAACTGTTGAGGGATTGCAGACTGTTCGGGGTCAGATGTTACTCCTGTCCGTACTGCTTTGACTATGACAAAAATCAATCGATTTCACCACAGCCTACATAAGAAAAGAAGCGAACCCAAAGCACAGAACTTTGTATCAACAACGTATTTATCATGATAATCAGCCTCGCTGAACATTTTTCACCTCCATGAGGCACTTCCTTTGGATTAGGCTTCTTTGTACATGGGATGACAGCGGTGTAGCAACAGAACAGCGCGTGCAGTTCTCTCCCTGCATGCTGTTCTCTCTGCCTAATCCGCTTTGCTCCGCAGCACAGAAACCACTCAGCTGCACAAGCAGGAGTTACAAACACCACGGATCGCAGTGATGAGCCACCCTTGGGTAAACAAAGTGTTTTGTCACAGTCTTGTATTGAAATGGCACGCCTCACCGAGCTGCTGAGGTGCAGAGTCCTGCTGAGAACCTCAGCAACCAGCCTCTTTGTAACCCCTACCCACAGCCCTCGGGAGCTCTGTTGGAGGCAGGCAGTGCACATGTCCTGTCCTCCAGGAAAAGGCAGCACAGCAGCATTCCCCGGTCCAGTTTTTGGATCACGACGTAGACACAAAGGCACTTGCTGATGTTCTCACTAGGCAACAGCAGCACCTGCCACTGATGAGCAAAGCCACCGCTAGGACAGCAAGGAGGTCTCTGAGCAGATAAGGAACGCTTTCCCAGTACAGAGCAGTCATGTGATATTATCAGGAGAACTGGCTTGTATTTTCTTTCCAAACCACCCGAGGTACCGCCAGAGGCAGGATGCAGCTGCCGGGCAGCGGGGAGGAGCACTCTGGCTCTCAAAGTACCGCCAGTAGCAGTTGTACAAGCACAGCTGTAACCTCTTGTGAGGACATGAGCGCTCATCATCCCGCGTTCTGCCAAACCTTACTCAGTCTCTTGTTTAACACACACAGTGCTGAGGAAAGCTCTTTCATCTATGCCTGTTCCCACACCTTGGCATCCCCTTCATGCCCTCCCGCACATAACCAGGCCAGGAGCAAAACAGCTTCACAGCGATGAGACCAATAACCTCGGAGGAGATGGTGGAAGTAAGCATTCTGCTCTCAGTGCAAAGACAAAGCAGTGAGACGTGCTGCTTTGCCCAATCCACGTGTTAATATACAACCACATGTACCGGGAAGCCCATTTCCTCTTGGACCAAAATGTGAGATTCCTCAAAGAAAGTTATCCTGGCTCTCCCGTACCTCTCTGATGCAGCACAAAACATCCCAGCCTGACACAGGAAAGGGACAGGTTAGCCATGGAACAGGCATCTATCCAAGGCTTCACGTTTCTAAGACTTTACCTTTCCTAGAAGGCCAGAGGGTCCAGTACCTTCTGCTTCTGGCCCTGCAAAAGCACCCTTTTGACAACACCCCACAAATAGCCTAAAATAACATTTCAGCAAGAGTCTTATTTATCCATCCAGGAAGAAAACTCGGCATTAAGCATTCAGGGGGAGGAACTTTTGAGCTTCCCAGGAAGTTACAAGGAAGTGAGTTACTCACTGTGTTGCCTGCAACACTGCATGAAGCTTTGCCAAATCTTCCAAACACAGCTGTTTCAAGGGACGTGCTACAAATAGGTTAGGAAAGACGTAATTACAGCAGAGCCCATACAACGCAGTATTGATAATAAATTAGACTAGCGTTGCCTGCAGGCACGGGACTTTGCTGATGCTCGCTCTCTTGTTAAATCAAGCGCAGGGCCCTCAGCAAAAGGGGAGAAAGCCAGACATCTCTGCTTTGTGTCTGGTAAGAACTTGAGAAAGAAAAATGTATGTGACAGATTAAGTTGGTAATCAAGAATGCAAACACATGGAGGCAGTGAAAAACTAGGGAGGTAAAATTCCACCTGTGTTGGCTTCCAAAGAAAATGACACGTCTGATAGTTCTCCACAGAATCAATAGGAAGGTTGCTTTATTTAAGAACAATCTAAAAGTATGGTTGCATTTGTACTCTGAATGATAGAAAACAGCATTTAATCTAAGCTTTAAAAAACAACCCACTTAGCTTTAATCTATATAAGAACATTTGACAGCGTTAAAAAAAACAAACCAAACCAACCCTCCTCACTCAGCGACCTGCATTTCCAAGGGGAGAAATACAAAAACGGACATGTCAGAAGGATCAGGGAGAACCCATAACTCTCAGCAAAGAGCTACAGAAAGAAGCAGTACTTTGAGGTAGGAAGAAGAGGCGGCTGGAACGGGCTGTGGCAGCCACCCTGCCCTGCAGCCACCCGCCTGCAGCTGCTCAACCAACGCCTCCTCCCCAGGGTTATGTTCAGTGGACTCAAAGCAGTTGTCCTAAGAGAGCTGGGCTACACTGTGCTGAAGATAAGGCACAACCGTGGCCCATCAGCTTCTTAAACACCATTACTCCAGGTTAAGCGTCGATTGATTAAACTGGGTAGAACTAACGCTAAGTATTTGAGAGGCACACCCTTAACTTTTAAATCTGACTCTTAACCTATGTGTCCAGGAGGCACATGGCTCTTGATGCTTAATTGCAAGCTTTATTCCAGTTTATTAAAGTACAACTTTAATTTATTCTAACATCTAAGGGAGCTTTGTTACATTTGTAACAATGTAACGAGTACGGTATTTTTAATTTATGAAGCTGAGATTTTACTACTCCAGTAGTTTTAAAAGAAGTATATGCCTATAATCGTGTAAGTCTTTCAAATAAAGACCTCTGAATTAAACGAATCCTTTATGTATAATAAAGTGTCTTTTAGATAGCTAATTCTAAATGAACAAATACTGCAGTAAAACTAATGGGATACGTTCAGTAGTTGGAGCAGGCACTGTTGAAAGCATTAACTCTTCTGTAGGTTTCTAACTGATAGAAATACTTACAGAGAACAAGAACAAAAGATGTTTTTTCTCAATATTGACCGACTTCAGCAATTCACTCAGGTGAGGTCAAGCATAACAGCAAACAGCTAATTCTACAATACAGACACCAGACACAACGTCCAATTCAGTCGGTACATTCCATTAATGCAATCACCACTTCAAGGCATCAGAAAGTCCGGAGGTATCCAGCACAACATGGTGATGTGGTCAGACACACTGAACTATACCACTCAGGAAATGCTTAACACAAGTAGCAGCTCACTCTGCTCTTTCCATCGCAAAACACAGTCTGCTAAAACAGTACTTTCCCATCCAAACATCTCAGTCACGTTAAGGGATCGCTGCTCTAAACCCCTGTTCTACAAGAACTATTTAAAATGTCTAGAAAAGTATAAACTTTCACCCAAACCTTAAATCACCGTGTCCTACACCCTGCCTCTAATGTGCCCATGAAGCCCCCCTGCTTGCCAGTATTACCAAATAACTATTAAAGCTTACCTCTGACAGGCTGCCCTCCTTCCTCCCTCCTAAACACTCCTGCCTGTTCCACCTGTGCTTGAAATACTGCTTTACCGCTTACCTTCAGACAGGTAGGGTGGTACATCCTATCACTCATTCGCTTGTTCCCAATTTTTAGACAACAGCTCCACTGCAAGAGATCTGAACCCCCCTCCACCATACTCAGTCTACCCTCTGAACCAATTGCCTTCTCAGATTACACCTCATCACAGCCCAAGCCTCATTCAGGAAGGAAGCTATTACTTAAAAAGTCCACAGACAGCACTTTTGTCTATAACACCACCTAGAAGCAGCTGCTGATCGTGTCACTGATCAAGTGTATTTGGGAACTTCTATACTTGGGACTGACAGACGGAGTTACTGAATTTGATTTCATTCAACTGAAAGCAGTATTACTCATTTGTATATCTACTCAACATCTCTGTTCAACATATGCATATGTTATGGTGTCTTTCATGTAGTGGTAGCACCCAACTTCATTTATTCGTTGTCTGAGATAGAACAAAAACACGGTGCATAAATAAGATTGAGCATGAGAAACTGGGAGAATGGCTGAGGCATGAGTGGTGAAAGTGCTATGATACGAAGCAATAAGAAGAAATGAAGTACAACCCAGGAGACAGCAGTGAAAGAAGAGTGACAGGAGGATCTGGCCAGCACTGCTGTGTAAGAAACAGGATGGAGGGCTCCAGGTATAAAAGCAGTTACAAAAGCTGTGGAGCCTGGAGTGGAACATGGACCCAAAAGGTTTACACTTGAACGAGAGGCTTAGGCTTAAGAAGAGACAAGGAGATACTGGGGATGCAAGGAGATGTTGAAAGCAGTGCCAGAACTGCCACAACAGACAGTTAAGAAACAAAAGCTGAACAACTCACTGCAGAGAAAACATTGTCCACCTGCTCCTTTTATTTGTTAACACACTCTTTCAAAACAAAGTAAACATTACTTTCTAGAAACGAAGTTGCAGTCATACAAGTCAGTAAAAAAATAAGTAGCATTTTAATTGCAAAGCCTTGCAATGCAATTAGATGCCAATGTGCCGTCCAGTACATTCAAAGCATGTACAATCATGTGAAAAAAATAATGGTAATTTCATAGCTTCCTGTTGGCCCTGCTGCAAAGTGAGGAAATCAATCTTGGTCAACAGTTTCCCAGGTAGCTCACAGCTGGAAACCAGCAACTTAAGTTATGGATAACATGACACTACAGCTAAACTGCAGGAGTAGACGTCAGCACTAAAACTTTAACAGAAGACTTCTATGCAGGCAAAAGCATCGGTATCAGTTTGAATAGCACGGTTTGGGATCAAACCAATTCATGCAGCTTCAATACTATCATATTTAGGTCTTTTTACTTCCTTCGTCTCCTTCTGTATTTTGGCTTTTTATAGAGTTTTTTATTAAAAAGTTTGTGTTCTATCGCACACACCTCTTCATGGATGGAGGAGGGCTGTATCCTCAGAAGAAAGGAGAAAAGTCCCAGTACAAAATGGTAACTCTTGGGAAAGTCCTCTTCTCTGTAGTGAGCCAGACGACCACACAATCTGAAATGAAAGGAAGAAAGCAAGCCCTGAATCACAAGTGCACGTAGTTAGTATTTTGCAAACATTTATATACTCAGTTGTAATTAGAAGAAAACACCAACATTTTATCAACTGTCTAAACCACAATTCTCATCTACCGTGTCAGTTCTGTCCTGAAAAAAACTCAGAGGAGTTCAAAATAGCACAGCATCCAGCTGCTTCAATTAAAAAACCCTTTACATTCATATGAAGACTCAGGTGCTATTCCCTGCCTAAACCCTGTGCTTCCTCTCACTTACAATGTGTTGCCCTGGGATGTGGAGAAGCAGAGCTTCCATTTTCCCTCTTGTCTGATTCAGAGCAGCGGTCTGAAATATTCACCAGAACAAGGACTGGAACCTGTCTGTCCCCATTTATGGGCAAGTGTGCTAATTACTAGACTACGGAGTCATTTGCTCGCTCCCTCTGGCCCAACACCCATTACCATTTTACCTCAAACTGGAGGAGCGGATACACTATTCTGTAGTGCCACAAAAGCCATGGGAGTCACACTTCAGGGTGCAAAGTCGCTGCTTAAATCCTCCTGAAGCCTGGCAGATTAGAAATCTGAATGTAGGTCTCTCACACCAAAGCCTGTTGTATGCAATATGTCCTCTGCCCGAAAGCCAAAGCTTACAAAAACCAAATGAAATTGCTCGTTTCAGCAGTGTCAGAACAAACCAGCTGACTCCATAACCCACACTAAGCGTTTGCTAAGTTTGAGCTTCATTTATAGGTGCTGTTGGTTGAACCAAACCTGCATTTTTTGGCCAACAGGAATTAAAACATGTTGTAATGCTCCAGTCCTAACTCTGAGTTTCAGCAACTATAACTCTTCGGGCAGTCTGGTTGTCAGAGCTCAGTTTTCACTGGGAGGGCAGGGAAATTATATTGGATATTTTTAGGCAACGTGTAATTACATCAACATTATAAAGCACCCATCTGATTAACTGGCATTACACTGTTCACAAGAGTCCCAAAACACAGCCATAAATGCACCATTGTCCCATTTTGTGCTATTCACACTATGAGCAGCTCTAAAGAGCTACAAAATTTCCAATACATTTTAATCTGTGATGCAACAAGGGAAAGATCCTTTTTTCTTAACACTTCTCACACCTAATACTTTATCATCTCAAAATAACAAGGGAGATCAAACACTGGATGTGAGTACAGGGAGATGGTGGTATGTTTCAGCAGTGACAACAGCAACAAGAAAGACAAGCCGTGTTCTGGATGGCCACGACCAGCTGTCACACCACAAAATGAAGAGAGTCTCCAACAAACAGCTCGTCTGTCTGAAGCAGTGGATTCTGACCAGGGAAATGTGTTTGGAACTGAACATTGGCTTCAATGCTCTTGAAACAGTAAGTGGTAACACTGGAATCTTGCAGAGTTTGCACCAAGAGGGTTGTACACATGCTCACACAGGGACAGAAAGAACGCTGTATGCAAGTTTCTCAGGACCTATGGCACCAATACAAGGCTGAAGGTGACAGTTTCCTGCATCACACAATTACTAGTGCTGAGAAGTGGTGTCACCACTATGAACCAGAGTCAAAATGGCAGTGCGTGGAGTGGCAATATGAATTTTCCATAGAAGGAGAAAGTTCAAGACACAGCTCTCAGTAGGCCAAGTGATGTGCACTATTGGGATAGAAAAGGGGTGATCCTTCTGGATTTCCTGGAACTTGGACAAACCATCACCTCTGACTGCTACATTGCAAGGCTGACTGAGCAGAAGGTTCAGACTTCCAGAGTCAGACCAGTGAAGACAACCGTTTTCTTGCAACACAGTAACTCCAGGCCCCACACCAGTTTGAAGACCATGAAGCACACTGCCAGTCTTGGCTGGACTATCCTACCACTGATCATCTGCTTGGGCCAATGAAAGATGGACCGCAAGGGCAACACTGTCCAGTTATAATGCTGTCATAGCAGCTATGAAGCACTGAGTCACCTCCATTGGTGTAGTTTTATGAACGTGGCATGTAGGCTCTTGTTCATCGCTGGTGCAAATACATGGCAAAGCAGAGTTTTGGGGCTGAGAAGCTGCTCGAATAGCGTTATTGTGCTCTCTGTATCTGTTGTAGTTTCCATGGAAATAAATAGGAGGTGTTACTTTTGGAGCAACCTACAGAGCTATATACCCAATTAATTTAGAATTCAGCTTAAAAACTAAAGTTTTAAAGTAAAAGAAATCATAGAAACATTCATTCTACCGATCAGTTAACCGGTCTCAGTTCTGCCCACTGAACTACTTCAGTCCTACCACTATAGCACTCCAGCAGGCCCAGTTAGACCATGCTGATTTTTAGAGAATCTGTAAGTTTGTTTTTATACATACACACGCTTGCATGGGATAGAACCTCATATCTGAGGGAGTAGATGTCATTCTCCAAAGTAAGTTAAGTAAGTGTCAGATGTATAATGAATTACTTGCATTGCAAATGATCCAATGGGAAATTTAGCCGCTAAGAGTTTAAATTCAAATCTGGTTTCATGAAGGCTAAGACAGCTTGCCATAATCATTTTAATACATTACATATGAAAATGCGGGTTTAAAAACAGACTTTGCATGAAAAGATTATTCACGCAAACATACACCGAAATCTCCACTCATTCAGTGCGTATGGAAGATTTACGCAAATTTGTGGTAAAAGGATTATTGCCTCCCCTCCCTTAAAAAAAAAAAAAGGCAGAAAAAGCTTCTTATTCATACAAAAGAATGAATCCATACAACCGAGGCTCTTGTAATATAACACTGTGTTTACATTATTCCAACCCATTTCTGTCACGGTGGATATGTGAAAGGCAACGTGAAAAGGAAAATAAAGATAAGCAAATAAATCCGCTGAAAAACAACAAAAGGCTGCATACATGCAAAAGGCAGCGATTTTCAAGGGTAATATTTAATCTTTTCAAAATCAGGAATGTATCACCGAGATTTTGCAGGGACTACTGCTCTCTTAAGCGTGACATTTAGACGCATGTTCAGATAAAGACTTAAGATGTCATTCAACACTTATTCAACGGCAACACAAATGAAAACTCATTTCGCATTAAGGCACCTCAGCCTGCACAAGGAAGGCTAGATCACCCGGCCTATCACCGTCCCTGCTATTTAAGTCCTTGGAAGTAAATAACTGTACTAAGAAACAGCACGATTGTTCTGATGAATGCTTAGGTGAAAAAAATTCCTTTACACTCGTGAAGTCAGGATTTGGGTACAATTCTCTAGTACAGAAAACCACTAAACAACTTTAAGGGCACAAGAGGATTTCTTTCCCCAGATTTCCTATGTTGCTTTTCCAGGCTGCTTGCAAAGATACCTCAGGTGAAATAGTGCTCGAGCCCTTTTCCCACCCAATCACCTCATTCTGAAGTACACTTTGGAGGTGTTAACTGCTAACTTGAACTCTAACTGCTAATGTGGATTAAAGCCATGAAAAAAGCAGCACGGTGATTTAAAAATGAATTTTCAACACTTTTTTGGTGACTTACAGGAGAGAGGAATGGATGTTTTCTCATTCTCTTAAAAGTTTTGGTGTAATAGCTTCTGAAGTACTACAAAGAAGGAAGTGGAGAGAGTATTTCTACCTAGCTGCTGCTCTTGCCATGTGACTTCAGCTGCTGACTGTCTCATCTCCTCTCTTCTCAAAAGCTCACTTTGATCACTCTTTATATTACAATGTGTACTCCCAATCCAAGCCCAAGCACCCTGCACACACCCCCCTCCTACAAATGATTTCAAATGTAGGTGAACACATAGCTGTGCACACACCCCACATGTTGTTTGTAAAGGAAAAAGGAGAGATCTACGTATATACACACGCTGTGCTTTACCACCAAGAGGATTTTACAAAATGCAATTAACAAAAATGTACTACTTACTTCTCGTTACATAGTTTAACTGTACAAAGCCAATAGTCAGTGTTGATGGCTGCAAGTAAACCATGTTTTTCTTGCAGAATTCCCTTCAGGCTGTGCCCATGAAAACAAGACCCATCTGTGTTTTCTTCAGACCAGCTTAACTGAAAACTTGACGGATTTGGCCTTCCTGCAGGTTGCACCGAACCAGACAGCTTGCCAAACTGATTCTGCAAGTTCTCAACCATTTCTGTACAAATAGAAAGGAGACAAAAAGATAATAATCCCACAAGGCAGAAATATTAAGTTTTGGAACACTGTTCCGAGGTGATTTGCAAAGAAATAACATGGAGTATTTGTGCTCTTTACATTATTTCTTTTAACCCCCTGCAAGGAATTCTGAGAAAGCTTAAAGTTTTGTGCTTTCCTCCGTTGTACTTAAAATTCATTCCTGACATACGTTTTCAAAGAGAATTTTGAGGAACTATTCATAATGTAACAGTACCCAATGACAACAGCATTGGAGTGCCACAAAAGCACTCCCTGGGTAAAGCCAGAAAAATCCATCTGATACTGCTGTTAATTTTATTCCTATGGAACACACATGCCTGGATGCCTTCTGCTGTATTTATGTGACCGTGTGCTATCACTCAGCCCAGATACCATAAGTAGTTCCTCATCTATCAGCCTTCACAAAGCCCAATTTCAAATACACACAGACTAAAGGTGAAGCTTTTGGTAGTGTAGATTTCAATTGGAAACCACAGAATTCAAAAGCAGGCAGAACAAACCAAAAGCCACACCAACTTTCTCCATAGCTACAGAAGTACTAAAAGAAATTCTAATACGTGATTTAAGAAAAGAAAAAATCAGAGGTTTTCTTTCTCCTAAGAAGGATTTGATAGCGTTTCTCTGTTTTTCATTCCCACCCTTTCAGAAGCCCATAGGCACACTGCTGGGACTCCTAATCCCCATGTCAAATGCGAGTGAGAACGACAAACTTTCATACTTAATTGATGCTGATGGACAGAAGGGAAAGACGGTGTGGTGACAGATCAGCACCCACAATGCAGCCACCAAGCCTCGTTTCCCCAGGATAAAAAGCCAGCTAGAAAACTGTGTTGCTAGAGCTCCAGCTTCTTTTTATGACCTGTATCTAACAAACTCATTCACTAATTGGAAAAAGATAGGAAAGAGATCCTGAAGTGATCCAGGGAAAGGGATGTCTGTGTTTCAAGAGAAAAGATGATAGTTTAACTAAAATCAACCATAAAAATCAAAGCTGAGGAAGGTTATTGTGACCTGTATCTTACATGTAAGCATATGCTAAATGATAGAAAGGGTAAAAAGCTATTACATGCAAAAGAAACTTCCAGAACAGGAACAGGAAAAATGTCCAGAAATAATGAGCCAAATGTACAAACTGCATTAACACCAGATCAAGTATGGTTCTAGGGGGCTCTTTGTATAGGCATTCTTTGTCTCTACTATTTAAGATGAATCTTGCCTTGTTGAAATGACATGATATGAGATTCCTGGCTGCAATAACTCAATGATTCCATTGGTTCTTTCCTATCTCAAAGAGAAGAAGATCCAGAAGGAGAATATAAAGTGGCACGGAATTAATGAACAACAAATGATTTTTCATTTTTCATCATATTGATGGGGGAACTAAAGGGCTCCTGAGGAAACCATTTCAGAATAACAAACCTAAGTATGTTTTCACCCAGAATGTGGCTCCCACTACCTGTCGCTTACTACTATCAAATGTAGAATGAAGAACCTCGGGTTTTATTTAGTTGAATAAAATTCCTGTTTTCCTATTTTACAATGATGAGCGCAGTCTCTGTTGGTTTTGTTTGTTTGTTTCTGTTTGGTGGATTTTTTGTTTGTTTTAAACAGAATAGGAAAACCCAATCACTGGGCAGCCTGATCTGATGTGTGACAGCCCTGTCTATGGGCTACATCTATACTAGATAATCTTTAAGGTCCCTTCCAAACCAAGTCATTCCCTGATTTATTAGAGGTACTTCCATATATATTAGAAGGAAGGGATCTTCATTCTGGCCATGAACAGCCAGCTGTTCAAGCAGAACCACACTCAGAGAAATCCTCCTCACTTTCTGTAGAAGACTGCAAGAGTAACTAGGAGAAAAGAGGGACAGAAGGGTCTACCCAAGGACAAACTGGGGGATATATACGTGGAAAGAGAGAAGAGCTGAAAAGCCATGGGAGATCAACAAAAAATGATGAAGAGCACAGCAATACGAAGGCAGCTGACAGATGAGTGAGATGAGGACAAAGTACTAATTCTGAGATTGCGTTAAGTATTTCGCTGTGAAGGCTGCAATTTCAATTAAGCAGGAGGAAAACGTCTGATTGAAGAATTCCAGCCACGGGTTGTAAAACAGTGCAACATTCATTGTGCCCAGAGATGAAAGACCGAAGGGAAAGTATTTTAAGATGTAAATATTATTACAGTCAGAATTTCTATGATGGGAAAAGTTGGGGCAGACTTCTGCGCTGGCGGAAAGAGGTGGAGTTTACTCACGTCTTTTCCTAAGGATTTTAGATTTCTTCTTGACTGAATAAAACAGCGGCTTTTCACATTTCCACAGATACCTACAAGTAAGAGGAATAAAAACTGTTTGGAAAAAGAAAGCAGGAAAAAGCAAGTAAAATAATGATTTCTTAATTAGATACAGCTATTAAAATAAGAACAAAATAATCTGTTGTTAACACCATTAAAAGCCATCTCCTCCAACACATACAGCAGCCTTTTTCTGCATAGATAAATGGAGGCGTGTAAGCCTAGATCTACTGTGATCGGTTAATTGTTCAGTTGTATAAGCTACTTGTCACAGAAAGTGTTTAATCAATATATTGGATAAATATCATAATTGTAAATAGAAAATTGAGATACGGATGGAATCACCTTGTTCACCTAAATGTGCTGGATGGGAACATGGAGCAAATTCCAAACTTTTTCAACTTCTGTGGGGGTCAGGATTTCACTTAAAATCATCTACCTTAACATTGTCATTATCAATACCAAGTACTTAAAAATCTCTTACTTGGCCTTTTCTTCATCCAGTTTTTTTTGCTCCACATCCAAGGTACCTTTTATAACCTTGTACCACTGTTTGAACTCGAAATAAGGACCACCTGAATAAAACATTCGTATTTTAGTTTTAGGTTGTGAAGGAGTGAAAGAAATGCGATATGCAGAATGTGGTCGCCATGCAGTTGGACTCTGCATCTCCCATCTGTAGGCAAATCTTAAATTCCATCTGTTTATAGAAAACATACTTAATCCAACAATTCTGTAAGACAGAGAAAATGAAAAGCAGAAACACAAGAAAGGAACAACGTAAGAGGTGGGAAGAAACACCTCTGCTCAGAATATGTTTCCTAGTTTTAGACAAGTCAATCCTTCTCCTTCCTTTCTGAAAGTTAAGTGTAATTACTACCCAAACTAGATCTCCACAACACTAACTGGTCTTCTTCCTCTGTTTGAAATCTGACTTCAAGGAATCCATGAAACTGTAGAAGCTTAGTTCTAAACAAATTCTGAAGCTCAGATGTAGGAGGTGAAGCAGCGTCAATCCCCCACCATCCATCCTGCTGCCCATGAGATGTTGCAAGGCAAGATGAGTGCCAGCGTCCCACGTACACTGGATTCTCACTCATTGATATGTGAACAAATACATAGCAGTGCATGCAAAAACGTTAAGGCATAAGGCATTCCAGCAGCATGTTTACCACTGATACTCCAAAGAGGCACAGGATTGAAGTAGATCAACAGGGTACAGTAAGTATAAGAATGGCAAACAGAATTATGGCGCAGGGTAAATTTAAATAACCAACTCTTATTATCTGTGGGTGTATTATCTGCATCATGAATTAGCCAGGCTTTGCATTTCCCCATCACCCCAGCTGCACTGCATGGATGCTTGCATCATGCTCACAAAGAGCTAGCTGGCGAACTGTTTTAAAGGTGAATATACCGTTCTTATAAGCAAAGTTCTGTATGTCTTCTATGCTTTTGCTACTCAAGTTATCCTGCCACGTGAGGCCTTACAAACAAGAACTACAGCTGGCCTCAAATGGACAAACAAGGGGAAGAAAGACCCGTCAGTTATTAAAATGCAATGATATGGATAAAGTTCTGTTTCGAACTCCTCTGCACAGAAGGTGCTGGGAGGCTGGCCCATGGGAAGAAAAGAATTTTTGTATTTAACTTAATACAAATTATTCCAACATCTGTCACAAGGAAGCCCGCTGTCAGGGACACGACACTAACCGTCCACCTGGCTGGTACTGCTAGTCTTGCATCGACACAGCTGAGTCAACTGGCAAACGCACAGCTCTGTGATGCACTCACACATATACACATGCCTCAATCACATTTTATTTGAGCATAAACAGCAGTGTGTACATGCGCGGTCTGCAGAACATACACTCACAGACACACGCAAGGAAGCTACAACTACAACTGCTTCCAGGCTGTCTTGAGATGTAGGACCTGAAATATTTTATACGGCAAAAGAAAAAGACTAGAGAGAGGATGGCTGTATTGCAAGTACAGCCAGTATATGCTGGATCTTTACAGTGCAGTATCAGCCATTATTCATCTGAGCACACCAAGCACATCAGCTGCCTGCTGCCGCTCCAACAGCTGAAGAACAGGGACAACAGAACGCAGCACAGGAATTGTTTGGCACCTGAAGATTTCAAAGGGAAAAAAAAAAAAAAAGTGGGCAAAGAATGAGCTGTTAATTCCCAAAGGCAACGAGACTTGTTAATAACAGAGAAACCCTATTAAGACATTAATGGCTTTGAGCCTCAGCTCGCAAGCAGTTGTGCAACTTCTACTCAGGTCACCATTGCCTGAAGTTTTCAAGGAAAACAAAAATGAAATAATAAGATTTGAAGTAAGTCAAAATATCCACTTAAAATGAGAATGACAGGTTCTAGTTGTCAGTGGGGACTGTCTCCAGATACAGTGGTGATGATGCATTCCATGTACGACTAATGTTCATTTTTGTTATTGACATAAATGTAACAAAAGGGTAAAAATGAACCAGAAAAAAAAAAAGGATATGAGACTTAAAACATAAATCACTGCAACACATCTTTGATCTTGTCTCCAGCTGTGATCTGGATAAGGTCACAGAGGATCTTCCTGAGGATTTCTAATCTTTGATTTGGTCTTTCTGCCCTCAAAGAACTATGTTCACACCATTATCTTTTCTATCTTAATTGCTGCTAGCTTTTCCACACTCTCTCAGGATTATTTGGAAGAAGAAAATAGATTACATCTCAAATATGTTACACGCTAAGACATTTTATTTAACAAGACTAAACAGGTTTGGATTTTATCATAAATGTGGTTGGATGCCCCTAATAAGTATCTGCTATTCACGATCAAAGCGTGTTCCCACTTTAAGAGGTAACCGTTCACCTTCACCTAACGTGCACAAAAGGGAGAAGAGAGCAGGGAAGAGCAGAAACATATCCAGTAAAGTATGTACAAACTTCTCTATCCTTATATTCTTCTCAGGTATCACTATTAGAATTCAGCAAGCAAGCCAGAAGAATTCTATGTGAACAAAATCACATCGTCTTTAAAAGAACTGCCTGAAAAGAATAAATGACAAAATCACTTCTACGATCAGTAGGATCAAGTCTTTCTAAGCCTGATTACAAAGTTGTTTGGTTTACAAAATCATAAGGCTGCTTCTACTACAATATTTATGTACCCTCACCATCTTTGTTGTTTTTATTTCTTTCTTCAGAGAAGTCTGAGAGCAACCTGGAAGAAAGAAAGAAAACTCAGACCCTTTTGCAGACCCACGTAGTGCAATTTTTCACATGAATTTCAAATGCGGCTGACAAAAATACACCCTCATTTTCCTTCCAGGTTTCAGCTTCAAACTGCTGATTTGTAAAAATAAGTAACGTTCAAAGTATAAAATGCCCTCAAGTTCATGTTTTGTGCTACTGAACTTTACCAAAATACTACAGGTTCGACACTACCGAAGAAAGGATCATCAAAAAGTTATTTACACTATACATAAGTTTGGGCTGTGTTAGAGAGCTGCCTGCATACTTACCACTCATAGTGATCGTCTAATAAAAACAGTAACTTTAGAGCCACCACAATAACCGCTGCTGCAAGGACATCATATTTCACTTTCCTTGTTGATTTATTTCCAGGCGTGAGAGTCAGGAAATCCGCTTCTCCAATAGAAGTCTTTTTCACTACACGACAAGTCCAGTTGTGCAATTCATCTAGTTAACACAAATCAAAATGTAAAAGGAGCACGTTGAAAGAAGCTCAAAACACTTTTGCACTGCAAAATAGTGGTCATTAGAGGAAAACACCGCTCCTGTCTTTTGGGATGATTTAGCCATCTTTCTCAGGCTGAAAAGCATTTCTAGATGTTTTCATAGATGGTAGGTAATCCTCGCTGTAATGATAATAAAAACAGTTGACATACATTCATGGGGAAAAAGAAAAAAAAAACGTTTTTAATATCGTCTTAATGTTGTTCAAAAGATGTCATTATGTCACCCTGAACTTTGTTCCGGGAAAGTAAATCTTAAATCTATACAGCTAATAACAATTGAACTCTAAAGTATAAAACAAAAAACAACAAACCCAAAGCCAAAAATCTGTCAACTCCCTTTTTTTCCCCCTGTCTATCAGCTTAGAACAAATGTGGGATCGGAGCCAGGCCATAGCAGCAGTAGGAGAACCAGGGGCTGCTTAAAGAAGCTGAACCGGGCACTGCAGCACTGGGCACAAAGCAGACGTTCCCTGCTGAGGTTCAACCTGGAGCTGACCTGTAAGGGCTAATTGCACCTGCTGCCATGGTTTGTACCAAACCTATACAGCTGCAGCTCCGAAAGCAGCAGCACGCTACTCATACAGCCTCGTATTACTCCACGCTTATTTTTCACAGATACAAATCCCCCAAATTTCTCACTGTTCCTGTTCAGCAAGAAATACAGGTGGCGATTACGTCACCATTGGATTCCACAAAGGTTAGCAACGTATGACTAAGTACAATCTTAATCCATCTCTAGTTTGTATTCTCCTGCTGCTTACAAAGAGCTCACTACAAACCAGTATTTAATCCTCTCGTACATAACAGTTTAAGTTAAATAAAATCTGAAAAGTATAAAAGCACTTCCAAGACAAATCTTCTTGCAACAGCTGCCGATACACTTTCTTGTCCTCTCGATCATTTAGCCCACATTTTCATTCTTATTCACTGTCCTAAGAAGCAACGCCAATTCACCTTAGGAGCTGAAACAACAACAATCTTTCTTGCCATTTATCCAAGAAAAATACAAACTATTCGCACACAGAGTAACAACCAGAACAAAAAGATATTTGTGTGACAAAAAGCTCAGTACCAAAGAAAGAGTAAAGGGCAATAGATTCTTCTCTTCTACCAACTTCCAAAGGGGACACAGAACGTTATTTCTCTGTAATTAACCTGGAAATGCCAAATTTTTAGCCTCTCTTTGATTCCATCGGCACTTTGGAATGTGAAAAATAAGTGATCTTCTATTGGCTCTACTGCAGCACCAGTGTAAAGCAACAAAAACAGTGCTCCTACTCCAGCGTTTTAGTCCTACATCTGGTGGGGTGGTTGTCTTCTCTTCACTAGCTGTCAGCAGATGGAAAAGCCAAGTTGTTTCATACAGCGTAACTAATTACTAAACAAGAAAATGAAACCTCCAAACTATTAGTTGCTAGAATGTTGTTTAGGAAAAAAAAAATAATCTCAATTTACAGGCTATTTATCTGCAAAAGTCATCTCCAGAGACAGCAGCATGTGACAGCAGCAGGGCAGTTCAGCAGACACTGCTCACAGACTAGCAGTCATCGGTCTTCCTTTGGTAGGTCAATATTCAAGACTTCATTTTAGAATAAGGAAAAATATTTCATATTGATGCAGTATGTTCTTTCAAACCTAAACCAGCCCAACATATCAAGCAAGATGGGCTGTCTTCTCACACAGCATCACTCGTTAATACTAGAATTATTGCTGATACACAGTATAATGGAACACATGTTCAGTATTGCATATTATGGTTCCATTCAGAGCTGAACTTCATGAGCTACTAATCTAAAGTTACTAAACCAGGTGACTTCCACTAAGAGCTCTTAGTTCACACTGCTACTGAAAGATGTGAAACAAAGCATCCACTCCACAGCCTCAGAGAGTCAGCACCAGAGAGCCCTGCATATCTGGGCCTTCAATACCTACTTGGAGGCACTTCCTATAGAAATTACCTTTCAGTTCAAGCTTAAGCATGCATAAAATAAAAGGAAAAGAGGAGGTACTTTTAAGAGTAGTAATTTAAGTCTTTTTGCTGAGGCTTAATAAACTGAAGAAAAACATTATTGGTTCAGGTTTGGGAACATATTTACCAGGTAAATTAGCTTCCATCAAGTATTTCATGCACAACACATCTGGATGCAGAAAGCAGTTGTCTGTTATATCTGGAAAACGAGGTAGGTCTAAAAATGCTGCAAGTTCAACCATTTTGGTGTAGACTTCTTCATATACAGGCCATGACTGAAAGACAGAGTTAAGAGCATGTTATATAGTTTCCCTGTTGGTGCATTTGTTATTAATTTTAATAATGGATGTTCTTATTTAATACAGAAACACTGCATTTCTTCAGCACTCTTCATGACTGAGCACACATGTGAGAATGGAGCCAGACTGCAGTACTGCAAAGGGAAAAAGCAGCTACTTTTAAAGCCCATAAAATGCATATAATGCCCATAAAACATTGCTGTTCAGACCTGCTGCCAAGCCACTGCCTTCTTAGTGAAGGGATCAGTACATTTCCAGATGCTCCAAGACTGAAACAGCACTTAAAAATAATAATTAAATGGAAGGTGAAATATCTCAAGAGGTAAGAAATAACACAATCACAGAATGGGTGAGGCTGGGAGGGAGACCATCTGACCCCAGCGCCCCACTCAGATCAGCTACAGCAGGTCGGCCAGGACCGTGTCCAGTTGGATTCTGAGCATCTCCAAAGATGACAACTACATATGACTACATGGCCAACCTGCTCCAGTGGTTCACTACCTGCACTGCAGAAAAAAAATGTTATTTCTTATGATAAAATGGAATTTAATAGCTAATGGGAGTGACTGATGAAAAAATGTTTTGTAGCTGAGCATTTACTCATCAGTGTTACTATGCTCCGTTGTAACTTTCAGAGAAATAAACAGGAGGCATTACTTTCAGAGCAACCTGAATACTTTCCTTTAATGGGAATTTAGCAGAGGTTTAAACTTTGTGCACATATTCAGGACTTCCTTGATCAAGAATGAATTCAGGGTTCTGGTTTTTATAGGCCGGACTGAGAACAGAGCTACCACGTTTATGACAACGGTAAGACTGAAATAATGCCTTCTTATCCAATCATTTGGTTCCATTTCTGTTAATACAAGCTATGCAGCCAATGTTCACATTTTATAGTTTTGGAGTGTTACCATACTTTTTTTCTTTTTTAAGTGCTCTCCCCCCAGACTGCAGTTAAGACTGAATGCTTAACTGCATTAATAAATGAATAACTCTGCTGTCACTATTACACATGCCAACCTCTTGTAACAGTTAGGAAGTTGTTCATTAGATCTTCTAAACGGTGTTAAAAAGTGGCTTAGGCTTCTCCAGCGACTATCTTGAGAAACAAGAAAAACACGCATTGCCAGACCTCTGCAAAAGCTCAGGCTCACCCTGCTTCCCATTCCTCTAGAAACAGCAGCTGTAAATTGAACACCAAAACAAAACCCGAATCAGATTTCACTTTCCCCCAGTGTTTTTTGGAGAAAAATATAAGTCCCGGCTGATTCAAATAAAAGCATCACATAAGTAATATTCCTGATTAGATGCAAAGGAAATGTGTTAGATGAACAGCAGCTGAATTAGTAGCTTCTTAATAGCACAGCACAGATGACAATAAAGACACCAAGAATTCAGTCATTTGAAGCATTCCCATTCCCAAACACTAAACTATCACCAGTGAAGTTATCTGAAATCTAATCTAACCAAGAGCTACTTTAAGGAACATAGCTCTTGATTAGAGGGTTCTATCACTCTATATATGAGCTTTTCTCACCACATCAGGCTAAGGAGGCAGCTCTCCAATTCCAGGTTCTAGGAACACCAAGAGCTATCATTTGGTTCATTTGAAAAGGGTGTTAACAGACAGACACAGTTCTTAGTCAGTTTGTGTTCATACGGAGATGTGAACACAACTGCGACATGTGGCTCTAGAAGGACACACTAATTCACCACAGAGACCAACCGAATCAATTACTGCTTCCCAAGGCTTAGCTCCCAAGCTCCACATCATTGACAGCACAACTTGTGCCTCTACAATGCAGAGATGAGTTACAACAACATAAGGTGAATGGAACCCAGTTCTTTCAGGAGCACGTGGCCATTGCCTCAACTTTGAGCTGTAGGTGTAAGCTGAACCTAACAGATCACATCTCAGCAAGACACATCACAGCAAAGAGCTGGAAGGCTTGAAGGTTGAGGACTGAAGAACCAGAAAGCGTTACTACCCCTATAAATTCTTATGTGTCACCATATACACCTGCCTAATTCTGAAGGAGGTCTGATTTCATACAGAAAATCTCCTATGCTGCAAAATCTTGTACTAACTGGGAGGGTTAAAACAAACAGAACACCCAAATTCCACACAACAACAAGCACAGCAAATGCCAGAACAGTATTAAGACAAAGCAAAATACAGCAAAGCAGCAGCCTTGAAAGTCAGAGACCCACACCATGGCAGAGGTTCAAAGGGAGCCATGGAAGTCACCTGGTTCAATCTTGGGCCAACTGGGTCCAACCTAGAGCAAGTTGTCCAGGCCCACATCCAGGTGGCTCCTGAATACCTCTGAATTGATCAATATTGGATAAATGATAAATTTTATCACTTTCTACTTAGCTATGCATCTTTTCCGGCAAAACAAACAAGGTGATAAAACAAGTAGCAACAAAAAAGCAATAACGAATCAACTAGGAAAGCAGATTTCAGAGCTGGGGCTTCCTTCCAGTGAAAGCAAAGCTGCCAGCATCTCACGATTAAACCCCAAGGCAGGAGTCCTTGGACAAGAGGGGATTAGATCACACACCACACATTCTCCAAGTACAACTTTCACTTACCCAGTCACAAAGTGAAAGATTTTTGCATTACTTCTTTGTATTTGCGTTTCTGTGTTAACTATAAGGACAACTCCCCTGTCCGTCAGCACATGGAGTTACTAAGCTCTCACTTTGTTTCGAGAACCTGGGAAACACTCCACATATAAAACTCAGTTACAAACCCTTCGGGGCACTTAATAATTTCAGGAAGACTGACAGAAAACCCTTTTAAAGTCATGCCATCTGATAGCCCTTTCAGGTGTTTCGCAAGCAGGAATTTCTTCAAGACTGATCAACAATGCTGACAGAGCCCATAACTCGTCCAGAATGGGTACAGAGGTTACTGAGAACTTTTCTTAACAGCTTTGCCTTTAAAATCTTTGTATCTCTTTCTCACACAGGACAAATAAGGTAACTTCAGGTCTTCTACAGAAAGCAGTGTGAAAGATTTATACTGCTTCAGCTTTGTATAGGAAGAAAAAATACATAGTGTCCAGCAGGTAAAGAAGTGCCTAGTATAAGATTTTCATTATGATGCAAACTCATTACACTATTTAAATTAGTTGCTTTTATCGTTCAGAACTACATGGAGTTTTTCACCTGTGTTAGACAAGAACCACCTGGTTTTCAGAAGCAGGTGAGCCAAACTATTAACATGATAATCAGATCACAGTAGCAGGTAATTGTTTTGGGTGAGCCAAGATTGCAGCCTCTCCTACTTGTTTGGACAGTATCAGAATGTTGCTGATCAACAAGTAGAAAACAGTATACAATTGCCTGACTTTCTAGATTCACTTGCAGGCTCCACAGCTCCTTGTTTCAATTGTGGTCTAACTGACTCTCTTCTTGGATGACTGTATAGACAGTTTTCTCCTCTTGTATCAGGACAAGAAACCAAAAGTAATTACTTACATACGGTTCTGTTAATATTACTGTGATTGCTCTATCTTTCTGAAAAGAAATGGAGAGTTGCTTTAAATCTTCCCTTTTATCTTTTCTGTTTCCCTATCGTACTCCTTTCTAGTACTTTTCCCTAGTACAGCTCCCTTTATCATCCCTTAACCCACAAATTTCCACCCAAAGATTCTTTTCTTCCCATAGCTGTGTGTTTTCTAAGGCTCTACCTTCACCTGTGCTGCTTGCATTCACTAGCAGACATCCTTCTATGAAATCCCTTTAACAGCCATTAAATTCTGGAATCTACTTCCCTTTTTCATTATTGGCTTTTTATAGGTCATTGGGGATCTTTGAAATGTAGAGTCTAGATATGCTTCAAATTATCCATTTCAATCTGCTTTATTACCAGCAAACCTCATCGCTTCCAAGATGATCAAGTCAGCCTAGACTGAATTTGAAAAACTGTGCCAAATTTCTCAAGAAATGAACTAAGAAAGGAGTTTAACCTGAAGACTTGGAAAACATCAAGTTACGAAGCTTAGAGAAGAGTGTTTGTAACAGAACCCAGAAGCTGGTTCATTAAAGCAAGGCATGTCCATAAATCAGAAGATATTTAGTCTGAAGTTAATGAGGCCATTAGAGTACCACAAATGGGTACTCCGAGTAGGTACCCTAATGCATGTAGACACCTCTGAATGAAGCCTGCATTGAGACACACATTGCCAGGAACCCAAGCTATCTTTAGAACTAGCTCAGGTAAAATGAGCTATCACAGCAGTCACACAGCCTGGCACACTCTGCTTTGTTTCCGCTACTCAGCTGCTTCAGCTGAGCTGCATCTGTTCTTTGCAGCAGAAAGCTGTCCTGCCCACCCTGGGCGGGATGCAGCCCACCAGGCTGCACACAGAACTGCCAGTAAAGGCAACAAGCAAATTAGCTGTGCAGTGTACACCCAAACTGGTATTTAATGCTGAATTAAATGACCTTGTGACCCAATTGTTATGTGATTCCTAATGTGACTGGAAAGTCCAAACTCCTAAGATGACTGAAGCTTATTCCTCCATGTTTAGGGTACTGCCCTCACCAATCCACTACTCTCATGCACTTCTACCAATCACGCTACCTCATCCAAATGTGCACCAACAAATCTTACGGATGGATATTTTTAATGTCTTTCCCCCCTTTGCATAACATCCATCTGCCTCATTATCACCCCACCTGCAGCAGCATGAAATTACCGCAATAACTATCACACACTAATTAAGTGCACTCCAGTGCTGTGTTTTACCACTAATAAAACCTTCAGAAATAGGTAACATTTTTTTCCCCACCTAAGTGAGATGGCCAAACTAAGGCAGCCAGCTGTGCTGCAGTTAGACTCTTTGCAGAGTGAAGCTGAATTTTTCATGAACAATTTCTTTGCTGGAGTACAGGACATATACCAGAGATAAAGGCCGTGCAGAGGATGGGCACCATTATCACTGCTGTACAAAAATGCCCCAGTCTCAAATTGCTGGTGCACGTGAAAGGATTCTGGGGAGAACCACTGCTCCCTGCTCTTCCATCCCTCCCTAGGTCACCATCAGAAGCAGGGGACCAGGTTCAATGGGCGCTGAGCATGACTCGGTTGCACCAGTTTTGTATGGATGAAAGGAGCAGATGCAGTTCTTCAAACACTGATATTCATGAATCATATACAGATGCTGATGTAACAGCAAAGGGTGTGCCTGGAATTACTAAAAGGGAACCAAATGACAGGAAGAACAAAGATGGGTGAAACTGCTACAGCTCCATTCATACAACTGCTGAGAAATACACTGCATGCAAGAGTTCTGCAAGAAGAAACAGACCAGCGTACACTTGAAGTTGGTGCTGAGGATTGTCGTACAGAAAAGATTCCTTTTAGAAGAGGGCTCAATAAACAACGTTTACACACTGAGAGAATTAATTCTAGGTGTGCTAGGATATTTGACTGCATGGAATTGACGCAGGCAGTTTTTAATCAAGGAATGGTGCGTGGATGATGAGCCAACAACCTACATGCAAGAGAAAGAGCTAACTGAGCATTCGGCACAGATCACGAAACCACACAATCATAGTGGCTGGAGATCACCTGGTCCAACCCCCAACAGTGAACCTTTACTGGAAAAAAAAACACCACCAAAAAACAGCTGCTTGGCTGTACTGCAGGCTTCTGAAAATCCTCCTTTCAGAGGAAGACGTCTTGTTCATTAGGCAGTTCCTGGCTAAAGTGGTTTTTGAATAAATTAGTTTCAATATTATTAAACCAACAGGGTTGTGCATGAATGTTGCTCTGCTCATGTTCGAGTTAACCCTGAGCAACGAAACACTTTCCTAAAAAACAACGCCTTTCCATAAATGGAGAGAGCAACCCAGCAAGGAACTGAAGTGTCTCAACACATGGAGCTATAGGAGTTTGGGAACAGATTTTATTGAATTTCATAAATATTTTGGTAGGTTTGTTTTCTTTCTTCATTAAGTAACGCTTGAAGGCAGGTATGGACAAGCACAGAGTTTCTGTTACACAACAGCAAGCTCCCGTGATAAACTTGATTACAATAACCCTTTCAGCAGCGAACTTCCTCCTCAGCTTTTTTTTTTTTTTTAATAAAAGCCTCACCCTTGATTCTTTTCATTCTGCGCTATTTTCTTTGTCGTGAACGAGGAGCACATGCACCTGCTAACAGCCAACAAGAAAACTACAAAGAAACTAAGAAAGAAAGAAAAAACAAACAACAGATAGGAACAATCCCCCCCTCCCCCAAATTAAGATTACAGAGTATGGCAAAAACACTAAAGACCAAAGCAGGAATTGCTGCTTGCTTTGGGAAGTAAAAGCAGCATGGCTGATGAGCAGAATTTGTATGGCTGGAATTCTCCACCTCTTAGAAGACTTGTAAAAATAAACAAGAATGACTGGCTTCTGTGTCAATTTGAATTCCTTAAAGAGCTGCCATTAGAAACAAAAATCAGAGGGCTCATTCAAATTTCAGCTGGGAGAATGGGGATCCTTCCACATCAGACTAAACGGGATTTTGCAAAAGGACTTCAGTAAATAGAGGAGGCTCAGCTACAAACAAGTCTACTGGGTGCACGTCCCACGGAAGCAGAAAGCTGTTGTCATTATTAACTGAATGCTCAGGGAAAAAACAGAATGAGCACACTGACCTGCACTCATGAGTTAATTCATCAGTTTCATCAGCAATTCCTTAGTTTGACTCAGACTCAAGCTAAAATATAAACACACAGTGCACCAAAATCCAGGCTGTGAAACAATCCCAAGGGCAGTGGTTTCCTCAAAGATGTGTGATGACTTGAAGACACAAGTATTAGCCAGGATCAGATTATAAAGTGGTACGAAATCCTTTTAAATAGGCAGTGTGAAAGAAAAACTTATTAAACAAGGTGACAACTCCACAGGGTTTAGGAGATCTTCAGGGTTGCTCATGGCAGTACCCCAGATGCACAGTGTTGCCTTGGGCAAGTCTCTCTATCCTGGTTTTCCAGCTGTAAGAGGGGAGCAGCAGTGCTCTGTTACCTCCACCCTGAGCAGAACAGCCACCACGGCACCTGATGGGCACCCAAGGACAAGACAAAGCAAATGTTCTGCAGCTGTGCTGGCTTTACCTGGCATGCGCTAAAGCAGGCTTAAACTCCCACGTTAGATGAAGAAAAGGAAAAGATAGACACGCAACTCATTACGTTCTGTGTATTAAACTGCAGCGCTATCTTGTTGTAGAAACAGTAAGAGATTAAATGATTAATAGCTACACCCTAGCACACTTTGCACACTTTGCAGATTCCTTCGGTAGTTCCTAGAATCTGCACACTTAACTTTATAATCTTAGTCACAACTCAAAGACATGAAAATAAGACTGTATTCATGTGATCTGTTCAGAAATCCAAGACCTATGCTTACCTTAAAAGCCAAAAAGAGAAGAACAGACGTTTGTTTAGAAGTATTACCAATAAGGTGTAAAAACTGCCTCCTACAAGACCCACTATTTACCCTCATTTGGCTTTTCACTTATCTCCTCTTGCCACATTTTCAGGCCAGACTTTGTGCCACTGTTCCTTCCTCCTCCTACCGTTGGGAAGAAAAGCAGCAGTTTTTCATTAGTTATCTCACAAACTTCTACCATCTCAAAAAGAGTCTCTCCAGAGCACAAAACCCACAAATCAAAGTTCTAACTTTAATCCCAGAACGGCAACAAAATGTGACTGTACCACATCTATCTGAGAAGATCTATTGAGCCTTTTGTCCAGCAGTGAGCAAGAGAGATGAATGGGAAAGAATTTAAGAGCCAAGTAAGTCACAAGGACTCTTTCCCAAATTTTTGTCCAGCTTCACACAGTTTGTGGCTGAGCCAACACTTACATGCTTACATACAGGTTCTGCATGCCTTTTCTGCTGTGGGCTCTGTCCAGTCACTCCCTGACCCTACTAACACCCAGAAGGTCTGACAGCAACAAGTTCCACCAACTACCCACAAGATACACCATGAATTCCCTGCTGTTTTGACTCTGAACGTGCAGACCAACAAATTCTGTCTGACACTTCCCAAGAAGCTATACAGGAAGAGATCTGGAATGGCTGCCTTCTGAACAAAATAAACCTCACCACAACTTCCTCCCAGTCAACTCTCTTTAGCTTGAAAGGTAAGTAGATATACTTGTTTCTTGCCTAGGAAACCCATGTCTGTGTTTGATCGCTCTTTTCACTCTGCAAATCTTCTAGTTCTCCTGGGATTTTTTGTCAGAGAGGGTAAGAAAAACAAAACAAACAACCAAAGAAATCAGAAAAACACCCCAAAACCAACAGCAGCAAAAAAAACCCCAAAAAACCAACTGAATCCAGCCAGAATTCCATAGAGTACGGAGTACGATGGATATATCCATTAATGAATTTTCATTCTCTATTTCCTTATTAGAAGTCAGGAATTACTAGAAAATAATTTCAATGTAGCTGGACTAAAACAGCTGCATGTTTGAAAACATGAAGGAATTACAGAAACTTGTATAATTAAGATCATGCAGATATTTAAATTAAGGTTGGTACACGAACATAACAACGTTGATCATATCAGCTTCCAGAGAACATTAAAACATTTCTACTTTAAAAAAAAATCACTTCCTATTAGACAGACTTAATGGGCATATCTGTTGATTCAGATACACCTTGCGGGTGTAAGTGGACACAAAGTAGATATTAGTGAAATACCTGTATTCTCTCTCTCTATATCTATATTCTCATAACAATCAAGCTGAGAGATTATATATTTCAGTAGATGCGGAAAGGAGCAGTTTTCTCTCGTTCAACTCATTCAATGCTGTTTGTAACACAGAAAAAGTTACCTGTCTCAATAACACAATTCACTTTTTCCACAAGGCTAACTCACCAAAAACGGTCAGCAGACCATTTTAAAAACCATTTTCAGAGTAGACAATGGCTTAACTTATCAGCATACTCATTTTAATCAATAAATTTCCGAATGGCAACGTCGATTTAATTTAGATGTCAGTGTCAATTTAGAAAATGCATTGTTATCACTCATCAAATTAGCAATACCAAATCAGTCACCAAATGGTAGGCCTACTACAGACAGCAGAAAGCAGGCTCACAATTGCAGGCTCCAGTTCTCATGGGGGACTTCAATCATCTTGATATCTACCAGAAAAGCAACACTGCCACGTACACATGGTCCTGGAGTTTCCTGCAGTGCATGGAAGGTAACAAGGCAATACATAGCATTACCCGAGACTTCAGGAGAGCCAAGCCTGACTTCTTCAAGGTCATACTTGGAGGCATCCCATGGGTTAGAGCACTGGAAGGTAATGGGACCCAAGAGAGTTGGCTGATATCCAAGCATCACTTCCTCCAAGCTCAAGATTGGTGCATCTCTATGAGTAAGAAATCAGGTAAAGGTGGTAGGAGACCCACATGAATGAGACAGTGGGTCATGGAAAAATTCAAACGGAAGAAGAAAGTGTATGGATAGCGGAAAACAGGTCTGGTCTCTTGGGAGGAATATAGGAATGCTGCCAAGGCATGCAGGGATGCAATGAGGAAGGATAAGGCCCACTTGGAAATAAGTCTGACAAGGAAAGTAAAGGACAACAAGAAAGGCCTCTTTAAGTATGTCAATAGCAAAAGGAAGACTATGAAAATTGTTGCTCTGATGCTGAACGAGGTGGGTGTCCTGGTAAGAGAGGACACTGAGAAGGCACAGTTACTAAATGCCTTCGTTGCTTCAGTCCTTGCTGTTAGGACCGTCCTTGAGGAATCCCAGACACTGGAGATAAGAGAGAGTCTGAAGAAAGGAAGACTTCCCCTTCATTGAGGAGGATCTGATCAGAGATCATCTAGGGAAACTTGAGACACACAAATCCATGGGTCATAATGGCATGTATCCATGAGTGCTGAGGGAGCTGCCAAGAAGCTTTCCATCACATTTGAAAGGTCTTGGGGAATGGGAGAGGTGCCTGAGGATGATAAGGGTAGCGAAGTATCGGAAGAGAGGCTGTAGAGTCTAATTTTCTGGAGACAGTAAAAGCTTCTCTGGATGCTTTTCTGTGTAACCTATTGCAGGAAACCTGCTTTAGCAGAGGGTTGGATTAGACCTTCAGAGGCCCCTTCCAACCCCTGTGATTTCCTCAGCAAGAATTTCAGTTGAGTGACTTCATAAAATACTACAATACAGAATTAAACAGAGGAATTGCACTCCTCCTTAGAAGTTGGGACAAAAAACATAAAACCCTAAAACAGTGATTCACTTCATCTACCCCTCCTAGAAGAGTACTATAATTAGGAGACTAAATCCACACCCACAACTAAAGAAACACGAACACTTAAGAAACGCTGTCAAGTTTATAAACTTCTATTAACATACACAAACTCTGTAATGAAGCAAATGTTAATCCATCTGCTTTTAAGCTGATGAAATTATAGATCCAGAAATAGCATCTTTGATATCAAACAATCCCAAAGTATGAAATATCATTTGCTCAGTTATGCTACATCCAGCTTAGGGTACAAATCAAGAAACAAAATGAGCACGGAGGAATTAGCCTGGAGAGCTGGATAAATACCCACAGTTTTAATGACATTAAAAATGATCACCGTGAGATTTCTAAGGCTCTTCAGTGGTCAGTTTGACTTTGTATGAGGTTATGCCACCACTACAGTTGACCCAGAACATTTAACCTCTGTCTCTAAGCACCAAACTGGGCAGGTGCAGCAATGTGCTCCACAGCCATTCCCACTAAGCGTCTCACGGACAATGCATCATTCTCTGTGCTCTTGGGATCTGAGTACAAACCTCATCTCCCGTGTGACAATACTGCTCAGCTACTTTGCTATGTGAGAAGATACCCATTTCTTTTTACTGTATTTAAAAGAACAATGAAAAATAACTTGATCTTTGTTCTCAGCACACGTGGGAAGAACAACCTACATGAGCAAAAGCAGCACACCAGCTCCACAAGCTTGTCCAGCCCTTGAGGAGATGGGCTGAGTGTCTGCAAAGAGTGAAGCATGAATGCTCTATTAACAGTTTCTCTCCTCAGTTCCATGTGATGTACATCAAGAAACTACATTTAACCTATCTAATGAGAATGTAAGTGAGAGAGGTACCTGCTTTCCAAAGCCTCCAAAGGCAGACCCTATTTAGGTCTAGCCAATTCAAATACAGGAAAATATTTCACCAATGTGTGATACACTCCCAGCTTCAAGAAAGATAACAGAAGAAGCTCAAAGTACGTTACAAGAAAATGCAAACAACTGTTTCCAGCATGAATAAGCCGAGCAACAGACTAAGTTAGATACGTAAGAGATGAACATCCTCCCTGTGTTACTCAGTACCATAAATGCAAAGAACTAGTTTTCATGAAGCCTGTAATATTGATTCTGCCTCTGGTCATAGCATGCCTTTATTATTCAATCAATCCTAATAGCATAAATTACACTAACTCCTTTACACTTTGACAAAGATTATTAGAAATTAATGAGGAATTAATGTTAAATTAGTTCTAAGATTGAGTCATTATCCTTGAAGCTTCAAGACTACCATTCAAAGTCCAGTTTTCGTGGTATACAGCAGGTAACCAAAGTTTGTAGCAGTTTTCTTAACTCATGAGAAATCCTCCCATTTTATACTTTCCTCCAGGCTAACTGTCAGTTCTTCTGCCCCCAATATTCACAGGGAAATAAAAACCAGGAGGCGTATTAAACTTCTTAAACTCGTCAGCTGAATTTACAAAACAAAACTGACTTTATTATGCTTGAACAATGCTGAGCTGATTGAAATATGCATGTGTGGCGCAACCCTATTTTATTCAAAACGACTCTTACTGAGCAGCTAAATTATTAGATGGTCACGAGGCACAAAATGTCTATAGGTTACAAGTACTAACAACTGTATTCCCATTATAATTTTGTCTATAGTCACAATAATTAGAAGTAAGAGCAAAATCTGAGGTCTGACATCTGCCATCACGGTACAATTCAGCAACACATAGCCACGCTGTAAGAGCAGAGATTATCATTATAGAATCATCACAAACCTGAAAGCAAAGGAGTCCAACACTGAGCAGCACAAGGATACAGAACCCAAATGTAAACCTGGTTCTCAGTTATGACAGTAGAATATACAAAAATCCCCAGCTCCTGACTTAAAAGGATGTGCTTTGGGCCTCTCCAAACACAGTACTGGCTGGTCAGTAGTACTACCTGACTGCTCTTGGGTTTTTGGGATAATGGAATAAAGGGAGAACATAACAGCAGGCACACAACTCAACAACAAGCTGCTGGATAAAAGAGGCAAGAAACAGAACTGTAGATATTCTGCAATGAAATCAAAGGTGAAGGCAACTAAGCCATACACAACAAAGAAAGCAGACAAAAAAATCCACCATCACCAAAAGAACCTTTAATTTTAAGGTAAATAGGCAAGCCATGAAACAAATAGGAATAAAAAGAAAGTTTGTTCAGTAACTGGAAGAAGAAGAAGAATGCTTAAATAAACAAGAAGGTTAAAATAATATGGAAGGCGGAGAAAATTTATGCCTGTAAAAAAGGAGCATCTGATAAAATGAAGTATTTCACAAAGGACAGGCCTCGGGAATTTACACACAAGGAAGCTTCAAGGAAATAACTGAGGAGCTCAGGAGTTCTCTGAAACACAAATGGTTTTTTTTTAAATATCTGAAGAAATTCTGAAGATCAAAGGGCGCACAAAATTAATATTAAAAAATGTAAAAGGGAAGATTCAGGAACTCTACAATGATTAGCCTGGCACGGATTCTGAAGAAAACAGTACAATGACAATGGGAAAAATGGGAGCTAAAAATACCCTGTCAGTCGAGCAACCTTCATAAGGTCATAAGAGGAGAGAGCCAGCGGAAGCTTCAGCTCCAACGAGGAGATCTACAGGTGCTGCTGCTCTGAAAAGAGCATCCTCCTTGTTTATGGAAAAGTAAATGATATAAGGGGAGCAGATAAATAGGCAACAGAAATCGTGCACTGAAGAAGCACATTCTGGGAAGAGCTGAAGAGTCTTCCATCCCACATCCCATTTACACTGTGACACCTACTCCAACACCCAGCACTCCTTACTTTGAGGGAAACGAAGGCTTGGGATGAATTAACACCTTTTCTTAGGGCACCAAATACACACGCCACTTTTCAAGCTCTTCCTTTTCCTATCGAACCCAACGTTAGATCATAAATATGAATCAAATTTTTTATTAGCACAATGGAGAACTGCCCAGAATTACGGACACAGACAACAGATATCGTTTTAATGCTGAATAATGAACTACTAAGCGTAAAAGAAAGACAACATCAGGGAGAAGAAAGAGATAACAAAAGGCCTTTCAGGGAGGCTGAATAAGACTGGAAACATGAAAGAAGACACCATAAAAATAAAAACACTTACTGGGGTGAAATATATAAAAAGGGAAAGAGTTTAAATGTATGGGGAAAAATCTGGTGAGGGCAGAGCAAATCACAGCAACTCAGTACAGTACAGGAAGCAATGATCAGGAAATAAAGGATGGAAGTAGGCGAAGAAGACAATTAAGAACAAAATTAAAACCGACCAGAATATAAACTGATTTGAAGAGTCCTAGGCTGCAAAATGTATCAACGCAGTTCTGTGAAGCGTCCAATGGACCTCTCTGAACAGGATGGCTGGTTCTGACCAACTGATCTCCCCTTCACCCCTTAGGAAATATATATATATATATATTTTCTTAACAAGTTTAGGGAGAAAAGAGCTATTTGAATGCCATAGGTGAGAATGAAGGAGCTCCACCAAGGTCACTCATCTGGCTCCTCGCCAAGCCTAGATACTTGTGCATCTAAAATGAAGGCCATTCCAGGAGCTCTTCAGAACAACCGGATCTGAGAGATATTTATGAGGCTACACCTATCCTGTTCCACACAGCACATACTCCAAACTGACGTGTCTGTTATCTTCAATACTTTGGTAAATCGAGTTGCACAACAGTCATGGGAGTGATCTGCTTACCTACAGACATGTAAGTTTGCGTGCATGTCAGTAACCTGAGAATCAAACCAGACATTATTCCTGGACACACAAAATAATAATGAAATATCAACCTGCAGTCAAGCAGGAATGGAAAAAAGGAACTGGTGTGGTGCTTCACCAGAGGACAAATGCTATCCGAAAAAAGAAAAAAATAGAGCTGCAATTAAATTAGCCACAGAGCTTTATGTATACTAATACTAATTTACAAACTAGTTTTAAGTCCTACACCAGCAGGCTTTTAAAGATAAACATCGTCAGCAATAAGGAAACAAGAATGAATTCCACCTAAAAGAGATGACTGCTCATCAAAGATGTGTTAACTACTGGCAAATGCCTTCAGATCAGGAGGGATTAACTGTAGTTAACTAAATTGCAAATAGGAAGAAAAAAACCTTGATCTCCTCCACGGAAAAAGTCATCAAGAAAGAAAAAAACTCAAATATTGTGGAGACTGCTACAAGTCTGCTTTAGCAAAAGGCTTCACCTCCCTCTGCTCCCCCCCTTCAGTAGAAGATGAACATTTCCTTTTCTTCTGCTGTCTTGGCAGCTTAGGAATTCCAAATTAAGAACTAATTACTGCTGCTGCTTGCCCCGTGAACATACTTTTAGATAAAACCCACTTCTCAAATGCTAACTTCTAACATGCACAACTGTAATAGAGGAAGGGATAAGCAAGATGGATGTATAATGAAACAAAGATTTAGAAAGGAGAGCAATGGAAAAAATGAATACACATGGAAGATAAAGAACTCATTTCACATTTTACACGAAGCCCTTGAATAAAAAACTTTTATCCTTCAGAAAATACTTTGAGATAATACTTATCTCCCGTTATGTCCTGACACACGTGTCTAACAGGTGTCCAGAAACAGAAACCTTTTGGGGATGGTTTTAAGCAAAGCCCACCCTGTGCAGAATGCAATGATACAGAAACCACCGTTCTGTTCCATTACTAGCTGTTCCATTACTAAATGCTGCATGATTTATTTCCCACCTACACCGAAGATGCGACAGAGGCATGCTACACCATTAGGGTCACACAACACTGGAGGTCAGAAGGCATCCCCAGAGATCACGGCACCCACCCTCTGCTCAAAGCACAGCCAACTACAGCAGGTTGCTCAGGACCGTGTCCACTCAGGCTTTAAGCGTTTCCAAAGATGGAGGCTTCACAGTGGTTTTGGGCAGCCTGTTCCAGGGCTCAGTGTTACATTAAAAATAAAAAAATAATAAATGGAAAAGCTTATGTTTAAATTAAAGCTTCCGATTTTCCAAAATGCACCCACCGACTGTTGCCCATTGCATCCAGTGTTCAGTGAAAGGAGTCTGACTCCATTTTCACTCCGCCCTATTGAGCACTTACTCATCTTACTACAATGAAGACCCTGCTCAGGGGTAAAAAAACCTCAGCTCCCACAGCCTTTCTTCCCACGACAGATACGATGTTCTTTCATCACCTCCAACTCCTAAATTGCAGGCAGAACAGTGAAATGCCAACAGTGATACGGCCTCCGTCCCTGCATTATACACAGCACTGAAACTCACTGGTTGGAAATGCTAAGACAAGCTGTGTTCCATGCATTCACTTTCAGCAACTGAATGACAGGAAGATTAAAAAGCATTGTGTGTGCATACGCACACAACTGTGTGGACAGAAAGTAGATGCAACTCGCCTTGTAGTAACTATTGCGTTTATTTTTTAAAGCTCTAATAACTTTAACCTTGCACAACTTCAATGTGTGCTAGATACCTGGAAAATTGTTGCTGAAAATAGGTTTCTAAGACACTGAGAGCACTTATATTACATATATAATATATAATATATGTATATTATACATTATATATTTGAAACGAGATGATCATTGTGGTCCTTTTCAACCCAGGCCATTCTATGATTCTATGATTATACCTATGGTGACCCTTATCAAATTCTGATTCGTCTATGCTTAGCTGATAAGATGGTAGCTTACTATGACTTTGTATCTTAAGCAGCCACGTAACTACTACTTAATTAAAACTCAGGTTGCAGGCAGTCAGCACAGGGCACAATTAAATTTACTAAAGAACGGTTAAGAAAATAACAAAAAACACCTAAAAACTACTGAATAACCTTGTGAAACAGCTGTGTTTTTGAAAATATTCTCTGTCTGCATTCACCAGACTTGAAATGCAACAAATAGTGACATAAATAGCAAGGCATGAAAGATGCTTTAATGACCATAACCTGATCAAAAGTTCTTCACAAAATTACAGGATGGTTGGGTTGGAAGGGACCCCACAGCCCACCCACCCAACCCCTGCCATGGGCTGGCTGCCCCCCACCAGCTCAGGCTGCCCAGGGCCCACCCAACCCAGCCTTGAGTGCCTGTGGGGATGGGTCACCCACAACTCTCTGGACAGCTGTGTCAGGGCATCACCACCCTCTGAGTAGATTACTTTCTCCCAGCATCTAACCTGTATCTCCCTTCTGTTAGCCTAAAGCTGTTCCCTCTTGTCCTGTCATCATCAGAGAAGATTTTGAGGATAACTGTCTACAGAACACCACATACAGAACACCAAGAAGAGAACGCAGGCTATACTTTGAGGATAGAGTACTGCACAATTTGACTTCCTACTCCAGGACAACCACCCGCTCTCCTGAATATCTCAAAACACAGATAGCAAAACTGGATGCAGATGAATAAATGATAGGTAATCTCTATGCTGCAATGAGAAGTAAGATCAGCTTTGAAACATAAGATCTAGTAAACACCTTGATGTTTTCTTCTGCAATTTTCAGCCCAATCGCGAACTCAAAAATGTCAAGACTAGGCAGACTGGGTTCCTCCCTGGGCAACTGTGATCTCCTTTCTGCAAACCAGACCACCCATTCTGAGGTGCGGTACAGATTCTATGGCTGCAACTCATGCCAAAACTTTAACTGGGATTTTTGTTTGGTTTTTATTTAGTTGGGGCCAAAATTCAAGTAACCACTTTGAGAAACACAAATATCTCCAAAGGATGAAGATGAAGGTTTGTTTCTTGTAGTTTTACACAAATACTATTTAGCCCTCAGACATGAAACTAAATCCTATTTCTGAATATTCCAGCAGCAGTTCCAAATACCTTTTTCTCAACAAGTATTTACTGAATTTGTTTTAACTTAGGTAATCAGCCTAATTAGACTGGTTAATGATTAAAGCATGGAGGGTCTCTGACTACACCACATTCTGCACAGGCTACAATAACATGAAGCCTGAACTCTACAATGTAAGAACAGATTTAATCGATTTATTAGCACATTAACCAAACATTAAAATACCACAAGACAAATGAGCTGGTTGGTTGGTTTTAATCTATTATTGAAAGGAAAAAAAAAATTACCTCAACACAAAAGATCCTAAGATCAAGGCCATATAACTTCATCTTCTCTGGAAAGTGCTGATAAGCATTGAAATACGGAATATGACCTTCAACAACAAACCTGTGCAAAAAAGCAAACATGAATAAAAACAGCAGTTAGCACAACAAAAGCACGCTTGTTCTACAATTAATCCACGTATCAATTTCTGGTTCAAAACAACATCTGTATTATACCGCCTAAGCAGTACTATCTGAATTACACACCGCTACACACTCCACAGGGTGAACACCAGTTCCATCCCTTAACAGGCCTTTAAGTTCAAGCTCAGCTATGACTGACAGACAGTGAAGTTATGGCAGCAAGCGTACAATCAGCAGGCTTGCATACGGTGTGTTCTGCACATTCTTCAGCTCCTGTGTTTTTGAAGCTGCTTCAAGCCCCACGTGAGTGGTACGGAGCCTTTCAGAACGCTAATGCTGCAAGTAAATTTCACAAATGGAAGATGAAACACTTTCTGCTGTGAGTGAGGCAACAACGTGGAGGTGAAGTCAGAGAATTATGGGCACACACCCAGAGCCACAACTCCAAAAATTACATTCTGTTGTCTGATTAAGAAAAACTGTAATTTCGGTGAGAAATTACTTTGCGTGCTAATAAAATCCAAAATCATTTACTTCAAATTTGCACCCAAATAATGTGCTTTTCACTACACACTGGCATGTAGTGTCCAGTAGTGCTTTGGATTTATGTTGTTCTCCAGATCCTTATTATGGGATTTAGCAACATCTACCAAAAACAAGACACCAGCACTTCCAAACCCTGTGCTTATTTGATACTGACACTCACAACAAGCAAAGCAAGCACTGAACAAGCTTGGAGCTTCATGACAGAACGGGCACTGCTCTCATTCCAGATTAAAGCCTACTGACGGCCTCTCATAGGGCTCACAACTGCCTTCCTGGATTGCTTTTCCCCAGAATTTGTTTGAGTAATAATTTAGATGAGACTAAGTTAACACTTCAAACAGACCAGACCCTGTTCTTTAAACGGTATCAGATTTGAAAACAATTTTCTCCCCTGTGCCAGCTGTGTCTTCTTTCTGCACAACATCACTCTGATCTTACTACACAGACTGACAAGGTCTACAGACTCTTACAGTGCTGGTAAAGCCAGGCTCTGCATCTGCTCCCAGCAGAGGACAGGACCTGCACACCCTGATTGCCGGAGAGGTCCCCTCCCAGCAGCAGCCCAAGTTCCTCATAGCACACAGCCATCTGTCACTGCCACTCACATCGTGTCTGGAGAACAAAACAAGACCAAGGCAGAACAATGTCTTCTCGGACAGAGCGCTCAGCTCTCCCCTCACACGTGGCAGGGCACAAACCCACCTTTTCTTTTCCACTGCACCTTCATTATCCCTTGCTGGGTATTACAGAGTATGTGTAAGGAAACTGATTCAAATTCTGTTTTAAGGGCCAGTTACTAAAGCTGGCAACGTGTGCTGCCCCACGTGCTTGCTGAGGTTACCACCCATACCCAGCACCTGCTGTGTGCTTGCCACCCTGCCTGATATGCTGAGCAGCCACCCAGCAGCTCTGCGGCTCCGTGCAAACTGCAATAAACTGAACAACTTCAACCAGAAGAATGGTTTGACAAAATGGACTGAGCTAACCCAAAAGCTCAACATAACTAGTTGTACTTCCCTCCTCCTGCTCCAGCTCTGCGCCCCTGGGACTTACCATCCACTTCCACAATTTTAACTCACAGCAGCAGCAAAAGCATCTCTGTGACCCTGCTATAAGAAGAAAAGGGTTTATTTGCTGTCATCTAACCATCAGAACCCGACAGGCAGTTCCCACAAGTGCCACGAGGAGGGAAGCACACGAAAGGCTCAGCTGATCGTGAACGCTGAGCGACACCTGGTAAGGAGCACTGCACAATTAGCTGCCAGATCTGAGAGGTGGCTCCAAGAAACTGAGAGCAGCAACTCCTGAGCCAGCACAGCACCAGCTGGAGGACAAACAACCAAGGCACAGGGCGTGGTGTGGCCTCGATTGCAGCGAAACGACCCGTAACAGCTCACTGCCTCCCAAATGGGAAATCCCACCCTCCCCACTGCCCTCTGCATCACACTCCTGCCTCCTCCCTGCTGACAAAAGCACTTGTGTCACTTCTCCTACTGAGGATTAGACTGAGAACAGGCTTTTGTTTTCTAGGGTTTGATTTAAAACAGATTTCCAGACTCTGCTGACAGCGCCGCCAGAACAACGTGATCATGTTGAAGCAAATTACACAGCACTATAACTTTCTTCTGCAAAACTAGTGTTCTGATTTGCTTTCAACTAATGTTAACAGCTGGGTGCGTGCTAGTATGCAGCACAAGAGAAAACACAGCAATATCTATGCAAGAGGCAATACAAGAGACAAGCAACGCTTACAGAAATGGTGGCTGTGTGTTTTTGGTGTTTTGCTCTTAGAAGTTCTCACTAACTTGGCTTTACCACGTCAAAGCATTGCAACTGCTGAAAAAACAATGACGACACCCATCCTAGCCTGAAATTACTGTCTCTGTGCAAAAAACATGCTCTTCTCTCAGGTGGAAAGCTGCTTCCACGTTTTAAAAACCCCTGAAACAGCATAAATATTCTGCTGTGAATGCAACATGCCAGCGATTCAGGATTTTAACACTCACTCTAAAAGCCCGGATTTGGAACAGAACTTGAGAATACTTTAACTGTCTGCTGTTCTTCCAGCCCTGCCATTTAACAGATGGGTGATCGAAACACTCACGGGACAAAGTTGTATCAGCGAAGTGCCTGAATGGCACATACAGCTCACAGTCCGTGTGCTTTTAATTACAGCAGCAGCATACATTAGTCAGGGCTAAGTGCAAAGAAAATCCTGCATACTACGAGGAAACGATGCATCTGTTAAAGCCACACGGCAATGCCACAAACTGATTACAAGTTCAGTCTTGCCGGAGTAGCCGGGTATAACCTCATTTGAGAAGCAGTAGTTCTCAGCCTCTCAAAGCTTAGCACCTCAATTTTCTTCCCCCTCCACAAGCTCCCCATTTTATTAATTAGAAGAATAAGCTGCATGTAGAAAGAGTGCTGTGAGATTACTCACAGTGGAAAAGGATTTAGTATTACACAGGCTAGAGCAGAAGGTTGTTAAAATGTTATTTTTAAACCAAAAATGTCCCTTCCAGAGGAGGTAATTGTAGTGTTTTTCTGCTAAGTGTGTCAAGTAACAAGGAGGAGTGTATTTTTGGTGTAGTAAATCCTTTAAAACCTGGCAGGTTGCCCCGGTGTGGTGCCTAAGCATGTGTCACAAGGGAGGAGCGGGAGTCAGCTGACTGCAAGGCAGGGAGAAAACCAAAGTGAGGACAAAACAAGGTAGAACTTTGAAGCACAACTGTAATTCGGATGGTTTAAATAACACAATTTGCTTACAAAGATTTTAAAGGCAACGCTGAATATTTCATGTTTTCATCTCTGGTGTGTCGCTATTTTGATCTGTATCTCAACGCATGCAAAAATGTTAACATTGTCTGAATTTTGAGCTTAAATATTCAGCCGTCAGAAAACAAGAGTTTGATGGTAGCTCATGCAGTTTAGAATTCTCTTCCCTTCTTCATCAAGCTTGTGAAAGGCAAAGACCTTAAGGGTAGGGAGGGAAACATGATAATGGAATTCCAGTCTCCTACAACTATCGTATCATTGTAAAACTTTGCAATCCAAACAGCGCTCTTTTAAACATCACTTTTTGCATTTAATTCACTTCTTATGTTCAGTGCATTTAAAGTCACCGAACCATTCCAATACCCCCACTAAATGCATGGCCTTACATAGAGTGTATTAAACCCATACATTGTCCCTAATTAAATGATAGGCTCTTTCAAATCATCTTATTTCAGTTCCCAGTTATTAGTTTCTGATTATGCTTTTTCTCTGCTGTATTTGGTACCTGACTTTTATTGTTTTATAAAGACAAAGGATGCTCTCTGAGTTCGGAATTGTCTTGGATCTGTTCTGCAGTCTCTGGATCTTGGAGACTCAAACACAACAGTACACCATTAACATGGAATCAACACGGTCCACCTAACTGCCGAATTCTATTCTGACTTACAACTGGCTTTCACAGGTTTTGGGTTGATTTTTTTTGCCATTTTCCTGAAAGTTGGTTTTGATTTCTGCTGTTTCTTAACCTACTCAGTATTTATTTCTGTAGTACAGGGTGCTACTCTGGATTCTGAATGCCATGGCATTTTGCTGAACATTTTAGAAGCATCTTTTACACAACAGCATGTCCAGTTATGCAAAGATGCAACAGTTTGTGTGATTGTTGAAGGCAGCAGCCATCCCCTGAACTTAAATCAAAGGATTAAACATCAGTTTAATGTACCCAGTATTAATCACTGTAGTTCAAGACATACAAACCTCTCTTGCCTTAAAAATACTCAGAGAAGAATGTTTCCATTGCTCTCAGAAAGCTTGTACAAAGCTAGCAAACTGCAGGGAGGTTGGCATCTAGAGGGGCAGATCAGGCACTGGGATAAACTCACCTTGTATTAAACCTTCAGCAGCAATACCAGTGATATCCATCACAAGCATTGCCTTGTCTTTTAGCCCACAGGTTGCATACTTGGATAAAAAATAAATAAAACTTCAACAACTGAAGCCTACCGTATCAACTGAATCTTGAATCAGTTTTGCCTCCATTCTGTCCAAGTGCAATTTGATCTGCCCACCTACAGTTACTTGATCATTTTGGCAAAAAGAAAAAGGACGTTTTCCCCATATTTCTAGAAATGGACAGTATTTCAACAACGGTTAAAAAAGAATACCAGCACACCAAAGGTCTTACAGAGCAGCCCGAACAATTTCTGAATGTAAGCTGTGTTGGTCTGATTTAAAATAGCTAACAAAAGAAAAAAGCTGGCAGTTTAATCCCTTAAGAAAACAAGGAATATATTCCTATCCACATTGTAGGAGGGAGAAAGGAACTATGTTGTCAGTAACTGCTTGACAATCCCCATATTTAACACCAAACTATATCATTGCACTGTTTTATACCTACCATATTGAAAACTCTTTATTCTGAACTCTGAGGATTACAAATACAAAGATATAAAGACAAAAAAGGACTTGCTATATTAATTTATGAGCCCCACTCTATTACGTGAAGCTACTGAGTTACCTTCCAGATCACTGTATACTGCTGGCATTGTTTGCATGATGACACTGACGCAAGTCCCAGAGAACATTTACTCATTTAGTTTTGGCATGCTGACAACAGCAAAAATAGCAAAAATGTGACCATGCCTACCACTCCAGTGAATCTTAAGAAATCTCAAAAGAGAAGGACAAAAAGCTTCTTTAGCTCCTAAACCTTCTGCCTTGCAGGTCTTTGAGTTTCAGTGCAAACAACGGAAGAGAATGTTCTCATGAAGCAGCTGCACAAATTCTTGTGTCAGAGCATAGTTATGGATACCAAACACAAGGGACTCCTCACTGAACAAATTACTAACAAGGTAACATTGAAGGTCTCATTAAAAAATAAATAAATAAATATTAGTCATAAAAGCAACAACCACCCATTCTTACCTTAAGAGATCAGATAACGTCATTGGTTCTTTCAGCCAGAGTAATGCCATGTAACAAAACGAAAGGGTCATTGGCATTGACATCCTCAGTTTCTCCTTTCGGTTCTTTTTTGCGTACAAGCTACCATCTACCGATCCAGAGCATACAGAGGTGTTTTCTTTGGTTTATGGTAAAAACAGAAGAGAAAAATGTAATTGATACAACACACAGTCCATGGGTACAGAAAACAAGACAAAGGAACATGCAAGTACTCTTGTTCAGCAACTAGTAACATTTCCAAATCATTACTCTGCAGTTGTTTGGTACTCAAGGTACTTTTACTGCTGAACAGCTTCAATCTAATTTATTCATCTGCCATTATATGAGGCAACAACCTGTCCCCTAAACACCTATCCCAGGTGAAACATTGGATCACATGAAAACAGACCTCAATCCGGAGCCCATAAAAACAGAACCTATTGGTCTCCGGACTTTTTGGTGGGAGCTACACTTCCCAGCTTCTCAGAAATCTGAGTTTAACTGCAGTCATGAGCTGGAAATACTATTTTCCATTTGACAGATAAGGAAGCAGTGGAGAAAAGAGGGAAAATTCTATGCACTTCAACCAACACCGTGGAGATGGAGATTAAAACAGTTTTAAGCTTCTGCACTGTCAGAGCTTTAATAAGAACACAACCTACACTGCGGAATTTACTGAAATTAAGGTGTGTTTCCATCTGCCAGAAAGTAGGTTGTTGTTGTTTCTTTTTTATTTATTTAAATTAATTTAAAAAAAAAAAAAAGAACTTTAGAACACAGAAGTATCAAATGGTAAAGAAGATTAAAGAAAACCACAACGAACCACAAAACAACCAAACCTTCCTATATCCTTACTGAGATGAATCAATAACCAGAGAGAAGCAGCAACAGGAAACTTAATTATGGGAGCGACTTATGAGTTGGGAACCTTTTCAGCAATGAAACCTTGGAATTCAGGGAAGGAGGAACAAACACTGAAAAGCTCTTCTTCCCCGGGACAAACAAAAGTGGTTCATTTCTAAAGCACACCAACACAAAACATCAATGCTGACTTTGCAGTGACTTCTCCCACAGCTCCCCAGTCTGGGCAGAAAGTGTGAAGGCTGATGTGCAGCTCACAAGATGGGAGCTGTGGGGCCACAGCAAGCAGCCTGAGTAGGGAGTTGGGCAGCCCCGCGGTTAAGCTGGTAGGTGAAACCCAGGTGTGTGAGGTGGCAGCGGGCAGAGGTCTGGCACCCGCTGACACACAGGCAGGCAGATGTGCCATATTGTGTTTCTGAGTCAGAATTAGTCTTTGATGCCACCTACTGGCTCCTCAAGAAAGGGACATCAGGACAAAGGAGACAGCACGCAGGGACACAGACTCGGCGAGAGGATCCTGAGGTGACTGTTGCGTGTAGGTGTGCTGGGGAATAAAGGCAGCAGCCTTCAGTTAATCCATTTAGTCAACAGTTTCACCTTTTACACGGATATATGTGCTTAGGCAGCTTCACGACTGGAGCTTCATTATTAATTTCACATTCAACTCAATTTAGAATAATCCTCATTATATTTGTGGCTTCAATGATAGCACACAATTTCCTTTTATTTCTTGCAGCTTACGCAAGACGTGACAACATACAATTACACACATCTAATAATTTAAGAGTTTAATAGGCTTCCCTAGCAATATCTCAGCACTGTACTCAGTGCAATTTGCTATTATCCCTATACAAAAATAACAAGAAATAATAAAACAAAAAAAAACCCCAACACAACAATTGCATGTTGGAGCAGCCTCTTAGGAGAGCGTTGAGGTTTCCAGTCTGTAGCAATAACAACTCAGTAGAAATGGCACCGAAGAGGAAATGAATCAATCTTCACCACAATTTATGGTCTATTAGAACACATCTAGTATTATTTGTATCGAATTTCAATATAGTAAATAATTGCTATGTTTCTTTGGTTGCTCCAAAATAGGCTTTTACTGTCACTAAGCTCTTATAAAGGCTTTTAGTGAAATAGGTATGACTACCTAAAGGTTAATCTGTTCTCCAAAACAGACCGAGAAGTACACATTAAATTACAGGCTATCTTAATGCTGACTTTTAGACACATATAGGAGGCACAGCTCCTAAAAAAGAAAGGAGTTCCTCTAGGTATCTAAAGGGAAGAATTCAACTGAGGATTTTCACTAGAATTTTTTCCACTATGTTCTTTCCTACTTAATACGTACTTGTAAAACACCCTGGATCTCCTGTGTATGAACATACAGAGACTTTTTACTTGCAAACCTTGATGTTTTAGTATATTAGGATGACAAGTGTTTGCATTGTGTTCACAAAAGTTTGCGTTGCTATTTTACCCCATTTCCCCCTCTCTAATCCTGTTCAAAAGTTTTAAAGGTTTTTATTATTTCTAATTGCTGTAGCTCAAGTTTCTCATTCTGTTTTCATTTCTGGATTGAATAAAGTAAAGAGAAGAATATGGAAGGACGAGATTATACTCTTCAGACGGTAGATGGGCAGTATCATAGAAGAACAGACGTGGAACATAAAGAGAACCACATAACATGGGAAGAGCAAACACTGAAACAGACAAAGAAGGAAAAGACAAACAAAGAATCAAGCATAAAAGAAGAATCAGAAACTCAAAGTGCAAGCAAAAACATTCAAATATGCTTTGAGTTGTATTTCCATTATCAGACATCACAGCACTGTCTGACATGACACTTGCCCAGTAACACCAAAGACTCCAATTTTCTGTAGTGTTTTAATTAAAACGTTTAGAACTCAGTTAATGTTTTTGAGCTCATTCGTGAACAGAAAGGAGAAGCTGAAGGAATGATACAAGATTTTGGATGAAAAAGGCTATAAAGATAGTGAACATAATGCAGGACAAGAGATACAGAAGTACCAAAAACACTGTTAAGGAAAAGAAATAGAAAGATAAATACGTATGAGACAGGAAAAAAACACATAACGTGAAGAAGAAAAAGGAACAAAAGAATCACCTCTTTTTCTTAAATAGAGCAGTTAGGACTGACAGCTCTGCTGTTGGCTAAACAAGCGCTTATTCTTTACAACTCCAGCATTTGTGAACATGTAGATTTGTAGATAAAACAGCTTTTTCTTTCCTCATTCCAGACAGGATGCATGGGGCAACATGGCTACAAAATACAACTTCCCTCTGCAGTTCCAGATCACATTCAACTTTAGAGAGGAAAAAAAAGAGGGGAAAAAAGAAGTCTTTTGCTACAGGTAGAATACAAAATACCTCTGTGGCAAATATGACTGAAAACTCTGCAATTTCCAGCTACATGTCAACAAGTCCTTCCAATTCGTTCTACACAAATACACCTAAGTTGTATACAAGAATGGTTTCCAGATACTTCACTTCATTGCTCCTACCTGAGACCTTGCCAACTGATGAGGCATAGCTGCAATCTGTCTGTAGATCCCCATCACTTTCAGAGACAGATAAAAAATGAAGCAGACTAGATCGCTCTGGTTCACTGTCCATGTCTGTACTGCTATCACATGCCTGTTTTTTGTAAATAAGACATAGTATTATCTACTGTTAGTCACTGTTTTAATAATCTGAATAAACTAAATAAAGCATAACAGATACAAGATCTAGTACATGAAGTTGAAATGCAAGCTGTTCACATATTTACTTGCTCTATGAATCACCAGTATTGTAAAGAAACCTTGAAAAAAAATTTCTTTGTGATTCTGTTACATCCCAATCTGCTACAGTGACCAGAAAGGAGGCAATTTATAGGAGCAAAGTGTAATGAAATAAGTAACTTCAGAAGCCTGGACACATCATATGCCATTTAGAAGACATTCTCACTGGAGTGAGATTAATGCAAGTTAGGTATGCAGCTCAAAGAAAGTTTTTTGTTGTTACTCTTTAAAAAAAGATAACCAATATCTCATAGGATCTGAGCTTTTCACTTACTGATGATGCCTTGATAGTTTCACCAGATGGTCTGTTGCAATATGCCTGTTGGCTCTTCTGAAGGTAACGCCTCCAAAAATTGTACAGAATTTCATCCTGGTAAACCCAAATGGACAACAATTAGTGCAAGGTTTAGAAAACCATTAATTTCTGTGAAAACAGAACACAATTGCTAAGTCAGGGACCTAAATAATATTCCAGCTCCGATTTCATTACCTCCAGTTTTTAATTAATGTCTTATAACTATGAAGAAAATTAAGTTCGTTTACATGCACTCAATATTTTTTTTTAAGAGAGGGATTTGATTTACCCCCAAAATTACAGTATCTTTAAGCAACAGCCCTGCTGCACACTCACAGTGTGCACAACTCACAGCTTGTAGGATTCACACTGATCTCTACATACCTTCATTCGTGGACATACTCCCAATGCTTCCAAAGCTTCAGCTTGTTGCTTTAGTACCAGCTGAAAGCCTTCACAAACATACCATTCCAAGCCTCCATCTATTAAAAAGAAAGTGTTTTTTAAACCTTAAGCAAGGTATTTCCACCTAATATTGTTATCTTGTACCAGGACAGGGATACATCTCTGTTAAATAACTCCAGATATGAGATCAAAGACCATCACACTGAATATTACATTAACTTCCACTTACAGGCTTAAGAAAGAAGAAATATTACTGAACAAGCGCTGTTCTAACCATATTTCCAAATGTTAATATATTTCCCTATCATTTCTAACACGACATTTGTAACTGAGTAGAGAGTTGCCTAGTGACCAATTTTTAAGTAGAACCTATTGTTGAAAGAACAAAATGTCTTTTCCTCCCCATCTTGAGCATGAAAAACTGGAACACGTTACATTGCAGTACCTCATCAGGCGTAAATTAAAATATATATATATACACATATATAAATCATGGTGTTCTTCACCACTGTCTCTCATGGAATCATACAGGTTTAACTGCAAGAAAGTTTTTCAGATGTTCAGAGTTCTTATCGTATCTCAGCATAAGACGTATTTCCTAAGGCCTGCTCCAATCTATTCACTATTTCCTCAGACAGCATTACATTTACTTTCCACCATACCTCTCCACATTTACAGGTTCTTTCCACATACTCTTGGTTTTAAGAAAAAGTCTCTGTAGCTCCCAAATCTCTTTACATTCACTCCACAGCTGTTATTCATTATTTTCCCCTTCAATCACACCTTGCATCTCATCATCTTAGAAGTTATCTGCCCCAAGTTACTCCCCTGCATTAGGGATGCTGGCTTTACCTGCTAACCACAGGTACAGCTTAACCCTTCACATGTATGAAAATAAACTGACATAGTCTTGTGCAACTGTAATTGCAGAAGGGACTGCATGAAGCTAAGAAGCATTGGGGATGGATAATGACAAGCCCAAGACAAGAAGTAAAAGGCATGAAGTCTCAGCTCTGACTTTTGGAGTCATGCAGGGGAAAGGCAGGTGGAGGTGTTAAGGCCCTTCTTTGCTCCTCCTTTCAACTTCACACAATTGTTCTTTTCAAAGGAATTCAGTCATCTCCTGCCACTGCAGTACACTGTAGATGAGTCAGCCTATCAGAGATAAAGAAAGCCCCGTGCTTCATGTAGCACTGTAATGCATTTTTGCTTTTTGAAAGTGGCCACAACAGCAAAACAACTCTCCAGCCATCAGAGTACACATACACACTTCACTTACATACAGACAGCTCTTTCGTGACAGTCATCACAAGGAAGGAACAAAGGGATCACCATATCTGAATGACCACCACGCACTATCTTCAGTGAGCAGCAGCCTGCGCAGACCCAAGTGGCAGAAACACCAAGCCTAATGCACAACATCCACCAACTTCATGAAGGCCACCTGTGCCTCTGGAACTCACTGAGGCTGGGGCTGCTGAACGCTCTGACAGCACCTGGGGATGCATTACTTTCCTTTTTGTGGTCCTTACTAGTTATCTGCTTTCAGCCACCACTGAAGACAATGTGCTCAGTGAACCAGTGCATCTACTTGTATGCACAGTGTAGAGCTTTGTGTACAACGTACCAGTTTTCTTCTGACTTCTAGAGCCTTTGGAGATTGTCTGGATTCTTGCATTAGGAAAAGCATCAGTGTTTACAACTTCTCGAGTTCTCTGCAAAACAGTAACACATCTTAGCAAGGAAAACACCAGACCTTAACTTGCGTCAACTGTCCCATCATAAAAAGTACTGGAATTACTTGCTCTGTTTTCTTAACCCAGACAAAATATTTCATTCAGAATTAGTCAAAATAGGTTATTACTGTCTTGGACATACAGGTGTCACATGTCAGTGTGTCACAGAGGTGCTGTGCTGCAGCACAGTAATATCCAGGCAGTGCTCTTAGGGCACACAGGTCACACCATATAGCCTTGTTTGTAACCTAAAAACCAGGACATAACCAAAATAAAGCAGCTTGAAGGCCAACAGCTCCGCTTTTTACCTCAATAACATTGTGGCAAGTTCTGCAATAAAATCTGCCTCCATCTGTGAGACCCCAGTTCACTTCTGAACACTGCGCACAGCGCTCATCAAAATCCCCCTGAAAGGCAAAGAAACAAATAGTTTCACACAGCAGATAACCCCACTGCCAGGCTACTGCACAGCTCTCAGGATTAGCTGCATAAAACGCATGTCCCTGAGGTGAGCTGATGCAGACAACGGGTAGTGGCAGTGTTCGCTATTAGCTCGTCCCAGGCAACAAGGTGTGAGCTGGCAAGCACCAACACGTGAACTTCAGCGTAACGGGAAGCTGGTAACTAAGTCAGTGCCTCAGTAATTCACACACAGGGCACAGGACGCGATGGAGAAAACAAAGAAAAAACACCCTTCAGAAATAGGAAGGGGAATAGAGGCCTGGAGATGAAAGTGAGACCGAATCTCCAGAGTAGCGCAGAAACACGTGGGAGCTGCCTGCACAACGCACGGAGGGCTGTGCCCGGAGAAACGCAAGAGGGAAGAACAGGGAAACCCACAGAAGCAGCAGGAAGAGGAGAGCTTCTACAGCCCCACGCGCACGCCGGGCAGCTCCGCGCTCAGGCCGGGCCTCAACCCCGACACCGGGCCGGGAGCGCAGCCGGGGCCTCACCCGCCCCAGCACCGCAGCCCCGAGCGCCGCCCGCAGCCCGCCCGCAGCCACCGAACGCCCCGCGTGTCAGCGCCGCCCACGGGGCCGCGTTCCAGCTCAGCTCAGCCCAGCCCGCCCCGCACCACGTCCTCCTCGTCCATTCCGCCGGGCGCCGGGCAGCTGCTCCGGGGATCCCACCATCGCAACCGCGCCGAGCGCCCGCCCTGTCGGCCGGCCCGGAAACGGCAGCCCAGGCGCTTGCGTTCCGGCCCTTCCCGGCGGCCTCGGGCGGTCTATGGGGGGATGCGGACACTCAGTCTGACACGAAGTGTTTCCTAATATCCAGCCTCACTTCTGTGGAAACAGGAGGAACTTCACAGTGGGAACGTGGATGTTTCATTTTTGAGGAGGCTTGGAAGCTTCACTGTTGAGGCTTCACCTCTGAGGGGACACAGGAGCATCGCAGAGGTTAGTTACATGGGGGCTTCACCAAGGGGCTTCACCTCTGAAGGTACATGGTCCCAGAGGGGACATGGTCCCAGAGGGGATGTGCCCCTCCACCGCCATGCCTCTCTGCTGAGCATCCTCAGATCACCCTGGCCAGGCCCATGCCCCACCTGACACCCTGCCATATCTGTTGGAGGGAGGCTATTGCTGCTGAAAGGAGAGCAGAACTCATTTAACTGCATTAAGCACTTCAGCATCCTTGGATGAGGGAAATGAGGATCTGAAATTTGCTTTCAGTTAAAAAACAAGAAAAACACCACCAACAAAAACCACCAAACCTCCAGATCCTGATGTAGGTCTCTAATTTCTGCTACGCTAATGGTGATGTCTGAACACTGAGCTCTGTTATTGCAATGAATTTGCCCACAGAATTGGAGAACAGGTTTAGGTTTAGGCCCCTAAAAACAACAACAACAACGAAACAAAAAAAAACAAACAGAAAAAACAACCCCAAAAAACCACCGAGTGAAAGCATGGGAAAAAATTAAAGCTAAAATATACATGGAAAGAGGTGAGGCTCCCTTGACAGCTGTGGTTACATTGATGTTGGAGGATATGTACAGAGCTAGAGGGGAACTGTTTATGTTCATGAAAAAAAAAGAAGTTATTACTCATACCAACTGTGATCTTTTTTCAGTGTGGGATGAACATTTGTAACACCCATTAGAGAGAATTATGCATATAATTCCTGACATGGTAAAAGGTGATCATCAGCCTCACAGAAAACGCAGCTAATACCCTGATGAAACAGATCCTACTTGTTATATTGATTTCCATATTTTATTTTATTTTATTTTTGTTTGCAAAAATACAGTTCTGGGAAAGCAAGGCCTTTTCATGTGATGGAGCTGGATCTTTTTCTAATGGATTTCTATGATGAAATCCCATCTTGAAAAAATAAAAATCAGAAGTGCTCTGTATATGGTAAACCAGGAAGAGCTGTGTCTCGGTTAGAAGACACAGCCTTTCTCCTGCTAGGAGCTGGATTTGGAGTCACCCTGTGAGCAGGCCGCTCCATGGATCTAACTCAACTGAAGAACTCGCTTAAATTAAGCACTGACTGCTTTGATGAGGCAGGGCCTCAGTGGACTTCTGCTTGCTAATCACACCTGGGCAAAGCAATGTCAAAGGAAGCACAGTGACAGAACTCTGCTAATTCACCAGAACCAGAACACTTCATTTTCAGTGGTAGCAGCTGAAGAGAAGGGACAAAAGAAGTTTGAGGGTCTGCATGGGGAGCGATATTAGTGTAACTCTGAGCATATTGGTGTGGCAGCCCAGCAAAGTTTTTGAGTGGGCAGGCCCTGTTCTGTGTGTGTGGATTATCTGCTCAGCTTTTCTGAGCCGTGTTTTCCATGCAGGTGAGGTAAAGCTATGAAAAGCTACCAAACTTCAGACAAAAAGTTGTACAAAGAGTAGCGTTGGTAGTGCTAGTTACGTATTCAGGCTTTTTATGACTGCAAAGCTTCCATTAATGTTTCCTAAGACCATCAACTAACTAGTGCAGACTAGTAATCTGGTAGCAAAAATTCAGAGTATAATAGGGGTAGCAAGTCTTATATCTATTTCTTAAATATTTTTTTTTGAGATGACATGCTCAAAACCGGTTTTTCAGCATATAAAATGATGTGTAACCTTTGTCCCTAATTACAAGTTACTCAAGCATACAGATAGGCATATGATAATTTCAAAGCCAGGAGACAGACTGTCTTCCTGCTTCAGCTCACTTTTCTAATTAAAATCATTATGCATAGTAGTCAGATTGATTCAAGGCTTAGATAAATAATACGTCCTGTTGTTTCCATTGAATTGAATTTTTAATGAACTGGGTTCCACTGCTGATACCACATTTCTGGCTCTTGAGTGCAGACTTTCTGTATGTGAAGGCACAAAAACTACATCTTGAACCAAAAGACGTGTCCTTTGGCCTATCCTTCAGGATATTGCTTATGAAATTTTATTGGCTTCGGGATAAGAACTTCAGCATCACAGATTCTCCCAGGAGTCCCATACAGACTTTACCCATTGTCAGACACCTACTACAAAGAGCTGGAGCAGAAACACAACCTCAGCTGCTCTAAAGATTGTAAAGATTAATGCTGGGCACATCTACCAGATTCCTGCTTATAGCAGATATACATTGTTATTAGCACCCACAATTTGATTTTTGTACCTTCAGAAAAGGAAACAGATGGAAAGCAACAGAGGGAAATTAGGAAAACAAGACAGAGGTGCTTTTATCTGAACCATATGGATTTAGTCTAACCAATCTCTAACAGTGATCATGATATAGGAAGGGTCAAGGGGAAAAGCTGTGCCAAGCAGAAGTGCAGCAGAGACAAAGCTGTGGGGAGAGCAGTTGTGCAAGAAATAAACACAGGAACGGACAAAGGTGGGAACACTGATGGAGCGTAGGGGTTGCAGGCAGCCTGGCAGGAAGGATAACCAGGGAGGGGCTGAGCTGAATGCAGCTTTGAAGGAAGAGACAAGAAGAATGAATTTAACATTACTGCTTGGGCACACGCAGAATTGCCTTGTGGTATTTAGTGTTTGTTGTACAGCTTCAGCTTTCAAATGTTATTTTTAAAATGTGTTTCTAGCCCTGATGTGGAAAGCCTGAAAATGTGACCTTGAATGTCCCAAACAACAGAAAGCACGTAACATTTGGTTTTTTTTCAGAGATTACTCAGGTTTTCTTGTGCCGTACTTTGGATGTGAGCAGCATGAAGTTGAACTTTTGACTGGTGAAAGCAGCAATACAACTAACACAGGGGAGGGCAGGCATATCCAGTCATACACTGAGTATGGAGTTCTACCTTCTCAGATGGGCAGCCCAGCTCATCTCACAGAGTTACTCTGCAGGGCCATAGGTTTGCTCCAGCTTTATGTGTGACCCTGCATAAAGGAGAGCTGATGTTTATCTGCAGTCATCGAACAACCTGCCCTGGAGATGCAGACCTCCGGGAAGGACTTCATGTTTGCATGAGCTGATCTAAGGAGCAACGCTCTTAGGTTCAGCCAACTCTTGTGATATGAAGCCATGCTAAGTTGTGGTCAGCCGTGAACTTAGCTGTGAGGTCTGCCCTGGGGATTCCAGAGTCCTGGCTGGAAGGAAGGAAAGACCTCACTGTGGATCCCAGCCTTCAGAGGCAGGTTATCTTTCCTGAGGAGCACCAACCTGCCTTCTTTCTGTCCATACCAGCAGAGATTTCACTGGGTGACTATGTTCATCTCATTCTACAGAGCAACAGAGCATGAGCAGGACCCATCTAGGAAAGTGATCTTAGCAGCCACAAAGGCAGCGAAGGTTTGAATGTCCCATTGCACATTGCAGGCATGTACAATGCCTTTGTTTTCCCCTTTTTCAGATTTTATTAAACAGTTAACACGAAACATTCCTTCAAGTTATAATACTTCTAATTGTATTACATTTTGCATCGTTTCCAGTTTAACTGAAAGAATATGCAGCATGCTAAAGGGAATCTCACTTTCCACTATATCACTGTGCATCTGTAGAGCCCCGAGGATGCAGTTCATCTACAAACACAGTGGCAATTTCAAAGTAATCGAGAGCCACCTTGTGGAGCTGGGATTCGTGGAGGGGCTCTGAATAACACTGCTGGGAACAGCTGCTCACAATGAGGAATCCAAACCCAACAGGATGCTGGAGGCTGCTAATCAAGTAAGCAGACACATCTGCACATAAGCAATAAATGCACATTGCATCACACCTCTCCTCTGCTGATTAATGCTGGGCAGCGAAGAAATACACGTGGGCAGTGGGAGGAAGGAATGTAAGAGATGGAGAAGTGCAGAAAGCAGCAGAACCAGGGAAGCAAAATAATGTGTTGCATTTTGCAAAGCCATAGTAGGGTTTGGAGGGTTTTTTCATGGGGCAGATTTCACCATGTAATTAATTAAGTACTCAAAAGTGCTGATTAGTTCTGGGGTTGTTCTCTATAGATATCTGTTGCAGGCATGTTTTGTCCAGCATTCAGCTGTTAATATCAAGAGTTATGACAGCCAGGGCTCAAAACCTGCCACATGCAACATAATATGTAGCAAAGATGGAACCACTGGTGGACGTAATCCATAACTAGAAAATTTCAATGGTCATTGTTCTTGCAGAGAAATAATAAGCAATCTTATCGCAGAATTTGCAATAGGGCCTGTAAAGCATTTCTTCTTCTCTCCCATCATTTATAGAATCACTAAGGTTGGAAAAGACCTTTAATATTATGCGGTCCAAACTATCACCTATATTCCCCACTAAACCATGTCCCTCAGTACAACATCTAAATGCTTCTTGAAGGTCTCCAGGGACAGTGACTCCGCCAGCTCCCTGGGCAGCCCGTTCCAGCTCCTGACCACTCTTTTGGAGAATAAATTTTTCCCAGTATCCAACCTGCTGCAGCAGAAACGTTGTTTTCAGCACAGTGTCATGAAATGGCTTCTCAAGCACAATATGTGAAAACGTCTCTCTAAATATCTAGAATAGATCAGATGAGGAAAAGAAAAAAGGAAAAAGGAACCGTGATGCTCGAGTCATTCTCCAGGTGCCAGAGAAGCCACTGCTGAGATAAGTGGGAGTGATGGTGATACGCTGGTGATCAGCCTGGTTATTGAGTCACGACACAGCAGTTTCAGAGCAAGACCTGCATACTAAGCAGACTGACATGCTTTTACCCATCTTCCAATGACTTATGTTTCAGCTCCAGAAGCTTTTCTAATTAGTTACACACTAGTGGAGCTCCACGTTAAATTACATTTCTGAAGAGATACCACATTCAAAGTCCTTGTTAACCAAACAGTCATTAATATCCCACAACATGCTACAAAGCCAACAGCATGAGAAAGCAGCCTGAGAAGGCCAACATAACCTCTATGACTAACAGAGTTTAGTTTTCCTTCTTTTTCAAACATTGTTTTGCCAAACAGGAGACATCTATCTTTTGGTATCCTTAATGGTCACTTCAGATTAGTTTAAATGCACTCATGTAAGATGTTATGTGGTAGCAGGAGAAAATGAGTAAAAAGATACCGAACAAAGCTATGGCAAGGAGCCACCAGCTTGTATTCTGGTTTGCAAAAGTAGAAATCTCAAAAAAGACCTGCACCTTTTCCTATGATACTTCATTCCATTGTTCATTCAAGAGGCCACCGTGCATGGACACACAAAGCACTGGGAGCAGCTTTCCAGTGTTTGTTCCAAAACACGATACTTCATTCTACATTAGAATACACTGAGGTGAAGGACAGACAAATCTAGATGAAATAGAAACCAGCGGAATACAAACTCCTGCTTTCAGAATGCTCCCAAGCTTTGGACTCCAATCTGGACTTCCCAAGCTGCCTCTGCCACAAGGAGAGCACAGCAGAGGTCATGAGAATCCAGAAGAACTGGTAGGAGCACCTTCCCCTGGATGCAGCTCTCTTCAATGCTGACAAGCATGTTGCAGGTGACAAACGTTTGGTAGATGTCCTTCTGACCTACACATGGTCCTAGAAAAGTAAACCTACCTTGTGCTAAAAAAACCCACGAGGCTTTGTCAATTTTCTATTCCCTACCTTTATATGGAGCCTTTATAAGAGTTTTTATTGTATGTGCTTATGCAGGTTTGCAGAGTTTAAAATGAGAATTTAAAAGTACACACTTTTTGCTCTAACTACAAAAAGAAAGAACAGTGGAGAATTCAATAAAGTTTCTAGGATGACTTTTTAAAGAGAAAGGCTATAAAAAGCAGTTATGACCCCTATTATGACAAAAATGAAAACATAATAAAATAGAGGCATAGTTTTGCTTCGGCTTACAACCTCATTTCTCCAATGGCTTTTGCTCTCCTTTTCTCACCATCTGTTTTTTCTGTCCTCTCTGAAGAAAGAAAAGATCACCATTGCTATTCATAGCTTGATTAAGCCTGTAAATTACAGTGTGCCGTGGGACACGGACAGCTTCACACCAGCCTGGGGAGAACTTGTGACTATATTATGCTTCAGCAAGGTTCAGCGGTGTTTTGAGTTCATCTGCACACCGGGGTATTTGTGGTGGGGATGCTTATTAAATACACTATGGAAAGGGGACAGAGCCATGATGGTTCCACTTTCCCTTACCTCTGCACAATATCCTTAAAACCTGAGGTAGCAGGGAAAAGCTTTGCACCTGCAGTGCCAATGTCTTTAGTTCAGGTGTCAGTTCTGCAAGCACAGCAGATGTGCTGAGATGTAACTGAGACTCTGTGAGGATTCATTTTAATACAGTGAATTCAAGCCCAGTCCTGTTTCATTGGTATAACTCTGGCTTAAGGGGATGCATTTTGCAGTGACGGAGGGACTGAGTGTTATAATCAGAAGAAAAACACTGAAACTAATTTTTAAGTGATTCTGTGCAATAAGGATGACAAGAGGAGAATTAGGGATGAGTCACACTCCTTTCCACCTTATTGATATCCTTCATCTTAAGACTCTATTTTTTAAACAGCACAGCTACCGGTTGAGGACAGTGATTTAACTGTGATTGAAAATTGTCCACCTGCTGGTCTTCTAAAGCCATTAAAAATATTCATTGTGATCTTGTGCTAGTTGTTTTCCAGGTTTTAAATATAAAACCATTTGGTTGTTCAGTAAGATCCCATCCAGAGCCCTTTAGGGACAATGGAAAAATTTTCAGCCATATCAGTGCCTTTTGCATTGTGCCCTTGGCCACTGACTTGGGCTGGGTGTGTGTGTGTATACTGCAGCAATTATCAGAGCTGAACGTATTGCGCCTTAGCTCACCCTTGGGAAACTGAAGCATTCTTGTCACCACTCACAGATGGATCTGTAGATCCATGCACCACGAGTTCCCTTAGTCAGATCAGTGCGTAATCCCACAGAACATCCTTCTGCAGTCATTGCTTACTATTGCATCAAGGATTTCTTCCCCCGTCGTCTTTGTTATTTATTCATTTTTTCCTCCTTCTGAAATCGTGTAGCCTCACAGAAGAAGGGTTTGGGGCTTGATTTCACCTAGGGATTTTTGTTTTGATTTGTTTTGTTGGGGCTTTCTGATGCTAGCTGAATAGATGCTTACTTTCTCACGTGAAAATAATGTGTGGTAAGAACACCACATGCCCAAAGTATTGGTTCCTTCCCAATACTTATCCCATTTTTCTCATCGTAGCCATGCGAGTACGGCACTATAAGCTAATTCAAGAGTATATTCAAGTTAGTGGAATCATTTAATTAATTCTAATGATTGTAAAATCCTAATGTACTCTAAGTGTGCTTCATAATCTTTGAAAGGAAGAAAAGGGAGCTCTTACATACAGACTAGGAATCTTGTTTTCATCTTATCCACGTCTGTATGACAAGGGCAAGCAATCTCAGACAAAGGCGTAAACAGCATCCACCCATCCCCAGCATTGCTCACACCATTTAGGCAATTTACAACAGTAAACAAAGATAAGCGATCTGCACAGAAGCAGCTTTAGGTGACCACAAATGGATACCGCTGTTTAATTCAGCCCTCTCTCACCTAAACAAGTTTGTTTTCTCAGCACTGTTTATTTGTACTAGGGAGTGCTAGGAAGAAAATTCCATCCTCCTCCAGATTACCTGCTTCAATGTTGTGAAAATTCAGTATTTCCCCAGCCTAAGAATACATTCCTCCTACAGACACACTGTACTTTGCGGTCTTGCCTACATTCTGTTGACGGGTTGTTTTTTTCCTTGTAGCTCATAGCACTTTACTGGGACTGGAGCTCATCTCCAAAGTGGGAGAAGCCCTGCAAAGTTCAACCCAGATGAGTGAACCTGATCAGCATTTCCGTCTCAGAAGGTGGGGAAGTGGGGAGAGGAGATAAAGCAGAGGTAGATATGTGAGGGTTTGAATAGATGAGCTGGGCAGCGGTGGCAAGGGAATGGTCTTCCCTTTGTTATACGTTTTTCTGATACTGAAAAAAGGAAGCGATGACAAAAGCTTAAGAAAAATTCTCATGTGAAGTGTGTCTTTTCAAAATCCACAATGAAAATGTCTTCAGACTAAAATGTTGAAAAGAACATACACTTCAACCTGTCAAAAAGTCAAACCTGCCCAACCAGTGAAGATAAAACAAGGGAACCCATGGCATTCTCCCCAATTTGAGGTTACACAGAGAGCCAGAGCAGGCAGAGGGGCGCATCTGGGGATGGGTGTAGAGAGGAGAACTGCTGCAAGGGCTGGGAATGGGAAACGTATGTAGGACGAGAAATTTATCATCAGAGACTACAGACAAGGAATTCTGGGGGTACCACAGTTCTGCCATACATGCATAGAAAGGTGAGAAGTTTGAAATATGAAGAGGCAGACCAAACCCCACATTTCCTTTTCCAAAGGAATGGGGCTGATTACCTGCTGTTTAGGGGCTGGCACATATGTTTGCACATTTCAGGATGATAGTTCTTGGCATTCAGAATAGAACAGTTCATCTGGAAGGGACCTTTGTATGTGTCTGGTCCAATGGCCTGCTATCTCTTACGCTTTAGCAAGGTAGTGAGAAAGCATCTGTATTTGCTTCTCTTCTATAGCCCCGTGCACCCCTCTGCCTGGCAAACAAAGGTTTGTACTGTTGCAGAACTAACACTTGGGGTGAAAATCACTTATCACCCTTATTGACTCACGGATCAGTGGGGGAAAAAAAAATCATGCTGTTGATTAGTTGACTGGGTGATTTTTAAACTTGCAGGAAGGTTCTTTCAAGGTTATGTAATAAGGCATGTTAAAATGATCCATTCACAAAGCCAACCCAAAGTAACTTTGAAGCATAGGTTGACAGCAACAGAAAATGCTCCTATGTGACCCTTAGCTTCAAAAGAGTTAAGAAGGTGCTGGTAAAGGCATAGATTACACCCACCCACACAGGAAAACATATGTGGCTGAACAGCTCTGTAACTGCACATCAGGAAACAAAACAGTCTGGCTCAGAATTATCCTTGAGATGGAAAAAGTGTGCTCCTCTGGGCAGCAGAGAATCTCCAGCCTGGCAGTTGGATCAGAGACCTGCAGCCAGACCAAAGAGGCTGAACCCTGCAGTGCTGTGTTTTCATCTCTCTTTGGACAAGGTACAACCATTGAGGGAAAGCATCGATCACACACAGACATGCTATGGCTCTATAAAGAGATGGAAGCTTTGCTCCTGAGCTTAACATCTGTTGCCATCTGCGGAGATGGGTGCTAGAAGCCCGGTGTTGCCAAAGCTTCTCTGGAGCAGCTCTCTGGTTTGTTGGGCACTTTCCAGACCAATGCTTTAACACTGTTATGGGCTCCCTGCTCCAAAGGCTTCATCATTTGGGAAGCTGAAGTAATATGTGAGGAGACTGGGGAGAAGCAAAATTAACTATTTATGTATACATGTATATTTAATAAGTAGTTGCAGTTCTCACAGCTCTCAACCACCACTTCCTGAGAATATCTTGCATTAAGAAGCAGGACTTGAGAAAGGGCTGATGCACAGCTACAACGTTCTCCTAGCCCAGCTCACTAAAGTCTCACAAAGGCCCTTCATCCCACTAGAATCAGAAAATGCAAACAGTTTTTCCTTAGTCTTCATCTGAGGCACACAGATACAGAAAAATAGGTCCTTTTTTTTAGTTTTCTTTTTTTTTTGCAATTGTTGATTAATATCTCACGGCATTAATGCCAGCTGAATTCCAGGGGTTATAGATTTCATTCAGCCCTGGTTGATCATGCCTCGAAGAGGTGAGATTCTGAGCCTGAAGGTCTCTGGAGATATAGTTACACTGATCAGTACCTGGTGATCTGGCAGGGATCTGCCATTGGAGACACACACACGCACACAACCAATTTATCTTTTCTGTCTGCACTGCCTGCCCTCTACTGCTGTCTCTCCTGGTCACTTTTATCGGTAGCTTTTAAACCCTCAACACATAAAGTGAAGCATCTGAAGGAGACAGTCACTTAAATCCAGATTTTCACTATGCAACCCTCTGGGAACAGCTGACGACACTTTGCATAACTTTCTCTTATCGCTTGTCCTCTTTCCCCAGATGTTGCTGTATGGAGAAGGCATCCATGGCTATAAGAAGTGGCGACAGCCATCAGTGTCCCAGTGCTGGGAAAACCTGATGTTGTACACTGATAGCAGGAGGCTGACAAGGCAGGGCCATCCACACATGATATCAGATGACTTTAGGATCTCAGTGATATGACTGTCCACATTCACTTGTATTGCCTTGCTGCTTGGGTTTCTGCAGCGGGGGCCCCAAACTTTGATGTTGGGAACAGGACTCAGCTCAGAAAGAGCCCCCCAGTCCTCCCATTTCAACTTGCCAGGAACTTCTGCAATACAGCCAGGCTTTCAGTTATTTGGATCATATTCGGGTTAGATGCCAAACGCAGGCAGTGTCATAAACATACCTTTCCCCCATAGCACCGGCTGCTGAAGTAGCACATGTTTTTGCAAACCACTAAAGAATTCCTTTATGCAGCCATATATTCTTGTTTTTAAAGCACAGATATGGATATGCACTGTATGTTTTAAATCAAGAGAAGCTTTGACATCTCCAAAGAGTAAAGACCAGCCTTCTATGCCATAGCATCAGGCTGATTTCAGTGCTGTTTTGCACAGATGCTCATCTCATTATGTTGCCTTCTGCTTCACAAAGGTTTCCTTCCAGTACAATTTATGCTTCTACATATTTATATGCTTTATTGCTAAATTGCAATTAAGTCAACATGGCCAAAACCCACAAACAGTGCAAAGTCATTTTCAAGCTTTCGACGTTGCCGTGCTTTGCACAGACTGTGCAGCTGCACGCAGCAGCTTCAGCCTGGAACAGAGCTCCAAGGCTGGCCGCCAGCCATCGGCTGCTGCAGGGCTGGAAATACAGCCCAGGCTTTCGGGCTCTGTATAAATAACAGCCATGGGAAGCTTGGTGCTGACACTGCTGAAGCAAAAGGCTAAGAGAGATCAGAGAGCTTGCTTAAAAAAGAAGTAATTCAGAGAACTGGAAGCAACTCGGCAGTATCTGCATTTGTGCATCTACTCCTGGTTTCACCTCATCCCTACAACCAAAAGAAGCAGCATACATCATTCTTTCCATACAGAAAAAAAAGGTCTGGCCCCAGGAATAACAGTGTGTGTGGGGGGGGGGCACCTATGACTGAAGCATTGTGGCATGACATAGAAACACATATCCTGCTATAACATTGACAGGGCTGATATACATCAGCTTCTGGAGTCACTGCAGCTTATGGGCCTGCTCCATCTCACATGGCTCCAGCTTGTGGGCAGGTTGTGGTCCTGTGCCACAGCTCACAGCTTGCCTACTTGCCTGGCGGTGGGAAATGGCCAAGCAACATGGGAAAGCCACAGAAAAGCCGAGAGATGTGAAAGATGGGCAATGCCAAATCACATTCCTTAGTTGCTGCACGGACACAGGCTCATGCTGGAACAGCTGAGGAACAGCACACACACTCGCTTTGGGTCTGTATGCACAGACACTTCTCTATGGGAGGGGCAAACCAGCTTATTGCTAGCAGCTGAATTACTGGGATGGATGAATTAGGGCTGATGTTCACTTCCTAATGAAGTCAAGTCGTAAATTCCTATCGTCTATAACACCCCCTTTACAACACCAGAGTTTTAAGAATGCTTTACTCCTGTGTGTAACAGTACAAACGAAGCATCTTGCAGTACTTGGTATTTACTAGCAGTAACTGTACATTACCTGGGAGTTTTCAAATGGAGTGCATAGAGTTGCAGTCAGACATTCAACTCAATAATCTGACCATGCCTCTTTATTTTATAATCCCTATCTTAGTAGAGAGACACATCCCTCATTCACAGTAACACCTTGTTCGTGGCATGGCTCTTTGGCAGTACATGCATGTGTGAGCAACTGTTTTCAAGGGTGAAGCACAGGAGAATTGCAGCCACTGCCATGGAACCAGCCTGAGGCATTTGATTTACAAAACAGTTTCACTTATCCCACCAGTTTTATGAGTTTTCTTGCTCTCTTTTTTATGTTTTAATAAAAAATATTAAAAATTAAAATGTTTTATTATGTGTATATATAAACTATATGATATCTTTTATGAGCTCTGCTCCAAAGGCAATGCCTCCTACTGTTCAGAGGCTGTTGTTGGTGACATGGCAGTAGAGGTTGAACCTTCCCACCAAGATCCCATTACACGTTACAGTGTGACAGATGGCAGCAGAGGGGCAGCCCAGCACAATGGTGTCGACACGGATGTGTGTATGAAGAAAAGGTGTGTCAGTGAATTCCTCCATACAGAAAAATGGCAGCTGCTGACATCCATCAACACTTGTGAACACTGATGGAGACCAAACGGTGGGTGTGAGCACAGCGAGGTGGTGAGTGGTGTGTTTCGGCAGTGCTGACAGTGTCACTGGGTCACCTCCATGGGTGCAGATTGTTACGGGATCTTGTTCATCACTGGCAAAAATGCAGACCTAATGGTGGTTGAAAAATACGTGGGTTTTTTTGTAGCTGAGAATTTGCTCTATCAAACAACATGTTTTTAATGCTCATCGCATCTGTTGTTTCCACAGAAATAAATAGGAGGCACTACTTTCAGAGCAACACATGCAGCCCTGATTTCAGTTCTCAGTTTTCTGGTATATGAGTAGCTCAGGGGCCATTTGGTGCGCAGGTAGATATCCAAAGCACTGATGAATGCACCACGAGTGGAAATGTAATCCCCTACTGTCATCTTCACTTTTTCTGTACTTGAATCCCAATATTGCCTTCACACCAGTGTCCCATTAAACGTAACGCTGATTTATTAGTGTAGTGCAATGGAGACTCTCTGTTGATAATTTATCACACATTTTAAATGTGGTGTCGTATCTTCTGCTTCAGCACAGAGCTATCAGCATCCATTTCTGCAATATAATTGGCTTCCCAGAGTTCTCATCAGTCCAGGATTTCCACTTTTTCTCATTTCATTGTTTTGCTTTCAAAGTTTGGAAGTGTCAGGAGTTTTAATGCTTTCCAGCTTGCGCACAGTTTTCCTGCTGCAGTCATCAAGGAGGGGCCACAGCAGTTCTCCTAGGGAAAAGCTTGGCCAAACTCACTGACAGCTTGGATCTGGAGGATGCATTTCCAACCGGTGCACAGGGAGATGAGCAAAGGCTGTTGTTACTCTTGCATCTGGCCAGAGTTACAGAATGTCACTGCTGAACAGATTTAATAGCCTCACTGTCAGCCCAGGAGCTTGATGTGATGTAGCTGCTGGTGAGCAGCGGGACACAGCGTGCCCAGCATCCCATGGCTGGCCCTGGGGAGTGCTGTGGGGATGTTTGGATGGCACTGCCCTGAAATCAGTGCTTCGTAGTATCGTGAAATCACAGAATCATAGAATCACAGGCTGGTTGGGTTGGAAGGGACCTCACAGCCCACCCCCCAACCCCTGCCATGGGCTGGCTGCCCCCCACCAGCTCAGGCTGCCCAGGGCCCACCCAACCCGGCCTTGTGTGCCTGTGGGGATGGGGCACCCACAGCTCTCTGGGCAGCTGTGCCAGGGCGTCACCGCCCTCTGAGTGAAAAATTTCCTATACCTTCTGGTCAGTCGTCCTCTGCTGCATGGATCTGCCTCTGCCAGTCACATCCAGACACAATAAAACCTATGGAGCAGGGAGCTGTGCTGCTCCAGAATGAGAGCTCTGAGCTGTGTAGCCACACATTTATTTTCTGAGCACACCGCTTGTAAAACTGTGGCAGAGGAGCCCAGACAGAAATCTCTGTTCTACTGGAGCCAGCCTGGATTAACTCCAAACCAGGCGATAAAGCCAGGCTTGGAAAGGTCCTCTCTTCTCTTCTGCATCTCTTTGGGGATCTTTTCCTTCCTGGTCAACTTTCCCTGAACTTTCCCAGAACTGCCTTAAACTTGCTGTATGTACGACTGAAGGAGCCACTTCAGTTTCAATGAATGTCACTCAGTGCTTCTTCTGGAATTTAGGTGGCTTATTTATTTGTTTATTCAATGGATTGCTGCTGTTACCAACTGTTTGCCATCTGCCTCTCCCATCTGAAACATAGAACTACATTTTAGAGAGGGAGCTCATTTTATTTTTAATTTTGGCAGCTGGTTGAAGTCTGTTATTCCAGTAGCAACACAGAGCTGTGCTTGATGTGATACAGCCACCTCTAAGCTCTGAGACTGCGGATGCAGAGATGTTGTTGGCTCAGCGTCCAGCATCACCACATATGGAAAGCATCAATGGCTGCAAAATCTTCTTGATTTAGGAGGTGGGCTTTGTTTCCTTTTTACTAAAGCTCTCCAATTTCCTCAGTGTCATGCACTTGCTGTGATGAGCCCTGCTTTGCTTCTCACTGCAACGGAGGAATCCATGGCAGCGGATCGAAATTCCTAGGTCAGCAAAAGGGTTTATCTGGTGGGATTTGCCACAGCAAGTTGAGTAGTGCAGCACGAAGACACAGTTTCATTTACAGCTGGCGAATGTCTATCCCTCCCCCTGCTCCAAAGATTTATGCTTAAAATGACTAAGATTTTCCCTGGCTTTACACACTGTGCAATCCCGATAATAGCGCTGTCATTAATATTATTTAGGACGGGTTTTAATTATACAAATAATTTTTTAATTTCATTTTTGTCTTTAGCACGTTGGCTCGGTACCATGGACAAGACTCCCTTTTTCCTCCACGGGCAATTCACAAATGAAGTGGCTCCCGCTGCTTTTTTAACCTTGAAGCTTCTGAATTTCTTGCCAAGAATTTGATTTGTCAGCTGGAGAAATCTGCAAGATCTGATCAGAAGAGATCTTCTCCACAACCTGTAGCTCTACACAAAATCACAGAGGGGTTGTGGTTAGGTTGCTCTCTGGGTGCATCAGGTCCAGCCCTGCTCCAGCAGAGACACCCAGAGCAGGGTGCCCAGCACCGCATACAGGGGCTTCCAGAGAGCTCCAAGGAGCTGATCACACATCCTCCAGGCTGCCTGTGCTCCGTCACCTGCACTGCACAGAAGTGCTCCTGGTGCTCAGAGGGAACCTGCTGTGCTCCAGTTCATGCCCAGTGCCTCTTGTCCTGGCCCCAGGCACCACTAACAGTCTGGCATTGCTCTCTTTGCACTCTCAAGTATTTAAGGACATGGGATAGGATCCCCCCAGAGCCTCCCCTCCCTCTCCAGGCTGGGCAGTCTCAGCTCCCTTAGCACCTCCTCACAGGAGAAGCACATTCCCAACATGCTCTCCACTTGAGGAGTGGAAAGGAAGAGGGATAAGGTTCTTCCACATGGTTGTTTCCACCTGAAGCATCATCTCCTGGGATATGGAGGGACTCTCATCTGGGGAATGCAAGTCAAGGATTCCTGGTTACTTTCAGTGTCACTGGCTCTAAAGAGGTTTTTCAGAACACTACCAGAGGCCTTAAAGTGGATGTTGAACTTCTACTGGGGTTTTCCTTTATAGAAAAGAGAAAGCTCTTCAAAAACTTCCCTTGAAATGTATAATGTTAGGGAATGTATTTCCTAAGGAGGCTGCTCTTCCTGCAATATGTGATATACTGGGTGTAGCTGACTTGAAAAGGCAAGGCCTGCTGTCAAACCAAAGATGTAAGGATCCAAGTTGTTCCGAGAATCAAACTGTTCTAAAAAAATCTCTGCAAATCTTTAATAATACAGCTACATCATCCACTAATATTCAGCTTTCCTACAGAATCCCTAATAAAGGTACTCTATAGATAAATGCAGCGTATATACAGTGTGTGTGCCATCAAATGTTGCCATTCTGCCTCTGTCTGTGCATCAAGGTTAAGAGCTGCCACACAAGGTGTCTGTTTGAGAAGCACGACTATAAAAAACTCCTCGGATCTATGGAGGACAATATGTTTAGTGCACGAAAATAAATACTCGTGTAGAATTGATTGGGGAAAAAAATTAAATAGGATAATTACGGTTATAAATCCACTGGAACAGTGGGATGTGAAGAGCGTGGTTTGATTAGATGATTTGCAAGTTGATTAGTGATCCTTATCTTTCCCCTCAGTGTCTAATTGTCCCTGTCGGTCTCACCGGGCCTGATGAGCGTGGCAGAATCCCTCCCCTCATCACATGGTGCGCACACAGGTGCTTGCAGAGGAAACCCTATTGCAGCAGCCAGAATTCGTACTTCCCAGAGCGTTCCCTGCACGGGACTTGCACCCTTTTCCTACCTGAACTTACCCTGCAGCACCCAGTGAAAGCAGGGGCCCTATTTCATGGGGGAAAAGCTGGAGGCACCCCCACTTTGCATCCTCTTTCCCTTGGTTGACTGCTTCTCCCTGGGAAAGCTACATAAGAGAGTGTCTTTCTTCCATGCTATGGAGTAATTTCTACCCTGCCTGTAAGCAGAAGCAAACCCAATGGCCAGGGGAATGACTGCTTCTATACTTTGGCATAAAGACCTGCACATTTAGAGCATGCACTCACCTACACAGGTACGTAGATGGCTCCCCATAGCCACTGCAGGCACAGGGAAACGCAGCTTTCTGACAGAGCATGGGAGGTGCAAGCAGCCACCCAGGAGCCAGGTGATGCTGCTGAAGCACATTGTGTCTCCTAGCAACAGTCCGGGTGAGAAATGCAGCACTGCAATGCACAGAGCAGAAAAATATCAACCAAAATAAAGAGGAAAAATAGCATTTTGCTGGAATTTCATGTCAGCATCTTGCATTTTTGCAAGCCACAAGCAGGACGATACCTCCAGGGACGACTCCCTGAGGCACCTGGGACAACATCTGCATTGTGTGCCTGACTGCAGACTTCCATCTGAGAGCAGCACCTTGGGCTTTGCCATCCTGCAATCCAGCAGGCTCACAGATTGCACAAAGATGCATCCTCCAGTGATGTACCTGCAAGTGTTGGCAGAGCACGAGGCAGCAATTCCCGCTGTGAATCAGCGCGATGATGCCTGGTGAGCATCACTGTAGGAAGGCCTCTGCCCACAGCAGCACTTTGTTGTAGCTGAGCTCACCACAAGCAGCAGTTTCAAAAGGCAGGCTGCAAAAGGTAGAGCTGAGACACCCTGTCCTTTCTGAAATAATTGAAATTTGAGGTGTTTGACTTTCACAGCCGCGTGTACCTCCCACAGACTGCATCAAACATTAGTCAGCAGCACCACAGGACAAAATGGGGTGCGGAGCAGGGCTTTCAAGCCAGCATTTCTCAGGGAGGTCCATCTAACCTAAGTGAAGCATTTAAAGTTTAGAGATGTTTAAGGTAAGTCTCTTACACAGGCCATTCGTCCCTGTTAAAATGGGAAATCACAGTGCACACTTTCTCCCCACTGACTACAAAGGAAGCCTAAGGTTTTTAACACCAGAATTGCCATTTCCTTCACCATAGCTGCCTGCCTTAAAGGCACAAGTATTCTCAGGACTTTTGTCTGTCAGAAGATTAATGCCAAGCTTATAGAAAAGCCAGTTTTTTAATGTGTATGACTATCCTACAAATAAGTCAGTGGGCTCCATCAGAGGAGGGGCAACCCCACAGGCACCCTACAGGCAACCTACAGGCACCCCAGGCAACCCTACAGGCTTGGGGAGGAATGGCTGGAAAGCTGCCTGATGGAAAGGGACCTTGGTGTGCTGATGGACAGTTGGCTGAATATGAGCCAGCAGTGTGCACAGGTGGCCAAGAAGGCCAATGGCATCCTGGCTTGTATCAAGAATGGTGTGGTGAGCAGGACTAGGGAAGTCATCCTGCCCCTGTACTCAGCATTGGTGAGGCCTCACCTCAAGTACTGTGTCCAGTTTTGGGCACCTCAGTACAGAAAGGACATGGAGGTACTGGAGCAGGTCCAGAGAAGGGCAACGAGGCTTGTGAAGGGCTTGGAGAATCAGCCCTATGAGGAGAGGCTGAGGGAGCTGGGTCTGTTTAGTTCTTTACTATGAGAGTGGTGAGGTGCTGGAACAGCTGCTCAGAGAGGCTTGTGGATGCCCCATTCCTGGAGGTGTTCGCGGCCAACTTGGATGGGGCCAGAGCAACCTGGTCTAGTACCAGGAGATTGCTGGCCCCACCTGTGGCAGGGGTTTGGAACTTGGTGATCCCTGAAGTCCCTTCCAACCCACGCCATTCGATGAAGTCCATCCTTCTCTTCTTCTTAAGGTCTTTGAAGTTCCTCAGGTTTTCTGAACCGTATTCTGATTTTTCTGTCTTTACCAGCAGTAAATGCCATTAATATGGGCATACTTGTATTTTAAGCTCACTAATAAGAATAGTTGATTCCAAGATTAGCTCTTCAGTAGCTGCCTCAATAGCCTTTTTCTACACCATTAATTATTTATCAGCCATTTCCATTTTGGCCAGTTCTTCACCCACCATGGATATATCCTCATTTAATTAACAGTTCCCAAAGAGGCATAATGTGAAATGTTTTAATGAAAACAAAATGAGAAAAAGTTAGGGGATTTTCCTACTGAGAATCAGAGAAAGATATCAGGTTAGTGTCGTGTGAACTACCTTTGGTCGGACTGTGCTAAGTGATGCTTTGTGTCTGCCTCTGCTGATGGCTGAAATCAAACCAATGCTGTTTAGCTAGATCAGAATTTTCACACTTTCTGAAATGCAGAAACTACTCTTGTTCTCCCCTCGTTGTGCGTTTCCGAGTCAGTGCACCTACTGTGTGAACTACGTGGACATGGCTGGTTCATGCCATGTCTTTCACGGTTTGGATAGAGGATGTCCTCTCCATCTGAAAAGCTCTTTGATATCTGTCTCTGCTTCAGATGCTTGCTTGTACCACAAGCCACGCCGTCTTTGCCCCACGTGTCATTGCACTGATTGAAAATGAAAGCAGAGTGTTCATTTAGTTTTTGGCCCATGCCTAGGTTATCTTTAATCCTCACCTGATCTGCAGAGCAGCCTCAAAATCTTTTTTTCTTTATTTATATATATGGCTAGAGAACATTTTACAATGTGTTTTTCATTTCCTTTGCTGGGTCTAACACAGCTCAGCTTTTGGCAGTTCTCACTTTCTCCCCACACTTTCTGACCTGCAAGATGTAATTTTCCATGTTAATCAGCCCCTTTTCCATTACAGGCCCTGTGCGTACTCCTCACATCCTTCTTAAGGTAGATTGTTATCAGCTAGGTCTGGAGTTCTTCTCCGTGAGCTTATTCTCCATCCTGAAATACAAACTTGAAATGCATTTTTTATGTCTTTGACTTCAGGAATCTCCTCTACAGTCAAGTCCCCAACTTCATCAGTTCAGTTGGATTTACTGCTTTGAAATTACAAAAAAAGCCAAAGATGAAAACCCAGAAGAACACACAGCACGGATGCGCTTACATTTCCATTCCGTTTAATCAAAATCCACTATGATCTGCTTGATCAAGGCTCTATTTTCTGCAGCCACCTCTTCCCTAACACCCTCACTATGTCTAAATTAGCACTACCTCCATCCGGCTCTGTACAGATCTTGTTAGAAAATTCTGCCAGTGGTCCAGACCTAGAGGCATCTGTGCTCTCACACCAATTGTACCCTCAGCTTATTACCGATACTGTTCTTTTTTCTGACCTGTGTGTAGGAATAAGGGGTCTCTCATTGGCCCCATTGCCTGCCTAGCAATATTGCAGTGTGCCCTCCTTCCAAAGCCTGTACTCTGGGAGGACCATGCCACCAGGTATCTGTTGACCCCTGTATACTCACACCAACACTTTTGTCTCCAACACCCCACTGCAAAGACTCACACGGTGTCCTTGCTGCAGGAACCTGACCTCACTCAGCTCTCAAGTGAGTACAGTAATCTCACTGCCTTGTGTTTGCCTGGTCCCCTATAGAATCACAGAAGCATGAAGGTTGGAAAAGACCTTTATGATCATCTAGTCCAGCCATGCCCAATAGTGCCACAGCCTTGTGTTTTCTCCTTGTTTTCCAGATTCCTCTCTTTGTTACGCTGTTTTTTTCTTCTTCCCACTTCTTGCATTTTGCTTTCCTGACGTTTAACCTGGGGCAAGGTAACTTGAGTCTCTTCCAGTCTTAACCCCAGCAATTTTGCGCTCCGTATACAAATGCGGCTCAACCGCTGAAGACAATTTTCCCCCTGCAAAAACTTTCCAGCAGCTGAATGTGCAGAAACCATTCTTCCTAGCTCTGCCTTTGAGCTATCTGTTGGCTTTGGTAGCTCAGCATGCTTTCTGCCTTTCCTTGACAGGAATGTGGAGACACTAACTACAGATAATACAGTCCTGAGATGGAATCATAAAATCACAGGATGGTTGGGTTGGAAGGGCCCTCACAGCCCACCCCCACAACCCCTTCCATGAGCTGGCTGCCCCCCACCAGCTCAGGCTGCCCAGGGCCCACCCAACCCAGCCTTGAGTGCCCGTGGGGATGGGGCACCCACAGCTCTCTGGGCAGCTGTGCCAGGGCCTTGCCACCGTGTGCTTCATGCCTTGTGATTTCACAGAAAATATTGCTGACTGAAGGCTTTTCCTGCCTTCCCTCCTGGAATAAGAAGAACATAAGGTGTGTCTGCAAACAATCTTCAGCAGAACAGCGAATGAAAAAAGACACGATTCGGTAAAAAAAGACACAAGTTAAAGCCAGTTTCTAACTGTCACCCTTATAAATGTTCTCTTCTGCACTTCTGAGGCTCTGTAAATGCAATCCCATGCCACCGCTTTGCAGCAGCCACTGCTTGCTGCCTGACATGCTGTGCTGAAGGGGCTGTTCCCTTGTTCAGTTGTTAGCATGACATGTACTCCTAAAACGTTGAAGGGATGAAACTTGCACTTTTAATGCCTGCTTTCAGTGCTGTTTGTCTCATTAAATATACATTCAGAAATGAGGCAGTTGCTCCAAGTTAGTATAAGCTGTCAAATATTTCAGATGGCAGAATCTATACACTCTGCCTTCCCAAGTTTCGTATTAAACAATAAAAAATATTAAGCGAGCAGTTTGTAGCACAGTTTCCTGCACAACGCTTTCCAAGAGTCAGCATTTAATGCCTTCTTTGAGACACGTACATTGATTTAATATGTATGCTTTGCCTAAGAACATGAATAAGTCATCCCCTTTAATGCTCTCATTTGCATGTTTAATTTGAGTATGGGAGTCGGTGGAAACACACTTAAAGGCTTATGCCACTTGGTTCACTTTGTTCTGAAAATTGGTGCGTGCAGCACAGGCTGGAGAGCAGTGGTTGGGGCACAGCAGCACTGGTGGGAAAGCAGGTTATGATTTACTCACACTGTGCACCTACTGGACAAACGTCCAAATCCATGGGGATTTCTATTTTCTAATGGGATTTAAAACAGTGTCAACATTATCAGAAGCTGCTTCTGTACAAATGCAAGTTAATTCAGTGCATTCCCTGAGCTGCGTAGCTCCTGGTCCTGCTGAAGGGATGGCCATGCTGCTTCCACTGGAATTAAGAGACACAATGACAGCAGCCATGGAGGCAGAGCTGGGGCTTTGGTCAGCATTTTGTCTCCCAGTTACAAGACTGGTGTTTTTTCCAGTTTTCTGGAAGTATCTTTCTGCAGGAACTTCAGGATTTCTCTATAAAACAGTGGAAGAAGCCTCAGAATTTCTGTAGCGACATCCATAGAACATTTCTGTAGCTGGTATTTCTGAACAAACCTGCTATATCATAGAATCAGAGAACTGCTTGAGTTGGAAGGGACCTTTAAAGGCCATCTGGTCCAACTCCCCTGCAGCAAACAGGGACACCTACAGCTCCATCAGGTGCTCAGAGCCCTTTATATTTTTTCCTGCTAGATTACAAAACAAAACTGGAAACCATAAGGAAGATCTATGATTTTTTGTGATACCAAGAGAAATTTGTGCATGTGCAGATTGCAGGAATAGGAAGGAAAGAAGGGTTGATGTTTATTTTCTGTAGCAACACCCCGGGGATATTTTAATGCATTTTTCCCTAGGAGCATCAGAGAGCTCTTACAAGTGATGTGACACTGCCTTGCATGGGTCCCCCAGCACTGACCACAGATCACTACATCTCCCAGACAGAATCATAGGGTCACAGGCTGGTTGGGTTGGAAAGGACCTCACAGCCCACCCCCCCAACCCCTGCCATGGGCTGGCTGCCCCCCACCAGCTCAGGCTGCCCAGCGCCCACCCAACCCGGCCTTGCATGCCTGTGGGGATGGGGCACCCACAGCTCTCTGGGCAGCTGTGCCAGTATATTTTCTCTAGTGCATTAAAGAGCATATTAAAATTGCCATATGACTTTGGAATAATGTACAAAAGCTTGGTTTCTGTAGTTTTCTTGTTGATGTTCTGTTGGATCACAGCTACTGGGAAGCAAAGGATGACCTACCATATAACACCCAACTTTCTCTTCTTTAGGAAGTGAGTACTCCCACCATTCCCTCAGTTAAGCTATCTTGCTAAACAGAGATCTGCAGCAGTCCAGCTCACTTGCCTTCTGCTGCTTCAGAAATAAAAGCTCGGGGTGCAGAAGGACTCAGGCTGAATTTTGTCTTCTTTTTTCACACCTCAAACAAACACACAGAAACGAAGGAACAAAAACAGCAACCCTTCTACTGAAGAGCAAGCTGTAAAATGTCACATAATAAATGTGAAAAAGTTATTTTTGTAGATCACAAAACACCAGGGACACAGCTCCATCTGAAATAGGAAGCTAGGGGTAATGTTTGATGGAATTGGAATAGTAACATATCATTCAAACATTAACAGCAGATCACTGGTATGAAGGACATGGATAGACTGGTGTATCACTGTATTGGCAGCTGCAAGCTAAAGTAGGATTAGTCTCACTTGCTATTAACTACTTAAATCTGAGCTGAAAGAGGATGTTTGCTTTGGGTGGCAGCTCTAAGATGGGGCAAATGCTCCCTCTGGAGGTGCTCAGCTCTCCAGGACACACAGCCGGGCAAGTGCTGCTGTTGCAGAAATTACTGGAAGCAGCCAGTTACCAGAAGTATTCTGAGCTGGGGGCAATGGCAAGGTGAGCAGGGGAAGAGATGGGATTTCACAGAACAGGATATCCTGAGTTGGAAGGGACCTACTGCTGGTAGGGCAGGCACCGCGGGGCTGCCATGTTGTGCAGAGCAGGCTGCAGGGAAAGATCACACTGACAAACCAAGTGCTCAAAGATGGTGAGAATGAGATGTGAGTGTGTTCCTACCCGCTACAGCTCTGCTGTGGTTCATGAAATTGGCCTAAAGCACTTGCCAAGTTATTTTCAACACTCCCAAACGCTTCTAAATTATTCACTCTGTATTATTTTATTTTATTATTATTATTTATAGAAAAAAGGCATCCTTTCTTCTGTGTTTTCTGAAAAATAAGGCCAAGATCAGTGATGCTTCCTTTTGGTTAATCATAGGATCCTAGAGTTGTTTGAGCTGGAAGGGATACTTACAGGCCACCCAGAGCAACTTCCCTGCAATGAACAGGGGCACCTACAGCAACAAGGCACTCCAGTTCTACCTCTCCCTAAGCGCTGCCTGTCCCTCATTGCAGGTGATGGGCACCACAGCCCATGGGGTTTCTCTCTTTGGATCATCCAGAGATGTGGCAGAACATAACACAGCAGGAAAATCCAATCTTGGCTGCTTCCAATGGAAAAGAAGTGTCCTTCCTCTAGAGAAGTAAGACAAACACGTAAAATTACCTCTGCTAATTTCAAAGAGAACACCCCAGCGCCAGCCCCCCTTTACTGTTGTTGCTGCTGTTGCTCCCCATGTAAGGACATTTGCCAGGAGATAAGTCAATCTTTTTATAGCCAGGACTGGAGTCTCCATGGTGAGGTGGCCACCGCTGCTTCCTCAGTAGAGCAGAGCACATCCTTTACTGGCAAACACCCGCTCCTGGGATGGCTGGGAGGAAGTGTCATTGTCTGGGATCTATTATGTTTTTTAAGGGTTCTATATCCTCCAAGATATATTTTTAACCTGAAAGGAATATTTATACTGCCCAGTGAGAACGGTTTGCCGGGTTATTTTTAGTTTTGCTTGTGTGTTGGTTTTATCACCGCATGGCTGTGTCCTTATTTGTCTTTTCTACAGATGTTCTGGGGAAAACGAAACCAAAGGTAACAGATTAAGCTAATTCCTGGGATTCATCTGCTGCCTGGAGCAGTGTAACCCTGGGGATAGATTTGGTGGGCTATAGTTAAGAAAAACACCCATCGTCCATCAGACACTCAACATGTGGGATAGAAAATGAGAAGCCTCGTTACTTGAAACAGAGCAGGAATTAATAAAATCTGATGATAAAACCTTGTGCAGAAGCTGTGTTATTGGAGCAGAGCTTGGTCAGCTCAGCCCATCTCACATGAAGTGAGGCCCAGCGCTATTAGATCCCCAGAGCCATGGCACTGTTGGCTGGGTGGGAGAGCACAGGCAGAACCAAAGGGCACTGAGGGATTGCACATGTAATCAGTTAAATACACACAAATAAATACGGGAAAGAACTTTGTGTATTTTTTCCCTTAGGCCTGGTTATCTTAATTAAGTAGCATTTTGCTGATGCTATGTGTGTGAGGCCTTGTGCAAACTTGCTGAATTCAGCAGGACTAAAATGCCGGTATTTCAGTGTTTTGCTCAACTGGAGTCCTCACAGTGCTTATCTGCTCCAACTTCCTTGACCTCTACTTACTGCATCCCAGAGGGAAGGAGGCAACCGTGATGGATGGATCTGGCATCATTAACGGTAGGTTGTAACTACCTTTTACTTCCAGACAGAGTAGGTCCCTCTCCATTGCAGAAAAAGGAGAATGCGTTACTCACCTTAATTCTGCCTTTACTGTACATATTTTGGGCGATTATCTGAAGGAATGGAGTACTCTTCAGTCCCACCAATCCCTTGAAAATCAGACAGAAAATGGAAGCTGGCCAGTGCCATGGCACATGAGTTCATGGCACATGAGTTTGTTTGGCAGCATGGAGCTCCCAGTGCAGAACTGCAGCTCTGCCCAGGTAGCCCAGGTGGTGACACTGCAGTGGTTCTGTGGCAGGTGGTTTTATTGCAAATAAAAGTATGAAGGGAAAGTTAGATAAAACCACTCTGATTGGAAATTCCAGTTATACTGTTCCAGTTGTGGTGATATTAAATTCTTCGATACACCAAATCAGAAGTACAAATGGCATCCATAGAACATGGTCTTGAATTTGTTTACCTGTATCAGTCGGGTTTTGACTAAGACCATGAAACACCATGTGTCATCAAACATAACTGTCAGGTGTCTGAAGATGCGTGGAGATGCTCTCAACAGGAGAGAAGGTGCAGAGCCACCCCTTGGCCAGCACTGGGAAGGGGCTCAGACCTTCTCTAACTTTGGGCACAATACAGAGCAGGTCTCCAGATTTTGGGATGGTTCATATCCTGATTCACTTGTGCAATATTAATGATAGCACAGAGCAGAGGAATGGCTTATTGTCACTTCAGGGTCTTTTATTTGCCTTTAGGGTCACCTTTCTCCCAGAGGACAAAATGATGAGTAACATCTTACTGTTCCAAAGAGGTGTCAGATGAAAAACTTCCCACTTTGCTTATCTGTTACCCCTGTGTGATAGTCTGTGGTATGCAAGGCCGCAAGAAGGAAGGTGCAGGGCTGGAAATCTCAGTCCTCTGCTGTTCCCACCCTGCAGTTGCTCTTTCAGCCTTTCAGCTTCTCCAAGAGTAATCATGCTTAGCCCACAGGGGTGCTGAGAGATTAATTAGTGAAGATGTCAAGCGCTGTACGTGTTGCTTATTACTAATGCATATTATTGCAGGCTGCATATACTGTGGGATTATGTAGCATTTGATATTCTGCAATTAGAAAGGAAAAAGAAACAAGGAACATCCCCAGGGAGCCTGACTGGTGTGTTTTTCTAAACATAGTTTTTCTCCATCTCAGTGTTATATTCCATTTAAATACCTTTCTCAAGACCCCATTGATTCCCTGTGAACTTATCAGATATCCCTCTGCAAACCTCTAAGGAAAGGCATAATACGGAATTTAGTATTTCCATCAGTTCCTCGGCTTTGTATCTGCAACAGCCACAACTGCCAATAGCACAGCATCCTTTGGCCAAAACCTGTGAGCCTCAGCTTTCAGCTGAACCGGTTTCTCCAACTGTCCACATGGCCTCAGAAGCTCCAGCCACAGGACCAAACAAACAGATGAACATCACACTGGGTGCAGGGCAAGCATCCATCACCACATCACACAGCCAGCTGCCCCAGCACAGCATCCCTGGGGTACAACAGTTCCTCTGAGCAGTTCCACCATCCCCTCTTTTTCCAGCACTTTTTAGAGCTGAAGCTGAACCAACAGAAACGGCCTCTGCAGCAGCTCAGCGTTCTTTCGCCTATGTGAACAAATTTGCTCCTTGTGCATAAGGGATTAACTCATTTTTAATCACTGTGAAATGTTATCTTTAGTATTTGGGAATTACTGTTTATGCATTGTAAAGTATGACAATGTTATGAATAATTGTTAGTAATTTACTTCTGACCATGAAGGTAAACGTGAATCATCACCTATCAAGCTATTATAATGATGTTGGTACAGATTGAAAACTGCCTGGTACCTGCATTGTCACACCTTTGACCTTGGCTAGACTCGATTTCTCCCCCAGGCAATTTCCCCCTACCAAAAGGTTGTGTCCACCCAAATGGGGAAGCTCTCTCACATAACGCTGCTTCCCACTGTGCCGTGTCTTCTTCCCTGGTAAAGTCTGATGGGAGCTCATTTCAGTAAACGTGTAGTTAGGTGCTGGAGAACTCAGAAGACATCTGAATGGTGGCTGAGGTCCAGAAGCTCCTGGACATGGTGCTGGTCACCCTGCTCTGGGTGTCCCTGCTGGAGCAGGGCTGCGCACAGTGGACCTGGATGACACTGCCAGCCTTAGCCTCACTAGAAACTAATTTTACTGTATCTTTTTCTCTGTGTTTGCAGTTTAATTCCCCTGGGGTAGAGAGGAAAATGCATCTGAATGCTGCTGTGTATAATTTTACTTATTTCAGCTACAAATTATTTATAAAGCGCAAAAATAATTGCATTACTCTCCTCTTCCTTCTTCATGATTCCCAGCCTCTTGGAGAGTTGCTTTGTCAGGATTAATCCTTTCTGTTTATCTTGAGAGGAGTCGGTGTGCTCGGATAAATAGACCACTGGGAAAAACACGGGCAGAGCAGAAATGAGGGTTGAAAAGGCTGTCTGGCTGCATGCTGATTTTCTCCTTCCAGTGCTGGATTCTTGTCTAGATTGTGTTTTGGTAGTTCTGACCCATCCAGTTTTAAATATCCCAAATGACAACGTTTCTACTTCTTTTTTTTTATTCCATGACATATAACTGTATAAAAGTCCCCTTTCCCAAATAGGGAATTAACCCAACTCACTTTTTAAATCCTTCTGATTATAATATTTCCACTGAAACTGAGGATATGAGATTTAAGAAGGCCTTTGGGCTCCTCAAGTCAGTTCCATTGAAAACAATCACTCATTCACATGTTTTTACAGCTCCGTCTTAAAATTTGTCCCTCGCTGAAGGACTCTGAAACAAATACCTTTTCATTTGAGAACAGTGCAGAGGGTTTTTCTGTCTGACTTAAAGGTATGGTTGGTAAGAAGATGATTCCTAAAACACCGAAGACAAGTTTGGGTCTAAGTTTACGTTAACTGTTGGTGATACATGGTTTAGCAAGTACACCAAAGGTGAATTTTGACTTGTCAGCTTATAGAACCACAGAGTTGTTGAGTTGGAAGGGACCCATAGAGGTCACTTAGTCCAACTGCCATCAACAGGGACTTCGTCCCATCGCCCAACCCATCCTATCTCCCCAACCTTTCTCCTATGTGCAGTGGTGACTTTTCTTCAACGGAAAAGTTCTCATCACACATTTCATAGAAGTGGAAAAATTATTCTTTCTGCCCCTTGCCCGCCTCCTTCAGTCAGTAATACTGATCCCTGCAGTGAGCTGCGCTCTTGAGACGGGACTGGTAGAACACTACTGGTGGCAAAGGATGGAAGGCAGCTTCAGCAGAAAAACAAGATATTTGAATGTGCGTAGGACAAAGCGTGTACTAGTGTTAAGATTAGCTGATAAGATTTTTATGGCAATAAATTCAGGATTTGCATGCAAGCATTTTTTGCATATGAACAATAACATTTTGTGTATTCTTTTTTTTTTTTTTTTTTTTTTTTAATTTAAATACAGGACTTTAAGAGTTTGACACTGTATGCTACAAAGATGTGTTGCAAATCAGTGGGAAAACCAGCCTTCAGGATTCTAGTACACTCCTCTTTCTTCAGTGTTCCTGTAACCTGGATGAGATCATTAAGTCGCAGCCTCTTAGAAATCATAAGACACTGTCGGTTTCAGCTGGGATGGAATTGTTTTCTTCAGAGTGTGATGTTATGTTTTAATTCTTGGAGAAAAACAATGTTGGTAACACACCAATGTTTATAGTTGCTGTTAAGCAGTGTTGTACAGAGCCAAGGCCATTTGCAGTGGAGGGCCAAAGGAGCTGGGAAAGAACAGAATTAGGGCAGCTGACAAACTGGCCAAAGGGATATTCCATACCATATGATACCATGCTGAAAGAGTTTCAAAGGAGATGGGAGAAGTTAATCTCTCTCTTCTGCTGCTTGGGGGCTAGTTGGGCTTTGACTGAGATCTGGTGAGCAACTGCTTTTGCATCACTAGTTATATATATTCATATATAGAGAGAGTAACAACTATTATATTTGTCATTGTCACTACTGTAGTAAATAGTTTTATCTCTACCCACAAGTTCCACATTTTTCCCGGTTCTCTCCCCCATCCCACTGGGAAGGGAGGGTGTGAGCAAATGACTGTGTGGTGCTTTGCCACCTGCCTGGTTAAACCACGACAGATGTGCTGCAACGAGTCACAATTGGTGGGACAGTGACAAACCTCCAATCAGCAGACTTGATGAAGACAAGGCGTGCATGGTGAGGTGATTGATGGCCTCTGCTGAGTTATCTTGGTAGAGGGTCTCCTCTTCCTTTGCAGCAGTGGAAGTGGTCCATATACCCACCAGGATACCTTCATCTCAAAGGTCAGTAGTCTTAAAACCTGCACAGCAGTGGCAGTTGGTAGGACAGGGAGACAGACTGCCAGCTTGGAGTGGACAGAATAATATCTCTTTCACCAGGAGGGTAGCACAGAGCTGGGACGGGTATCCAGGGAGAGAGAGGTCTTTCCTTGGAAATCCTCCATCTTAAAGGTTTCCAAGCAGAGCTAAGGAAAGCGATGGCTCCCTTGCTCTAACCCTTGCCCCAGCTGTTGTGGCCAGTCCACCTGGGGCAGCAAATGGGACTAGAGACCCACCAGCCAACACACCTTTTCATGCAAAACGACTCAGAGTTTAGAGGAAGGCTTTAGGAAATCCCAGGTGAGTTTAAACCAAGCTTTCCTTGAAGCAACTCCAGAAGCTAGAGTTTGAGGCTCAAAACTGAACATTTTCAGATGGAGAGGGATATAAAACAAGCAGATGCCAGAAAGTATTCAATGACACAAGATGACGGAAGGGCCTTGGTCAAGAAACTTTGCTTTTGCAGCCTCTCCCAAGGAACAAGAAACTGGAGACCCCTTATCCAGGGCTCCTTGGCTGTACATCCCCCATCCAACCTCCTGCCACCCCTGCAGCACCAGAATCTTCTAACCAGACTTTCTTATTCTCACTGCTTTGTATCCTTTAAAGGAGATGGCATTTCACTGGCAGTAGTGCCTGAGTTCTGAATGCCAAGGGCCAGGTGGTGGAGGTTGTGCTTCTGTCACACAGAGCAAGAGGAGAACTGAATCGGGATTTGTCTGTGTAACAGTTGCACCATTTTCTTTTCTTAACAGACAAATGAAAACAGAGCTGAAGGGCTCAGGCAGCATGTGGTCAGCTACAAAACCTGAAGGGAGAGTTCTCGTTGTGAAACCAGCAGATAAGTGTGGGATGGGAGAAACCATCTTAATTCCTTTCATGTTCTCTTGGAACATTTTGTTCCCCATTTTCCCCCTTTGTTACATTTAAGCACTGTTTAACACCATTTACACTCTGCATACTGCTAATGTACATATGTCCTCACCTTCATAAAAGGGCGAGCTTCCCACGGCACCTATACTCAATATTTGTATGAAGAAAACCCACTTGGCTGCAGCATGCGGAAAGTTGCTGAACATCCTTCCAGCGCTGCAAAGCCTCAGCTTGCATTTACTTTGATGTAAGTGGCTGACACACCACACGTCGTAGGATGTGCTCCTCTTGGGTCTATGCAAAAAAGAGCTCGAGTGATTATTACTTAATTTCAGCTGTCAGTAATAATCTCAGTTCTGCTTGTCAAAGGGAACCGGAGCCACGTGTCTGGCGGCAGGCTTTGGGCCCAGGTACCTTTGTATGTAAAGTGGGCTGAAAAAGCACACAGGAAAAGCAAGTTGTCATCTAACCCTCTGTGCAAAGCAGCTTTCGTTTTGGCAGAAATACATCCAAAGTGTCACATGTATCATCCCCGAGCTTTTGTTGTTATTTGCACGTATACAGATAACATATTTGGAGGTATTCAGGATGGACAGTGAACTTTAACATCATGGTGAAAAAAGCACCACAAAACAGACTGCTTAGCAAATACCACCGAGGCATTCAGAGCTTAATTATATTCTTAGTCAATTCTGATTTACATTTAAATTACAAATTACATTTTGCTAGCATCAATTTACAGTGCTGCTTAAAAAAAATACGTATTCCACTGTACGTGAATAATAATTCTGAGCAGTCGGATCTTGCTGGATTGCTATGATATCTTGGTAGTGGGTGCTGAATACTAATATTCCTAGGAAGTTTTCTCCCTGTGAGTGTGCTGTTTCTCCATGCACAAGCCTTGCACATTGTCATGCAGCCAGCCAGCCGCCGTGCAGCCCGTTGCCATAGGATTTGCAGAACGATCTGCCTGCACATGCATTTTTAGGAGACTGCAGCATAGCTGCGTGAAAAAAAGGCTCCGAAACATGCACGCTCATTCCAGGGGCAGAACAAGGAGCTTTCTATGAATCACTGCAGCCCCTGAGAATGCTAAATGCCAACAACTGAGTGGGATCAGTTCATGCCAGTATGCGGCTGGGAGCTTTTCGAGGAATAGCAGGAAGGGAGCAGGAAGGCCGGTGCAGCCCAGGACATGGTGAGCTCTGCTCGCACCCCTCTGTGTTCAATTCACCCGATGCTGCTCTGTGCTGCCCTGATCACGTTGCACACCGCAAGTCAGCTCCCATTACTTCATCCTTGGGCCGTGTCCCTGGCTCATGCGTGGCACCTGGGATGTGTTGTAGCTGGGGCCGGTGGGAACCAGAGCAAGGCTGGTGTGCAGTGCTGTGTTCAGACTGAGAAAACGTCAGTCTTGACATTCAGAACCATCCTCCGTACAAAATCCACGCTCTTCTGCAAGAAAAAAAGGCTGTCTGTGAAAACAAAGCACAGAATAAAGCAGAGCCGCAGTCACTCTCACTTACTCACAAGAAGCGGTGCTGATAAATGACTAATAGGCATGACTGTTCTTAAAGCTGAATTCATCTTTAATTTCCTCTCTCAGAAACTTTTCAGGATCGTGAGCAATATCATTTCAACTTTACTTTCCCAGGAAGCTCCTTTTGGATGGGAAAAGAGTTGCCTTGTAAACCTAAGAACAAATTCACCGGCATCGTATCACAATCCGGTTATTTCCTCTTGGCTCCCAGAGACACAACTTGCTGCAGAAAGGATTCATTTGCAACGTGTGCTTGAAACGCTACAAGGAAAATACTCAAAACAGAGAACCCGCCTACTTTTAAATCCTTTTCCTTCCCATTATAAGTGAGGGAGAAAAGTAAGTGTTAGCAGCTTGACAGGGATAAACCAACAGCACATCTTGGGCACTGCTAGCCAAGAAAGCAGCTCCAGAAAGGAGCATACATAAGGTGCTGTACAGTGAATTTGCTCAGAGGTTTAAATTAGTTAAATCGGGTATCTTGATGAGTCTTCATTTTTCAATTAAACAGCTGCTTTTCCAGTAAAAACATTAACAACTCTCACTGGAGAATGTCGGATTATCTTTGCAGGGATATGAATGGCATTCCTGTGAGCACAATAAACCCTGTATTTGTAGTTGTAGTTCTCATCGTGGAATTACTTTTTTAAGCCTTTTTCTGCTCCTTAAATCCCTGTTACTAATAGGTTAGTGCATGACGTTCCAGAATGGGTGGAGGAGGGACCCTTTGGTCCCTTTCTGATAATAAGCAATCCCTTCACTTTGGTCTCACTGTCCAGCCCTGTGATTCAGGAGGAGGATCTAAGATTACTCATCTATCACTAATGCAATGGCTGTAATGGTTGTGTGTGCAAGGCGATACTAATGTGAAGCCAGGGGAAGCTGGAGATCGGTGTCAGCACTGCTGCTGACTGACGAGGCACTTGGTTGCCTGGGAATGGGCAAGGAGCAGCACCTCCCACCCCCACACTGCCTTGTAGAGGTGGAGCTCCACTGCTGCCTTTGGCCCTCTCCTTGTGTGTGTGCAGCCCTAAAGAGCATGGGGTGAGCCTAGGTCTGGCCTCACTGCTCCGATTTGGCCCCTCCAGGCTGTATGCAACCTTGTCCTTGTCCTTCACCCCTCATCCCATGCAAGCTCCCATCACGCCTAACCTCCTGGTTAGTGCAGGACAGGCATCCTCCCCCCTCATGTATGCTTTTGTCCATGATTATGCCTAATGGCAAGCTTCATACATTGGCACCTGGATCTCCCTAACATCTGAAGTGCTACGCAGGTGTTGGTAGAGATCCATAAGCATCAGTCTCTGCATATTGTAGTTCAGATGTCTCTCATGGTTCTGGACCTGGCAAAGCCTTTGACTTCTTCAAGAAGGAAGAAGATAACAGAAACATGGCAGGATCTCTGTAGGCTTGGATAAGCTGAGGACACTCATTTACACTTTTGTTTTTCAAATGCAGCATTGTCCTTTAAAGACACGGTCTCACTATTTCCCCAAACACCAGCTGTACTCATACTGTCAGCCAACATACCTCCACTTTATGAGCTGTGTCACCATGTTTGCCTTTTATGATTTCTACTATGCAAAGCTACCCATTTTGTGTAGAGAGGAGAACTTCTGATTGAATATTTGCTTGTGTTGTGCTTGGCTTTGGGAAGAAAGGACAAGCCAGACACCAATCCCTCCTATTGACATCTTCCCATGGGCATGGGACATGACAGGACAAACAGCTCCTGGAGGTTAGACCCAAGTGCTTAGACCCACTGATTCTTAAATGTCATGTTTATCCCTCTGAACGTCCGTGCTTTCAGTGCTTCTTTAATTTGTTAACTTTTCACTATACATCACCTGGATGCTGCCTTCGCATGTGCAGAACGAGATGCCCCCTCCGTGAAAGCATTCAAGTCAAGACTGGATGGGGCTTTGGGCAACCGGCTCTAAGGGAAGGTGTCTCTGCCTGGACAATCTTGAAGATTCCTTCCAACTCAAATCATTCTATGATTCTATGTTTCTGTGGCTCTGTGGTGCTATACTATGAGTGCTCCTGGTCCCAAGCAGCACTGCACACAGTCTCTCTCCCACACTGCACTGCCCAAAGGCCCACTGAGACACCTGCACCATGGTGTCCTACCAGCTTCTCTCCCCTTCCAGCTTCCCAAGGGCAGGTGTCAGTGACACCGGACCCATCCTTTGCATGGCTGTTGACTT